>NC_083696.1:7500-738750 GCF_033118175.1 Dama dama
CATGTCACAAGAAATGGCTTATAGTTAAAGGATCAAAATTCTAAGAATGATTTCCTTGTTTAAAAAACTTTACAAATGTCACTCATTTGCATTCCAGTATACTTGTGTGAGTGGGAAAGGGGTGAAGCTACAGCCAGTGGACAGGAAATTATAATCCTGTATTTGCTCACAGTAACTCAGACCATAAACAATCTGCCTGCACTGCAGGGACCTGGGTTGGATCCCTGAGTCGGGAAGAGCCCCTGGAGAAGACAATGGCGACCCACACCAGTGTTCTTGCCTGGAAAATCCCATGGACAAGAGGAGCCTGGTGGGCTGGAGAATCCCATGGACAGAGGAGCCTGGTGGGCTGGAGAATCCCATGGACAGAGGAGCCTGGTGGGCTATAGTCCATGGGGTTGAAAAGACTCAGACACGACTGAGCAACTGACATGTAACGTATATGCTCACAGACAGTAGAGAAGAGTGAACGTTATCCATCCTGTGTGGCAGCTGAAAACGTTGGGAGACTCGCTGTTTTAAGTATGCCTTCTAAATGTATAACATAAAATACAGGACCTCAAATTAGTACTTTGAAATAATTTTAGTGAAGACTACAAGTCACAGAGGCCTGCGTTGAAATGCCAGCCTTCTTGATCCTACTTGGGCAAGTACTTGGACAAGTTACCTAAGCGGCTTGAGCCTTACTTTGCTAATGCTACTTAAGAATTAACTAGGAATTAACCTACACCTTGCACGGTCGTATAGAGAACGTGGCACAGAGGTGTTCCCTATTACAGAGTAACAATTAGGAGCAGAGACCCAGTCCTCCATCTCTGTGTCCCTTCAGTTACCTAACCTTACTAGTTTCCTGGTCTATGACACTATCACCTTTTAGAATTAGGGTGTTGTAAAGATTAAATGTCTTACGACACTGCCCGGCAAGTAGCACACACTAGCTACGTGTTAGTTACTATTAACATCATTATCATCACCACCACTGAAATGTTAAGTAAACATTGCCACATTATCAGATTCATTACTTTTCTACTATATGAAAAAATGCTCCTTGAAAATTAACGTTATTTAGTGAACTGATTATAATATAGGATGAACTCACACACTCAAAAGAGTTTTTATGCTGATTTTTAGAAACTTTAAATATACAAGAAATTATCTGAATTACCATTGGTCATGAATGTTGACAAGATATATACAACAAATATCCATTTTCAGTGAACATATCCCTTCATGGAACTAAAGCATATCACAAACTGATATGTCTATTGTAGTTTCTCCCCAAAGATTTCAAAGCAGTTTAAAATAATTATATATAGCAATTCTCAAAACTTACAAGTATACTTACCTGGCAGAGGAGACACCATTATCAAGAAGGTGGTTCTCCCAGGGTGAGGCTCACCCATTGCACTCCGGTGTGTTGACCTCTGCGATTTCCTCAAATAGGGGAAACTCGACTGTGTAATTTATGGTAGTGGGGGACTGCCGGCGCGCTTTCCCTTGAAAAACAAAACTTACAAGTTACCAGAGAAAATTGCATCTGAGAGCAATCAACATCTTTCTCTAAAACTTTTGCCACATAATTACAAAGTGCTACAGTCTAACTGTTGCAAACCTGCCATTCATCCAATTAGTCAGAACACTGACTGCATGTCCACTGCACAGGCAGGCACTGGGCCAAACCCTGTTACAGAGTAACAGGAAAGGCGAGACCACAGCGACAGTGGGCGCCACCAACACTGTGATTAAATGTTCCTGAAATGCTGTTTTCCTTAAACAGTGAAAAGAGTAAATTGTATGTTCCAACACTGGAGGGCATTAATAGTTAAGAGTTAAATAACTTCATAAAAGTGACAGTACAATATTTTCCCCAAGGAGACTAGGATTAAATGAAATAAGCATCCGTCTCTACTGCTCAATTACTAAGTAAAGGTAAATGACCACTTTAAATGAGTCAAATAACCTCAAGAATGACACTATTTTTCACCCATCTGAAGGAGAAAGTTTTGAGAAAATCTTAAGTTAGCTGTTACATGTCACTTGTAATCTATCAGAAATAAAGTACATTCACTCAGTTTCACTCAGCATCTGAAACTGAATTTTTGCTGGGGCGACTAGGGTCAATTTACTAATCATGCCTTCCTTTGATCAACCATTTTTTCTTAGGAGAGAAAAATCTAGCCTTAATGCAATCATCAAACAATCTAGAATTCATACTTTTTATCCTACATTTTACAAAACAAGATTTTTCTCAAGTAGCTACCTGTTAAAAGTTTTAAAGAATTTAACATATATATTACCCAGCAAAATTGCTCTGCCCAAAAAAAAAAAAAAAAAAATGCAATCTTGACTCCAAGTTAAGTAATCTTAGTGCTTCAAGTGGTCATCCAAAACCTGAAAGTGGACAAACAGCCAACCACCTTTTTAGTACCTACCTCTCCAGAAGAAAGGGCTGTTAGACAAATGCTATTAATATTGACAGCAATTGTATCAAACTGACAGGCAGGAAGGTGCACTTCAGGATTAAGTACCTTCCTTGGAGTTCATTATTATGAACTATGAATGTCACATTAGAAAAACTGCTGTCATTTCATTTTATGAATGCTGAATCAGGTAGCTTTAGTTAACTGCAACACTTTACAAACAGGCTATCAAATAAGCCCCAATTACCAAGTTGTTCCAGACACAGAGCTTCTGTTTCTATTATTAAGTGTAATTAAAGAATTAAAAGGATCAGTTTATTTTTCTTGATACATTAGTCTAAAACGATCTGCAATAAGTCTCTGAACACCCAAGTGACTGAAATTCCTTGAGCTATACAAAACACTCCTCTGGAATGCCAGTCTTCCAAATGGCAAGACTCTAAGAACACACAACTGATACACATTCTGCACATTACACATGATGGAGTAAAAAGATTTCAAACTCAGTAAATTTACAGGAGGGAGGGGAGAAAAAGTGAAAACAAATGCCCCAAGTCTTTGTCTTCTCCAGAATGGCATTTTGTAGCACTGCGAGAATTCAGGCATTTCATCAGTATTCTGCACACTGGGGGACATTCAGTAACTGCTGGTGACAGATGAGCCGACAAGAAGCTTCACCAACAAACAGTATTAAAAGGTAATGTTGCAAATCAGTCATGGAACAGCGGGAGAAGGAATGTGGAGGAGTTCAAAGAGTAACAATCTTCGGCCAAATTTTACATTCAGAGCAAATCAATCACACACTCCTCCAGGGAAAAAAAAGAGAGAGATTTGGTGTGACCCAGAATAACCATGAGGACCACACACACACACATACACACACACAGCAAGTGCCAAGTCCACTACAGTTTGGCAGTCATGCATTTGGATAACTACAGTAGAAACGTGTGTTTTGGAAACACAGCTAAGGCCACACCCTAGGACCGAGAACCGGGACTTTAAATGCTAAGGATCTGCGGTCCACGCAACACCTGAATCCGGCGGTATCGGGGCACCAAGTTCAAGGCAGGTGATCAGGAGGGCCGCGTGTCCGGGCGAGGCCCGGTGGAGTCCGAGGGAGAAGGGGGTGTGCATCCGGGGCCCAGCACCGGAGGGAAGGCGGCCGCTGGGAGGGAAGGGTGTGGGCGCTCCGGGTCGGGGGACGACCACAGACGCGGGAGGGGAAGCGCCCGGAGCCAGAGGCCACGGGAAAGGGCGGCGGGCGCGCGCGGGGAGACGCGAGGGGAAGGAGGCAGGGGCGGAGAAAGGCGCAGCCGAATGAATGAGCGCCAGGGCGGCCCGGGGCGCGGAGGAGGGCCCGGGGCGCCCGCGGAGATGCCGCCGCACGCCAGGGGAGGGCGCCGGGGTGGGCGCCGGCCCCACCGCGCCCGCCTCTCCGCCAAAATGGGGTCGCGGAGCAGACGAGCCAGGGCTGTGAGAGAAGCGAGGCAAACGGGAAAAAATAAACCAGTCACCCTCCCCGCGAGCCTCCAGGCGCGCTCTCAGCCCCGCTCCTCCGCCCTCCTCGAGCCGCGGCGGCGGCTCCTCAGCAGCGCTAGGGGGAGCCCCGGGCCCGGAGCGGGGCGGCGGCGGCGGCGGCGGCCGGGCCGGGAACCCCTCCACACCCGCCCCTGCGGCGGAGCCGCGAGAGCCAGGCGGCGGCGGCGGCGGCGGCGGCGGCGGCTCCTGCCAGCGGGGCGGGCAAATGACCCGGATGTACAGGGCAACGGCGAGCAGGGGGAAGGGGCAACGCCAGGAAGTGCGCGCCGCGGACCTCTCCGGCCGTTCGCACGCGCACCTCTCCGGCCGTCCGCACGCGCCGCGCGCCCGCCCCGCAAGGTAAACCGTCTTCCTTCCCCGCCCCCTTTGCTCCCGCCCCTCCCCTAGGGGGCGGGGCGAGGCCGGAGACAGGCGGTCTGGAAGGCTCCGCGAGGAGAGGAAGGGGGCGCGGCTACCTTCTCCGCTACCCCGCCCTCCTTAAAGGGGCAGCACCTTAAAGGCTGAGATGGCTTCTGGGTGGACCCGCGTCTTGCAGCCTTCTCATTTTACAGATGGAAAACTGAGGCTCAGAGGTGACAGTGACCTGCCTCAGGTCAATAAGCTCAGAAATGGCAGAAACTGGAACTCGAGACTCGCAGATCTGGACTATGCTGAACCCATCAAAGTCGCCACATCCCATCACCGCCCCCCTACACGTGGGTGGGTGGGCACGCCTTTCCTCCAGGTGCTGATTGAGACTCAAACTCCCAGATACTACAGATGAGCTTGGCAGGCTCCCCAGGGCCAAGAGGTACACCGTTATCTCCTCCGATGGTATCGTGGAGACGCCCTTGGGAGGTGTTAAATAATCAGTCTGAGAACAGAAATCAGGCGCCACCTGAGACCTGCATGGTGCTACACATAGCACTTTCAGATAAATGAGACTCTGTTCTGGGGTCTGGTCGGATTCAGCCCCCTGGCCAGAACAGGCTTTGCTCCTGGAAGCTTCCGGTTAAATGAGCTGGACGTGCCAGAGAAACCCCGGGGGCCACCAGAAGCTGGGAGAGGCGAGAGGCGGGAAGGACCGTCCCCGGGAGCCTTTCGGGGAGGGGGTCTGGTACAGCTTGCTGTCAGGCCTCTGGAGCTGGCAGAGAATGAATTTCTGTTGTTTTAAGCTGTCTAGTTTGTGCCAATTTGTTTGGTGGCCACAGGGAACGAATGCACTTACTCTGTTATTTGTAAAATGCAATAAACCCTCATAACCCCCTCAGCAACACAGCCACGGCAGCCACCCACGCTTAACCCTTTGTCCTGTATCCCGTGCCCCTGCTCCCCCATCCAGGTGATTTTCATCTCCAATTTGTAATTTTTGCCAATTTAACAGGCACCATCACATCCTCCAGAACTTGGACCTACCTCCCCTGATGGCCAGTGACCAAAGTCACTTCCTGGTCCTCACTGGCCAAGGGGGTCTCCTCTGGGCGGAGGTGCAAGCTGTGTCTCTGTATTCAGGACATTGACCTTTCCTTGGTTATGTTTGCAGCAAGATAACTTGTCCCAGTTTGTAACTAGTCTCTTGGTTTCTTCTGATGAGCAAAATTTCACATAGGATGCAGGATTCCAATGAAAAAATGAATGAGAGAATGAATGAATGAATGAGTGAGTGAGCTGTTTTCAGTCCTGGCTTTTCCACCCATGGCATTGAGGTCCCTGCAGTCCAATGGGACCCAGCTTCCTTACTGTTAGCACAAGGACCTGAGTCTTATTCCTGGCCCAGCCTTCCCCACCTGGCTCTCTGATGCCACAGTATCTGCTGCACTGCTGGGGAAGAGGCTTGAGGATTACTAGGAGCTTCTTAGACAAAGCAATTTCTAAGCCTCTTTAAATCCTTTCTTAAACATGCTGGCATATAAATAAATAAACAGTTCCAAAGCAATTTCCATCTGCCCTCTTCCAAGCTGCTGGCCAAGACTTCCTGAAACCGCCTCGAGCCCTGGGGCTGGCCCGAGGGCCTGCACGGAGGCACCTGTCCCCCCCGGCCCAGCAGCACCCTCTCTGAACACCAGCCTCTCTGCAGCCGGGAGCAACTGGACTCTGCAGACAAATAATCTCTTTATGGGCTGTTTCATTGCAAATCGTCACCAGACAACTATTAATCTTCAATCATACTTTTATCAAGTGTTTATTTTTTTTTCCTGTCTCTCTCCCCAAGACTGGGAATATCCATATAGCAGCTGTCACGGGTCGTTACCAACTGCATCTTCCCCGCTATTACAGCGAAATAAAGCCAGATAGCGAGAGACTGGAGGCGCCGTCCGATCAACAGCTTATCTGGGGATCCGAGGGCTGCCAGCGAGATGATATTGCTCTGTCACATCTGGGCATGTGTCCCCCCTGTGAACAAAGGACGCGGCAAATGAACGCTGTCGCCCCACGGCCGGCCTGTGCCCAGCACCAGACCATGACCGTCCCAGCCCAGGGGTGCGGGTCCCTCCAGGGACAGGTGGCAGACGGGGAACTGGAGAGCCAGGCAGTGGGACAGCCTCTGCATTACCATTTAGACGGAGCAGGAAACGGAGACCGTCATTCCTTGCTCAGAAGCTGGCGCAGGCATCACCGGAGCCCAGCCCAGGGCACGGAGCAACAGCGCCATCAGCCCGTGTGAGAGGGAGTGGATGGGGGCAGAGACAGCTGCAGAGAGGATGGCGGCTCTGCCGGCCAGAGTGACCACAGGCAGTGAAGGCCCGGCTGGCACCGGCCCCTAGGGCCGCCACCAAATTCCTAAGCCTGTGCAGCTCTAAATAACAGAGGTCCGCTCCCTCGGGGCCTGGAGGCCGGAAGTCCAGAGCCAGGGCTCCTTCTGGGGGCCCAGGGGGAGGACCGGTCCAGCTCCCAGGGGCGCCAGGACGCCCCCGACCCTCCTAGGGCGGCAGCACATTGCACCAGTCTCTGCCTCATCGGCACGTGTCGCTGGCTCTCTGCCTGCCTGTCCAAGTTTCATCTTCTCAGGTCCTTGCATTAGGTCCTCCCCGACCCCAGGAGGACCTCCCCTTCCTCTGATTGATTACGGCTGCAAAGTTGATATTTCCAAATAAGGTCACACTCACAGCTGCTGGGGGTTACGACCTCTACAGATGTTTCTGGGCTACACGAGTCAGCCGAGGCCTGGAACCGCCGGCCGTCCGCTGGATACTGATCCTGGTGGGGAGGGGTCCTTCCCCGGGGCCCCTCCACTGGGTGGTCTACAGCCTAGCGCAGGCAGCACCTCTCCAGGGTCTTTCCCAGCAAGGAGAGGCCGTCCTGGGCAGCCTGCCCCTCCATACCCACTGTCCTTCACTGAATCTCCCTCTGTGTTCCTTCAGGGTCACACCAGGGGACGGGCATCCAGACCCCCACCGCCAGTCTGGAGAGGGAAGCACACCTTCTCAATCCACACCCTGGGAGCCACAGACTAATCCGTGACTTCACCGCTGTCCACAGGGACGCCTCATCTGAGGCCAAGCCCAGCCCTTGGACGGCCAGGCCGCGGCTCTCGTGGAGGGAGGGGTGGAGGGAGGGGGACAGAGAGGAAGGCGGGGGTGGCCGAGAGGAGGCGGGGAGGAGGTAGAGCTGCGCCACGGGGTGGGGCCTTCGTCCCCCTCTGTTGACCTCCAGATGTGAGCAGCGTGTTCGGGGCTTGAGCCAGACACCCAGAGAGAAGGTCGGAGACAAAACTGAACCGAAGCACGCCCACCTGACACTGGCCCGTCCGGAGGGAGCGCTCCCTGCCTGCCACCTCGAGCCCATGTGGGGAGGCCCCTCTCTTGGGCCGGTCCTTCTGCAAACAGAAGAGCCTGCTGGGCTCAGGGGCCCTTCCAAAGGCCCCCACCCTCCTGGGAAGGGACTGGAGAAGGCGGAGGTCAGGAAGGGACTGACCCTCTGCTTTCTGCGTCTCCCCTGCAGCCCAGATGCAGCCTCAGAACCTTTCTCAACCCCCGGCTCTGGGCATTGTTGACCAACTGGCCCACAGGCACGGTCCACCTGCCAGCCTGAGCCATCCAGTGAGAGCGCTGAGGCGCGAACAGCAGGCAGCTGAGGCGGGATCCGCTCCGAGGGGACTCTGTGTGCTGAGAGCCAGGGTGGCCCCACCCCAGGACTCAAGCTCAGGGCGGGCAGTGGGAGCCAGGTGTGCAGAGTCCCGCAGGAGCCACGCTGCTGAGGGAGGGGTCCTGTGTTTCAGGGACAGGCTGGCAGTGTCATTGGGGTGAGACGGGAGGTGTGCATGGGCCTGATGGGCCCAGACAGAGGGGCTCCCGGAAGGCTTGTGGGAGCCCCTCCCGGCCACCGGCCAGCAGAACGCTGTTTGCTCCTTTCTCAGCAACCAGGCACAGTGGTCCCTGCCCCCCCGCCCCCCGCCACTCCCTCCCGGAGGATCTCGGCCAGTGAGAGTTCAGTTCACTCACTCAGTCGTGTCTGACTCTTTGTGACCCCATGGACCGCAGCACGCCAGGTCTCCCTGTCCACCACCAACTCCCAGAGCTTGCTCAAACTCATGTCCATCGAGTCGGTGATGCCATTCAACCATCTCGCCCTCTGTCGTCCGCTTCTCCTCTTGCCTTCAATCTTTCCCAACATCAGGGTCTTTTCCAATGAGTCAGTTCTTCACATCAGGTGGTCAAAGTATTGGAGTTTCAGCTTCACCATCAGTCCTTTCAATGAATATTCAGGACTGATTTCCTTTAGGATGGACTGGTTGGATCTCCTTGCAGTCCTAGGGACTCTCAAGAGTTTTCTCCAACACCACAGTTCAAAAGCATCAAGTCTTCGGTGCTCAGCTTTCTTTATGGTCCAGCTCTCACATCCATACATGACCACTGGAAAAACCATAGCCTTGACTAGATGGACCTTTGTCAGCCAGTGACACACAAAGGCCAAAGCACGGCTGCTCCAGACTGGACACGCTCCCTCCACACCCTCGCTGCTGCCAACACCTTCGAACTTTAATTAACACAATGACAAGCAGCCCCGATGACATCAAACATTGAAGGGTCTGACCACTCATAGCCAGCTAGCCTCCGGCTCCCTAGACGCCGTCGGCAGGAAGGGCAGGCGCTGGGAAAGCCCACGGGATGAGGCTGGAGGGTGCCGAGGGGGAGGAGTCTGGTTGCCAGTGGCCCCAAGCGCCACCCTCTGCCCTGGTCCTCTGCAGCCAGTGGCGTGGGGCCAAGGGGCAAGTCCTCATGGTCGCTCTTCCAGAAAGCGGGGGAGGTCCGACACCCACGGGGCTGCTGTGGGTGGGAACTTGCTTGATGGGATTAAAAAACACAGGTTATTTAAACTGTTACTTCTCATAATTCACCGAATATTATTACAGGTCAGGATGATCCCTCTGTTAACATATTGAGTACATCCATTAGTGTTGTAGAAAACTTCATATATAATTCAGTAAGAATTCGAAGTATACCTAAGCAGACCGTCGGGCTGTGAGAGGTTTCCGTCGTGCACCTGCAGCCGCGAGGTCCTTCCAAGCAGGCTCGGTGACGTGTGTCCTGCTTAGTCCCCTGACTGTCCGGCCTTACAAGCATGACGCTCTGTCTGCTTGGAGAGAGACCCTGGGCTCAGCTCGGGGAGTGGGAAGCCAAGGCCATCCAGGCAGAGAAAGGAGGTGGTCCTGGCTCAAAAAGGTGCAAATGGGCTTCACACTCACGTGGGCACCGAGCCTGCCTGTCCCCTGGGACGCCCACTGCCTTCCCCAGGGACTGTGAGCACCCACGCAGACAGCTCTCCCTCCACCTCCCGGGGTACCTGTCCCAGCTCCGGGGTGCCACCCCCTTGGTGCCACCCTGCACGAGTCCCTCCGCGGGGACCCACCACCTTGGGATCAGGGTGCAGCTGGTTGCCCCCAGAAGACAGCGAATGCCGGGGACACACAGTAGGTCCTCGGAGAGGAAGCTGACCACCTGAGCCACCCAGACACCAAGCAGGGGTGGGGCCCCCGGGCGAGGCCCGGCCGCAGCCAGGGACAGGCCCAGGGCCCGCGTGAGGCGGGGAGCTCACAGCTGGGCAGGCGGCCCCGTTCAGACCGAGGCCTCACCAGGTCCAAGCCCCGAGTCACAGCTTGGGAGCCAGCCTGCCAGGCCAAGCGTTCCCCACTGGCAGTCTGGAGGCAAATCGTGGGGCTGCCCGCCACCCGACACCATCTCCCTCCCTCCTTCCCCCTCCCTCCTTCTCTGTCTCTCCGCAACATACTCACAAGTCTTAAGTAACTTTCCAGACAGCATTTCCATGATTTAAAAACAATACGCCTAGGACACTAATCCCAAACACAAAGGAACACGATTATGAAGAAACTTAGACCTCAAAGTACAGTGGGGAGGTGAAAACCTGCCTCTGAGTGGAAGATCTTTGACTTCTCTTATGGGAAGACATGTGGTTATCTCTAATAAGTGATAGCCCCCCCAAAAATACTCACCCTTTCCTCATCTATGCTGGCTCTAGGAATTGCAAGATCCACAATGTACATCCATCCACCCACCCGTCCACCCAACCACACTAATGTATTCATCCATCTGTCCCTCATCACCAGCCAATCTCTCCATCACCCACCCACCCATCCATCTACCCATTAATCCATCCATCCCCCCATCCGTCTATCTATTCCTCTCCCCACGCATTGCCTGCCTTCCCATCCTTTCACCCCAGCATGCCTCCATGCCTATATCTGTCCATCATCTGTCTCTCCAACCACTTGTCCATTAATCTTCCATCATCCACCACCCATTTTTCCATTCCAGCCTTCCAACTTTCATCATCATCATCATCCACCCATCCACCCATGCATCCACCCATCCACCCATCCACTCATCCATCCTTCCATCCACTCACCATTCATCCATCCATCCACCAATCCAGCCATCCACTCAACCATCATCCATCCACCCATCCACCCATCCATTCACCCATCCACCCGTCCACTCACCGTTCATCCATCCATCTACCATTCATCCATCCAGCTATCCACCCATCCAGCCCGCCAGCGAGCCAGCCACCTAACCATCCACTATCCACTGAGTGAATACTAATTAAGCCCCCTAATATGCCCCAATGTACCAGGTACTGAGGATAAAGAAAGGTTAAAAAGTAGTGGCCCCTGCTCTCTGAGCACACTGTTTTCCAATTTATCTGTCAAATTAAAATAAACACATGTGCCTGATGAAGTCATCCACTGCCAGGCCCAGGTCTTCCTGTCCAGCCTCATCATTTAACAGCAACTTTGCGGCCAGTCTGTCCCACAACAAAACTGGATCGCTCACTGTCCCCCAAAGTCCTGCTGCCCCTCTTACTTCAGAGACACTGCTCACACTGTCTTCTCTCTGTGATGCCCTTTCTCCTATCATCTTTCTCCACCAACCTTCTAGCCCCACACCAATGCCTTATTTAACACCCCCTCCTCCAGAAGTCTTCCCTGATCCCCTCATTAAGACGAGCTGGCTTCCTTCTCTGACAGCAATGGTAGAGACCACTGCCTGCCTCTGCCCTACAGAACGCTTGGGTCTCGTGTGAGCTGGAGGGTGTGGCTGGGACAAGTCAGAGGACAGCTGGGAGCATTTTCTCTTCTTTCGGGAGACTTCTCCTTTATCTCTCCTTCTGGAATGTTTATTTCAACACAAATCAAGTAGTGCTCAAGAGCAACTTCCATGCCTTGACTGCGCTGTGGCATCTTCCCTCTAGGTGTGCGGGGATCTCCGGGCCGCCAGTGCTCCAGAACCTGCCGGGCGGGCTGCAGTCACTGCCCAGTGTCCTCTTGTGGGGACAGCATGTCGGCCAACCTTCAAAGCCTTTGGGGCCCCAAGAGCCTCAGACACAGGGCAAGCCCTCAAGTCTGTGCGACAGCGTGGGACAGTCTGCCCTGGGGTCCCTGGCCTGATTGGGATGCCCACCCCTGGAATCACAACCCCAGCTTCTCCAGATGTACAAGCCCCTCCTCCACCCCGTCTGGAGCCTGCTCCTCCCGCCATGCTCATATGCCCAGGACCAGGGCTCTTTAACGTTTTCTGTGAAGGTCCACAGAGGAAATGCTCCCACTTGTGCAAGCCTTCCTTCGCCGTAACCATTCAGTTCCGCTCCTACAGCCCCAGGGCAGCCATGGAAGACGGGCAAGCACGGGGTGCGACTGTGGCCTGGGACACCTTCATCCACGGGGCCCACGAGGCCAGGCCCGCCCTCGACACACCCACCGGGCAGCTGGCAGAGAGGGCAGGGCCCCCCACCTGCTCCTGCCAGAAGTCTCTGCTCATGTGAGGGTCTCCATCCGGCACTCCGAGCTCTGGTCATTGAGGACCGTGCCTGAGTGTCTGTCATCTCAGCCAAAGCTGCCCAGCATTTAGGGAGAGCTGGCATCACGACCCTAGTCCTTCCTCAGGAGACTCGGCCTCAGGGAGTCACCTCGTCTGGGTGCTCAAGGGTGCGGGGATGGCGCCTGCTGCTGAGTGGCAGACCCTGCGGGTGGAGTCAGGCTGCCACAGGGCCTGGTGCCCACTGCCCGCCTCACCACCACAGGTCAGGCTCTGGGGACAAAAGGGGCCTTGAAGGAGATCACACACTCACATGCTGCCCATTTCACAATGGACAGCAGAGACCAGAGCTGTTCCCTGAGCCCAGAGCACACAGCGGTGGGGGCGGCCAGAGGCACACCCCGTCCCCAGGCAGGTGGACGCAGCATCTCCCTCCCACCTGGGTTTGAGCAAGCAGGCGCCTTGCTCAGGACACCCTCCCCACCAGCCCACATTGTCTCAGCGACCCCCGACCCCACCGGTTGCTGCCCCTCGTGCTCACAGAGAGTGAGGACGCACAACTGCATCCGACCCCCCAGCCCCCGAGCTCCACTGGATAAGCCTGAGTGTGCATCCTCTGTGAGCCCTGTCCAGCCTGCAGTGACACATGTGGATCTCGGTGACCACGTGGACGCTCGGTGACCACGTGTGGATGCTGGGTGACCACGTGGACGCTCGGTGGCCACGTGTGCTGAGCTGACCCGCCGTCCACTCCTGCTGCCATCAAGACCCCCTGGTACCAGCTTTGTGGCATCACCACCACCTACAGCCACTTGCTGGACTTCCCTGTTGATTTTCTGTGCCCCTCCCCCATCGGACATCCAGCTCCAGGAGGGCAGGGACCCTTGTGTCCTCCAGCACCGTGGATGTCAAAGGTCGTGAAAGGAATGACAGTCCACAGGGTGGTGACACACACTTAGCAACTGTGTGCGGCCCCATCCTCACTGGGCGCTGTTCATACGTCCAGTCCCTTAGGCTCATCCTTCAGCCTGACAGGACCCTGATTTAATGGCCCTGTGGCTGGATTGAGTTGACCTGCAGGGGCGGGCAGTTCTGGTGGAGAAGGGACAGTGGAGGGGCACCGCTGGGTCCCGTCTCTGCAAACCCCTGTTTAACGGACACGCAGGGGCAGCTCTTCCCGGCTGGAACACGGCCTCCCACATCCTGAGCGGAGGGTCAGCAGTGCGGCTCTGCCTGCCAGGCGGGAGCCCCCCAGACGAGCCCGGGTGCATCTCGCGGGTGCTCTGCGCATCTGACTGGCCCCACACACGTCTGCATTTACTACAGCCAGAGAGAGAAGCACAGAATCCCAGCGCAGGTGGGAGCGGGCCACCTGCTTCAGCCCATCGCAGAGCAGCTGGAGGCCTGGGAGCGTGACGCCCCCACCGCATGGGCGCCTCCCCTCAGGCCCCTGGGTCCTGGTTTCCTCAGCCACGAGGGCGGCTGCCCAGGCCGTATCCTTGTGAGGGTGGAGGCTGGAGGAGCCATCTGCAAACTCCAAGCTGGAGGCTGGAGAGGCAGCGGCTGGCCAAGAGCTCAGGAGGTCTGAGCCGCTTCCAGACTCAGGCTCAGACAGAATCAAATTAAATTTTGGGCTTCCCTGGCAGCTCAGATGATAAAGAATCTGCCTACAGCACGAGAGACCTAGGTTCAATCCCTGGGTTGGGAAGATCCCCTGGAGAAGGAAATGGCAACCCACTCCAGTATTCTTGCGTGGACAATTTCACGGACAGAGAAGCCTGGCGGGCTACAGTCCATGGGGTCACAAACAGTCAGACACAACTGAGTGACTAACACACTTCCCCACAAAGCTACACTCATACTGTTACCTTTATGAACAATGACAGTCGGGCTCAGAAAGGGTGAAGTATTTTCTCAGGAGTATAAAAGCCTGTGTGTGAGTTAGGTCTCTGCTGCGGTAATGTCTGTCACAAACCACCCTCCTAGCCGGCGGTTTAGGAGGAGCCCTCCTTTTCCTGGCCCTCGGGGCTGCAGGCAGGCTGGGGCACCGCCCCTGGCCCATGTGTGGTCAGCCGGCTCCGTGCCTCTGGGACCCGTGTCTGCTGGGCACACCTTCCCACAGCAGATGTTAGCCCAGGGGTCAAGCCTGCGTCCTGTCTGCTAACATCCGCTGGCCAAAGCCATCCCATGGCCAAGCCAGCAGCAAAAATCAGATAAACTCGCTCCTGCGCTCGTTTGGAGCAGGGCAAACTGGGCGTGATTCCAAACACAGGCAGCAAAACAACGGGATGAGCGGCTGATTCCACGCTGATGACACAGCCAGTCCACCTCCCCGCCACTTGGTTCCAAGGACCTTTTGTCCCCTGACCTGAGGGCCCTGGGAGTGCACTGGGCTTGACCTCCGCTCTCCTGATGACCAGGGTCCACTCTGCCACATCCAGAAGGACCCCAGGGGCCAGTGTCGCCATCCATTCCCACACTGTCCACCTTGGCTGGTGAGGATGGTGCCCTCTCCTCTGACGCCAGGCCCACCTGGTCCAGCCCTGCCTCAGCCCACCTCACAACCACACCTGGCCAGGCCCATGGGGTGGGAGCCAAGAAGGACGAACCGGCTGACCTGCATTAAGAGGGAAGATGTCCCCCAGCCCCACTCACAGTGCTCTTGGCACTGAACCGGCTCCTAACAGGCATTTTTAGAAAAAAGGAAAAATACAGAAACAGGTCCAGAAAAGGAATCCTCAGCTAAATGCACAGGGCAGAGCAGGTCTTCTGGCTCCCAGGGCCCTTTGCATCCTGCACGAGTTTCTCCCAAGGCTCTCTCCTCGCTGTTCTGAGGCCTTGGAGGCTCCACTGTGCAGGCGTGTGGTTGTGTGTGTATGCATGATGCATGTGTGACTGTGATGCCAGCATGCAATGCATGTGTGTGTGTGACGTGTGTGTGCACAGGTAGTGCAGAGAGAGGGGGTCAGGGGTGCATTTGCATCTGAACAGTCAGAAGTCCCCTGCAGAGATGATTTAAGGGGGTGGCAGTGCCAGGGCTCAGCTAAACAAAGGGCTGGCAGATAGTTCCGTGTTCCATCTGAATGCCTACTGAGCTATGAAATTAAGTCAAACGCTTCTACTCAGCTGGACTGATTACTGGCACTGAGGCTGCAGGGGACAGGGCTTGCTCACTTCACTGACCCCGCCTCCACCCTCGTGAGGTGAATTTCGTTGCTGGGAGCCTCCATTGCTCTCCAAGGGTCTGATGACCATCTTGGCTGGGGAATTCACGCTGTTGACAATTTCTGATGTGATGGGGCCCAGAGCCAACCTGTACATAATTTCCATTTCTGTCTGACTATGTAGACCCTGTGCTGGGGATTTGAGACACACAGAGGAGAAAACCCAGTCTGCAGCCTCAGGGACCCATGCTCAGCCCATCTCCGAGTGGCCAAGGTACGGGTGTGGCCGTGGAGCCAAAAGAGAGGGCAACCGTGGTCCTGGCAGGGCGGTGGAGCTGAGGTGGTGAACAAACCCAGAGCGGCAATCACATCATACGTGTTATAATAACACGTCTGCAGTGGGGATGGCGTGTCATCAGTGAGCTCGGGGACTCTGGGTTTCTCCGGCCACCGTGACCGATGTGAGTTTTCCCCCTCCACAAACCTTAGTGTCTACGAAGGGCCCCAAGTTATGCTGGGATGGGGGTGTGCTGGGGGCGTGGTCCAGAAGTACGGGGATGTGGATGAGAACGATGGTGACGGTGGGGGTGGACATGGCCTTGCTGATGCTGGCAGTGCTGCCCACAGGTGGGGCAGTTCTGAGACAATCGCACCATGAGGGCAATGCTGACTGTCGTTGCATTAGGAATGGCGGTGGAGAGGCATGAGCATGGGGACAGCGAAGCTGGAGGGGGCGACTGTGATGGTGGTGAAGGTGGTCATGGTGGTCGTGGTGATAGCAGAGGAAGCCTTGGGTTCTCAGCACTATGACCCTGTCCTCTACCTTTCACTGCAGGCTCCGTTAGCAATAGGGCATCTGTCATCCCGACAAGTTTAAAAGCTGAGGAAGTCTCAGTCGGTGGTCCTCCATCTTCACCTGCCATGCCTGGCATGCCCTAGTGGAACCCAGGAGCCACCGTGGTAGAAATTTTAAATTTCCCCCCAGATTACACTGCTCTGTGCTCAGGCACTCTGCTGTTGCGTTTATCATCAGCAGGGTGTTTGAGGGACAAAAAGAGCCACGGTGGTGTGACTGGGGACAAATCTGATTATGATGATGAAGTCTTGGTTGCTGTTTAGGGATCTCTGTATTCTATCTAGACATTGTCGTGTCCCGCCGGTGGCACGTCCACACCGCATGGGGGACTCCTGTCCTACACAGGATCAAACCGCAACATCTGTGTGACGCATCTCACTTTGTGCCAAGAGGCAAACACTCTGCAAAGTTGACATTTGTGATAATACATTATGTCAGATGAAATAGGCAAGAAGTTAATTAAAGTCAGGGAGTTAATTAATGAGATCCCGTGCACATTAACGATCACTACCTCGTGTGAGAAGAGTGATTAGTGGCGTGGCTGGGGTTTCCCTGTCCTCCTGGGCGCTGTGTTGACATGTCACATGAGTCACTCACAGCTGGAGGGGTACCTCCTCGTGCGGCAGCTGGGACGGCCGAAGATATCAACCCCCGGCTCTCAAAGCTGCGTGACCCTCTAGAGCTCAGTGTTTGGTGGAGTCAGACACCCGGGGAGCCACAGGCGTCAGGGGTGAC
This sequence comes from Dama dama, assembly GCF_033118175.1. Classification (NCBI taxonomy): domain Eukaryota; kingdom Metazoa; phylum Chordata; class Mammalia; order Artiodactyla; family Cervidae; genus Dama; species Dama dama. The sequence goes on from NC_083696.1 coordinate 24,467, forward strand.
CAGAGCCAGCCAGCTTCAACCAGCGCTGCCTCCCACGGAGCCTCGGTCCCCTCCTCTGAAACGGGGGCTGATCACAGCCACCTTGTGGGACTGAGCTGACGTTCAGCACAAAAATGAAGTGATACATGGGTGATGGGAAAGGCTCGATAAATTCACCCCAGAGTGAGAACGGGCTCTGGTTCATCCTTACGCCCCCAGGGCCCCCACATCGTGCAAGAGCTCTGCTCTGACCCTGCGAGGGGCCGGCGGTGGACTGGGGCCCAGCCAGGCTGGAAGCCACAGCCACTCGGGGCTTGAGGAGCACCCGGGTGGAGTGGGGGAATCTGAGCTGGGGCCCAAGGTGGGTTTGGTGAGACTCAGGCCTGGACAGACCCTTGGGGTTTGGAGAATGGGGGAGACACGACCCCTGGCCCCACTCAGCTGCTGGCCCGCTGATGGAGACATCTTGATGGTCCCAGAGCTTGGGCAGAGATGCTGTCCTCCACTGGGGCTCCTTGGTTGTGAAGGGGGGCTCTCCTCCCTGAGTGGTGGGCACACAGGACCAAGGCAGACTCCTGCATCCGACAGGTGCCCCGCTCTGCAGGAGGGGCTGGGTGGCCCAGGGCCCCAGCCTGCTCTGTCTCAGGGGCCAATGGTGTCCACACGGGATGGGGTGGTGCCCACCGGGCACCCCAACCCCTCACCAGCTTGGGGTCAGAGTAGTGGTGGGGACTTGGGCAGGTGGCCACTTGTTTCCACACAATGTCTTTGAGTTCTATTGGCAAGCAGGACTCACTCGACCTTCATGTGACCCAACACGTCTTTGCTGACTGGGTATAGTCTGCCCTGCATGTCACAGACAGCCGCCTTCCTCCGGGCCCTGCCTTATAATACAGGGGCCGTTCAGTGACTGTCAGGCAGGCAGGGGCAAGGACAGCAGTGGTCAAGTCCACCTCACTGTGGCTGAGGGAACAGCACTCAGGCAGAGGGAACAGAAGCACTGGAGCCCCGAGGCCGGGCAGCTGTAAGAGCCAGGAGGCGGCCCCGCCGGCTGGGTGCTGTCCCCACGGCCCAGACCACCCAGGCTGGCTCCACTACTGCACCTTCTGGGGGCCTGCCCGCATGGGGAGGGAGGCTGACCCCGGGGCTCCGAGCAAGGCTCGTAGGATTCACGGGAACTGGTAGGGCCCTGCCGCTCTAGCAGGTGCAGACCCAACTCAGAGGGCCCGAGGCGCAGTAAGCCTGGCTTAAATTGATGGCTGTGTAATGAACGATATCTGTCCCTGAGCCTCGCAAGAGGCATGACTACAGAATTCTCACCAACAGTGGGAGATATGCACCCACACCCATAAACACTGGGGACGCGGGTTCTTGGGAAACATGGGCACATGCACACACACATGCGCACGCACACACACGCAATGCACATACATGCACACGCGCGCGCACATGTGCACGCACACAGACACGCATGCACACACAGGCACACGCACGCACGCACACGCGCACACACATTTGCACGCACATGCACACGCACACATGCACGCACACATGCACATGCACACACGCGCACACATGCACACACACACACATGCACACATGCGCACACACACGCACACACAGGGGCTGCACGCTCTCCCAGCACCTCAGAGGCCCCTGTCGTCCTGGTGGAGCCCCAGCCCCTTCCCTGCTCCCTCCATGGTCCAGTCCATGGGGCCTTCCGCTCCACCCTTGAACTTGCACCCTGCCTCCTGGACGAACGCGCCCTCCAGGCCCAGCCACACCTCTGGGGCCTTGCTTCCCCTGCTGCTGGCCTCAGTAGCTGCAGGACAGGGCTCCTCCGCCAGCCTAGGGCCAGTCACCTGGGGGCCTGCCCCGCTGACCCTCTGACCAGAATCCACCCTGCTTCTGCCAGCCACTCCCAACCAGCCCAGGTCTCAGCCCGGGTGTCACCTCCCCTGTGAAGTCCTCCTGGCCTGGCTCCCATAATGGGCCATATGCCCCATCGAGCTCTTCCCAGGACTGGAAAGGGCCGTGTCCGCCTCTGCATCCTGCCTCGTGCCGGGTGACCAGCCGTGGGGCTGTGGGCTCGTCACCCGATGTCCAGGCTCGGGTCTGGCCAGGCCCACAGCACCCCACCCCACAGTGGACAGTCTTCCCTGCACCCTCTCCGTCGGTGAACAGACAGTATGATGTGTGCCCAGGCCGCTGCCCCTGGTGTCTGCGCCTTTGTTTCTATGGGTCACCCCAATCCAGACTGACCTTAGCCCGGGAGCTTCACCTTGATTTCGCCTGCGACCCCACGACTGCAGTCCACCAGGCTCCTCTGCCCATGGGAGTCTCCAGAATACTGGAGTGGGCAGCCATTCCCTTCTCCAGGGGATCTTCGTGACCCAGGGATTGAAACTGGGTCTCCCGCATTGCAGGCAGTCTTTACCATCTGAGTCACGAGGAAGCCTGTAATTACATCTGCAAAGGCCCTTAGTCCAAGTAAGTTTGCATTCCAAGGTTTTGAGTGGATGCGAATTTGCGGGGACACCATTCAACCCACTCAAGCCCCAACAAGGGGAGGACACGGGCAGGGGCAAGTCAGGTCCCAGGCTGGCCTGGGCGGCGGAATCAGGCTGGCAGTGTCCCCTCCACACACCCCAGCACCAGGCGCCCCTGCCCCTGCCATCAGAGTCCCCAGCACTGGCCTCCGCTGCCCTAGCTGAGTAGCAACTGTCCATGCCCCATGCCCTCCTCCTGCCTGGATCTGCTGTGACCCCCCGGCAGCCCAGGTGCAGCAAAGGGGCAGCCGGGAGGTAGGCCGATCGGGAGTTGCTGCTGCCACCACTGCCAAACCCCGCCGGGCACAGGAGGACGCCTGGGATGCAGGGAGCGCAGCTTCCCTCTGGCTGCTGGAGCCGGGGGTGCGGGCGGGCGGCCTGGGCCCCTTTAGTCCTCACCTCTCAGAAGGAGCATTCTGATCAAAGGCCAGAAACCCAGCTTGGCAGTGAGCTGTGGCCCGCCTCTCACTCTCGCTGTAGCGGGATGGCCTCTCAGCCACCTTCTGAGGGTCCCAGGGAGTTTGGGTCTGTGAGGCCAGAGGGTCCTTGTCCTCACTAACCCCTGATTCTCCCCTTTCCTCCTTGCCAGACCCTCCCGAGCCCACCCGGGTCAGGATCCTCCACTCCAGCTCACACAAGTATCTCCTTCTTAACAGCACAGACATGGGGCTGCCCTGGAGTCTGATTCAACTGGTCTGGGCAGAGCCTGGGGTAGGGGTGTAAGGTTCCCCAGGCCTGAGCCACGGATCTAAACTATGAGCCAACCTGGGTGGGTGCGTGCCCTGCCCACGGGGAGGCAGGCGGGCCAGTGCCCACAAGTGTGTGTGGCTCACCCCAGAAGCAGAGCAGGCAAGTAGCCACCTGGCCAATCTGCATGCCCATCACACCCGCAAAGTGTTTACGAAGCGTCCTGCTGGGAACTCCGGCTATTTCTGTCCCTCACACTGGAGAACGGAACATGGAGAGAGAACACAAACGCGAACAGGTGGAGAGGCCGAGTCAGGGGCCTGGCTCCGGGCGCCAAGGACCCCGGGGCCCCTGCGGCTCACCTGCACGCCCAGGCCCGGCCTGCCCGCCCCCAGCCAGGGCATACTCAGGAGGGGGGCAGCTGCAGCCGGGAAGGGGATTTTAAATTATCTGCTGCAGCATGAAACATGCAGCTCAGCCCCAGATCGTGTTTATTCTTTGCTTCTCTAGGACACACTCATGCATAGCCAAGAAGATTTAAAATGTTTATGCATTATGCGGGCCGGCATAAAACAAGCCAAAGCTCTGCTATCACCGGGTGCTCAGACTCATAATAAGCCGCTCCTCAAGGAAGTAACAAAGAGAGAGAAGCTCACCGATGCGGCGGGCACTTCGGGGAGGAGTGGAAGGGGAGAGGCGGCCTGGGCCCACGTCCACGGGACTCCCCGTCCAGAGCTGAGCTCCAGGCCAGAGGCTGCAGCCTGCCCCTCTGCCCCTTCACACCCGGGCTCTGGGATGGCAGAGAAGCCCCGCGTTAGCCACTGCTTTCCCAGACAGCATCTTGTCTGAGACCTACCCCGCCTGCACTCTATTTTATAGACAAATAGCTGAGGCTCCAGGGGCAGAGGAGGCCTCCCCAAGGTCACATCCCGAGTGTCAGGGCCAGTCACACCAGCAACACAAGCCCTGCCCTTCTGCTCCCCAGCCACCTCCGAGCCTCCTTTGTAAGGTTGACGCCTAGATGGCAACCTGGACCCCTGGGAACCAGGCAGGAAACCCGAGAGGGGAGATCTGACCCTCATCACTCAGAGAAGAAGCAGTCTGGGTCTGCAATGCCCCAGATAGCAGCATCAGACAGGAACAGACTGGAGAGGTAGTGAGGTCCCCATCACCATCAGGGTCCAAGGAAGCAGTAGAGTGCAGACTCTGATGTCAGATAGAACCCCGAGGACCAGCTCTGCACCCACTGGGAGACCTTCCTGGAGGCCCCTCACCCATCCCTGCCTCAGCTTCCTTGGCTGTGAAATGGGTATAGGTATATGACAGCTACCAGGTAAAGAATGGGAGGATTGGGTGAGCTAATAGCTTTGTGGTTGTGGACACCCATCACAGCCTGGCCCTGGGCAGCCCTCCCTCATCAATCCTCCCCTCCCCACAAGCCCCTGCTGAGGAGGCCTCTCCACATCAGAGGTGATGATGGAAGCCGAAATTTAACTCAATGCCCTAAACCAACAGAGGAGATGCTGTCATTCCTGGTTTCGTGAATGCTGTTGTTTGGTTCTGCACTGTGGAATGCACAGGTGCGGAGCTCAGAGGCTCTCCTGGGGACCTGGCGGGCTTGGACAGGAGGTGGTCACAGGAGAAAGGAGACTTGGCCGGGCCCTCGGGGGTCAGATCCCAGCCCTGCAGCCTCTAGAGCTGGGCTCCTCGTCATCCACACCCGCCTGGCCCCTGTCCACCCCTCCTGCCACCTGGAGGGAAGGGGCCAGCTATGCCGTGGATGGTCCCCGTGGCCTGGAGTCCAGAAGGGGGATGCCTTCCTAAAGGCCGCACCTCTGTCACCATGGTCTCCCCCAGGGCCTCTTCCCTGCCTCTCAGGTCTCTCAAAAGTGGTTGAAAGGGTTAGTCCAGGAGGCTGAATCTAGGAAAGAGCGTGGTCCAGCCTCATCCACCCTACCTTGCTCCTCCAAGTCCCCAGCTCTGGCAAACAGTAAGCACCAATGCTGGAATATTTAGGATGCTGCTTTGGGGTTACTGTAGGTGTGTTGGAGCCTACCAGATGCTGTTGGGGTGAGGATGGAGACAGGAGGGTTTGCCTGTACTCACAGCCTACAGGACGGGCTGGGCACTAGACGGCGGGAGAAACAGGGGCCCCTAGGACCGTGGAACTCTGCTACTCACATCCTCCCGTGCAGATAGGATGCTAAAGCACATGACTCCTGGTTAAATTTGAGTTTCAAGCAAACAAGGGGTACTTTCTCAGGATGAGTATGTCTGATGTGATATTGGCTGCATCTCCTGTCTCCCCCAGCTCCAGAGGGTAGGGGGTGGCTCTGACTGAGTCTCCGCCAAGGACCACAGCCTCTGTCCTTCTCCTATGGTCTTCCTCCCCTTCCTCCTCCTCCTCCTCCCCCTCCCCACAGGCCAGTGTTGGCAGAACCCACCAGAAGGAGGGGGACGCAGTTCCTTGATGCATTCCATAAAGGTCAGGCTCCTAAGACACAGGATCAGAGGAGAGTGGACCTGAAGGGCCAGATGGAGAACATCCAGCCCAGGGGTGGGGCGGTGGCCACCATGGTGACGGCAGAGGTTGCAGTAACCATGGTGATGGACCTGGTAGTGACAGTAACCATGGTGATGGTGGGGGTGGTGTTGGTAACCATGGTGACAGTGATAGTGACAATGGCTCTGGAGATGCCCCCAGGATTGACAGTACTCATGACAACCATCAAGAGATGTTGGTGGCCTTTGCCATGATGGAGATGCTGTCCTGTCTTTCTTGATCCCCAAAACATGGCCGGCAGTGAATGGGCCCTCTCCCGTCCACCTAGGGATCCCCGAGCACCACTGCCCCGACAGCCTGCTCAGAGGCAAGCTGAACAGTTTATCAAGACGGGTCTTCAGCTTGGGCAAGTGCTCACAGCAAGAGACAGTGGGGAGGAGGCAGACAGTGCATCTGGTGGAGGGGCCAGCCTGGCTGCCACACTAATTAAGTCCCCACTCCCCCCCCGGGAAGAACCGTCCTTTCCACTGGCTCCTCCAAGCTGTAATCTGGCGGCTGGCTAATTAGAGCCAATTTGCTTTGGATCCAAACAGTGTTTACTGTGACACACAGGCAGGCAGGGGACAGGGGGCAGCACTCCGCATGCTCCCACGGGGAGAGAGTGGACGGTATGCCGCCAAACGGGGGTGCCCGGACACCTGGGGCCCTCGTGGGGGTGCAGAGAACAGGAAAGGCTCAGCCTGGGACACACGCCCAGCAGGTCTGAGCCCCGGCACCCCACCCCAGGGTCTGGGGTGATCCCAGGAAGGTCCCTTCACTCCAGAGCTCCCAAGTCCCCACACCTGGCAGGGACCCCAAGGGCCCCCACCGGCCCACTGTGCCCATGGAGTGGGGTGGCGCTGCTGCTGGGGGGCTGCAGAGCCTGCACGTGGGCCCGCCTCATCCCCCCCGGAAGAGACAGTATTTGCACCCCAGATAAAAACCACCCTGCCGCCGTCGTCCACTCATCCGGTGAGCCCGGCCTGCCCCTAGCAAGGGTTGTGGCCGCCCCGAAAGACTGAGGCAGGGCCTTGGGCTCTAGGCCCCGCCCAACAGTGCTCTGGGCCCGCAGTCAACGGATGAGCAGGACTGCTCGCAGGGGCTCTGACCGACCCGGGACTGGGGCGGAAATAGCACGGCAAACTTATCTCCTGCTTCGTCTCCCCAGGATTTGCAGCCCATGTGGGGAGAACCTCCTCTGTCACCTCTTGAAGGATGTGAGTCAGGACATAAACCTTGACTCAGAAAAGCAATGAAGCAGTCAGAGCAGGCTGCCTGGAGGAGGTGGCAATTCAGACTGACCCTCACAGAGACGGGATCTGTGGTCCAGGGGAGAGGGCACAGTTTCAGAGGTGGAGGCTGGAGCTCAAGCTGGGCTCTGCCACTTGCCTGCCATGGGATTTGTTCTTCCCAAGCCTCCGTCAGTCCATCTGTGAGGAGGAGGCGGCAGTGTTTAAGCAGAGTGTGGATGTAGCAAAGTGCAGGACCACGTCTGCAGCAGAGGGCCCAGAGACGGAGGTGTCACCACGGCGTGACGGAGTGCAGGCCGGGGGGGGGAGGGGCGGGGACAGTGACCGTGGTCGGTGCCTGGAGTCAGCCTCTCGTGACTGTCATCCCAGCCTCTGGCCTCTCCCCTGGGTGTAAGCCTCCCCTTGCCAGCGCTCCGCCACCAGCCTCCGCCTCCATCCACGCATCAGGCTGGCTCAGCTCACACCACACAGCTGGTCCGCTGTCTGACTCACTACGACTGAGGTCACATCAGCTGGACTCAGGCTGGTCTGAATTCACGCCATGCAGTGCCTGTGTTCTGAGCTCCAGCACTGGACGGCCTGCCCTTGGGGGCTCCGGCTCAGGTGTGACCATGGTGGGGCCCTGGGAAACCACGGAGGCATCACACAGCAGCAGTGAATCAGGGGGATTGGGGGGGCGTCTATGGCCCGCCCGCGGTGGCCTGACTGCCCCCCGGGACAACTGGAGGCCTTGGCTCTGGGCCGCAGGAATGGGGACTGAGCGGGCTTCTGCTGGAGCCTCGGGGTCTCTTCCCTTGTGGGCCTCCCGGGCCTGGACCGCTCTGGGCAGGAAAAGGGGGGCAGGGCTGGGGTGGGCAGACTCCCTGCAGAAGTCCCCAGCCTTAAGGCGGGCAGCCGCTCTCCTGGGTGTCTGGAGTGCATTTGGCCCCCAGGGCAGAGGGCCAGGCTGGAGGTGCCTGAATATTGGGACGCTCGGTCCCTCTTTCAAGTGGGGCACCTGGAAATAATTTCATGGGGGTCAGGGCCAGGCGAGGGGAGAGCACTTAGGAAGCAGAAATTACAAAATTCTGACTAATAGCCTCTTAAAAGCACTCTAAGGCCCCAGAGGTGAGAGGCCCTCGGGTTTGATAGATCCTCGGGCACTGGCAGCCAGCGAGGGGCCCTGGCCCTGGCTCCCCAGTCCTGTGCCTCCAGCTCGCGGGGTCAGGGGGACATGGACTGCTCTGGGGACAGAGACCGAGCCCGGTGAGGCCCCCTCCCGTGCAGCAGCTGGCACAACTGCATGCCTGGGGAACTATGGGCACAGCGGTCACTCCCCTGCAGAGCAGCATGGCCAGTGCTCCCTGCAGCCAGACCCTCAGGGCCACGTGCGACCCTCGGTCCCCTTCCCCTCCAAGACGGGGCCCAGACCTCAGCGAGCGGCCTCCCGCTGTCACCCAGCAGCGGCAGCAAGGGGCAAGGAGCGCCCTGAAATGAGCCTGTGTGTGGGTGGGAGCTGCAGCCGTGGGCGTCCCGGCCCCAGCACCTGCAGGAAGGACGCGGGCTGCACAGACCCGAGCTCGGCCGGACGGGTTGGACTTGGCCGCACGGGGTGGAGCCAGCCCTGCCCCCTGCGCCCCCACTGCCACCCCAGCTTGAAGGAGGGTGAGGCCTCGGTCAAGAGTGTCCCCGTGGGCTCTGGGGGTCTCCAGGCTGCCCTGTTTGATCATTACAGTTGAAAACTGGTGATGACATTGAACACAATGATCGCACACCTAATCAGGGTCTCCGTGAGCTGCGGGAAGGAGGTCAGACTCTGGTCCGACTGAAGGGACTGGGGCCAGAGGGTCCGGGGTGGGGGGGGGGGGCCACACGAGGCAGAGCGCCGCAAGGGTGAGCGATCCCTCCTCGCCCTGCGAGCCCTGGCGGCTCACAGGCTGTGGCAACTGAGGTTGGCTTGCCGCAAGGAAGGGGGCGACCTCCAGGGTCCCCGCCAGGACATGCAGACAAAGATCAAGGAGAGGGCTCTCACTGTGACGACACTGGGGCCTTGCTCCCTCCTGACCCTCCGCAGTCTGTGGGCAGAGTCTCTGCAGAGGTGGGAACGGAGGACCGGGGAGTGGGGGGCCAGCAGGCTGCAGGCAGGGTGGACCAGGCTGTCTCCCTCCTGCCCCGCTGGAGCCCCGGGCCCATCACTCGCAACGCCTGTGAAATCACACTGGTTGGAGCCCTGGGGGGCGATGGTCAGGATCTGAGTCCTGTCTGAGCACGGAGGCCACTCTTGGCCCATGAAGTCGGGGGTGGCTGGTTCGGGAAAGGCTCACCCATCCTGGCAGGAAAGTCAGGGAGCAGTGACCGAGGACGCAGCCCCACCATCTCCATCCCCGCCCTGCCAGCCTTAGCATCTGCTGCTGGAAATGGGGACGAGGGACGGGCATTCACATCAGGGGGTACATGGATCTCGGGCCTCATTGCACTCCCAGGGTGACCCTTGGGAGGACCCTGAGGTCCCGAGACAAAGAGCCCTGGGAGGAGGGCCCGCAGCTGCCCGCGCAGCTCTCCCAGGGGCGGCCCTGTGGCCTGTTTCGTCTGGCATCCACCAGGCTTCAGGCGCCGGCGTCATGCTCTCTGCCGTCCGGGGGCAGCGGAACAACAGAGCTGGCTGTCCTATCCTCCTGTTCGCAGCAGATGCTATCGTTCCCTGGGTGTCATTCCCTCATGGATGAGGCAACACAAATGTGCTGGGCTTCCCTTTGCTTTATTTCTTTATTTTGTTATGGTTTAAGTTAATGCTATTAAGCAGTCAGACGCTGGCCCACCCTGGGTCTCCAGGGAGCAGGGTCCTCCCAGCTGCAGGAGAAGGGCCGAGCCACAGCCCGGCTGGTGCCCACCCAGGGCTCAGGCACGCAGGAGCCCGCTGTGACGGGCCCCGCGGGCAAGGCCCGCGCCACCACCTCCCGGCTCATAGCCGCGGGGGCCTGAGGAGCGCCCTCAGACGCTGCAATCTTCGCACGTGTGAGGACGTGGCCGCCGCAAGTCACATGCCAGGTCCTAGGCACAGGCAGATGTGAGAGCCTGGGAGCCCCAGGCGGAGACCAGGGTGGGGGTGAGGGGCTGGGGCGCGGAGGGAGCCGGAGAAGTGCAGGCCATGGCCACCAAGGCAGGTCCTGCAGTCTCTCTGGGACACTGAGCCCCCAAGGGCGGGAGCTGAGCCTTGTCCACCTCTCTGCCCAGCACCCAGCCCACAAGACAGCTATCGTGAGGGTGAGCCACGCTCAAGGTCGCCCAGCCCCACAAGGTCACCTCCTCCCAGAAGCGCCACCCTGGGCTCCTTCTGCTTCTCGGGGTTGGTACATCGAGGGGGACCCCCTGGATTCCTGCCTCCCCCAGAGGAGCAGCGGGTACTGATGCGGGAGCCACACGCCTGCCCCAGCCTCCTGTCTCCACACGGTCCGCTCGGGGAGGCGACAGAAGCTCAGAGGCAAAGGGCCTTGGGGACTCACTCAGACGCTGACAGCACGTGCTCCCGAGGGTGCAGCCAGCAGACCTCTGCACCCCCACCCTACTCGGCCTGGGACCAGCACACACGACCCTCAGCCCAGGGCTGCATCCTCCCAGGGGCCCTCCCTGCCCCGCCCCAGCTGCACGGTCCCTGCCTGGAGACAACAGCCGTATCTTGTCCCCTTTCATCTTCCAGGTTACGGGGAGGAGAAAAGAGATCATCAAACATCTGATGATTTAAGAAATTATGGACAAGTGAACGAATAATATGCTTTCTTGTCTCAAGCATTTTCCCACATTCTTATTCACAACAACAAAAGTCAAACACCAAGAGGCAGAATGGATAGCTGTGCTAGCAGTTTGGGGCTTTTTTCCTAGGCATTGCTTTTTCTTAAAAAATAAAAATAAATCTTGCAATTATATTTAATTAAATCCCTTGGTGACTTTAACTAAATCCTTCCCGAGAGAATGTTTTCTGGAAGGAATCTATGTGTCCAGTGTCAGGATTACATGGAAACCGGGGCTGCCCAGGAGAGGCTCCACCCAGCACTGGGCCACATTCACACGCCCAGGAGAATCAGGGGGCTTCGTCCCGAGTTGAGGACTTGGATGCCGGACTGACCGTGGGTCCCACTGCCTCTCCTGGGTCCTTCCTTTTTCTCCCAGCAGTGACCGTGGCCCTGGCACTGCCCCTGAGGCCCTGCTGACCAGGGTCGGTCACTGGGCACACGGGACACCTGCGTGTCTGACCTCAAACTCCAGCCCCTCCGGAGGCAGAGCTGAGACCGCGTGGCTCAGGTGCCCCCAAAATCACCTCACCAGCACAGAGCAGCCCCATGGCCCAAGGCCCCCTGGGAACAGAGATACTCTCGTCAGGCAGGACATTCAAGGGCTCAGAGGTCACCTCCAAGGAGCTGGCAAAGGCCAAACCTTTTGGCGGGGGGCAAGTTTAATCCTTTGTTGCATAAATAACAAGTAAGATTTATTTCCCAAATATTGCATGGGTCATTCTTTTTCTTTTTCTTTTCTTTTTGGCTGCACTGGGTCTTTTTTGCGGGCTAACACGTGGGCTAACTGCGGTGAGCAGGGCGACTCTTCTCGGGGTATGCGGGCTTCTCATTGCGGTGGCTTCTCTTGTTGCAGAGCTTGGGTTCTAGACACACGAGCTCAGCAGTCGCGGCTCCCGGGTCCGAGAGCACGGGCTTCAGGAGCTGCAGTGCACAGGCTTCGTTGCCCCACGGCATGTGAAGTCTTTCTGGACCAAGGATCGAAACTATGTCCCCTGCATTGGCAGGTGGTTAAGAATCCACTGCACCACCAGGGAGTCCATGCATGGGACATTCTTACTCTGAAAAATTGCCTGTCACTGATCTGAAGTTCCAGTTTGCCTGCGTGTCCTGTGTGTGAATTGCTCCCAGCATCCACCGCACAGCTCGTCCCTGTAGACCCCCGGCCGCTGGCTGGGGACAAGCCACCCCCAGGGCACACAGAAGGAGGCACGTCGATGCCAGTCCTGTAACGTGGCAAACCTGCCCACCCCCAAGCCAAACTGCGCGTGGGAATGACTGTATAAGCCAGGAATCGACGTGGGAGAGGACAGAAAGAAGTGACTAAAAACAACACATAAAATACTTTCAACAAGATTGGAGAAACCAAACACCAGGATGCCACCGCCGTGGCCCTCCCAAACACCACCACTGTCAAACTTCAACATTCTGTCCTCTGCCTCCGACCTCTTCTCCTTTAAGCAATAAAATCTTAGGGACGAGCCCCCCTGGCTCCCTCCCTCTCTCCTCCCCCGCAGTCCTTTCCCAGAAGGAGCCGAGCAGTGAGAGCTTCAGTCACCTTTCATGCCGACACACATGCCGGTGCATTGGTCACAAGAGCGATTTCCTTCACATCAAACACGCAGGGCATCTGGGTAATCCTCAGCATTTCAGGTACTTTGTGAAACGTCCAGACACGGAATACTCACTCATCGTGAAAATGATGATACCTAGCTACAGCCTCAGACATGTGAGGCGGCCTTCCTGACGAGATCAGAAGATTCAAACAGAGGTAAGTCAGGACCCACGTCGCCAACACACGCATTGTTTGCCCTCAAGAATGGGAGAGGAAGTCACCCTGGGGGTGGGCCATGGTGCTTTTCCTGCCTGTTTCACCTGCCTCTATTATAGGTTGACAAACTATTAATTTGGAGATGAAAAGTGAAGAGCTGGAGATCTCAGGGGTCTCCAGGACCCGCTGGGTGAGGGTCCTGTGTGTCTGGCCAGGATTCCGAGTGCCCGGAGGGAAGCCCGCAGGCGGGGCTGCTCAGGAAGCCCTAGGGCCGGATCCCTGCAGACGCGAGCATCTCTGGGTCAGCGTGCTCTCGGCACCCCAGCCTGCCCCCACCCCAGCCCCAGCAGGCAGGGAACTGGCAATGATGGCTCGGCTCCCAGAAGCTCACAGTCCAGGCCAGGTAGGGGGAATCGGGCTGTGGGGCCTGGCCTGGGGGGACGTGGGGAGGACAGGTCATGCGCGTGGTCACCCTCCCGGGGGCCGCTCTGCCAGCAGGGCTGCTGGGCAGTGGGTGCCCCTGATCCTTTGAGCACTTGGAGAGCCCACAGGGCCTGCACAGGCTGCTGTCCCCCCAAACCCAGCCAGTTCAGCTCAGCTGGCTCACCCAGGCAGCCACGTTGTTGGCTGGGGTGGGAGCAGCCCCTCAGGGCCTACGGTCCTGGCAGGCGTCCTGGCGACTGTCCTGCGGCCATACCCTCTCTCAGGCTGAAGCCACCCTCTCTTCTTGCCAGTGACCTAGTGTTAGAGCTTCTGGCCCATCCCCTCCAGCCTCTCCTGGACCACAGAGGAGGCCAGTTCCCCCAGTGGCTGCGAGGTGACAGTGGTGGGGCTGTACTTGAACATCACAGTCACGTTACCGCGTCTGGGCCGGTGAGCGCCATGGAGGTGACAGGTGGACGGGGAGGTGGGGTGGCGGGGGTGAGGGCAGGCTCTGAGCACCGAGGTGATGATGTCCTGGGTGAGGTGGAGGGTGGTGACCAGGGCGACTGAGCCACGCAGGGTCTTGGATGCCATTCAGGGGAGCGACTGGGGTAACCCAGACCCGTTCTGCATCGGCCAGGCCTGACTCTGACCACCAGTCAGTCAGTCAGTGCAGTGGCTCAGTCATGTCCAACTCTTTGCAACCCCGTGGACCTCAGCACGCCAGGCCTCCCTGTCTATCACCAACTCCTGGAGCTTGCTCAAACTCATCTCCATTGAGTTGGTGATGCCATCCAACCATCTCATCCTCTGTCATCTCCTTCTCCTGCCCTCAATCTTTCCCAGCATCAGAGTCTTTTCAAATGAGTCAGCTCTTCACATCAGGTGGACAAAAGATTGAAGTTTCAGCCTCAGCATCAGTCCTTCCAATGAATATTCAGGACTGATTTCCTTTAGGGTTGACTGGTTGGATCTCCTTGCAGCCCAAGGGACTCTCAAGAGTCTTCTCCAACACCACATTTCAAAAGCATCAATTCTTCAGCACTCAGCTTTCTTTCTTTTCTGACCACCAGGCAGGACTCAATACACCTCTAGACCGACGTCCAGTAAGGAACCCGCACGGGGGTCAGGAGCCTCCCCTGCCCAGCTTCCCGGGGCGCCAAGAGCGTGAATAGTCACAAGGCGCTGATGAGACCTCTCCGCGCCCTGCAAACGGGCCTGGGCCGAGCACGCCAGAAGTTATTAATGGCGCGGGGGAGCCTTCTCCTGGGAAGGAGGTGATGTGTAGAGATTGAAGGCTTCTTTGTCTTCAGGTCTCAGACACAGCACGATGAGAAGGCAACTGCTTCCTGAGCTTGAAAAACGCCAACACCTTCAGTCAACCTGAACCCATCTGCGGTCATCCCAGACGCCAGCTGATGGGAACTCACTCCCCTCGGGACTCGGGCCCCCACCTCCGGGCCGGAAGCTGCATCCCAGCTGCCGAGTGGCTGCCTCCTTCCTTTCTTACTTCTGCTGCTGTTTCTCACCCCGAGTGGAGTGTGCAGAGTGCTGGGGACCCCAGACCCGTGGTCATCTGCTGCTTTCCCATCCCTCCTGCCCCCCAGCAGCCAGGAGCCTGGATTTGGGGCCATCCTGGGGAGACAGGCCCATCCATGACCGCCCATGTGGGTTGAGGCACGTGCACAGTCCACGGTGCACCAGGGGCCACCAAGGTCAGCGGGCTGTGGTTTCTGAGTCGACAGGGGTGGCGGCAGCAGTGGACACAGCCCAGTGGCCCCAGTGTGCACAGGCCGGGAAGTGTCTTCCAGCCGGTCTTCTTCCTCCCGCTCCTGGGAATGCACGTACCCTGAGTTGGGAGAGAGGCGGGCCTGGGCACCTTCACCAACGGCAGTGTCCACCTAGTAGCCCTTTAGCAAGTGAGGAGACAGGGGCACGGAGGAGCAGTGTCCTGCTCTTGGGCTGAAAGGGCTCCCGGGAGAGAGCAGTGTGGTCGTTAGCATGTGTTTGACACTTGCTGTGTGCCCGGCTCCCATGGGTGAGCCCAGTCACGAGTCCTTTCCTTCCACACCTCCCTGGCCATGTGGTCTGGGGGTGCCCAGTCCTCCCACCAGTAACGGGGCCAAGATGCAGGCCTTCCTGCCACACAGAGCCTGGCTCCCTCAGTGCCCAAAACATCAGCCACTGTGGTCATCACTGAGACGAGCAAGGCCCAGAGGGGCAGAGGCCCCCTGCAGCGTGGACCACAGAACGCAGGGGCCCTGAGTCCCAGTCCCCCTGCCAGACGTCCCTGCCCCAGGCGCCCACCCCCGCAGGGCCCGGTGCTCTGTGAGTAGCACTGTCCCCCTGCTGGCTGATGCTCGGGGCACGTCTTCCTCGATGCCTGATCTTGGTGGATCCTCCCAGCTCCCTGAGCCCCAGCGGGTGGGTGGGAGGATTTGGGAGATGAAATCTGCAAGATGCCAGCTCCATGAGGCCTTCCCAGATGGATGGATGGACGGACAGTGGGTGGAGAGCGGCGAGGAAGGCTTTGGATTCCTGCCCAGTGCCCACTGCGCGCAGCACAGGCCTGGCTGTAGTAGGCGCTCAATAAATGTTTGCTGAGCTGAACTGAAGGGGAAAATTGACTTTCTTCTGCCCTGCGCAGCCCAGAGGCCCCTGATCGATAGCGGCCATCGCGCTTCCTGCTTTATGAAGTGGTCGCACTGCTGTGTTCGGAGCTGCCAGAGAAATGTGCTGGCGAGTCTTTGATTCTGGGGAGAGTGTAATGGTGTGGCCCTGCCCGCGGAGCCTGGCCGGTGGAGGTGGGGATTGTCCACAATGAGGCAGGGGCGAGCCTCTGGGATCCAGTCTGTGTGGCGGGGAGGAGCCGCCCGCTTCCCAGGGGTCTCTGTCATACTGGGGACAGGCAGGAACAGAAGAGGCTCCTGGCCCTGCCTCTGAGCACCCCCAACCTGGGCGTGGAGGGAGGGGGAAGACCCACACCATCGGAAATAGCAAATTCGGGTGGGGCGCCGTGCTCCACAGAGGAGGGCCCCGGCTGACAGGCAGCAGGGGTCCAGGAGGCAGGTGCCGACCGCTCCGGTCCCACCGTCATACCAGCAGCCCCTGCTCTGGGCCGGCCTCTGCGGGTCCCAAGGAGCCCACGGGTCTGCCTGCCCTCGGACTGAGCACTCCAGAGCAGGGCCTGGGCCTCCCTGGCCTCCGCGCCCAGCTGTGTGGACACCATGGGGGGCCCAGTCCCGGCTCCGCCAGCCAGGAGACTCTCCTTCCCCAGCAGGGACCCAGCCCTGGGCACACTGTGCTCTTTCCAGAGGCTCCCTGGATGCCTAATGCCTCCAGCTTGGCCACCCCTGCAGGAGGAGACGTCCTGCGGGGATGGTGGGGGGCCCTCCAGAGCTCCCTTCCCAAGTCTTATTGGTTTTTCCCCAGCTGCCTCTCCCCCCAGAGACTTATGCAAATCCCACTGCCGGATTGTTCTTTAATGTCAAGTGCAGGCGGATGAATGTCTGCTTTGGTCCCAGCCTCAGTCAGTAGCGACACTTGATAGGATAGTTTGTAATTTCTTCCCAAGCCAAAGGGATCAGGTCTTTAAGTCCATCACTCAACAAATATTTCCTCTCTCTCTACCTCCCTGCTCACCACCCTGTCCCCCTGCCTTGGGGACAGCTGCAAGGCCCTTAATCCCACACTCACACCCCCCTGAAGCTTCTGTGAAACCAGGAATTGGGTGGTGGAGTCAGTTCTGCTCTGAGAATTGGGGTGCCTCTTGATCAATTGTAACCCTGCTGTCATCACCTCCCCCTCCATCAGCTTCATCAACAATGGCCCCCGATTCACCCCTCCCACTCCCAGCTCACTGTGAGTGTGGTACCTGCTGTCCATCATTCCATCCAGGCTGACCTTCACACGGTGGACACAAGACCATCAGCCACTGCAACTCAGCCAAAACCAAATAGCCGGTTAGAAGCTGGGCAGAGGATTTGAACAGACAGTTCCCCAAGGAAGATATGCAAATGGGCATAAGCTCAGGGAAACATGTGCAGCATCACGAATCACTGGTGGTCGTGGTTTAGTTGCTCAGTTGTGTCTGAGTCTTGTGGCCCCATGGACTGTAACCCACCAGGCTCCTCTGTCTATGGGATTCTCCAGGCAATATTGGAGTGGGTTGCCATTTCCTTCTCCAGGGGATCTTCCGGGGATGCAAATCAAACCACAGTGGGATGCTATCTTACACCCATCAAAATGGCTGCTATGAAGAAAATTTTCTAAAAACAAAACAACTGGTGTTGGTGAGGATGTGGAGAAATTGGAATCCTTGCTCACTTTGGTGGGAACATGAAAGCAGGCCACCACTGTGGAAAATAGCACAGACGTTCCTCAAAAACTTAGGCACAGAATCACCATGCGATTCAGCAATTCCACTCCTGAGTGAATATCTAAAAGAAGGGAAAACAGAGTCCTAAAGAGAGATTTGTACACTCACATTCATAGAAGCATCATTCATGATAATTATAAGATGGAAGCAATCCATGTGTCTACTGACAGATGGATGGATAAACAAAACGGAATATTACTCAACCTTGAAATGGACGGAAGCTCTGACACCTGTTAGAATATGTACAAGCCTTGAGGACATTCTCCAGGCCAGAATACTGGAGTGGGTAGCCTTTTTCTCCTCCAGAGGATCTTCCCAACTCAGGGATCAAACCCAGGTCTCCCGCATTGCAGGCGGATTCTTTGCCAGCTGAGCCACAAGGGAAGCCTTGAGGACACTATGTTAAGTGAAATAAGACAGTGACAAAAGGACAGGCACTACATGATTCCACTTCCGTGAGATCCCTGGAGCAGTCGCATTCAGAGACAGAGTAGAACGGTGGGTGGCAAGGCTGCATGAGCAGGCTGGGGAGTCTGTGTAAAGGGGGACAGAGTTTCACTTTGCCGAAGTGCAAAGAGCTCTGAGGAGGGCGGTGACGGTTGCAAGGGTTGCATGGCAGCGTGAGCACACCTCATACTGTATTCATGGTGTTAGTGTTTGAGTGTGTTAAGTGCGCACTTAAACATGATAAGCATACACGTTTTGTGTCATGTATGAGAAGTGAAGTGAAAGCGCTAGTCACTCAGTCGTGTCCAACTCTTGAGACCCCATGGACTGTGGCCCGCCAGTCTCCTCTGTCCATGGGATTCTCCAGGCAAGAATACTGGAGTGCGTTGTCATTCCCTTCTCCAGGGGATCTTCCCAACCCAGGGATCGAACCCAGGTCTCTTGCATGACAGGCAGACTCTTTACCATCTGAGCCACCAGGGAAGACCTTTGTCATGTATATTTTAGCAAAGATTTTGGGGTTTTTTTTCTTAGAGACAGAATGAATCAGGCCATCCTGTCACACAGATATATTCACAGAAATTACAAAGAAAACCCAAGTGAACCTCCAAGGTCAGCAGGCAAGGACAGACTCTGGAGGATCCAGGGAAGGAGTGCGACATCTCAGTCCTGAGATCCTTCAAGGCTCCAAAGTTCCAGACATAGCAGCCTTGGACCCCAGAGGGGAGCTCACCTGAGTCCTGCCTCCTGCAGCCCCCCAGCAGGACGTGACCTCCTGGTCAGCCAACGAGCTGCCCCAGATCTCAGCATCCGAAGCCTGCCATCCACCTGCCAGGAACACAATAATAATGCAAAGGTGCGTTCAGGGAACTCTCACACCCTGGACCCAGGCAGTTCCTCAGAGCAGGAGTGGGCAGCAGGGGACAGCCTGGCTCCTTCCCAGGCCCCTCTGCCCACGGGGCAAGCCCCTGTCCTTGCCACTGTCTGAGCCTGGCTCTGCGTCCCCTGTTCGGGCGGTCAGGCCTTGGCCCTCTGTGGGACGCAGCCCCTCCCCCACCCCCACCCACAGAAAGCGCGACAGATGCTTGTGGGACACAAACCCGTGAATGAACAGACGCAGGAAGATACATTCAAGCCAGGGATGAGAGGGAGGACATGGGGCCGGCCCTTCAGACAGCAGGGGTCCAGACCCGCAGGCTCCGTTCTGCCCCATTCCCCACCCCCAGACACAAGCCCTGTGAGCACTGATCACACAAGTGCATGTGTCAGTAAGTGTGAACTGAGCACCCTCTGTGCGCTGGGCCATGTGGGGCCACCCAGGGTCTTGACAGATGCATGTGAGGGTGTGGCCAGCACACAGTCTCCAGGTTCAGATACACCTGCAGCCCTGCCACCCTCTAGTTGTGTGACTCTGGCCAAGCCCAGTGCCAAGCCTCAGTTTTCTCCTCTGTACAATGGGGACAACAGCAACCACACCATAGCCTCGGGGAGACAACTGAAGATACTGGAAGGCCAGCTCCCTGCGGGACTCTGCAGGGGCCAGTTCCGCTCAGTGTCCACATCGGGAGCCCCGCGGGGCAGAGAGGAGTCCAGGGGGAAGGCCTTGGGTGCTGAGTCGGGAGCAGAGGCTTTGCTGGCAGTAGGGAGCCTTGGAGGGTGGTGCCACTGGACAGCCACATCGGCAGCCTCTCCCCCAACACTCCCTGGAGGCCGTGGCCCCTGAGGGCACATCCTGTGGACCTTCTCGCCTGGCCCGGCCCCCACCCAGCACCAGGGGAAGCCCCTTCCAGCTGAGGGGGGTGCCCCTGCTTTCCCTTCCCTGGACTCACGGTGCGGGGGGCCGGCCACTCTGTGGCCGGAGCCTAGGATTCCAGGAGCCTGGGCTTCAAGCCTGTTTTCTTACCAGCGGCAGCACCAGGTCAGAGGCCTATTGGACCCAGTAAGCAGGCAGCTGACTCACGCTGTCCCTCCAGCCCTGCTCCCAAGGAGGGCTTGGAACAGGCCTGCCAGCTGCCCGGGGGAGACACCTGCCTTCGGAGGGCGTGTCGAGATGTCACCAGCCAGTGACCCTTCTCAGGGCTGGGCCCCCACGCCTCCAGGATGTGCCCCCCTATAGCCACTCTGTCTGGTGGCCTACAGACTTGTGTGATTAGTGCTTAAATGATCAACAATGTTGAGGGTTACTTGTTAAATACCACCACAGAAGCCTACAATGGAAGGGACGCTAATAAAAGCAGAGGTAATAAGTGCCCCAAGCTCATCACTTTGTGCTTGTTGCCTGTATTGTACTGTCACCCGTGTCCTAGAGGTTATCTATGTGTCTCTGTCTGTATACGGGACGGTACCGCGCATCTCCGCCAGACTCTGTGTGCCATCCATCACAGGGGCAGCAGGGCACCAGCTGTGGTGGGAGCCTTTATACCACGGTCGTGGGCAATGCTGCAAGTCAGGGCCTTTGGTTTCTTTCTTTTTTGGTGAGCCATTGTTGGACATCGACCAGGCTGACCGGGCAAGGTGGGCCAACCAGTTCCTCCCCTTAGGAATTTGGAATTGGGGCCAAGAAGGAAGCACTGGGTTGGGGTTCTCTATAGCTGCCCACCCCTCCTCAGGGCTCCAGGCAGAAGGGAGGAGAAAGCAGGGTACAGAGAGAGGCTGGCCCCCAAGGGGATGAGCCGGGGTGGGGGTCGGTTCCTGGGTCCTGGCCCCAGAACTTCCCCATGGGCCTTCTGGGCTCTTGGAATGTACCTGGATTACAGGGAGGCAGGTTTTCCACAGAAGAGCTTTTCAGCAAGCCCCAGATGGACAATGGATGAGCTGATTGGGGTAGGGGGCACTCCTGTTCCTGCAGGGTCCAAGGGGGGCTGGATGTTAGGGTGGGAGTGGATGAGCCTCCTCTGGGGACAGGTGTCAGCCCTGGGGGACACTGAGACCTGGGGTCTGATCATTGTCCATCTCGTGCTACCCTTCACCACGTTTGAAAACGGTGAGATATCAGGGCTGCAGGTCCCCGGCTGGGTCATGCCACCTGCCTGCTTCCCCCATGATCCTCTCAGGAACTGGGGAGCACCTTCAGCACCAGGGGGGACCACCTCTGCCGCGTGTGGGCTCCCAGCCTCATGGCCACTTTTCACAGTAACCTGGCGGCTGGTATGCTCACCTCCCTGCGAGTGGGGTGATGCTCAGAGAAGGTCAGGAACTGGCTGCAGGTCACACAGCGGCCAACGGTGGAGCCAGCTTCAAAACCAGGCCCTCATAGCTCGCTCCAGGGTGAGCA
This sequence comes from Dama dama, assembly GCF_033118175.1. NCBI lineage: Eukaryota > Metazoa > Chordata > Mammalia > Artiodactyla > Cervidae > Dama > Dama dama. Next base: position 45,534 of record NC_083696.1, read on the forward strand.
CGAGGCCTGTGGACCATCGCGCCCGCCTCTGCAAGGTACCCGTCCCTCCCCGGGGGCCTCGGGTCAGTTCCGACCGAGCCTTCCCGCCCCGCCGGCAGATGGCGCTGCGGGCTCAGGCAGGACTCGAGGCGGGGGACCCGAGGGGCGGGCCGGCGGGGCGTTCCCGCAGATCCGGGCTTGCCCGGGCCACAGCCCTCCGGAGCCCAGACGGCAGGTCGGGGGGAGGGGGCCTCGGCATCCCACCGCCCAGGCCCCTGGCACACCCCGGCTCGCGGGCTCCAGCCTGGACCCTTAGGGGAGGAGGCTGCTGCTACTGCCCGAGAGAGGACGGGCCTGACCCAGGGCCCAGCCGCCCAGCCCCTGCCCTGCTACCCCGGCCGCTTCTCTCTGCCCGCCTCCATGCCCACCCCAGCCCTCTGAGGCTCTGCAATGCCTTCCTCTTGGGATGCCCTTGACAAAGAGTCTTTGCTGGACCAAACTTCAGCCGGGCCCCGGAACCTTATCCTGGGCCCATCCTTGCTCTTCCTCATAAAGTGCAGTTCTAGCAAGAACAGCTCCTCTTCCGTGTCCCCTGCCCCGCAGCCCCTGCCTATGATCGGGGTCCTCATCCTCTGCTCGCTCCCAGGTGAGGTGTGAGCACCCGGCCTGCCTGCAGCGAGAACCCTGGTAGGTGGATCTAGCTAGACTCTCCCTACCCCTGATACCTCCTGCTAGTTATTTTGCTTCCAATGACCGCCCCCCCCCGCCACCCCCTCCGCCCTGCTCCTTGGCTGTAAATCCCCCTGCATTAAGAGCTGAGCCGGGTCTCTCCCCCTGGACGGCCCATCCCTGCACCTGCAGCCATAACCGCACGTATATGAGTCTGGTCTTCACCTGGTGTCACTCCCTCCCTTCCACACCCCTACTTTCCTAAAGAAAATCCTGCACTCTCTTATTCACCCTTGGGGACCCCAGCCCAAGTCACCTCCCCTGAGACACCACTCCTGACTTCTCTGGGCTCCCAGAGCATTTATTCTCCCTGCAGAGGTTGGTTCAACAGGAACTCTGAGTTCTGGGAGGTGGGGTGGTGCAGGCTGGGGTTCTGATGGGAGGTGACCGGCAGACAAATTCTCCCCCCGAGGATGGGCTCCCAGGAGCACAGTGGCTCCATCAGACCACCTGACACCCTCCCGAGGTATTTAAGACATTGAGTGCAGCAGGCCCACGGGCTTCCCAGGTGACTCAGTGGTAAAGAATCCACCTGCAATGCAGGAGATGCGGGTTCGATTCCTGGGTCGGGAAGATCCCCTGGAGGAGGAAATGGCAACCCACTCCGATCTCCTTGCCTGGAGAATCCCATGGACAGAGGAGCCTGGCGGGTTACAGTCCATAGGGTTAGAACTGGGAGTGACTTAGCAGGCTGGCAGACAGCCGGCCCAGCCTCAGGAGCAGAGCTGGGAGTCCAGTCCCAGGCTCCAGGCCTTCCTGGCTCAGAGAAGTCCTTCCCTGTGGAGTGTCCTGTCGGGGAGCAGTGAGGGCACCTGCCTGATGGGCCCTGGGGCTCCCTGGCCCCTGAGGTCAGTCATGTCCTGCCAGCCACCCAGGCTCACCGGGCTCTGCCCACGCGTGCAGTTCTCGCCTCTAGAACCCTCCCTGCCCTCTGCCGGGCCCTCGTCCAGGCAGTTCCTGCCCCTCCCCCAGCCTCCCAGCCCTGGGACGGATCTCTGTTGGCCCTCTCTCCCCACAGGCCCTGCACCCCATGAGGGTGGACACCCGGAACCCCCACCCTGCCATGCTCCAGCGTAAAGCTGGCGCCGACAACGCGCCCGCTGGGCGAAAGCAGCAGCTGAGACCTGGCTGTCCAAGGAGGGGCCCTGCCTCGTGTCTCCAGGGCCGCCGGGGGTGGGGGCGGCAGTCAGCGGAGGACCTGGCCCCCAAGCAGGCGCGCTGCCAGAGGTGCCTCCCGCTCTTCCAGGCTCCCTCCTCCCTCCACACCCCTCTCCTAATCTTTCACAGGAAAAAAAAGGGGAAAAAGGCCAAAGAAAGAGGTTTTCTTCTCCACTTTCTGAAAATGAGATTTTAAAAATAACCAAGAGGCGGTGCAGCGCCAGGAGGGGATTACGTGGGGAGCCTGGGCTGTGGGGGGCCTACCTGCCCCTCCTCCTCGGCGGGTGCCCTGCCCGCGGCCCGCAGCCTGTGCCCACGCCACGCTCAGCTTGGCCCCCTCGCTCTGCCCTTCCCTCTGTGCAGTGGGGGGTCAGGGGTGGGGGGCGAGCTGCTCAGAAGGGAGGTGGCCGTGGAGATGGAGGAGGTGGAAACGCTGGGGTCGGGACCCCAGGCTGCAGAAGGCCCCCAGTTCCTCGGTGCCCCTCCCTTGACTCTCTGCTCAGCCGCTGCCCGGCCCTTCCGGGCGGTTGCTCATCCCCGGGTGCTGAGCTCGCGGCCGCCACAGGGTGTCTGTAAGGGCCTGTCCTCAGGCCCTCCTTCCCTCCCTCCATGTGACATCCCATCTTGACTCTCAGCATTAGTATCATTTCTCCAAGAGGCTGACCTTGACACCGGATGGTCTCCGGGGGTTACCCCTGCTGCCGCCACTCCACAGGTCCCTGAGAGTTTCCTCTCCCATCCTCATCCCCACGGGTGTCTGTTTCATGGGCTTGACCTCTACCCTCTGTGCAGTCAGGCTGTGCGCTCCCTGAGGTGGGGACTGGGGAACTATGGGTCTGCCCCATTCCCACGCCCCGGGCGCTTCCTGTCCTGGGGGCTCCATGCCAGCCCCTGTGTTTCTTTGTCTGAAGGGTTCTCTGGCCGCTGGTGGGAGATTCAAGGCATCACCTCTCTAGGCAGCAGTGCTTAACTCATGACTGATAGGGTGGGTGGGTGACTAGGCCCTCACCTTCAGACAGGATGGCCTGGGTGGGGGCGCTGAGCCCCACCGGCTCCCGGAGATGACCACTTAACCTGAATCACCCGCCTCCCTCTGTCCCTACCATGTGCCCTGGGGTCAAGTCCTGTCCTCAGATCGTTCCTGAGGGCCAGGAGCGAGGCTGAACAATGGCCTCCCAAAGAGAGCTATGTTCCAATCCTTGGAACTTGTAATTGTTACCTTATAAGGCAAAAAAAAAAGGGGGGGGCTCTGTGGCTGTGATTAAGTTAAGAATCTTCCGATGGGGAGATTATCCACATTATCTGGGTGGTCCCTTAAAGCAACCATTTGCATCCTTATGTGCCGGGCCAGCCGGAAGATTTCAGCGAGCAACACGATGCGTTCCTTTAGGATAAGAAATAAAGAGACAGAACAGATGGGGTCGAGAGGATCGCTGCAGTCAACGATGATTCTTTATTTCTCAGGGTTACATATATACTAAACCAAGAAGAGAGGCATCCCAAAGAAAATTCTTCCCCATGTACATCATCTTTAAGATAACAATCACCAGAGCTCTCTCATGGCGCCAAAGGCATCCTACTTATCTTAAGGGCAGTCGTGCAAAGCTATCTATCTGCGCCTTGTGTGCTTTCAAGGCTCACTAATGTTCTGTTAGGAGTTAACTTGGATAGTAAATTCCAGAGAGGTGGCGGGACAGAGAGCTATGTCTGCGAACAGACCCTTGATAATCAATCAAGGCAGCTCCCAGAGTCAGCTCTTTCAAGCCACTCCCCGCAGCTCCCACTCTTTTATTTAGTAAAATGGCACACCTGATTCTTTTGGCGTAAGTAATTACTGTATAGGACAGCCTTGATGTCCCACAGCTCTTTGACAAATTTCTTTATGATACAAGGAGCAATGCACACAAAAAGCGCTAATACCAGAAGCATGGTCACGACCCCTGAAAAAAGATGCCAAAGTGAGGTTATCGAGGGAAAATTGGAAAACAAACTGTTAACAAACTCTTCAGCATTTTCTGCCAAATCCATACTAGCCCGAGGAGCATTTTCTATATCAAGAATTTCCTGATGAAGTTGTAATAGATCTAAGGAAATGTTTTCATTATGCCAAATACCATCTAAATGTGATTTCACTCTGTCCCAAGGAGTTTCAGTATCATTATAAATTTTTGGTGTAACACAAATCCAACGATAGTTAGCATGACATCTAATTTTTGTTCTTAGCTTTAACCCTTGCACTTCTTCTCCCAAATATCTTACTGCATCATAAAGCGCGTTTAGTCTATCCTCTAATTTTCTATCTATATCTTCTTGAATCCCTAAAGCTTTGGAAGTATTTTTTGCCAAATCGTCTACAATGCTAGCAGTATGTACAGATTGAGCTAAAGATACAGAAGCAGTAACAGCAGAAGCAATTAAAGTTATAAGTGTTACTACTCCTAGAATTATTAATCCTATCCCCCTTCGTGGCCTAGCAAGGGCTGTGCACACTCTTTCCCATAGTTCAAGCCCAGACTCTTCATACCAGGGCTCAGTAAGATTTACAGGCAACATAACAAAAGGTGGTTGTTTAACTATTAAGACTCCAGAATTATTTCTTATTCCTCGAATGCAATTGGTTAGGGTACAATTAAAACAATGAATATAATATTGACTATTATTCTTAGTAAGATTTACAGAACCAGCAATAATCATAAATGGATAAGGTACACAAGCCCGAGGATATCTCCAGGTTGCATTCCAAAAAAATCTACCTTTAACCTTTTCTCCAGTCTGCATGAAGGATCCGCTTGTTTCAAAAGCGGCCAGCAACTTCCAGACCTCAGTTAGATAAACAAGGGTGCGGCCAAGATTCCAAATTCTCGCTGCAAACTGTCTGTTACTTTCCTTTCTGGGATTTCTCTCTGAGTCTGGCGACCAGTCCCACAGTGAGTGCGTGCTGTTAGGAAGAGAATACACCGTAGCAGTCTCATTCCGGCAGAGTGTCCATGGCCCCGCTCTATGTTCCCCTTCATGCCCCAGGCCACAGAATGGGACATCTTGGGGTCCCGTCCCGCTGCGCCGCTGTGCATGCCCTGTGAGCCTGGTCACACCAGGAGTATCCACACTCCAGCCAGTGCTGTAACCAGAACACCCGACATCCGTAACAGTGAGACAACCTGAAACATTACCATTTCGGAAAAAGCACATTGGCAATTGTGAAGAAAACCCTGTATAAGAAATACTGGCACTTTGAGGAGAGATGTGCTTATCAGAGAAGCCTCTTAATAAGATTGTGTCATTCACATACACGGGAACAAAACTCATTTCCCATCCAACAGGCTGTAAAAGAGGGGGATCAGGAACATACGCCCAGAAGATACTGGCTTCCATGGAACTTATCTGGTTTAAAAGGAGTAATAATGAAATTAATATACTAGTAGGAGAGGCAGGGAAGGGTTGGGAGCATTCTCACACGCCATCTGTAACAGCGGCTGTATCTGCTGAGCTGTCGGCAGCGGGACCGTCTCCTGGATCGTGAGCTGTCTCATTCGCTCCACCAGGGATCTCCTCCACCGTGCGTACCAACCTTTCCGGGAGCCAGCACGGCGCTTCGGCATTCTGCGGGAAAACACAAACATGACCTCTCCCCCATATTAGAACTGGATCCGGCCCATGCCATCTGCCTTCCAGCGGGTCTTTCCACCTGACTAATGGCCGTGCCTTTTTATTATCATAGTGCCAAAAACGTTGAGCTGCTGATTTTCCATTTTTATCGAGGCTCAGAAAATTTAAAACAAAGCATGACTAAGAAGATTGTTAGGCGTAATAGCATACAAACTCCCCCTTTTTAATTTTTTCAATTGGTGCTGAAGGGTTTGATGTGCCTGCTCAACAATTCCTTGGCCCTGTGGATTATATGGGATTCCAGTCTTGTGTACGATGCGCAGCTGGGCACAGAAGGTTTGAAAATTGCGGCCAACATATCCAGGGCCATTGTCTGTTTTGATGCATTTAGGTAGGCCCATAGCAGAAAAACTCCGTAAGCAATGCTGCTGCAACAAACTTCTGGCACAAGGTGGGGCTATTGGCCATACCCTGTGGCAAAACTTTCCAATGATACCTATGCATTGGTTGGGAAAAATTAACAGAAGGAACACTAAAAGCAAATCGAGGGCAATCTTGAGGTGCTAGAGGAATAGTATAAAAGCAGTCTTTTAAATCTAGAATTATCATGTGGGCATCCCTCGGAATAGCCATGGGAGAAGGCAATCCTGGTTGTAATGCTCCAATGACTTCCATAGTTTCATTAACCTTTTGCAGATCCTGCAAAAGCCTCCATTTCCCAGAATTTTTCTTAATAACAAAAATGGGCGAATTCCAAGGTGAATTAGACTGTTCAATATGTCCCAATTCCAACTGTTCCTGCACGAGTTGTTGGGCAGCGTCAATTTTCTCTTTGGAAAGGGGCCACTGATCAACCCACACAGGCTCCTCAGACTTCTAAGTAATAGGATCTGCGTGAATTACAGGAGGATCAGAGGTCCCTTCTAAAAATACCCAAGTCCACTTCTTTTTGGTAACCTTTTTGTCTAAACAGGCGCAACAGTTCCCTGATTATTTCTTCCAAGTCCCGAGGTGGGAAGAAGCCCTTGATCTAAAAGCTGATTGCTAACCTGATCACTGGGGCTGTATAGGTATACTCCCATATGAGTCATAACATCTCGTCCCCACAAATTTACCGGGAGGTTTGGGAGGATATAAGGCCTAATGTCCCCTTCATGACCCTCATGGTCAGTCCAATGTAACAGCTCTGTACTTTGTTCAGGATTATTAGTTTGACCAATTCCTTGCAATGTTGATATAGCTATCTGTTTAGGCCATTGTCGGGGCCAGTGTCTCTCGGCAATAACAGAAACATCAGCTCCTGTGTCCAGAATGCCTGTAAACAACTTTCCATTTATTCTTAACGTGAACTCAGGACGATTATTAGTTATTGCCTGGACCCAGTAGGCGTCAGAGTATCCGAAGGCACCTTCCCCTCTCCTGGAAGCCAGTGCTTTCCCAGTCTGCACCGCAGGGACCAATATCAATTGAGCTATACGCTGTCCGCTAGCTATGGTGGTAATGCATCGAGGGGAATGGGCCATAATTTTGATTTCTCCTGTATAGTCAGCATCAATTACTCCAGGAGCTATGAGCAGCCCTTTTATGGTAGAGCTACTGCGTCCGAGCAAAAGGCCCACGGTTCCATCAGGCAAAGGGCGTATACCCCAGTGGGCAGAGCCTGCATTCCCATTTCGGGAGTCAGTACTGTGTAGGAGGAGGAACAGAGGTCCAAGCCTGAGCTCCCTGAGGCGGCTCTGAACAAGTCTGTGACTCGCCTTCTACCACCTGATTTCCATGAATTGCCCCATAACATTGTTTCGGGGCCAGGGGCTGGCCCCTCACCCAGTTTCCCGACTGTGAGGGAAGTGGGTTGCCCTGGACATCAATTTTGGATTTACAATCTTTTGCCCAATGTCTTCCTTTTTTACATCTAGGGCATAAATTAGGACTTTTAATATTCCCTGAATTGGCTCGTTGGGGGCAAAAGGCGGCACGATGTCCGGGCTGGCCACAAACAAAACAGCCAGCATTTCCCCTACTAGGTAATCCTCATTTATTTTTCATTTGCTATTGATATAATACTTCTTTTATGCTTTTACCTTGTAAAGCTGCAGCCAGGGTAACACCCTGCATATAGGAAGGTCTGATATCAGCACATATACGAATGTAATCTGATAGAACCCCCTTTTTTCTGTACGGTCTAAGCGCAGCCTGACAGGCAGAATTTGCATTTTCATAGGCTAATTGTTTAGTAAGCACCATTCCAGCCTGCTCGTCAGCTATAATCTTACCTACTGCTTCAAGAAGACGAGCCACAAAATCTTGGTATGGTTCATCAGGCCCCTGACGAATTTTTGAAAGATCCTCAGTCTTATTACTAGAGCAAGGGAGCTTTTTCCAAGCCTGCCGGGCAGCATTAGAAATTTGAGCATATGCTCTAGGCAAATAGTTCAATTGAGCATTGGTATTTTGGTAGGCCCCTTCCCCTACCAACATTTCATATGTAGTATTGATCCCTTGTTGCTGGTTTAGTTCAGCTATATGGCCACATAGTTCTGTAAATTCTGATTTCCATAATAAATAGTCCCCTCCTGATAAGCAAGCTCTTGCAATTTGTTTCCAATCACTAGGTGGCAAATTTTGACCTCATAGACTCTCTATCATGGTCTGGATGAAAGGAGCCGTAGGTCCATATTGGGCACAGGCAAATTTTAATTCCTTTAGTTGTTTGAAAGGTAGGGCCTCATAGTACCCTTGGTTTTCATGCTCGAATACCAGGAAAGCAGCGGAGAATCCCTGAACAGTTTCTCCAGCTCTTTGGGCCTGTTGCATAGCCTTTTGCAAGGGGGACAAACTGTGTGATTCACGAGTTATATTCAATGAATTTCCAGGTTTGGAAATAGGTGGAGGATCTAATCCAGCAATAGTTGAGGGTGCATAAGCAGGAGGCGCAGTAGAGACTGCACCAGCGCCTTCATCCTTACCTTCCCTTTTTATTTCTTCCTTTATTGTTATTAATAATTTCTGCATGAGTGCCTCCAGACCCTTTGTTGGAGGGGCAGCTGCTGCCTGCACATTCGAATCATCAGTTACAAGTAATTCCCAATGATCATCCTTATGGTAAGCAGCTGCCTGATCCTCCAAACTTTCCTCATCCTCTGGAGTCAGCGTTCCCTCATTTTCCTTCAAAGGTTTTGCAGATTCTAATTCAAAAGTTGTGGGTCCTTTCCCTTTAGGAGTAGCATAAACTTTAGGAGTAGCATAAATTGGTTCTTTGGGTGGGAGCATGTGTTTTAATTTACTCCCTTCCTCATGTTCAAAATCAAGGCAGTCTCTTATTAAAGACTATAATGAAAATGTTTACACAGGAACCTTATTAGGTCCGTGGAGAGTATAATATGTTTGAATCTGTTTTCCTATCTTTTTCCATATCTCTAAACTCATAGTCCCTTCCTGCGGAAACCAGGGACATACTTCCTCAACAAAACTAAGAAAAGTCTGCAATTTTGTTTTAGTAACCTGCATTCCCCGATCCTTCAACATTATCTGTAACATATGCACAAACAGCTGATGACTATGATCGTGTCCCATGGTTTATACTCTCGACAATATTCCTTCCTGCCCCTCAATATACAAGTACACACACTCTTACTTACCTTAATAGTTTCAACGGGCAGCGGCCGCAAGGAACTTTCGTCGAGCCCCACGTTGGGCGCCACTTGCCGGGCCATGGGACACGGAAGATTTCAGCGAGCAACACGACACGTTCCTTTAGGCTAAGAAATAAAGAGACAGAACAGATGGGGTTGAGAGGATCGCTGCAGTCAACGATGATTCTTTATTTCTCAGGGTTACATATATACTAAACCAAGAAGAGAGGCATCCCAAAGAAAATTCTTCCCCATGTACATCATCTTTAAGATAACAATCACCAGAGCTCTCTCATGGCGCCAAAGGCATCCTACTTATCTTAAGGGCAGTCGTGCAAAGCTATCTATCTGCACCTTGTGTGCATTCAAGGCTCACTAATGTTCTGTTAGGAGTTAACTTGGATAGTAAATTCCAGAGAGGTGGCGGGACAGAGAGCTATGTCTGTGAACAGACCCTTGATAATCAATCAAGGCAGCTCCCAGAGTCAGCTCTTTCAAGCCACTCCCCGCATAACATCACCTTCTGCTCAAAGGCTGAGAAGCAAAGAGCAACATTTCTAGCACCTACCAGCTCTCTGCCCTTTACCTGTTTCTTCCTCATTTCCTCCCATTTCTAAGCAACACATGTACAGTGATGTGCATTCAGTTACTGTTCCAGTTTGTTGTCATGTGAGTTCATACTCTGTGCCAGACGGGGCTCCACGCACTGAAACAGACAGAACCACTGCCCTGGGGCAGCAGGGGCTTCACACCAGACAGGGGCTGGTGCTCTGAGGAAAACCAGTGCAGGGACCGTGCCTCGGGTCAGCGTGAGCAGCGGGTGGGCTGTGGTGCAGGATGGTGCGGCAGGGTCTGTGCAGAGATAACACCCATGGGAAAGGATTCCAGGCAGGGGAGCAGCCAGTGCAGCAGCCCCAGGGCCGGGAAGAGAGGCCATGCCAGGGGTCGCGGGAGGAAGCACAGATGGAGAGGAAGGAGGCTGGATGGGACACGGAAGCCTCAGGGCCTGTGTCCACGTGCAGGCCCCAGGGGTCTTCCTGGGTAACGCAGAACAACCGCGAGGCTTTCAGCTGCAAGCAGCAGGTTCTCTGTGCTAAGACGATGCTTTGGTTCATTTTTGGGAAGAGACAGCAGCGGGGAGTCCCCTCAGAGGTCAGTTCATTGCCAGACATGAGGGGAGAGTGGGCTGGCTAAAGATGCTTGGGAGTATGGATGTGAAGAGTCTGACTGGAGATGTATTTTTAAACAGGGCTTCCTAGTGCATGTTAAATGGACTAAGCCTGAATGAAATAAATGAGGTATGAGTACTGGTGAGGCTTGAGAAAGGATATGCCTTTATTTTATGATTTATGGGAAATGGAGAGAGGAGCAATTTGTGAACCAGTTTGGGCAGCAGGAGCCAGACCTGTAGTCAGTGGGACCTGGGCCGCTCTTTCTCATCCAGTCTCAAACCCACTTTCTGCAGAGATCAGCACAAAGGCTGCTCTTTGAACAAGGAGCCACAAAGTCAGATTTACCCACACCTGCTGTAACCACCCCCTGTGCTGCGTCCCATATGCAGAGAGCTCCAGGCCAGGCGCCCCTAACTTAATAGACCCTTTCCCCTCACAGTGAGCCTCTCAGGAGATTTCACCTAAGTCATCAAGTCTTATCCATCAGTAGGGTAAATACCTGTGGCCACTGTGATGTGACTTTTCCGATACTTACACGCAGGGAAAGTCCCTGCAGATCCACCTCTATCAGGAGAGACGCTGCCTCTGATGCTGCTGCGAAGGTCCCTATCTGGGTGATATGTAGAAAAGGCCCGTGACACAAGCTTCCTGGATTTCTGTAGATGTAGAGAATAAGAGTGGAATGGAAAAGTGGACAATAAAGACACTTGATGGGAGACAAATCATGCACTGTCAACACTTAGATAATTAGTGAGGCAGGCCTGACCACAGCAAACCAGCTACCTGACCAAAAGCTTCCTCTTTCAGCAGAACAAAAGCCCAAGATCCACCCATGTGCCTCATGCTCTCTGGCCTTCTCCAGTCAGAAATTCCTCAGCCAACATACCCAACGCAGTCACCCCTCTCAGACCCTCCTGAGACCATCTGAAAGAGACCTCCTCCAACCAGAGGATCCCTGCCCAGGCAATCAAAATCAGCGATATTCAGATCCACACAGCCCGAGCGACAAACCTGGGGGTCAGGAGGCCAAGGACAGGCCCCCAAAATTGCTGAAAAGCATAAGGCTGAAGAGGATTTCAAGGGCCTCTTCCTACTCACCCGGAGGACAAATGGGGGGTGCTGGGGTGCATGAGAGAATGAAAGACGAGCCCAGCACAAGCCAGAAACTGAATCCAGAGGACACAGGCACATTGCTCACGGGGGCAGGGGTCTCAGGGATTATGAGGGTCACGTACGGAGAGTGTGGGCAAGGCTCCAAGGACAGGTCAAGTCTCAGCACACACGAGAGGACACACACAGGGGAGAAGCCCTATGTTTGCAGGGAGTGTGGGCGAAGCTTCAGTCGGAAGTCAACCCTCATCAGACACCAGAGGACACACACAGGGGAGAAGCCCTATGTTTGCGGGGAGTGTGGGCGAAGCTTCCGTCAGAAGTCAGCCCTCATCAGACACCAGAGGACACACACAGGGGAGAAGCCCTATGTTTGCAGGGAGTGTGGGCGAAGCTTCAGTCGGAAGTCAACCCTCATCAGACACCAGAGGACACACACAGGGGAGAAGCCCTATGGTTGCGGGGAGTGTGAGCGAAGCTTCAGTAAGAACTTCAACCTCATCACACACCAGAGGACACACACAGGGGAGAAGCCCTATGTTTGCGGGGAGTGTGGGCGAAGCTTCAGTAAGAGCTTCAACCTCATCACACACCAGAGGACACACACAGGGGAGAAGCCCTATGGTTGCGGGGAGTGTGGGCGAAGCTTCAGTCAGAAGTCAGATTTCATCAGACAACAGAGGACACACACAGGGGAGAAGCCCTATGTTTGTGGGGAGTGTGGACGAAGCTTCAGTAAGAACTTCAACCTCATCACCCACAAGAGGACACACACAGGGGAGAAGCCCTATGTTTGCGGGGAGTGTGGGCGAAGCTTCAGTTGGAAGCCCGTCCTCATCAGACACCAGAGGACACACACAGGGGAGAAGCCCAATGTTTGTGGGGAGTGTGGGCGAAGCTTCAGTAAGAACTTCAACCTCATCACACACAAGAGGACACACACAGGGGAGAAGCCCTATGTTTGCGGGGAGTGTGGGCGAAGCTTCAGTCGGAAGTCCGTCCTCATCACACACCAGAGGACACACACAGGGGAGTAGCCCTATGTTTGTGGGGAGTGTGAGTGAGTCATGCCCAACAAACCACACCTTAGCCACAGGAGGATTACTGCAGCCACCCCATGCCTCAGCTCTAAGGGGGCCTCAGAGGAGGCCTGTGACCCGTTACTGTCCCCAGGAGTATGAGGAGAGACTTCCCAGGTGGTCCAGGGGTCAAGACTCCAATGCAGAGACCCACGTTCAATACCTGATTGGGGAACTAGATCCCACAGGCTGCAACTAAGACACAGCACAGCCGAATAAATAAATATATGATAAATATTTTAAAGAAAGAGTGTGATAAGCACAGAATTACTTGTTAAATAGACCTTCCACTTTCGTGACAGGAGAGGAGGTAGATAAACATCAGAGGGTTTCTTAAGTGTTCTGGAGATGTGCATGCCAATTGCCTTCGTGGTTTTTTAGTATTCCTCTTCTAATAAATTTGTCTCCAAACAAATCTGAAGCCCAGACTATGTACTCATTCCCCCCTTATCACTGACAGCAGTGGAGTCCAGTCATAGCTGAACCCCTGGGAAGGCATAATTCTGGAGCCAACTGTTAGGTCACTGGACAGTCAGTTCCTGGGTCCAGGGAGAGGAATCTAGGGTTTGAGACAGACTCACCAGGAAAGGGATTCCCCGGCCTCCTGGGAAGTGTGGCTTCTCCTCCTTATAGACTCCAACTCTCCTTATGCCTCTCCTGGTGGCCCTCTGGTTCCGTCTGACTTCTGTAGCCGCAAAGGTGAAGTCCACGTGCACGTGTGTGTGTGTGTGCACACGCGCCTGGCGCAACATGGGCCATCTGGTCTCTGCCGCTCGCTCAGGGTCATCACAGCATCTGGACTCCAGATTCGACCACAGGGGTCCAGTTCTAAGCCCTGCCCTCAGCAGCTTTGTGAGCTGGGGCAAGATGCTCAACCTCTCTGTGTCTCTATTCTCTCTCTATTCATCTGTGATACGAGGTGGGAGCACCAGCATTTTGGTCTGATGCGTAAGCACAGGCGGAATCTGCCAGAGGCTGACTGAGAATGCAAGCCCCACCTTTGCTGTCCTGTGTGTTTTTTCTTTAATCTTTTTTATTTTTTAATAGAAGGATAATTGCTTTACAGAATTTTGTTTTCTGCATGTCCCTCAGCCCCCACAACTTCCAGGTCTTCAGAGCTAGATGAGGAAGGGCCCGTTTAGGCACTGGGCTGCCCTGACGAGGGGGTGTGAGGTCAGGGGTGCTAAGGGAGGCTGACCTCCCTTCCCACCCCTGCTGTTCCTGCTGAGCTGGGCAGCCCCAGGGCCCCTCCACAGACAGGCAGTGCCCACAGTCGTCCCCCTGTGGAGAACAGAGCCTGGAGCCGCGTTGTCAGGAAATCCCTGTCCGCCCCCATCCCACCCCCACACGGAGGGTCCTTGAAGCCCACACCGCGGCTTCTCTCTGCCTGGGCCTCGTACCTGTGCCCATACGCTCTGGGCAACGCGGTCGCGACCTTGAAATTGTTAACCATGGAATAGTTCATCCTTACACTTCCCTTTCATGAGTGAAGTCTGATGGGCCCCGGGGTGCGCTGTGAGCAGGGCAGATGCACACACAGCACGGGTCCTGGGGTGACCAGGCTTCACGAGGGGACAAGGTGGACACAAAGCCCCCCCACCCTGGGTGAGTGAGGGTGGGGACAGCACCAGGAAGCCACGCTTGCTCAGACCCAGAACCGAGCTCCGACACAGAGTGGGGGCAATGGGGTTCTTAAGGTCGACCACACCCTCCCCTCTGTGAATGACCTCTGCCCTGGCCTGATCCTTCCAGAAGGGGTTCAGGAGGCTGAAGTCCGCCCGGCCACCAGAAGACACCAAGGGGAGAGTGGGCCATGGAGACGGGGGCGGAGAGTGCGAACTCCAGGACCCGAGCAATCGCCCTCAGTCCCCTCCGTGTGCCAGGCTTGTGAAGCGTCTCTACATGAACCACGTCAGTAATAACCACCCACTATTATTCTCCGGTGTCTATGCTTTCTTAAAGGAACGTGTTTGTCTGTGGTTTGGCTTCCCTACAGGAAGGGAAGCCACGTAAACTCCCCATCTTCTGTGGCTTCAGGCCGGGGCCACGGGAGGGAGAGTGAGGGGTGGTGTAGGCAGAGGGGCTTCAACTGAAAAACGGTGAGGATCCAGAAACCTGCAGGGGCTTTTCACCTGCACCTCCCACCAGAGCTGGGCCTGGAATCTCCTGGAAGCCTAAGCAGGTCAAAGCTTCTCCCTCCCCTCCCTCCCCTCAAAAAGCTGGCTCCTGGGCCAGCCCACAACACCCCCAAATCCCCCATCACCCACAGCCCCACACAGGCCCTCCCTCACAGAAGTGGAACGACCTGCATGGCAGTTGGAAGGTGTGTAACCCCAGAGCTGGGGGTCTCAGCTGACATTGAGCAAGGGGGCTGGTGCTTTACACAGCCTCCCAGCCCAGGGAGCTGCCAGCAGCCACAAGCCATGATCTGAAGCGGAGCTGGGAGATGGGGACTGGGGATGCGAGCAGTCTGAGGTTCCATCCTGTCCCCACAACAGCGGCCAGGCTTCACCTGACACCGTGACTGCCCTGCACGGGCACACAGGACACCAGCAGTCACAGGGACAGACAGCCAGCTGCCTCCGCTGCACACTCCACCCTGACCACAGCAGCCCCACGGCTGTACCAGCCCCGCCTGCGCGCGGCTCTGCCTGGTTGCCAGGGCTCAGGGACCCTGAGTGAGTCAGTGAGGGCAGAGCTCCAGAGGCCAAGCCTGTCTTCAGCCGCCAGACCTGCCCTGGTCGCCAGACTCATAAGCCCAACTGGTGTCTGAAGCCTTTGGGAGAATGACGCCACAGACGCTGACCTCAGAGCTCAGACTCCTGAAAATTTACTAAACAGATTATTTTTAGTCTTTTTTTAAAGGGTGATGTTGGCAGGAAGCGGGGAGGAATGATTTCCTTGGTGGTGCTGCGGTTAAGAATCCACCTGCCAATGCAGGAGATACGGGTTCAATCCCTGATCTGGGAAGACCCCACGTGCCGTGGAGCAACTTAGTCCGTTCACAACAACTGCAGCCCAAGAGCCTAGAGCCCGTGCTTCCCAACCAGAGCAGCCGCCACAGGGAGAAGTTCAGCGCAGAAACGAGAGAGCAGCCCCCACACCCGACAGCCAGAGACAAGCCCGCACAGCAGCGAAGACCCAGCACTGCCGAAAATAAATAAATAATCTTTTTTTAAGTAGGAGATCTCAGCATTCTCTGCTGATCCAGAGGCTAAGATTCTGAGCTCCCAACACAGTGGCCAGGTTCAATCCCTGGTCAGGGCACTAGATCCCACATGCTGCAACTGAAGACCCTGCGTGCCACAGCTAAGACCCAGCGCAGCCGGTTAAGTGAATACTTAAAAGTAGGAGGTTGTTCATCTGTCACCAAGAGAAAACTGCAACATTTTAGTGAAAGAAAAAAAAAAGATCTTATTTTGCAAGTTCTCATGGTTGGTTGCAAAAAAAATTTCTCATAATATGCAGCTGTTTAAAAAAAAAAAAGAAATTTAGAAAATACAGGAACTAAAACCCACCCATAAATCTGTAGGGAACACCAATTACTGCAGCATCTGGCCACCACTCATGGGAACACACATGCATGTTTTTCTTCTACAAAGAAGATTTCAGCCTCCACCCCCCTTCCCACCGGCCTCTGCTCTGCTCACCAAGAAGATTGCACTTTGGCCTCATGACCGGGGGGTTTCTGTTGAACTCAGGGAGGCAGAGGAGCAGGGCTGTGAGTTTGGGGGCACTGTCTGGCCTGCAATGAGGAGAGAAGTGTGAGTGCTCCACCTCTGGGTCCAGTAACTCCAGGGGCCTCAGGGGAGCCTCCTGGGAAGAAGCCCCTCAAACGCCTTCCCTGCAGTCTCCACAGTTACAGTACATCCCACGTCTCGGGGTTCAGCTGTGGGCTAACAAATCCTCTCTTCTTGGACATGAAACATTTTTCCACAGAGAATCTGCCCAGATCTTGGCCTAGTTTGGTTCTCTTGTTGGACATGGAAAGTGTTTCCACAGAGAATCTCTCTGGATCTCGGCATCAGTTGGTAGAGATGTAACAGGCAGTATGTTCAGGGCTCAGGGAAGTTAGTCCTCAAGCTCCCTGGGTTTAGGGCTATAGCACCTCCACCCCTTCCATTGTCATGGAGCCTTCTTTTCCAGAGGAAGGTGTTTGGCAACATCAGCCACAAAGACACATACTAAAGAGGAGAAAGGCCATGGCAGGCAGGGCGGGGTGTTCCTGGGGGAGCAGAGGGGCCTTGGACACTTCATGCTAGACCCCTGCCCCACTGGCTTCTCCTCCTTCTCGCTGGGCATACAGCTTTCACCTGCTGGGTGCCCGCCAGTGATGGGCTCCCAAGGCACAAAGCTGGGGTTGGCGATGGGGGAGCTGGATGCCAGGGAACCCGAGACCCTGCAGCAGGTCAGTGCACTGTGGACGAGGGCCGGCCTCGCTGACCGGTTAGGCCCTGTGCATTCAGGACACCCTCTCTGGACCCCAGGTGGAGGTGCTGCTGCCCCCAGTGCCCACCTGGGTCTCAGGAGGTGGAAGAGAGACCGGGTTGTCCTTCTCACCTCCTGCCCACAGACTGATAAAGGCCAGTTCCCAAAAGTCAGAGCAGGGTGGGCAAAGTGAGTGCTTGGGTCTCACAGGGTCCCTGTGAAGAGGGGTTCACTGCTGCCTGGATCCCTCTTGGCTGGTTCTCCTGTGTTGTCTTCACATCAAATCACAAGGACGAGGCAGTCCAGGTGCCCACAGCATCACTCACCCAGGTGCCGACAACCCTCCTTACTTATTATGGGCAGGGAGACAGGGTGGCTGGTGTGACGCTCCCCTGGACCAGAGAAGAGACGCCCTAGGTTGTGCCCCTGCCATCTCCTGAGACCCAGGTGGGCGCTGGAGGCAGAGCACCTCCAGCTGGGGTCGGGAGAGGGTGTCCTGAATGGACAGGGCCTAACTGTTCAGTGTGGCTTCGGGGGTACAGGCAAGAGGGGCACGAACTCCTTTCTAAATATGTCAGACAACCACTGAATTCCTTTTGGTTTTTAGTTTCAGATCTTTTTATATGGTCCATTTTCAGAGTCTTTATTGAATTTGTAACAATATTGCTTCCATTTTATGTTTTGATTTTTTGACTGCAAGGCATGTGGGATTGTTATAAAGTCCAAGCTCGCTCTGCGTGCCTCACAACAGGCCAATAAATCAGAGAGGAGGTCCTGAGGCAAGGTATACGACTTTACTTGGAAAGCCAGCAGATTGAGAAGATAGCAGACTAACATCGCAAAGAAACCATCTTGTCAGGGTCTGAAAGCCAGTGTCTTTTATAGAACACAGAGCTGGGAGGTGAGAAAATAACGTAAAAAGGCCATTAATCTGGCAAATATCTCCTGGAATGGCCAGCCTCAGAGGGAGATGTGTTACTTTCTCCCTCCTGTTGCCATCCACAGGTGGACAGGTCCTGGACAAAGGCAGAGAGGCGGGGTTTCCTGAGGTAGGCCATTATGTATGGACAGTATCCCTGTAGCAAACAAACCAAAAGGAAGCAAAGGTTAAAATAAAAGATTTAATTTGAAAAAATATCTTTTTAAAACATGGAGTCAGATTTTGTTCTTCCCTGTAACAATTCCCCACTCTCAGTGTCCATTCCACAATCTTATGGGAAAAGGGGTGATGATTGTTCTAGTTGCCCCACCAGTCGCATCTTTTGGGGAGTGTCCACCATTGGTGCCAGTGTTCCAAATGTTGAGATTTGTCTTCTTTTGTTGCTCTTTGGAAAGTGTCTACTTCATATGTGTAGACATAAAAATGTTTATAACCTAGGTGTTGAGAGTTAAGTTTTTTCAGCAAGAATGTTTTAGGATTTCAAAAATGCTGGCAGCATCTAAAGGTAAGGAATTTAGCACTTTTTATGTATGGGAAGATGCAAGAGTCATCTCATTGAAATTATTCCTTTTGATACACACCTCATCATCTGAGGCCAGTATCCTGTCTTTTCCTTCCCGAGTTTCCTCAGGGACCCCTGTGGGGAGTGGCTGCAGTCTGATGGATGCTAGAGAGTAGGAGGGGGAACCTGGGTCCCCACTGTGATCATCTCAGCAGAGACAGCAATCATGTCCTGTGACTCCAGACAAGCTTCCAATGTTCAGGGTTCAGCGTTCAGCCTGCAGGATCCACAGCCATCAGCTCAGCCACCATGCTCTGCACTTAGTTGCTATGTAGCCCTGAAACCTACACTGCAGGAGGCCCTCTAAATGTGGTGTCCTGTCCAGCAAACTCTCAGTCACACCCTCCAAGCCTGACCCAGGCCCAGCTTTGCTGAGAGGGTGTCACTGGGGACCCAGGTTCCCCCTCCTGCTCTCCCACATTCCCTTTGGTTCTGTGTGATATTAACTGTTTTTACAGATGTCATAATAATGTTGAACACACTACCTTCATGCTGGCAGTCTCGGTCTTTTGTTGTCCCACTGAGATTCCATGAAAACACATCAGACGCTGGGCTGGAAGAGGAGGGGCAGGTCTGGTCTCTACTGAGTATGGACGTCTACTGGAAGGAGATCACAGTTGCAACCTCACCTGCTGCTCTTTGGCTTTTTGCTGGTCCATGTGCCCTGCAATCAATTGCCCAGATAAACCTGCTCCCTCCTCCCCATGCTCGTGCTGGTGAATTGGAATAATTACCAGGTAGCTCACCTGAGGAGTCTCCAGGAGCCCCAGGGATGGGGAACCGCTCAGGGGTAAAGAGGGAATAGGCACAGGCTTGTATAAAATGATACTGTAAAGCACTGATTCCTAAACACAAGTCAAGTGAAGCTCACATGTGTTCTTCCCTTTTCCTTAGCTGGTCTCCCTCTTTTTCTTAGCTGGTCTCCCTCTGCACATGATTCTGGCCCATGCAGATGGGGTGAGACTCATTTCTTAGACCCCCCCTACCTGGGGTCACACATTCCCTTGGTCAGGGCACCATGGCTGTGGTCGGCAGGCTCGTAATGTGTAAACAAGCCAGGTCCATGTGGTCAAAGCTGCTTAGGCCACCTGATGGGAAAAGCTGACTCATTGGAAAAGACCCTGATGCTGGGAAAGATTGAAGGCAGGAGGAGAAGGGGACGACAGAGGATGAGATGGTTGGATGGCATCGCCGACTCAATGGCCGTGAGTTTGAGCAAACACCAGGAGATAGTGGAGGACAGGGAAGCTTGGCGTGCTGCAGTCCATGTGGTCACAACAGTTGGACACGACTTAGAGACTGCACGACAACAACCAGGTAGCCTATCTGTGTCTCGATGAGTCCTGGGGAGGTGAACGTGTCAGAGCGAAAGACTGAGAGCCCTGCCTCAGCACTGACCCCCGGGAGGGCCATGGAACCCCACGGTTACCCAGAGAAACCCACCTCAGCTCCAGACTCCAGATCTCTGAGCACTGACATGCAGATACAGGCAAGGAGTTTTCCAGGACAGAGGCCAGGCCGGGTCTGCACCCAGGTCTCCACATCCTACTGCACAGAGAACCCCGCCAGGTGTAAATGTCCTCACTGTAGAAGAACACGTCTCATCTAAACATAATCAGTGTAGACAGGACTTGCAGAGGTCTGAATCCACAGTGTAGACAGAACTTGGCCAGGTTCAAAGTCGCCTAGGGCTGCGCTCCCAGGAGGCACAGGTCACACCCCCGGGTCTCTCATCGTTGGACAGGGGCTCACCCACGTGTGAGAACTGGGACGTACCTTTCTTGAAGAAGAAATCATCACTGGCTCCACACTTCACCCATATCATGAAACGGAACAAAAGCTTTGTCACTAAACATTTCGGCAGGCAGAACAAAACTGTGAGCACGTTCTGCGGCCACGTGGTGGTCAGGGCCCGGGGAGAGCCAGGAACCTGGTGGAGCACAGCCCAGCGTCCTGTGAGGACAGACCGGAAGTGGCCCGGCTGCCGCGTCCTGGGCTCCCAGCAGGAGGCGCTGCCCGGGTCGCCCAGGCAGGACTGACCGGAAGTGGCCCGGCGGCAGCATTCCGGGCTCCCAGCAGGAGGCGCGGCCCGGGTCGCCCAGGCGGGACAGTCCTGCAGCGTCCACGGGGAGAGCCGGTCCGTCCATCCTGCTGGTCAGTTAGGGAGGGAGTGCGCTCCGGCACTGCTTCCCCGCAGGGACGGGGGTAGCGGGGTGGGCCTGACAGCTCCTAGGCTCCTGGTCAAGTGACTTCGTGCCGGGGTTGATGTCCACAGGGCACCGTGCTACATCCAAGCGGAGAACGCGGGCAGATGTGGGGCACAGACGCCATCCGAGCAGAGCGCCTGCCGGGAGCTCCCACCTGCGCCCGCCTGCCCACCTCGGGCCCCAAGCCCACCCCATGACCCATTACCACACACACACACACACACACAGCACACACACATAGAGCACACACACACACATATAGCATACACACACGCTCACACACACTCACACACACTCCCAGGCCACACACACAGCACGTGTCCGCCAACAGGCGCGCACACACGCACAGCGCACACACGGGGAGTAAAGTGAATACCCTAAAGTGCGCCTTTCTAAACACAAGTGAAGCTCACGTGCATTCTTCCCTTCTTCTGAGCTTTGATGGTTTCCAAAATAAAAAAGTTTATAAAGTAGTTAATGGTGAGTGACTTTTAGATCATGGGACTTTCTGAAGTTATTCCACAAATACTACAAGAGGTGAGAGATGAATGAAGATATTCCGTATGTCCCTCAACAGAAGAATGGACAAGCAGAACATGGTCCATCCACACAATGAATGTTCTCCAGCCTGAAAGGAAGGCAGTTCTGACACAGGCTAAAGCGTGGATGGACTCTGAAGACATTATGCTCAGTGACATAAGGCAGACACGGAAGAACAAATGACATTTGAGTCCACTCATACAAGGCATCTAGAGCAATTGGTTCCATAGTCACAGAAAGCAGGAAGGTGGGAGCCAGGGGCTGAGGGAGGGGAAAGGGGACTGAGTGTCTCATGGGGACTGTCTGGGTTTTGCAGGATAGAAGTAGCGACTGAACAACACTGCCCACAAGCATGCACTGCAGCAGCATTTACAACAGCTGAGACATGGAAGTAACCAAAATGTACATGGACAGATGAATGAATAAAGAAATCATATATGTATAGAATGGAATATGATTCAGCCATGAAAAAATAATGCCATTTGCAGGGATAATCTAGAACTAGAACAATCATAGTAAGTGAAGTACTTCAGAAGGAGAAACTGATACCAATGAGCTATTTTATAAAAGTGAAATACATGCACAGTCAGGAAACAAACATAGTTACAGAAGGAGAGTGGTGGGTGGAAGTGATAAATTAGGAGATTGGCATTCATTTATCCTCACAAATACATATAGAATATAGAATCGGCATGGACCTACTTTAGAAAGGGTGGTGTCCTACATACTCTATCATAACGTGTATGTGAAAAAAACAAAGATGAATCAGAATGTGTTTGGGGATAACTGATGAAGAATCTCTCCACCAACAAACACAACACTGTCAGTCAGCTATCCTCCAAAAAAAGTATACACTAACTTTAAAAGAGAAAAACAAGGATTAATGAGCCACAGGCTTCTGGCATGTGCCAGAAGAAACCACGGACTAGGAGTCACCCTAAGGCTCTGGTTACTGTAGCAACAGGACTAGGGCATGAAGAAATCCTGTCTCCTTGTGGCCATCTCCCACTACAGAAACTTCAAAGCTATTGCCTATGCTGCAGTGAAATATGAAAAAAGTTTTTTTTTTTTTTTTTCTCTTTGGCCTTTTGATTCCTGCTCTACTTTAGCTGTTCCTGATCTACAGTCTGTGTTGATAACTGTTTCCTTCTTTTCAGAAGATTAACTTATTGACTGTTTTGAAACAATGCAAAAAGCAACAAGAACATAGGAAACTTATACCTTTGTGGAAATGTTTTTTGGAGGCAACAGATAGCTTTAATCCCTAAGCTGGAAGAGGAGAGAACACAGTAGATTTATGGCTCAAGAACTCTGTCTCCCCTGATAGGGAATCAAGGGGATCACACAGTTGGGGCTCATATTCAGAGGTTGGAGATAAAGAGAAAACATATAAGGGTTCTATATTCTTTCTTTTTGCATTGCTTCAAAATAGTCAATAGGCTGGCGTCAGGGAGCCCAGTAACTTAGGTCCAGCAGGCAGTCACAGGAGTTGGGGCCATTGTCTTTTGTAGATTGCACTGAAGCTTTCTTTCTGTAATTCAAAAAGAGAAAACAAATTATAAGGGGAGGTTTGCAGAGAAAGTACCATAAAGTTAAGCACCAGGATGTGACTAGCATAAAATTAAAAGATAATAGATATGAAATATGGCTCATGCAGAGTTAGAGGGTGATAGGTGTGGGATATCCCTGGAGAAGGGCATGGAAACCCACTCCAGTATTCTTGCCTGGAGAACTTCATGGACAGAAGAGGCTGGTGACCTACAGTCCATGGGATCACAAAAAGTCAGACACGACTGAGTGACTAACACACACACACACACACACACACACAGGTGCAGGATTAGCTTACATAACAGGTTAGTCTTCTGAAAAGAAGGAGACTTAACTATCAAGGCTGGCTGTAGCTCAGTAACAGTTAAAGTAGAGAAGGACTCAAAAGGCAAAAGAGAAAAAACTATTTCTTATTTCACTGCAACACTTAAAAACACTTCATATTCACAAGGACTGCTGGGCTCTAAATGATACCAGCACTTTAAAAATGTCCATGGGTAACTAACCGAAAACAAAAACTGGGTAGACTGTGAAGATGAAAATTTCCAGTCAATTCCACACACACTAAAATCAAAGCCCATAAAAATATGCTGCACATCAGGAATTGTTAGAGATGTGCAAATAAAACCACAGTGAGGGAACACTGCAGCTGTTTGAAAGGCCATCCTCAGTCTACAAAGGAAAATGGTGGAGAAGACACAGAGGAAAGAGAACATTCACGGTGCTGATGAGATGTAACTGCTGAGAATCACTGTGGAGAGGAGTATGGAACTGCCTTTGTTAATTTTTAGTAAGACAAACATATTGATTCCAGCCCAGGTCACAGGGGGACTTAAAACGTCCTGCTTGGCATTCTCTCATCTCAGCACCACCAAAGGAAGAAGGTGCCTGAACAGCGGCCCGGCCTGAAGTAGCAGACAGCCTCGGTGAGGGACGCATCAGTCAAGTCTCTGCCTAGTCAGGCGGTTAATGAGGCTCCCCCCTCACAGCAAAGGACTCCTTAACTCCAAATTCATTTTGCACAGAGAAGAGGAAAGAATCAGACATAAACTATAAACTAAATCAAATATCTTTATTTTTAAATATAAAAAATGAAGGATAAAAGCAGTAAAAATTACACTCTAAGTGAATAAATTACAAACCAAGTCAACTATATATTCTGACATATATAAAACAGAGGAGGAGGAGGAGGATGCTGCTGTTGCTAAGTCGTTTCAGTCTTGTCCGACTCTGTGCGACCCCATAGACGGCAGCCCACCAGGCTCCCCCGTCCCTGGGATTCTGCACGCAAGAACACTGGAGTGGGTTGCCATTTCCTTCTCCAATGCATGAAAGTGAAAAGTGAAAGTAAAGTCGCTCAGTCGTGTCCCACTCTTAGTGACCCCATGGATTGCAGCCCACCAGGCTCCTCCTTCCATGGGATTTTCCAGGCAAGAGTACTGGAGTGGGGTGTCATTGCCTTCTCCGGAGGAGGATGGAAGCCACACAAACTACTGTGAGTGAGCGGCCCATGACTGGTAGGTACCACCTGGGTTCTCCAGTCGACTCTGCTGCCAAACTTGGCTGCAGACGCCGGCCGGGAACCAGAGCTGCTCTGCCCATCACACCGGGAGGAGCTTTCTCTGTCGCCGGGCGCAGAGAGAACCCAAATCTGTGCCTTCAGGCGCCTCTTCTGCCAGGCTCCATGCAGAAGGCTCAACCTGAGCCGTGTTCTTCATGTTCTTCTCCTTCAGGTAAATGGTGATAAAATGAGGCGAAGGAAGTGCCTAGAAGTTGGGCACCTCCCCTTTCTGCAGCTGCTTTATTTTCTTCTCCTTCTGTAAGTGACTTTTTTGTAACAAAACAGAAAGGGCGCATTTCCACAGTTCTCACTGGGATTTTGGGTTTCAAAGGTACCCGTCTTGGGGCGATTGTTGGGCTCTTATGACTCCTGTGTGCTCTTCACCCTCGTCCTCTTGGGTGGGTTTGGGTTCTTTTCTTCCAAACAAAGGCAGGAGTCCTGGGGACAGTGAGTGGAATTTCTTTCTTATCGGGAACACCCACAACACCTAACAAGATATGGTAAGGGCAAGGCTTTGCATAAATTTAAAGTGTTTGTCCTGCAATACCCTCTTTGCTTCTCTCTGTTTGATTCTTTTCTCCATTTCAAAGTCAAAGCCAATAGGCACGGTGGGTGGCTTCTCTGGCAGTTTCTTAGGAAAAATGTGCCCACTGTAAAGAATTCCAGAATCCAGTTACCGTGCTTTAAATTTGTAGAGCCCTGCTTCTGCAGGATTACATTTCTTGGGTTTTCCACTTGTTTCCAACACCTCCACCACCTCTTGCTGCATTTTAATTCTCTTCTCTGACTCTTGCTTCTCACTACTTTTTAGGAACTGCTGTATATGGGAAGAAAAACCTGGAAAAGAATAGATATGTGTTTATGCGTGGCTGAATTAAGTTCCTGTACACCTTATACAAACACAACACTGGACATCAGCTCTGTTCCAATGTAAGATCAAAATGAAATTGCACAGAAAGCAAAAAGTGGGGCGGGGGGGACATGAAAAATGCTGCCTCCTTGTGGCCGTTTTCCATAACGACAACGTCGAAAGCTGTGCTGATGGGCACTTAATACTCAGAAGGCCCATGGGGTTGTGACTAAACAACACCCGCTTTCAAGGAATGTTCTAGGAGCGTTTATTAAAACGTTTATCAAAATGTTCAAGAGTCATTTGCAAGAGGTTTCACTCATACCCTTTACAAAAAGACAGGAAATGTCAATCTTGCTAAATATTAGAGAAATCCAAATCAAAACTACAATGAGGTATCACCTCACACTGCTGACAAAGGTCAGAATGGCCTTTGTCAAACACTCAAAGAGCCAAGGCTGGAGCGGGCGTGGAGAAATGAGAACCCTCCTCCATCGATGCTGGAACGTAAACCGGAAACAGCCACTGTGGAAACTGCGTGCGTGCTAAGTCACTTCAGCCGTGTCTGACTCTTTCCGGTCCTGTGGACTGTAACCCATGGGATTCTCCAGGCAGGAATACTGGAGTGGGTTGCCACGCCCCCCTCCAGGGGATCTTCCCCAACCAGAGATTGAATCCATGTCTCTTATGTTTCCTGTGTTGGCAGGTGGGCTTTTTACCACTAGCACCACCTGGGAAACCCATAGAGACAGTGTGAAGTTTCCTTAAACAACGAAAATAGGAACAAAATTACAATATTCCTGTCAACTTAAAAAATATTCACAACCTAAAAGTTGAGTTATGTTTTATTCATTGGGAACTTAGGATTTCAAGCCCAGGAGACACCATCTCGGGTAACTCTGAGGGAACTGCTCCCAGGAGGTGAAGGGAGGAGCCAGGTTACACAGAACTCTGTAACGAAGGGCAGGTAGTCTGAACATCAAAAGACTATTGCTACAGAAAGCCAGATACCCTGAGTGAAGGGATTTAGTGCTCTTCTGTGTGCGGGAAGATGCCGGAGTCCGCGCTCCCTGAAATCACTCCTTTCAGGTGCACCTCACCTGTCTGGGGCCAGCGTCCTGTTTTCACGTCCTGAGCTTCCTTTCCTCAGAACTCGCCTTAGAGCGTCTGCAGTCTGACAGCTGCTAGAGAGCAGAGATGCCTCTCCTTCCTGAGCTCCCTGAGGGCTCCCTGGCTCACTGGAGGGCTGCAATTGCTGGTGACTCTGACATCCTTGTTTGCTGACACAGCAGGAAACAGTCCACTTCTCACTCCCTAACACCCTACACACAAATAAACTCTAAATAGTTTACAGATCTCAATGTGAGGACACTCTAAACCTTGGGGAAAGTACAGGCAGAAAATGCTTTGTTGTAAATCACAGCAGCAAGTTCTTTTTGGATACACACCTTAAGAGTAACAATAAATAAAAATAGGCCAAAGGGATGTAATTAACCTTAGTGGAATTTTCACGGCTAAGGAAACCCTAAATAAAAGGAAAAAACAACACTCAGAATAGGAACAATACTTCAAACAAAGATCCCCACAAAGAATTCATCTCCAAATCATACAGACAGCTCAAGCAGCTCAATATCAAAAAACAAAAATACCCAGTAAGAAATGGGCCAAAGATCTCAATGGACATTTCATGAAGAAGGCATACAGATGGCCATTAAGCACTTGAAAAGGTGCTCAGCACCACTAATGGTTAGAGGAAGGCCAATCAAAAGTCCAGTGAGCTATCACCTCATACCAGTCAGAATGGCCATCTCAGAGAACCTCCAACAATACATGTTTCAGAGGATGTGGAGAGAAGGGAACTCCCCTGCACTCTTGGTGAGAATGTAAATTGGTCCATCCAATAGGCAAAGAGTATGAAGTTTCTTTTTAAAAACCAAACTTAGAAGTACTATAGGATCCAGCGATCCCACACCTGGTTATAGATAGGGAGAAAACCAAAATTTGAAAAGACTATGATCACAGCAGAAATAGATGTTTCTTCTGGAACTCTCTTGCTTTTTCCATGATCCAGCAGATGTTGGCAATTTGATCTCTGGTTCCTCTGCCTTTTCTAAAACCAGCTTGAATATCTGGAAGTTCACGGTTCACGTATTGCTGAAGCCTGGCTTGGAGAATTTTGAGCATTACTTTACTAGCGTGTGAGATGAGTGCAATTGTGCGATAGTTTGAGCATTCTTTGGCATTGCCTTTCTTTGGGATTGGAATGAAAACTGACTTTTTCCAGTCCTGTGGCCACTGCTGAGTTTTCCAAATTTGCTGGCATACTGAGTGCAGCACTTTCAGAGCATCATCTTTCAGGATTTGAAATAGCTCAACTGGAACTTCCATCACCTCCACTAGCTTTGTTTGTAGTGGTGCTTTTTAAGGCCCACTTGACTTCAGATTCCAGGATGTCTGGCTCTAGGTGAGTGATCACACCATCGTGATTATCTGGGTCGTGAAGATCTTTTTTGTACAGTTCTTCTATGTATTCTTGTCACCTCTTCTTAATATCTTCTGCTTCTTTTAGGTCCATACCATTTCTGTCCTTTATTGAGCCCATCTTTGCATGAAATGTTCCCTTGGTATCTCTAATTTTCTTGAAGAGATCTCTAGTCTTTCCCATTCTGTTGTTTTCTTCTACTTCTTTGCATTGATCATGGAAGAAGGCTTTCTTATCTCTCCTTGCTATTCTTTGGAACTCTGCATTCAAATGGGTATATCTTTCCTTTCTCCTTTGCCTTTTGCTTCTCTTCTTTTCACAGCTATTTGTGAGGCCTCCTGAGGCAGCCATTTTGCTTTTTTGCATTTCTTTTCCATGGGGATGGTCTTGATCCCTGTCTCCTGTACAATGTCACGAACCTCCGGAGAAACCTAAGTAAGATGGTAGGTGTTGCGAAGGGCATCAGAGGGCAGACACACTGAAACCATAATCACAGAAAACTAACCGATCTGATCACACAGACCACAGCCTTGTCTAACTCAGTGAAACTAAGCCATGCTGTGTGGGGCCACCCAAGACGGACGGGTGATGGTGAAGAGGTCTGACAGAATGTGGTCCACTGGAGAAGGGAGTGGCAAACCACTTCAGTATTCTTGCCTTGAGAACCCCATGAACAGTATGAAAAGGCAAAATGATAGGATACCGAAAGAGGAACTCCCCAGGTTGGTAGGTGCCCAATATGCTACTGGAGATCAGTGGAGAAATAACTCCAGAAAGAATGAACGGATGGAGCCAAAGCAAAAACAATACCCAGTTGTGGATGTGACTGGTTATATAAGCAAGGTCCCATGCTGTAAAGAGCAATATTGCATAGGAACCTGGAATGTTAGGTCCATGAATCAAGGCAAATTGGAAGTGGTCAAACAGGAGATGGCAAGAGTGAACGTCAACATTCTAGGAATCAGCGAACTAAAATGGACTGGAATGGGTGAATTTAATTCAGATGACCATTATATCTACTACTGTGGGCAGGAATCCCTTAAAAGAAATGGAGTAGCCATCATGGTCAACAAAAGAGTCCGGAATGCAGTGCTTGGATGCAATCTCAAAAACAGAATGATCTCTGTTCATTTCCAAGGCAAAGCATTCAATAACACGGTAATCCAAGCCTATGCCCCAACCAGTAACACTGAAGAAGCTGAAGTTGAACAGTTCTATGAAGACCTATAAGACCTTTTAGAACTAGCACCCAAAAAAGATGTCCTTTTCATTACAGGAGACTGGAATACAAAAGTAGGAAGTCAAGAAACACCTGGAGTAACAGGCAAATTTGGCCTTGGAGTACAGAATGAAGCAGGGCAAAGGCTAATAGAGTTTTGCCAAGAGAACACACTGGTCATAGCAAACACCCTCTTCCAACAACACAAGAGAAGACTCTACACATGGACATCACCAGATGGTCAACACTGAAATCAGATTGATTATATTATCTGCAGCCAAAGATGGAGAAGCTCTATACAGTCAGCAAAAATAAGACCGGGAGCTGACTGTGGCTTAGATCATGAACTCCTTATTGCCAAATTCAGACTTAAATTGAAGAAAGTAGGGAAAACCACTAGACCATTCAGGTGTGACCTAAATAAAATTGATTAATTATATAGACGTAAAAGACATTTCAACTAATTACACTGTGCTCTGAGAACGATTGTGCCCTTCTGGATGGCCAAAATCCCAAATATTTGGGACAGTCTTGGGCAAACCCGAGCAGTGTGTCACCTTCTGTGACATAACTGGTCACTATCAATAGGAATTTATCCAAATCACAGTATTTTCCAACTAGATTAGTTTTCCAAGTCTTTATACCAGGTACTCTTGTACTCTTAAGTACCATACCTGTATTCTGGTTTATCAGAGTGCTTTCAGAACCATACAATCGAGTCAAAAGGAAACTCTGTTGCACATGTCTAACTTGTGCTGTGTGCTTAGTTGCTCAGTCGTGTCCAACTCTTTGTGACCCCATGGACCGTAGCCAGGCTAACCCACCAGGCTAACACCAGGTGTAGTAATGGGGGAGGGTGCACAGTGACTGCAGCCACGAAATGAAAAGACACTTGCTCCCAGGAAGGAAGGCTGTGACAAACCTAGACAGCGTGTTGAAAAACAGAGATATCACTTTGTCAACAAAGGTGCATATAGTCAACGCTATGGTTTTTCCAGTAGCCATGTATGGATGTGAGAGTTAGACCATAAAGAAGGCTGAGCGCTGAAGAACTGATGCTTTTGAACTGTGGTGTTGAAGAAGACTCTTGAGAATCCCTTGGACTGCAAGGAGATCCAACCAGTTCATCCTAAAGGAAATCAGTCTTGAATATTCACTGGAAGGACTGTTGCTGAAGCTCCAATACTTTGGCCACTTGATATGAAGAATTGACTCATTGGAAAATATCCCGATGCTGGGACAGATTGAAGGTGGGAGGAGAAGAGGGTGACGGAAGAAAAGACGGCTTCATGGCATCACCATGGACATGAGTTGAGCAAACTCTGGGAGACAATGAAGGACCAGGAAGCCTGGCGTGCTGCAGTCCATGGGGTCACAGAGTCAGACAAGACTGAGTGACTGAACAACCAAGAGACCATCAGCTCTGGTTTTAAAGTTGTTGTTCTGGAAGCCGCCACAAGGCGGCAGAATTTCTTCATGTCTGGCTCTGGTTCACTCAGGCAGCCGGAGCCTTAGGGAAAACGCTGTTCCCGGATTGTCAGAGCGGAAAGTGCGGGAGGAATCACCAAAGGCTTGTTTGTGTCTCATGACTTCTTCCCCGTTACAGTTTATTCCTGGGACACGTCTCAGTCCTTGAAACCATCCTCTGCGCAGGGTGCTGTCACCGTAGGTGTGGGGACCCTAAGAATGGAGGCGGAGGTGGGAGCCCCGGGGACTCCTAGAGCTCTCCCAGCCCGGAGGCTGCCCCGTCCTCGTCCTCGGGGCGCAGTGGGCTCGCTTCCTCTGCAGGACCTGGAGGCCGCGGGCCGGTGAAGAGGTCGCAGGCGCCCCGGTCCATGAGCGGATGGCTGGCCACCCGGGCCCGGTACTCTCCTCCGCGGCCTCGGACACAGGGCTTCCGAGCCTCGGGCCCAGGCTGCTCGGGCTCCAGAGATCTGACATCGAGGCCGTCAGTGCCGAAGGGGACTGGAGTAGGCATTTTTCTTCTTTTTTTATTTTCAAGTATAATGTGAATTGGAGTTTGTAGGTGAATTACAATGTTGTGTTTTTTTTTTTTTTCTTTTTCTTTCCTATATACAACAACTTGATTCAGTTATACAAAGACAGACATACGTTCCGTTACCGGTCCTTTTCCCATATAGCTTATTACAGGGGGTCGAGTAGCTTCCTTGTGCCACACAGTCTGTCTGTGGATTATTATATAAATAGCAGGGTGCATGTGTTAATATGAGCCAGTTGTTCCCTCTGGCCCCTCACCTTTCTCTTTTGGTAATCATAAGGTTCTTTCCTAGGTCTGTGAGTCTGTCTCTGTTGGGTAAAGACGTCCATTTTGTGTCCATTATTAGATTCTCCCTGAGAGTGACGTCACGTGACACTGGTCTCTCACTGTCGTCCTCACTTTGCTTCATTCGGTCAGCTCTGCCTTCTTTCCTGTGACTGGAGACGGCGTTACCTCATCCTTCTCTGCGGCTGAGCCAAGGCTGTATATGGTCACCCTGCTCATTTAACAAATATGCAGAGTGCATCATGAGAAACGCTGGGCTGGAGGAAGCACAAGCTGGAATCAAGATTGCCGGGAGAAATATCAATAACCTCAGATATGCAGATGACACCACCCTTATGGCAGAAAGTGAAGAGGAACTAAAGAGCCTCTTGCTGAAAGTAAAAGAGGAACGTGAAAAGGTTGACTTAAAGCTGAACATTCAGAAAACTAAGATCATGGCATCTGGTCTCATCACTTCATGGCAAATAGATGGGGAAACAGTGGGAACAGTGTCAGACTTTATTTTGGGGGGGGCTCCAAAATCACTGCAGATGGTGATTGCAGCCATGAAATTAAAAGACACTTACTCCTTGGAAGAAAAGTTATGACCAACCAAGACAGCATACTAAAAAGCAGACACATTGCTTTGCCAACAAAGGTCTGTCTCATCAAAGCTATGGTTTTTCTAGTAGTCATGTATGGATGTGATAGTTGGACTGTAAAGAAAGCTGAGTGCCAAAGAATTGATGCTTTTGAACTGTGGTATTGGAGAAGACTCTTGACAGTCCCTTGGACTGCAAGGAGATCCAACCAGTCCATCCTAAAGGACATCAGTCCTGGGTGTTCATTGAAAGGACTGATGCTGAGGCTGAAACTCCAATACTTTGGCCACCTCATGCAAAGAGTTGACTCATTGGAAAAGACCGTGATGCTGAGAGGGATTGGGGGCAGGAGGAGAAGGGGACGACAGAGGATGAGATGGCTGGATGGCATCACCGACTCGATGGACATGAGTTTGAGTAAACTCCGGGAGTTGATGATGGACAGGGAGGCCTGGCGTGCTGCGGTTCATGGGGATGCAGAGTCGGACACGACTGAGCGACTGAACTGAACTGATGATTACAGCTGCACTAGGACCATAAACAGGACACGGCAGCAATCTAAGAACAGAACACAGATGAACAGATAAAGAAGATAGGGTACCTAGACATAATACAGTATTATTCAGCCATTAAAAGGGATCAAATAATGACATTTCCAGTCACAGGGAGGAAAGTAGAGGTGATCATTCTAAGTGAAGTAAGGAAGACAGAGCAAGACAAGAATCATATGGCATCATTTCTAGGTGGAATCTAAAAATGGAGACACATGAACTTCTTTACCAAAGAGAAACGGCCTCACTGACATGGTTCCCAAAAGAAGCTTACAGTTCCCAAGGAGGAAAAGTGGAAGGCAGGGAGAAATGAGCTGGTTCAGATTAACATACACACACTACTCTTTATAAAACCATCCACAAGGACCCACTGCATAGCACAAGGAACCCTCCTCAATACTCCATAATGACTTACATGGGAAGAGAGCCTGAATAAGAACATGATGTGTCCAGCTATGCATGACTCACACCTGGGAGGACACCCCCTCACTCATCACCGTGCTCAGTCGCTCAGTTGTGTCCAACTTTCATGGACTGTAGCCTGCTACTCTCCGCTGTCCATGGAATTTTCCAGGAAAGAATACTGGAGTGCGTTGCCATTTCCTTCTCCAGGGCATCTTCCTAACTCAGGGATCAAGTCTGAATCTCTTGCATTGAAGGAGGAAACAGACAGAACAAGCTTCATCTTGAAAGCAGGACTCCATCTTGGGCCGGGCTGTGGACTTTGAGCTCTATGCCCAGTATCTATGGAAACGACATTCCAACTGGAAAACCAGACACCCTCCCCCCATGGAAGAGCCCCAGGGCTCCTACCTAGACTCTCCGTTGCCTAAAAGAATACCCTGATTATCCGTGTAACTGAATAGAATCACAAATTCTATTATGCTTATTGGGGTATGGCCACAGGCTTATTGATAATTGTCCACTGTTAACTAGGGGCTTAAGGCTTACGAATCACAGGTTTACGGCATATGAATCATGGGTTAACTTTGACTGTATCTTTCTTTTCCTTTGTTCAGACTAGTTTCAGAGAATTTGGGGAGGTGGGTTTGACCGTGTACACTTAGGGTATATAAGGTTTCCACAAAAAACTGGTTGGGGTCCTTGGCTAAGAGGAGACTCTGCCTTGGGCCTGCCGGTGTAATAAACTGCACTCCACTATGTGCATTGTCCTTCTGAGTGAGTTTGTTTCCCAGAACATGTGGCTACAACATTTGGTGCATTGGCCAGGAAACTCACTTTGAGGAGACAAGTCCCATTTGGGACTACTCCGAGTCCTTGCAGCTTGAATCTTCTAGAAGGGAGAAGGCGCCTTGCCCTTCTGGAAGGATTCTGCTTCTCAACGTCTGGACCTTTCACGTTAGCAGGTAGTGTTCAGCAGCAGGGAAACTGAGCACTCGGGTGAGGAGGAACCCCCCTGGCAGGGTGGAAGAGGGGGCCTGATCACCGCCCTGGGAGGGACTGGAAGGGGCTCGGACCCACAGGAGCCTGGAATAGGCAAGTGGCAGCGATTGCTTGGTACACAGGTCGACAAGCGTGTTAGGGCTCAGGAAGGAAATCTGTGGAGATCATTAGGAGGTGTGTCCACGCCCTCTTGGGGAAAATTATTCCCGAGTGATCGCCAGGGTTTTAGGAGAAACTGGGTCCTTGTGTGCTTGCACTCTGCCCCCCTGGGAGGGGTCCCGTCTGCTGAGAAATGCTTGACCCCTTGGAATCGTCAGGCTGGAAGCGGTAATTCAAAATAGAATCCCTTTGGACATGCTCACAGCTGCTCAAAGAGAGACCTGTGCTATAATCAAGGTTGAATGTTGTATATATATTCCTGATTTATCTGGCAATGTATCAGCTGCATTAGATGACATGAAAACCAGGTAAAAGCAATGTCAAATGAAAACATTCCTTTCTGGACTTCGGTCCTATCTTGGGTGAAGGGTGATTGGCAGAAAACTATATTTACCATTGTTACAGTTGCTTTGATAGTTCTGCTTTGTGGACCCTGCATTTTACAATGTATTATGAACTTTGTAACCCAAAGGTTGGTGTCGTTCTCCTAAATTGGCAGCTGGAGAGCCAGGATGCAATATATCCCTATGATTAATACTCATACTATGAGTTAAGAGCATCAAGGTGAGGGAATGAAGGAGGAAACAGACAGAACAGGCTCCATCCTGAAAGCAGGACTCCATCTTGGGCCGGACTGTGGACTTTGAGCTATATGCCCAGTATCTATGGAAACGGCATACCAACGGAAAACCAGACACGCCCCCCCCCCCCCCCCAATGGAAGAGCCCCAGGGCTCACACCTAGACTCTCCATTGCCTAAAAGAATACCCTAATTATCTGTGTAACCAAATAGAATCATACATTCTATTATGCTTATTAGGGTGTGACCACAGGCCTATTGATAATTGTCTACTGTTAACTACCTAGGCTTAAGGCATATGAATCATGGGTTAGCTTTGATTGTATCCTTCTTTTCCTTTGTCCAGACTAGTTTCAGAGAATTTGGAGAGGTGGGTTTGAGCATGTATGCTTAGGGTATATAAGGTTTTCACGAAAACTGTTCGGGGTCCTTGGCTAAGAGGAGACTCTGCCTTGGGCCCGCCAGTGTACAAACTGCCCTCCACTACCTGCATTGACCTTCTGAGTGAGTTTGTTTCCTGGAACGTGGGGTTACAACACTAGTATTGCAAGTCCCCGCTTTCTGAGACTAGATGACCTACGTGATCTAGACTTTGCAAGGGGAAAGCTGAGTTCCCGAGGCAAAAGGAGAAGGAGGTTATGCAAAATTATAACTTTTCCTCTTCAACACTACTAGGGAATTACAAATTAAAAGCATGAGCTGTCACACCACACCTATTAGGACTACAGACCTCCAGGTGTGGGACAGTGCCAACTGCTGGAGGGTGAGGAATGGCAGGAGCCCCCGCACTGCTGGTGGTGAGCATGCACAGCCACCTTGTAAGACAGCTGGGCAGTTTTTTCTACAGCTTAACTATGGGATCCAACAATCACGCTTTCGTTATTTAGTCAACTGCTTTGAAAATCTATTTACAAATTCAGGCAAGGATACAATTACGCACAGCAGCAGTATTCATAATAGCTGAAAACCTGAACAAATCAGGATATCCTTCAATAGATGAATACACAAGCAAAGTGGGGTACATCTATGTTAAGGCAAGCAGAATATGCCACTCCAAAATACGACTCTCTGGCATAAAGATTATTTCAGTCTAATGTTTTTTTTAAAAAGGAATCTTGGAAAGCTAAACAGTAACTGTCCTTTTGTGAAGGACATTTACAATAGAGAAATCTCCGTATTTAAGGGCTGTCCCTTTTCCCACCAGAAATAGGCAGATGATTAAATCTCAAGTAACTCTTATCAATGGACAAGTCCTGACTTCAATCTGCAAACAACCATACCCTTCTTTACTGTATTTTGCATGATAGCCTGCCATAACCGGCTTTCCTCTCCCCCTGCCCCCCCCCACCCCAGGTCTTTTGTTTGTGTCTGAAGATGGCATTTAAGGTGACGGCTTTGGACATTTAATGACTCACTTTTCTTGTTAACTTCCATATATACAGGAGGTATCCATGCTATTAAACTTCTGTTTTTCTCCTGGTAATCTGTCTTTTGTTTGTTTGTTTTTTACAGTTAAAGTCTCAACTAACCACCTAGGTTAGAGGAAAATTGTTTTTCCTCCCATACACATGCAATGAATACTGCTCAGCAATAGAAAGGAATGAGCCATCAACCCATGGGAAGAAAAGAATAAATCTTATCTGACATATTGTTGCAGAAACCAGTACTCAAAAAACCAAGCACCACACTTAGAGAGTTGCAGAACTCAGGTTTTTTACACTGGCAGGCCCCAAGGAGTTAACATTCCAAGCTCTGAGCCTGGAACAAAAGGGTTACAGAGTTTTTATAGACAGACTATAGTGGGCAACACTAGCTGTTAATAGGCTGGTTTAAACTAAAGGGTTTCTCTTGTGTGGAAACAGCAGTCAAGATGGGGAGGGGGATGCCTGACCTGGACAGGCATGATTAAGCAGGTTTGCAGGGGCTAGGCAATTGCAAAGAGCAGGACAAGGGTGAGTGAGATAATTTCCGGTTCCTAGTATTGTAGGTCCCCAGTGTCTGAGACTACGTGACCTACATGATCCAGGCTTTGCAAGGAGCAAGCTGAGTTACAGAGGCAGAAGGAGCAGGAGGTTATGTAAAATTTTAACTTTTCCTCTTCAACTGCAGGATGGAAAGCCTGTCCCTATGTTTTTGTCTGAGCCCACAGATTTGTATGGCCCAAGGGGCAAACATAATCTACTCAGATTTAGGTGTTTGCAATGTAGCAGTGGAATACACACTGTGACATTGCATCTAACTGCAGCAGTGTTGCAGGGAGAAAGCCAGCTCCGACTCCATGTTGGAAGCTATTTCTGTGACTTGTGACTTGCTTTTTGTTGTTTTTATCATTATAATCATGCTCAGTGGCTTGCCTGGAGGACCCTACCCCTCTGCTTGACTGTAAACTAAAGTGCCTTTGTTCAGCTCATGGAGGGATAGTTTGTCCCTGCCCACACCCCTTCCAAGGCTGGACATTCCCTGGGAGATACTTTGCAAGGCTGAAGGCCCCTTCACTTTACTTCCCCACTGCCTCTCCCTCTCTGTGCTGCATTTTTACTTTAGTTCCTCATTGCTTCTTTCTCTCTGATCTATAAAAGAACCTGGCATCCAGACCCCAATAAGGCGGTTATTTTGAGATGCTAGCTTGTCATCTTCTTGGTCTGATGGCTCCTCAATTAAAGTCTCTTCTTTGCCTCAACACCTCATCTCTCGGATTCATTGGCCTATTGTGCAGCCAGCAGAGTGAGCTTGGACTCGGAATAACAGAAACGAAATAGAGAAGCCTCAGTGTAAGGGATGGGGCAAAAGGTGCTGACTCAACTTTGGAAATTAACAGAATCTGTAGATTAAAAGCAAAATGGACCTTTCATAAACAGTGGGCTTATTTTATGGGGTTCTTTCCAGGCTGCAGTAGCTAAGAAAGCTGAAACTTCTGCACGTGTCATCTGGAAAGGAGCAACGC
Organism: Dama dama; assembly: GCF_033118175.1. Taxonomy (NCBI): domain Eukaryota; kingdom Metazoa; phylum Chordata; class Mammalia; order Artiodactyla; family Cervidae; genus Dama; species Dama dama. The sequence continues at coordinate 82,842 of NC_083696.1, forward strand.
ATAGATAAACAGCAGATGTTGGGAGCCAGGCTCCTCACCGTGGGGGTGAGAAGTTACAGACAAGCAGGGGGACGGCCTCTGCCCTCGTGACCCTGGATCTGGGCTTCCTGGGAGGATGACATGGGGAGCTGGCTGGCCGGGGAAATGCACAGATCTCTGCACTGGGAAGGCCCTGCACACGTAGGAACCTCACACCCCATCTTTCCCTTATACCTGCTGGAAACACTCAGCCCTCCATGGTCTGCAGGGTGCAGATTTTCAGACATTCTTACCCCCAGGCAGGTACAGGATTCTGAGGGTCTTACTTATCCCTAAGCTGTCCCAGAAGCCAGGTCCGGGAGGCTGGAACCAGGATGGGGGTGCCTGGGCCTCGGACCAGCAGCTGGTGGGAAAGAGGAGACCAGTCCTGAGGGCAGGAGCTCCCTGAAGTCTGTGAGCCCCGGTGCCCCGATGGGGCTCCTCCCCAGTAGGGATGTGGGCAGGGCCTGCAGTGGTTCTGTTTCCACCTGGGACCCTTTGACGAAGCCACAGCACCACGGAGTTCTGAAGTCTCCTGATGGTGTCCCTAATTCTGACACAGCGGTTTTACAAAGGAATAAGAAAGTGAAGTCGAGCTCCTGACAACCACCCCTTTGGGCTCTGAGTTGGTTCCAATAGGACTGCAGTCACTGCACATGGTCTGCTGTAACCCCTGCCCCCTCCTGGCCTTTCCTCTTCCTGTGATGATTCCAGCGACATATCCAGCCTGGACCCCTCTCCCAGGCCAGATGCACTGGCCCAACCACTGCACCCGCATCTCATCTTGGGGGCTAACAGGCCTCTCAGAGGGCTGGGATCCTGCTGCTCCCACCCCCAGAAAGGGGTCCCACCCTCCCCGGTTGCTAAGCCCCACCCAGGCCCTCCCAGGCTCCCATTTCCTTGTGCTCCGGGGACTGTCAGCTCCTCCTGCAGAGCCTATGGCCAGTCCCCACACTAATTCCCTTCTACCCCCACAGCCCTGGCCCAAGCCCAATCCCTCCAACAGGCCCCAACCAAGCTCCCTGACCCCAGGGGGCTTCTCACACCCCAACTCAGTGTTGCCTTCCTGCAGCATAAACAAGATCATGACTCCCCTCTGTGATCCCCCAAGGCTTCCCCCTTTGGCTGGGGTGTCTGGTGGGAGAGGCATTCGCCAGGACCCTGAGCATTCCCGGCATCCCCACTAGGCTGCTGGCTCCTGGCTTCCTGGACACTGAGAACCACAGCAGGACAAGAAACACAGCACCCCGAACCACTCACCCCAGCAGGACAAGGGCCACAGCACCCCGAACCACTCACCCCAGCAGGACAAGGGCCACAGCACCCCGAACCACTCACCCCAGCAGGACAAGGGCCACAGCACCCAGAACCACTCACCCCAGCAGGACAAGGGCCACAGCACCCCGAACCACTCACCCCAGCAGGACAAGGGCCACAGCACCCCGAACCACTCACCCCAGCAGGACAAGGGCCACAGCACCCCGAACCACTCACCCCAGCAGGACAAGGGCCACAGCACCCCGAACCGCTCACCCCAACAGGACAAGGGCCACAGCACCCAGAACCGCTCACCCCAGCAGGACAAGGGCCACAGCACCCCGAACCACTCACCCCAGCAGGACAAGGGCCACAGCACCCCGAACCACTCACCCCAGCAGGACAAGGGCCACAGCACCCAGAACCACTCACCCCAACAGGACAAGGGCCACAGCACCCAGAACCACTCACCCCAACAGGACAAGGGCCACAGCACCCCGAACCACTCACCCCAGCAGGACAAGGGCCACAGCACCCCGAACCACTCACCCCAGCAGGACAAGGGCCACAGCACCCTGAACCACTCACCCCAGAAGGACAAGGGCCACAGCACCCCGAACCACTCACCCCAGCAGGACAAGGGCCACAGCACCCCGAACCACTCACCCCAGCAGGACAAGGGCCACAGCACCCTGAACCACTCACCCCAGAAGGACAAGAAACACAGCACCCCGAACCACTCACCCCAACAGGACAAGGGCCACAGCACCCCGAACCACTCACCCCAGCAGGACAAGGGCCACAGCACCCAGAACCACTCACCCCAGCAGGACAAGGGCCACAGCACCCCGAACCACTCACCCCAGCAGGACAAGGGCCACAGCACCCAGAACCGCTCACCCCAACAGGACAAGGGCCACAGCACCGCACCCCAGAACCGCTCCTCAGGAGGGCTGGCACTGCTGTTACCTGGTCAAGGAGAGCTGAGAAGGGCTGCCCAACTGGGACACAAGCGTGGCAGGTGTGGCCCCTCCCTCAGCCATCACATCACCCCCAAGGGACTTGAGGGAAGGAGGCACTGAGGCACGTGTCAGCTCGTTCCGAAGCAGGACATTACAGGCTCAGTCATGTCCCCCTAAATTCACATTCTGAACCCCCAGGACACCAGGATATGGCTGAATTTGGAGATGGGGTTTTTAAAGAGTTGACCAAGGTGACACACTGTCACTAAACATTGGAAAAGCAGGAACTAAATACAAATACACAGCCATTGCCTTCTCCAGGGGGTCTTCCCAACGCAGGGATTCAACCCAGGTCTTCCACATTGCAGGCGGATTCTTTACCAGCTGAGCCACCAGGGAAGCCCAAACACACAGATCAGCTTCTCACACACCTGGACAACTTGTTGTTGTTCAGTCAGCGTGTCCGGCTCTTTGCGACCCCATGGACTGCAGCACGCCAGGCTTCTCTGTCCTTCACCATCTCCAGGGGCTTACTCAAACTCCTGTCCATTGAGTCGTGATGCCATCCACCGGGACAGTTACTTAATTTTAAAGAGTAAAGATGCAATCGGCTCGGTAATTGACCAAGAGGGCTCCAGGGCAGGGCTCACCTGAGCCCGAGAAACCTGGATGAACAGGATTTTCCCTAAGGCTCTGCTCGCCCTAGAAACCAGAGATGGGTACGAAGAAGTGCTGCCCCCTTGTGGCCATTCCCCATAACAACAACTTCAAAACCAGGGCCGCTGGGCTCAAAATTCACGAGGTCGGTGGGGCTGCATATGACACCTGCCATCAAGTAATGTCGCTGTGTAAATCACTGGAAAATAATTTAAAACAGGGCACACTTTCAATAAACCAATTTCAACTGGTAAATTGTAGTCATACTGTGTAAGATCAAATAAAAGCACCTTGGATACTCCACCTCATTAAATATTAAATGAATGGAAATCAAAACTACCATGACAAATCACCTCAAACTGGTCAGGAAGACCAGCACCAAAATGATCTACTAGGAATAAGTCCTGCAGAGGGCATAGGGAAAACAGAATTGTCCTTCATTCTTTATTGGGATGTTAATGTGTACAGGAACTATGGAAAACAGCAAAGAGGTCCCTTAAAAAAATCTAAGCATAGTGAAACTGCAAGACCTGGCAGTCCCACTCCTGGACTTAGACTCAGAGAAAATCAGAATTAGAAATGACACGTGCACTGCTGTTTTCAGGGCAGCACAATTTACAATACACAGGACAATGGAATCAACCAAATTCAATCAATCAACCGACCAAATTTGGAACTAAGTTCCAAACAGTTCATAGATCTAAATGTAACATCAGATACTATAAACCTCTTGAGTCCATTGACCAAAACATGAACACTTAGTGATACACCTCTTCACTGGAACCCTACTAGTTTATAAAAGAGAACAGAATAATGCCAATGACCCCAGCATGAAGGGACCAAATGATTATCATACTAAGCGAAGTTAAGTCAGAGAGAGAAAGACAAATAACCTAAGATATCACTGACAGCTGTATTCTATCAGTTCACACAAATGAACTAATTGACACAACAGAAACAGATTCACACTCCTACAAATCCAACTGATGACGCGACTCAGCGACTGAGCAACAGCAGCTTGAAAAGGTGCGCTATGGGTACTTAATATTCACAAGGCCTGTGGGGTTACAAGTGAAAAACACCCGATTTCAAGAAATATCCAAGGACTGGTCATTGAAAAAGAATTCGAAAGTTGGAAGACCTTCAGGAAGCCAATTTCAAGAGGAAAGTTTATATTACACCTTTGTTAAAAAAGTCACAGGAAAAGATGTCAACCTCACTAAATATTAGAGAAACGCAAATCGAAAGGACAACAAGGTATCGCTTCACACCGGTCAGAAGGGCCACTGTCAAAACTCTACAAACATTAAATGCTGTAGAGGGTGTGATGAAAAGGGAACCCTCTTCTACAGATGCTGGAAATATAAACTGGAAACAGCCGCCATTGAGGACAGGGTGCAGTCTCCTTAAGCAATGAAAACAAGAATGAAATGAGAATACTCCCTAAGACCATGCACAAAACTAAGTTCCAAACAGTTCACAGATCCAAATGTAACGTCAAATACTATAAACCTCTTGAGGCATATATAGGCAGATCATGCTTTGACATAAATCACAGAAGGTTCTTTTTGGATCCACCTCTTAGAATAATGAAAAAACTAAAATAAACATACAGGACCTAATTAACTTTCAAAGCCTTGGTAGAGCAAATGAAACCTAAAACAGAAGAAAAAGACCACCCTCAGGATGGGAAAAATATTTGCAAAGGAGAATACCACAACAAACTCATGCAAGCAGCTTGCGCGGCTCCCTCTCTCTCTCTCTCTCTCTCTCTCTCTCTATATATATATATATATATATATATATATATATATATATAAACACACAGCAAAAAATGGGCTAATGACCTAACTGGACATTTCTCCAAAGAAGGCATAGAGAAGGTCATTGATCAGATGAGAAGATGCTCAGCATAACTCATTATTCTAAAAATAAGTAACCCAAAAGTCCAGTGAGGTATATCAACTCACACCGGTCAAAATGGCCATTTAAAAAAATCTGCAACAATAAATGTTGGAGAGTGTGTGGAGAGCAGGTAACCCTCCTGCAGTGTTTTTGGGAATGCAAACTGGTACATCAACTAGAAAGAACAGCATGGAGTTTCTCTTAAAAACTCAACAGAATCACGATAGGACCCTGAAATCCCACATCTGGGCATAGATTCAGAGAAAAACAAAATCTTGAAAGACACCTGAACCCCTACAATCCCAGTTGCAGTAGGTACCATAGCTAAGACAGGGAAGCAACCTAAGTGTAAAAGGACAGGTGAATACATAAAGAAGATGAGGTACTTATACAGTAATAGAATACTCAGTTATCCTCCTATCTCTTTTTTTTGGTAGGGTTAGGGTTAGGGTTAGCTGACTTATTGAAGAAGCTGTGTTTATTTTCCCGATTCATCTTCACAGTTTATAGCATAATTCCACAAAAAGAGATAAAGGAAAACAGGAGGGAGAAAATATAAATGAAATCTAAAATAGTGTTGCTTCTTTGGAATACAGTTGGCAGCTTCTCAAATAGTCAAACATAGAATTAACATTTGAGCCACCCATTCTACTTCCATGTATATACCCAAGAAAACTGAAAACACATGTGCACACAAAATCTTGTACACATATGTGCATAGCAGTATTAGTCATAATATTCCAAAAGAAGAACCTAAATGTCTATCAATTGATGAATGCATAAGTAATGTATGCTATATCCACATATATATCCATATATATAATGGACCATCATTCAGCTGTAAAAATGTATGAAGGATGGATCCATGCTATCAGACTGCTGAACTCTGAAAACAGTGAAAGAAGTGAAAGAAGCCAGACAGAAAAAGCCACGTGGTGCCTGGTGTGCTGCTGGCCGTCACACAACAAATGACAAAAACGACAACACCAGGGCTTGTACTGCTTACCACTGAGTTACTAGCCCTTTCCCAGCCATCCCCACAGGACTGGGATGTCTGGACAGAGGGTGGGAGACAGCATTATTACTGTAGCCAGCTCTGTCGCTGCAGAAGGTTTTCCTGCTCTTCCACATTTGTAGATGAAAAGAGACAGGCCCGGATGACTGTGACCAGACCAGTTAACCACTCTGGGCTTCATCACGTTTCACTGGTAAAATGGGAAATTGGATTGAGCTGTTTAAATCATTTTTTAAAGAGAATCCTTATTTATAAAATAGATAAAACTGGTGGTGCCGATTGAAGGGGGCTGGGAGTGCAGCCCACCCCTCAGTCCCTAGCCCCTCAACCACGGCTCTGCTCCTTCAGATTAAAACAGCAGCTCTTCCTCGTCTGAAATCTGGGGTTTAAGTCATGTTAGGCACTTTTCTACACTCATTCAATTATGGTTTAATATTTAATTAAAAGATACACATTGAGTTTACTCATTACACAAGCTCGCCTCTCACGTCAGCCTTGTGGAAGACTCAGCCCTCCCTCTCTGAGGATCCTCCCGCTCCTTGAAGCCTGTTTGCTTTGGCTCCACCATCAATTCGTCACCTGCAACCAGCGGGGAGATGTGCTTAGAAGTTACAGACGCCGGGTGAAGCTCCGGTTGGTGCAACCAGGGGAGAGGTGTGCTCAGAAGTTACAGACGCCGGGTGAAGCTCCGGTTGGTGCAACCAGGGGAGAGGTGTGCTCAGAAGTTACAGACGCCAGGTGAAGCTCCGGGTGGTGCAGGTTGGCAGTGGCCCCGGCAGTGAGGAGACTCAGCTGCTGTGGACCTGAAACCCACACATGCTTCTGCTACAGAACCGCCTGCTTGGTGAGTAGACATGTGATATTCCAAAGTCCACAAAGAACAGAAACAAAAGCCCTTTACACTGCTGACTATGTAACTGGTTATTTTACAGTCATGATGCTGAAACACACTGTCATAGTCTCAACAGAAGAAACAGTAGGAGGGTTCTAACCTTTGCATTGTGGTTGTTGGCAGATGTGTGAATTATTCCTTTTTTTTAAAAGTCCTCTTATCTTAGGGGCCACTGACATTAGCTATGACCCTGATAATTTGTGAAAATCTTGAAAATGAACTATATGAACCAATAGCCTCAAAAGTGATACTTAGATAAATAATATCATGCTATATAAAAGCAAAAGTATTGCTTAAGTAGGCAACATTCCTAAGTCTCAGTGAGTTACTAGAATGCCTGTCTGGGTACTCTCTGGAGACAGGAACTTGCCAGACTCCTGAGGGCAGGAAGAAGCACCCCTGATGAGCCCCTGTGCGCTTGAAATCCGTAGACTGCAGCAGTGCTCCCGGCTTTGGGACTCTAGATCAAAATACATGAGTCATCACTCTTGATTCCAGTCAAAGGTTTCTTTCTCCAGAATTTGCAGGTGTAAAGACCCATAGAAGTCATGATGTAGATAATTTTAAAGGCCATTAGAGCACATTTCTCTTTAGTCACTGACCGGGTCTGTAGGCAGTGCTTTCTATTCTTGCTGAAGAGCTGATGAAATGTGCTACAGTAGATGTTTCTTTCTTCTACACACTTTACTGTAACAATATTCCCATTATTTCTGAAAGTTCCTTTTAATTTAATCTTATCAACAGAGCTGATACTTAGCAAGCACCTACTCTGTGCCAGGTTCCAGAAAGCTAAATGTTTTGTGCTTATTATTATTCACCTAGAGAAAGAAATGGCAACCCAATCCAGTGTCCCTGCCTGGAGAATCCCACGGACAAAGGAGCCTGGAGGGCTGCAGCCCATGGAGTTGCCAAGAGTCAGACACGACTGAAGCAACTTAGTATGCATTATTCACCAAATACGCTGACAAGGCCATGGAAAGTGTTCTTCATGATGAGACCTCAGCTGAGAAACACTGAGTGACCTCCCAGGACCACTCAGTTGTTAGAGGCAGAATCACTGCTTAGATCTGGATCTAATAGCTACCAAACACAGAAATGAACTAGCAGAATCAACTTATGCTCAAGACTCTGTTCGAGCCAATGATTCTCTCTCTAACGAAAATCTTCACGTGAATTTAAAACATTGAACACTTTTAGAGTGCCAGGCAGAAATCTAGAGCTGAACCATGCGTGAGCGCACCCGCTGGTTGCTGTGGCCACCACTGACCCAGCCTGCTCCCGCACGGCCGGCACTCGTGACGAAGGCTCATCCTGGCAAAACAGGCCTAGAGACGTAAGAGGCAGGCTAAAGAAGCGCAGTGAGGGCCCTGACCATCTAGGAGATCCTGGGGTGGAGACAGCCATCTCTGAAGTGGGGACACACGGGCTGCCTCTTTGAGAGTAAAGAAGAAATCTATTCTCGAACAAAAAGGTATTTGGAGTCAGAGTACAAAGCCTAGAATGAGTGAGAGATTACATCACACTTGGGGGCTGCTATTCCAGAGGGGTGCCTACAAGGAAAGTGGCAAGAAGAATGGGAAATAACTGAGACGTTAGGTCAGGCTGTGAAGGTCAGGCTAAAATGATGCAAAAGCTGCACAGAGCAGGTCTTAGACCAAAAACAAGTCCTAAAGTAAGGCCTGTTCCCAACCACTATGTGCATTTCTCTGCTGGAAGATGTGGGCACAATCTGCAATGGCACAGCTAGTTTGTGACCAGCTGTGTTCAAAAGAAAGGAAAATAATGTCTTGGAAATGGTGCAGTGGAGTGATTCTGGAAGCACTGAAGACCACCTTTGCTAAGCAAGGCCAAATGAACATAGAAACCCGATCTATCAACTGCTGACTCTCTTACTGTTAGAAATCAAAAAGTTTCAGTGGCTCATAATTCTGCCATGATTTCCCCCCAAGCACAAATCATACATGCTGGAGTTTATAATCACAGCTTTTTCTTCTGTTTTTGGTGGTGATGGGAGTAGGGGGGTTGGGGGTGCTTTAGGGCCACCAAATGTTTCAACTTTATTTTTCCCATGATTTTTGAACATAGCGGCCTTTGTTACTTCAAACACTGCCAGTTTTCTTTTCTCTTTTATAAGTAATAATGTATAATAAACTTTGAATTAAAAATGTAACAAATCTGCAACTCAATTCTGCAGAAACAAGATACACAAAGTCACTCTTATCCTCACTGTTCCTGCAGCAGCCCTCACCGGGCACACAGCACCGCCAGTGCATGCAGACACTTCTCGTGGGCTAAACCCCAAAATCTCTGTAGGTCTGGCCATCCTTTTCCTTCTTCACTGTAGAAGATTGTATTATTTTAATCTCAGTGAGAGGGGAATAAATGTAGCTCTAAAATAGCTATGACCTAGATGCCTCTATTTCCAGCAACTTTTATTTATTGTAAATATTACATCTAATGTACTGGAGAAGGGATTGGCAAACCACTTCAGTATTCTTACCTTGAGAACCCCATGAACAGTATGAAAAGGCAAAAAGATAGGACACTGAAAGTTGAAATCCCCAGGTCGGTAGGTGCCCAGTATGCTACTGGAGAAGATTAGTGAAATAACTCCAGAAAGAATGAAAAGATGGAATCAAAGCAAAAACAACAGCCAGTTGTGGATGTAACTGGTGATGGAAGTAAAGTCCAATGTGGTAAAGAGAAATATTGCATAGGAACCTGGAATGGTAGGTCCATAAATCAAGGTAAATTAGAAGTGGTCAAACAGGAGATGGCAAGAATGAACATCAACGTTTTAGGAATCAGAGAAATAAAATGGACTGGAATGGGTGAATTTAATTCAGATGACCATTATATCTACTACTGTGGGCAAGAGTCCCTTAAAAGTAATGGAGTAGACCTCCTAGTCAACAAAAGAGGCTGAAATGCAATACTTGGGTGCCATCTCAAAAATAACAGAGTGATCTCTGTTCATTTCCAAGGCAAACCATTCAACATCATAGTAATCCAAGTCTATGCCCCAACAGTAATGCTGAAGAAGCTAAAGTTGAGTGGTTCTGTGAAGACCTACAAGACCTTCTAGAACTAAGACCCAAAAAAGATGCCTTTTTCATAATAGGCAACTAGAATGCAAAAGTAGGAAGTCAAGAAACACCTGGAGTAACAGGCAAATTTGGCCTTAGAGTACAGAATGAAGCAGGGCAAAGGCTAATAGAGTTTTACCAAGAGAACGCATTGGTCATGGCAAACACCCTCTTCCAACAACACAAGAGAAGACTACACATGGACATCACAAGATGGTCAATACTAAAACCAGATTGATTATATTGTTTGCAGCCAAAAATGGAGAAGCTCTATACAGTCAGGAAAAACATGACCAGGAGCTGACTGTAGCTCAGATCATGAACTCCTTATGCAAAATTCAGACTTAAATTGAAGATAATAGGGAAAACTACTAGACCATTCAGGTATGACCTAAATCAAAACCCTTATGACTATACAGTGAAAGTGAGAAATAGATTCAAGGGGTTAGATCTGATAGACAGAGTGCCTGATGAACTGTGGATGGAGGTTCATAACACTGTAGAGGAGGCAGTGATCAAGATCATCCCCAAGAAAAAGAAATGCAAAAAGGCAAAATGGCTATCTGAGGAAGCCTTACAAATAGCTGTGAAAAGAAGAGAAGCAAAAGGCAAAGAAGAAAAGGAAAGATATACCCATCTGAATGCAGAGTTCCAAAGAACAGCAAGGAGAGATAAGAAAGACTTCCTCAGTGACCAATGCAAAGAAATAAAGGAAAACAATAGAATGGGAAAGACTAGAGATCTCTTCAAGAAAATTAGAGATACCAAGGGAATATTTCATGCAAAGATGGGCACAATAAAGGGCAGAAATGGTATGGACCTAACAGAAGCAGAAGATATTAAGAAGAGGTGGCAAGAATACATAGAAGAACTGTACAAAAAAGACCTTCATGACCCAGATAACCACAATGGTGTGATCACTCACCTAGAGCCAGACATCCTGGAATGAGAATTCAAGTGGGTCTTAGGAAGCATCACTATGAACAAAGCTAGTGGAGGTGATGGAAGACCAGTTGAGCTATTTCAAATCCTAAAAGATGATTCTGTGCAAGTGCTGCACTCAGTATGCCAGCAAATTTGGAAAACTCGGCAGTGGCCACAGGACTGGAAAAGGTCAGTTTTCATTCCAATCCCACTGAAGGGTAATGACAAAGAATGTTCAAACTACCACACAATTGCACTCATTTCACATGCTGGCAAAGTAATACTCAAAATTCTCAAAGCCAGGCTTCCACAGTATGTGAACCATAAATTTCCAGATGTTCAAGCCAGATTTCGAAAAGGCAGAGGAACCAGAGATCAAATTGCCAACATCCTTTGGATCATAGAAAAAGTAAGAGAGTTCCAGAAAAACATCTACTTCTGCTTTATTGACTATGACAAAGCCTCTGACTGTGTGGATTACATCAGACTGTGGAAAATTCTGAAAGAGATGGGAATTCCAGACCACCTGACCTGCCTCCTGAGAAATCTGTATGCAGGTCAGGAAACAACAGTTAGAACCGGACGTGGAACAACAGACTGGTTCCAAATAGAAGGAGCACGTCAAGGCTGTATATTGTCACTCTGCTTATTTAACTTATATGCAGGGTACATCATACAAAATGCCAGGCTGGATGAACCATAAACTGGAATCAAGATTGTTGGGAGAAATATCAATAACCTCAGATATGCAGATGACTCCACCCTTATGGTAGAAAGTGAAGAGAAACTAAAGAGCCTCTTGATGAAAGTGAAAGAGGAGGTAAAAAAGCTGGCTTAGAACTCAACATTCAGAAAACTAAGATCATGGCATCTGGTCCCATCACTTTATGGCAAATGGATGGGGAAACAATGGAAACAGTGAGAGACTTTATTTTGGGAGGCTCCAAAATCACTAATGCTGATGGTGACTGCAGCCATGAAATTAAAAGACACTTGCTCCTTGGAAGAAAAGCTATGACCAACCTATACAACATATTCAAAAGCAGAGACATTACTTTGCCGACAAAGGTCCGCCTAGTTAAAGCTATGGTTTTTTCAGTAGTCATGTATGGATGTGAGAGTTGGACTATAAAGAAAGCTGAGTACCAAAGAATTGATGCTTTTGAACTGTGGTATTGGAGAAGACTCTTGAGAGTCCCTTGGACTGCAAGGATACCAAACCAATCAATCTGAAAGGAAATCAGTCCTGAATATTCATTGGAAGGACTGATGCTGAAGCTTAAGATCCAATGCTTTGGCCACTTGATGCGAAGAACTGTCTCATTTGAAAAGACCCTGATTCTGGGAAAGATTGAAGGCAGGAGGAGAAGGGGACGACAGGGGATGAGATGGTTGGATGGCACCACTGACTCAATGGACATGAGTTTGAGTAGGCTCCGGGAGTTGGCAATGGACAGGGAAGCCTGATGGGCTGCGGTACATGGGATCACAAAGGGCCAGACATGACTGAGCAACTGAACTGAATATCTAACATTCTTTGTTTCCTTTGAAAAATAGGCATCTATAACTTTATTCACAATGTGGATTTACAACATGATAGTTTCTCTTTCATATTAATATTCTCACCCTGTCTGGTGTTATTTGACATTTAGTTTTGTTTCCAAAATCATACTGTAATCATTCTTAGATTCCTTAAGTAACTGAAATAAATTCAGTTTTACTGAATACAAAGCAATATAACAACTTAAACAAGTTTTGAAAATGAATAAGAAATCATCTAATGTTGAGTACTGGTAAATGTCAGTTGTGTTCTGAGGGAGAGAAACTGGTCTGTTCTCTTTCCATTGTATTCTGGGGACACCAGGAGCCCCACTGGGGCTGCACAGAGTCGGTCGCGACTGAAGTGACTTAGCAGCAGCAGCAGCAACCTTTTCTTACGTCTGGGTACTATAGGATGGCTGATAAGCAGATATTGAAGAAAGTTCTGCTTCATTCCAATAATAGCTTCAGTTTTTCTCAACAAACTTTTTTTCCCAGCAGTGGAATCCCAGACTTTAAGAATCCACTGAATTCTCACAACCTAATCTGTGAAATCCTTCAGTTTTTGTGTTTTTTTTTTGCCATAATATACACAATTAGAATATGTGACGATGAGATGAAGCCAGAGACGTTCCTTCAAAGTTGAAACTTATTTGCGTGATCTGCTGCAGTTCCTACTGTAGACTCTTCTGCTTTTTATTATTAATCACTTAACAATTTTATTAAAACTTGGAATAAATTTATTCAGAATTTTAGTGTATTTTTAGTGCAGAAATGTACAAATCTATCTGTGCCTTTCTGTTCCCTGACATGTCATCGGATTCATTGTAGCTCAGCTTTAGTTTCTGTCTTCAGCACAATGGATTCCAAAGCATCAGCTTTCATTTCTGGACGGGTGCCACCTCCATTTCTCTCTGTTTCTAGGTCTGTGCGAGGAAGCTCTGATATGACCTGTTTTCCCACATCTCTTTTTTGCCCACTGTAAAGGCGCACACCTCCCCCCTAGACACACCTTATAGACCCTCCCAGCCAAGCTATCCTCTCAAGGCAATGGATTTTGCATGAATCTCCATGTTACTGTGATTCAACTTGCAACCCTGTGACTCACTTCATCACCTCCAAGAGTCCCAAGAAGGGAAGGAAGGGAGCAGGCAAGGTGGTCAAATTCTATGTGTTAACCAGTACTGCAGAATATCCATGTTTATCAAACTCTGGCAAGTATGAATCATTTTGCACTGAACACGCGTGCCTACGCATCGCTGTTGGCTTCAGATCTCTTAATCACTAGAATCCTCCACCTACAGAAGGGAAGTACAAGGACCACTTGGTAATTTTAGGTCTATAAAAAGTGAAAGGTGTTCTCCTAAAACACTGAGGAGAGAAGAAAAGCAGACAACTCCACCCCAGGTCACAACTGTAGGAGAGTCTCTCACTGTATATTGTTGGAAGAAGTGGCCCATTTTCTCCTCCCAAATTCTCCTAGAGCAGAGTCTCTGGTTCATCCAGGGCTCTCAATGGCTTTGTTTTGCCATCACAGCCCCAAATCCTCAAGCAGGCATTGGAATCTCCATGAGTCAAAACTGAAGATTTCTATTAAAGTCAGTTCAGTTCAGTCACTCAGTCATGTCTGACTCTTTGCGATCCCATGGACTGCAGCACACCAGGCCTCCCTGTCCATCACCAACTCCCAAAGCTTGCTCAAACTCATGTCCATCCAGTTGGTGATGCCGTCCAACCATCTCATCCTCTGCCATTCCCTTCTCTTCCTGTCTTCAATCTTTCCCAGCATCAGGGTCTTTTCAAATGAGTCAGTTCTTCTCATCAGGTGGCCAAAGTATTAGAGTTTCAGCTTCAACATCAATCCTTCCAATGAATATTCAGGACTGATTTCCTTTAGAATGGACTTGTTGGATCTCATCGCAGTCCGAGGGGCTCTCAAGAGTCTTCTCCAACACTACAGTTCAAAAGCATCAATTCTTCGGCGCTCAGGTTTATTTCTAGTCCAACTCTCACATCCATACATGACTACTGGAAAAATCATAGCCTTGACTAGACAGACTTTTGTTGGCAAAGTAATGTCTCTGCTTTTTAATATGCTGTCTAGGGTGGTAATAACTTTTCTTCCAAGGAGTAAGCATCTCAATTTCATGGCTGCAATCACCATCTGCAGTAATTTTGGAGCCCCCAAAAATAAAGTTTGTCACTGTTTCCACTGTTCCCCCATCTATTTGCCATGAAGTGATGGGACCAGATGCCACGATCTTAGTTTTCTGAATGTTCAGCTTTAAGGAAACTTTTTCACTCTCTTCTTTCACTTTTATCAAGAGGCTCCTTAGTTCTTCTTCACTTTCTGCCATAAGGGTGGTGTCATCTCCATATCTGAGGTTATTGATATTTCTCCTGGCAATCTTGATTCCAGCTTGTGCTTCATCCAGGCCAGCATTTCTCATGATGTTTCTTCATTTAAGTTAAATAAGCAGGGTGACAATATACAGTATTGACATACTCCTTTCCCTATTTGGAACCCTGTTGTTCCAAGTCCAGTTCTAACTGTTGCCTATTGACCTGCTTACAGATTTCTCAAGAGGCAGGTCAAGTGGTCTGGTATTCCCATCTCTTTCAGAATTTTCCACAGTTTGTTGTGATCCACACATCAAAGGCTTTGGCATATTCAATAAAGCAGAAATAGATGCTTTTTGGAATTCTCTTGCTTTTTCGATAATCCAATGGGTGTTGGCAATTTGATCTCTGGTTCCTCTGCCTTTTTTAAAATCAGCTTGAATATCTGTAAGTTCATGGTTTATGTACTGCTGAAGCCTGGCTTGGAGAATTTTGAGCATTACTTTACTAGCATGTGAGATGAGTGCAATTGTGTGGTAGTTTGAACATTCTTTGTCATTGCCTTTCTTTGGGATTGGAATGAAAACTGACCTTTTCCAGTCCTGTGGCCACTGCTGAGTTTTCCAAATTTGCTGGCATACTGAGTGCAGCACTTGCACAGAATCATCTTTTAGGATTTGAAATAGCTCAACTGGTCTTCCATCACCTCCACTAGCTTTGTTCATAGTGATGCTTCCTAAGACCCACTTGAATTCTCATTCCAGGATGTCTGGCTCTAGGTGAGTGATCACACCATTGTGGTTATCTGGGTCATGAAGATCTTTTTTGTACAGTTCTTCTATGTATTCTTGCCACCTCTTCTTAATATCTTCTGCTTCTGTTAGGTCCATACCATTTCTGCCCTTTATTGTGCCCATCTTTGCATGAAATATTCCCTTGGTATCTCTAATTTTCTTGAAGAGATCTCTAGTCTTTCCCATTCTATTGTTTTCCTTTATTTCTTTGCATTGGTCACTGAGGAAGTCTTTCTTATCTCTCCTTGCTGTTCTTTGGAACTCTGCATTCAGATGGGTATATCTTTCCTTTTCTTCTTTGCCTTTTGCTTCTCTTCTTTTCACAGCTATTTGTAAGGCTTCCTCAGATAGCCATTTTGCCTTTTTGCATTTCTTTTTCTTGGGGATGATCTTGATCACTGCCTCCTCTACAGTGTTATGAACCTCCATCCACAGTTCATCAGGCACTCTGTCTATCAGATCTAACCCCTTGAATCTATTTCTCACTTTCACTGTATAGTCATAAGGGTTTTGATTTAGGTCATACCTGAATGGTCTAGTGGTTTTCCCTACTTTCTTCAATTTAAGTCTGAATTTTGCAGTAAGGATTTCATGATCTGAGCCACATGGCTCAAAAGGCTGGATAAGGTAATTAGTGAAGAATCTCATGAGAAAGATATAGGGATTTTTGACAGAGAGGTTTAGAAAAATCCCACAGTCAAGACACAAAACAGAGATGCCTCTGATAAGCTCTGAAATGATTCACTTAACCATCGGGTGATGCTAATAGATTCTTTATCACCCCTCCACAACCCCAAGTCAATGATAACATTAATGCAGGTATCATTTTGTGCAGGTAGTAAAAGTGTTAGTTGCTCAATTGTGTCCAACTCTTTGAGCCTCATGACTGTAGCCTGACAGGTTCCTCTGTCCATGGGATTCTCCAGGGAAAAATACTAGAGTGGGTTGCCATTCCCTTCTCCAGGGTATCTACCAGACCCAGGGATCAAACCCAGGTTTCCTGCATCGCAGGCAGATTCTTTACCATCTGAGCCACTCGGGCAGGGAACTTGACTCTTTACTTCCTCCTCTGCAAAACAGAAGCAGTAGTAATACTTGCCCCTGCTACCTCAAAGATGGTTGTAAAGATCAAATGAGAAACTAGATATGATAGCCTTGTAAACTATAAACTTCTTGATTAGTGCTAGGTAATGTTGCTTTGCCATTAATATTCCTTCATAGCTTTCAGATATTTCACTAAATGATCAGCAAGTCCCACAGTACTTTTTCAGAATTTCCTATGGTACTTTCTCTAGACCAGAAAAAATATATATATATATATTTTTTGCTCTGTTTTGAAATTCTAACCCACTCTCACTTTACTAAATCATGATGGGGAAAGAACTTTATAGACCCACTGAACCAATTATCACTGATTCTCCTTCTCCTGAATGTAGGTTCTACGCAGGGAAATGACCAGCTAAATGCAGAAGCAATTAGTAAATCTCACATTCTAGAGCCATGAAACCCAGAGAACTCCAGAGAAGACATTTTGACGCCAAGTGATGGAAGCTTGAATATATAAACTGATTCATAAATATTTTAAACAAGTCAGTGAGTAAAAAATATATACATTGAATCATTAGGGAACTAATATGGTTAGAATAATAAAAACTATTCGGCGTCTCCTCTGCAGTAAATGCCTTTAAAAACATTCTTCACGCTCTAACCTTTGAACAGCAAGGAACCTGAGAGATGTTTGTTTACTGCTCCACAAGCTGCAGCAGAGGCACTCGGCTTCTACGAGCCCTTGTTTCAATGAGCTCTTGCTGTGCTGTGTTCAGCACTCACAGTCACTCTTTCAGAGGTCAGAGTTTAATCTCTCTGGCAGATGCATTTTAAATAGAAAATATTCTTCCTTGGAAAAGGCTCTATAGCACTGACAGGGTTCCTGACATCATGGACCACTGCGGGTTTACTAACCTGAATACATAAGTAATTGTGGTTAGTATCGGCTGAGCCGCAATGAGGGTGCTGGCACAGTGGGTGCAATGACTTCCTGTGGCCTTCAAATCTGAGTTGCTTACTCAGCCCAGAGTCAACAGGAAAAGGTGATTCATAGTTCCTCCTGCCTCTACCCGCATGGAGAAAGTGTTGACAGTTGACTCAGTTTTCCTTTTCACCTATAAAAAAGTAATATTTGTATAGCTTTAAAATGTATGCAAGAGACTGAGTGCATATCTTGTACTTCTCTTTTATATTGCTGAAAAGATTTCACAGACCGAAAGATGTGCCAAACTTTCTACTACTGCAAAGTAAATTTAAAGGAGCTTCTCCTGTTTTTACAACTGGCCATTTCCCATTTACCTAAAAGTCAATCAATGGTTAGCCCCTGAAATAATCACAGTTCTACCAGATTTGCTGAGACATTCAATCTAGAAGGCCTTGAACCTCTCATTGGGCCTTGGAGTTCCATGATGGGCATGAGGTGGACTCACTCTGGATTCACAACACTTGTTAATGGAGCTGGTGCTGCAGCAAAGGAGCTGTCCCCCAGCTTGGCATTTTGACTGCACGAGGCCCTGATCAGCACTGTTCCAAGCTCTCCCAGCACAGCTTGCTTGCTCTCCCTCTGACTTTCTCTTTATTTAAGACTATTTTCTAAGATACATCTCACCTTATGTAAAATGGTCAGCATAAGCTAAACCATGAGAGCCTGTACTGCAGCATGAATGTTTGCTGCTTTGGGGTTCTCAGGATGTCAGATGTGGGGCCGTGTCCTCATCCTGCCTGAGTCACCCAGCAGGTGGTGATCGGGGCAGTCAGGTGACTCAGGTAGGGAGTGGCTTCTTGGATCAGAATCCTGCTTAGGTTTTGACCTGTTGAATCAGACTATGCCCTGGGGAAGTTATTACTTCTTCAAGCATTCTGGCTTCTCATTTACTTCTTAACAGCGAGAATATGGCTGCCTTTGGAACCAGGCAGATACATGTTCACACTCTTACCTCTCCAGCATGTTATTAATAATTCTTTGACCTGAGCAGGTACTAAATGTCTCTACACCTCGGCTACCTGGCAGGTTAGAATGGTGATCCTCATAGACTGTGCAAGGATTCCATGGAACAACCAAGGTGAGCAGCTCATCTTGCTCCTGGTGCAGATGCCTGGGAAACGCGGCTTCCTCCAGGGAGCTGGGTCCTCCCAGAAGCAGAACCAACATAGGAGGAGCATCTATCCCTTCTTAATCCGTACCACATGACCTTCCCACCAGACAGGAAACACCCTACCTAAGCTGCCCTGGTTTAAGGCAATAGTGAAAACACCAAACCCTTATTGCTAAAAACTTATAGTTCTGTGCTCACAGTAGTTTTGGCATTAATTTCCTCAGAGTAGAAATTAAACTGAAATTGAGAACTTGACACTGAGATATGTGTTAATCAAGGTGCCCTGTTAGGGTTTCCAATCCTTCCAATTTGCCAGGGACTGATGATTTTCCTAGGACACCAGAAAGTTTCCGGCAAACAGGCAGCTGGCTGCCCTCTCATGTTCAGCAACTAGGACAGCGTTGGGAAGGTGCCCGGGACAGGTGAGAGGGGTCTGCCTCCTGGGGGCTGGGAGGGTGATGCATGGTCTCCAATGTTCCTTCCGTTTGAGAATCGGTGGTCCCGGGTCCCTGCCCACCTTGGCAGACGCTCACATGGGCAGTCCGTCTGGCCCTGACTCACACCTGCAAGAAGCCGGGAAGGAGCTCTCTCCAGGCACCTCAAGCAAACCCTGTTCTGGACCGTCCGTGCTGCCGTCCTGAGGGCCTGCACCCAGCCATCCACCTGCAAGGGTGTGTCCTAGACACAGCTCAGAAGGCACTCAGAGGAGACTCGCGGGAGGGTCTGCTCTGCCCTGTGACATCCCCTCTTTTTGCTACTTTGACTTTTTATTCCATTTGAAAAGCGGACTTCCTCTAAAAGTCAGGAAAGCCACACAGTCCTTTACAACAAACAACGTTCTGGTTGGCTGAAGACCAAGCTCTGAGGCCCCATTTGTAGTGTGTCTGCTTTTTCTTCAATTTAGACTTCAAATGAACTTGAAGGGTGAAGGACCTCCAGGGATTGAAATAAGCCATTTGTATTTTGCATGTTTTATTTCCCATAGCTTGATTTTTTTTTTTTTTTGGACCTTCAGATTTCACTTATGGTTCAGACAGACCAGTCAACAAATAGAAACCACAAACCAAAAGGGTCATATTGAAATTCATGAATCAGGCTTCTGATTCTACTACCTTACTCAGCTTCATTTCTGCCCTCTCCTTCCTTCCTTCCATCTGCATGTTTCCCATCCCTAACACCAAACTGCCTATGTATCCTTACTAAATATCTAACCCTCTTAGAATGTAAGCTTATAATGGCAAAGAGCCTGGGGAGCCCCACTGTACAGTATTTGGCACCTCAATAAATATGGCAGAAAGTGAAGGAGAACTAAAGAACCTCTTGATGAAAATGAAAGAGGAGAGTGAAAAGTTGGCTTAAAGCTCAACATTCAGAAAACTAAGATCATGGCATCTGGTCCCATCACTTCATGGCAAATAGAAAGGGAAACAGTGGAAACAGTGGCTGACTTTACTTCTTTGGGCTCCAAAATCACTGCAGATGGTGACTGCAGTCATGAAATTAAAAGATGCTTACTCCTTGGAAGGAAAGTTATGACCAACTTAGACAGCATATTAGAAAGCAGAGACATTACTTTGCCAACAAAGGTCCATCTAGTCAAGGCTATGGTTTTTCCAGTGGTCATGTATGGATGTGAGAGTTGAACTGTAAAGAAAACTGAGCGCCGAAGAATTGATGCTTTTGAACTGCGGTGTTGGAGAAGACTCTTGAGAGTCTCTTGGACTGCAAGGAGATCCAACCAGTCCATCCTAAAGGAGATCAGCCCTGGGTGTTCATTGGAAGGACTGATGTTCAAGGTGAAACTCCAATACTTTGGCCACCTGATGCGAAGAGCTGACTCATTTGAAAAGACCCTGATGCTGGGAAAGATTGAGGGCAGGATGAGATGGTTGGACGGCATCACCGACTCAATGGACATGGGTTTGGGTAAACTCCGGGAGTTGATGATGGACATGGAGGCCTGGCGTGCTGCAGTTCATGGGGTCGCAAAGAGTTGGACATGACTGAGTGACTGAATTGAACTGAACTGAACTGAAGTGAGCATCTGTGATTCTGCCGTCATCAGTGGGCTGTCCTTGGTCACAGCCGCTACTGCCCAGAAGCATGAGAGCTTCAGCAGCAGGGTGTGGGTTTACTGGTAACTTCCAATCTGGCACTTGAAATGAGTCTTACTTAAGCTCAAAATTGAGCATCCCTCAGGCTTGCCTTTCCAGATCTGCTTCTGCAGCCTGGGTTCTCACTTTCTAAAATAATCACTATTCTGTTTTGACTTAAAGATGAATAGTTATCAATGGTTTAATACATTCTCACCCTCAGAAAGCATTTCAATTTTAATGACAGTTTTCAAGGAGATAACACAAAGATGACCATTGTAGAACTGGGGGCATTGTAGCAGATAGTCAGGAAAATATTACTGAGTAGGAGCACATTTTCTGATGTTTCTGTATTTTCTCCCCATGAGCTGTTCCCTCCTACTTCCACGACCAGAGGCGTAAGCTCCTGGTGGAAAACTTAATTCCCTTCTCGTTTGATATTTCCAATCTGGAACATTTAATGATTATATAAATTTATTTCACCACTGGAAACGCAAGCAAAGTTTAAACACTTAACCACTGTGCATGACTTTGTTTTTCACAAAGGGAAACAGAAGAGTAAGAACTCACGTTTGCCTGAAGGAAGAAAACGACAGCTGCTACTGGATTCTGCAATGGAAGCCACACAGCACAGCATTGGGACTGTTTCTGAATAGTTACAGTTGCTCCAGCCCGTGAGGGTTTGTCCATTATCTCCGTGGAAATACAGGGTGAACCATTTATTCTCCTTAAGAACCCTTAAGGTTCTCCCTAAGGATCTTTGGATGCTTCTGTGGAGTTGTGTAAGCCACTGTAGGACTGAAAAAGCAGCCAGCCGGGCTCAGTGAGAACAGTGACTTAGACACTGGCTGAGGCCCACGTCTCCATCTCCTATTTGAGCAGATACAGGCAGCAAAGCTGATGTGCATGGAGTCTGCCTTCACCAATGAGCTAACTAACAGGAAAGGTTACAAACTATACTCTCATTTTACCTTTGAACTCATTTTACAACGATAATATTAATAAGCCATGAGGAAAAAAAATAAGCAAAAGACAGATGAGACAAAGAAAACCGATGCTCAAACTGATTTATTGCATCCCATCTCCAGGCACATGATTCTGCTAGTCCAGGCTTTAGAATGCACTCTTCATTGTGACTGATAATCTGCTCCAATATTTAGGAGGAAAGGAGAAAGTAAAAGATATGAGTAGTTACAATAACCATACCCTTGCTTCAATTTTTTCATATTGTACAAATTCACAAAGCTATATTAAAAATAACAAAAAATAATTTATTTCTTTGATTCAGAATATACAATATTGCACTCATGTTGCAAGTAGTGTGTGAAAAAAGAACTCTATTTAGACTGCCATAACTGTCTGGGCCTGATATTTCATGACATCACCAACAATAACTATAGCACTGCCCTTTAACCCACTGAAAAGGGCAATGCTTGATAAAGACTTCTTTTTATTCCAGTGTCAGTGACCAGCAGTTTAAAAACTATATGCATAATGAGGAAACTTCAGTTATAGAACTACCTTTCAGTAACATAACTACCTTTAAGTCTGAGGCACTGGTGATCTGTATCCATATATTAAAGAACTAGATACTGTCAAGCTGTTTCCAAGGTTTTATCAATAATTTTTCAATAACTTTTCCTTTCCATTGTACTTAATCATGTTACCTAATAGGCTATTCTTTCCTGAACAAATGAAACTATTTTGCAGCAATAACTATTGTTCATCCCTGTGAAAAGCAGTTATAAACTTTTTTATTCAGACTGAGCTACAAATTCTGATTTTCTCAGAGTCACTCAGCAATTCAGAGTTAGGAAAGGATTTCCTGCCTCCAGCCACACACTCAGGCCCTGAGCTGAGGCCTGAATCCAGACAGACAAGAGGGAGTGTTAACCTGGTCCTGCTGGGGTCTGGGGACACCCTGTTCCTGCCTCACACACCCTCCTGACATTTACTTCCTACAGTCACTGTCATTGATACGCAAATGCTTCTGGAACATCTCAGTGCTTTTAAACAGCAACCAATTTATTTTTCTGCTTTTCATCTATTACACGGGTGGTTGGTAGCTGCTTCTGCTGCTTAGTCACTTCAGTCATGTCCAACTCTGTGTGACCCTATGGCCTGCAGCCTGACAGGCTTCTCTGTTCATGGGATTCTCTAGCCAAGAGTACTGGAGTGGGTTGCCATGCCTTCCTCCAGGGGATCTCCAGGACCCAGGGATCGAACCCGCGTCTCCTGCATCTCCTGCACTGCAGGCAAATTCTTTACTGCTGAGCCACCAGGGAAGCCCACATGAATGGCAGAGTTCACATCATTTTGATCTCAGATAAATCTGACCTAGGATACACTTTATCCTATTCTGACAGTAGAAAGGCACATAACAATTTCGCTTAAAGCATTCACATAAAAAATTAATAGAATCTGCAAATAGGGAAACTCCAAATACAAAAAGATCCTTTAAAGAAAATTCTCATCTTTGACATTATCTTTTAAATTAAGTATAATCCAGTGAATAGTGAATACCAAAATAGCAGCATAAAAAAAAAAGGGAAAATTTTCTTAGAGCAGAGAATCTTTGTCTTTATAGAGTCTACATTGAAGAAGTACCCTCTCCAAATGTACAACCATGACTTATTGACAAACAAGTCCCTGCAGTACTGAGCACAGTGCAGAGTGCCAAGCGTGCGGCTGACAGTCAAACGGAAACTTCAGTTAAACAGCATACAAAAAGGTAACAAGGGCAGAATGACTTAAATTATACTGATAGAAACCAAGACCATATGAAATGCAGGAGAACTATTTGAAGACCAATACTTCTGTAAAAATAAATATTTAACTCTAAGACCTATTCTCACAGCAAGTTACAAAAATAGAATACAGTATTAAACAAATACATGAATATATCAAAATTGGTTTATAAAACATTTTACTTTTGAGAAACCTATTTCTCTTCCCTCCCTGTTCTAATAATTATGTTCTTAGATATATTTTGATAAAACACTGTGAGCTTTGACTGGATGACAGATGGTCTTTGGATTGTTTTCACAGGTACAAAATCTCTCTCAGAAGGTTCTGAACTTGAAATTTATTTACTCTGAGTGTCACAAGCTGGGACAGATTTAGGGTCACAGTAACTCCTTACCAACAACACTCCCATCCGACAGTCTCCCAGCCATCCAAGGGACTGCCCCTTGTTTCAAACATCCTATTCAGAGAGAGTGAACTGTTGCCAAATTTGGAATGATTGCATGATAGATGAGGGTGTGAATTAGACCAAAATGCAGGGCATTTCACATGTCATGAGTCCATGTTCTGCCTAAATAGAGGTCTTTTTTATCCTTTTCGGAAGTTGGGGACAAGAGAACCATGGAGGCATATTCGACACAGTGCTGCAAAAGAGGACCACTGATACAGATTTGAAGGAAGGAAGCTTCAGTATTCTTCTGCCAACTCTCAAGAAACTGCCCAGGTACACAAAAAGGTTTCCTAGCAGTATTTCAACTCTTTATCTTTTTATGTTACCACTGCGTGTCTACAGCCCAACAGGAGTGGCATTCATAGTGATCCTGCAGCTCTCAAGTGGTTTTAAAAGTGCCTTCTGATTCACTTCACAAGATGATCAACTGCACAGCTGGGAATTCACTGCAGTTTATGGTGCGGCGATACTTAGAAAGGGAGGTCTATGTGTGAATGTCCAAGTGTGACCATGTGTTTGCTCTTTGTTAACCACAGTATTTGTGTAGAATACATCGTCTTATGATCACAGAACTTTGATTTAAATAGTGCCAATCTGTCCAGTATGATTGAAAGCAGTAAATACCATGGCATTTGTGTTTGAATTTCATGCTTTTTGCCTTTTTTCTTTTCAAAATTAATTATTATTAAAATGTATCATGGTACCTATTTGTCAGCAAGCCACTCAAAAAGATGCCCTTGAAAATATTTCCAAGCAGCTTTTCCTTCTTCTGCTGCCCTCTAGAAGCAAAAATAGATCCACCTAACACAAGAAAATATTTTCCAGAGCTTCAGCTGTGTCATAACAGTTAAAACTCAGCTAATTTCCAAGTTCTGTGTTCCCACCTTCTCCACAGCATTTCAAACCTTCTGAAATGACAAGCTTCTTTAATGGTGTGTTTTATTCCTGGGAAAAGAGCAATTATATGGATACTTGGGTACTCTAGATAAAACCTGGCAGTGAAGATGGGCCTCGGGTCCCAGTCATCCAGACATACTGCAAGGAGTCCCCATCGTCCAGAAGGTTTGCTTCCTGAGAAGTAAGGAAAAAGCTGTCAACCAACACCAGTCTAGTCAAAAGTTATAAAGCCAAGCATTGAATTACAAAGTTTGGTCCCTGCAGTCTTTGATTTTATGATACTTTCTGTATTTCAAACATCTCCTTTGCGCATTTAAAAATGTGAAAAGAAATCAGTAGCAAACATAGCTATCATCTGGTTGCTCTGTATCCATTTCCCTGTAGGCCTTTTTCTGAGGCAGTAAAGAAAAATTTCTTTGAATGTTGATCGGTAAGGCCAGTGCTCACTAGCACAGAGCTGGACAACAAAATAGAACACAAAGCAAGTAGTACAAATAAAATTTAAATGGCAAACAGATTCTGCCCTTTCAAACACAGTTCTCTCTGAAAGACTCAGGGGCTGGCCTGAAGATGGAGGTAGCCTTATTACAGGTACAGTCACTATGTTCACCTAAAATGCACTCCTAGTTGGTAAGTACGAGCTTCCAAGCTAGTTGGAAAAGACAGAAGTGCAAAAACAGGAGTGTCCCAGTTTGTCTGCTCTATGCTCCATGGCATCTGTGCAGATGTTGAGACAGTTCTACCTCCCAGCTTCCAGTTACCCCACATTATCAAAGAGAAATGCGAAAAGAGCTGGGGAATGTCTGATATTTTTGCTTTAAAATTGAACATTTATCGCTAAAAAATTCAAAGGACAAGTTGCCATTCTTTTATAATAATATTAAAATCAGTAACATATATTCTGTGCAAAGGATAGAAAACCAGAAACCTAAATTTTGGCAAGGCCTCCCATTTTAATGAATTGAAGGTCGGGAAGATGATTAAACACAAGTAGACAGAAGAGTGGTTTTCATGAATTTTACACTGGGAAATAGAATACCAAAATTATCCATGTGTATCAGTCATGGAGCCCAGTGGAATCACATGCAGCTTCTATAAGTCATCCTCTAGTTCTGATGGTCTCACTTTTGAAAAGTAAATATTTTTAATCCATGGGGTAATAAATTTATGAACTTCTTATTTAATTCTGGATGGAATATTTTTATTTTACTTTATAGTCCCTCTATCTACCAAGGGGACAAAAACCTTAACATAAAATGTATTTTCTTTTTCACCTAGAAAAGACATCTTCGTTCATCTCAAATTTTCATGAAATCCTAAAACACATCTGTATGGATTCCACAGATGTCACAATAAACTAGAGAAAAATTGCAGCTGTAGGTTTTTACCCACAGCTTCCAGAAGTTAGGGAACTATTCTCAGGCAAGTAATCCTATGATGAAATCCTATGGTTTTGTTCAGGCTGCCAGAAGACCCCGGCACCAACAAAGGTGAAGGGTCTGGAGTCTGTCCTGACTCTTTCTCAGAGGGGATTTCATGTCTGAAGGTGGTGAATCGAGGGGACTGTGGTCAGGACAGACACTGTCCTCATTTGGAGAATGAGGACATTCCACTGGGATCCATGACTGATAATTTTGGTATTCTATTTCCCAGTGTAAAATTCATGAAAATCACTCTTCTGTCTACTGGTGTTTAATCACCTTCCTGTCGTTCAATTCATTAAAACAGGAGGCCTGCCATAAGTTGGAGAAAGGACATGCATTTCTTCCTCACAGTTCTCCAAGCAGCAAGCCCTTAGGTCTCTTGGGTTGAAGTTCAAAGAACTTGAGCTGTTTGGGGTCTATGAGAGTAAATTTGTACAGAAAATCTTTACAGAGCTGTTGCTTGCCAATGACACACAGCAAATTGGGCAGGTTCTGTGTAACAACCATCTCCCTTCTCTGTACAATACCATGAAACAGCTCAGAAGACAGGTGACACAGTCCTCCACTTGAGAAAGCAGCACTGTGAAGAGGGAGGGAGCTGGTGAGGGAGTGCACCACTGTTCTCCAGCAGAGTCATCCTGGGCAGTCCCCTAACCCGTGTCACTTTCCTCTGGCCTCGACTACTTCCCTTTGTCATAAAAGTCATGTCATAATAGACAACAGTTCTTGTTGTTGTTGTTATTGTTGCTTTACTTTTCTGGGTTACAGTCATGGAACACAGACAAACACATTTTCGACTATATGGAATTACAAAGTATAGAGGTTGGAAACCCTCTGCTATCTGCGTTCATTTTATGGATAATGGGAGCCTAAGCTAAAAGTGGGGGAGTGATTGATAACAGAAGACAGGCTCCCAACTCCCCACTGAGGGCTCCATCTGCTACACCATGACCCTCTGGGACAAGCCAGCCTCTGCAGCTTCCCTCTGCCATATCAAGGTGTTCACAGCCAACCCTAACCCTGGCCAGCAGTCACTCACCTCAGGACCCAAGACAACTGGTGAAAAGTACCAGTTAATGTACTGCTTTCAGTTTAAATTCTGATTGCGTTTATACATTCCATGGGGACTCAGGTTAGGGGAAATGCAATAATCCTCAATAAACTACAAGGGAGTCTGTAAGTCATGACCCTTCTGAATTCAAAAGAAACACTGAACCCTTCTCTCTTTGTGAATTGTCACGTCTGTATTAAGACCATTGACACTTGGGGAAGTTAGGCATTTTTCAGGCCTCAAACACAGGTGAGCTGTGTGCAAACACGTCTTAGCGCAGACTCCCCCACCATGCTGAAGACTGATACCATGTCTTAAATTAGTTTATCTCAAGGGCAGACAAAATACTTCCATCACATTAACTTTACAAACACTTAGAGCAAGTTGTCAGTGCAGGGTCAGAGAAATCAAGATGCTGTAGTGCTTAAAATCTTGGTTCTCAGAGAGAACCCTGAAAAGGTATCTTCCCTTCTCCCTTGACTACCCCAGAAATACCCTCTCCACAGAGGTGACAATGAAAATAAACATTCCTTAGTTCCTTAAGGAAAAAGAACTTCCTGAGATCAGCCTTGAGATACTGACTCCAAGGGGAAGAAATGCACCTCCCCTGCTATCATCAGAGGCAAATAAAATACACAATCACTGCCAAGGAGAACTCTAAGACATTAGTTATGATCTAGTCCCTCCCTCAATTCAAAAAACTGAAGCTCTTTCTGCCCCAACGCATCTCCTTAGAAAGGTCTCGAAACAATTTGAACAAAATTTAGGCAAAAATCTTTTACAGCTAAATGAGTGTCAAACAGCTGAGAAGATCCTGTAGAGAAGCCCTCCTCCCTCTCGGTTCGGTGAAGGCCTCCAGGAAGTGCACAGCCTTCCTTTCTGGGGAGGGGAGATCGCAGTCCCCCCAGGGCCCACGCGGGCCGGTCAGCGGGCATCAAAGCTCTGGACCCAGGCAGGGCCCTCAGGCTATTTCAGCGCAGGGAAACAGCAGAGATGTAAAAGCACTTTCTGACGGAGCGTTTAGAATGCCAATTTCTCCTCTTTTCACAGTAATAAGCCAACTGGGATGCACTTCGTGTACAGAGTTAACTTTGCTGGCAGCCAGAAGCCGCACACTCGAGAGAACCGGCACAGGCCGGGTCTGGCAGTCCGCTGACGCAGGCGCCCCTGCGGCTCTATCTCTCTAGAAGGCAGGGTCCCCCAGCTCGGCCCCTCCCCAGGACCTCACAGACACCCCTCCCGGCCCCGGACGCACACCTCGGCCCGGGTCTCCTGGGGCGGGCTGTCACGCCGGGCCCTGCAGCCCCTGGCCGGGCGTCTCCTTGGCCTTCTTACAGGTGTATAGCCACTTGATGATGCGCGCGTTCCTCTCGACCACCGAGGTGGTGCTGGGCACCTGCTCCGTCAGCTCCTCCTCCTGCAGCCCCTCGTCTTCCCCGCTGCGCCGGGAGAAGCCGCTGTCGGAGGTGGCCACGCTCACGCTGCGGACCTTGAGGGCGCCGCGGTCCGACCCGGCCGAGAAGTTCTCCCGCCCGAGCGCCTCCACCACGTCGGGTTCCAGGCCGCAGTACTGGAAGAAAGTGTCCGATTCGGCCAAGGACGCGGAGTAGCGCGAGCTGAGGTCGGACTGAGAGCGCTGTAGCCCCAGGCGCCTCACCCCCAGCAGCTCTGCGCCGCCGGGCGCAGCCGATACCCTGGGGGTCGTCCCGACGGACCGCGCGGGCGCGGGAGGCGCGGAGGGGCCAGGCTCGGCCCGGGCGGCCCCCTGGGCCCTGATCCCCAACTCCGCTCCCACCCGGGCGGCGCCAGGAGGTTCGGGCGCCTTGTCCTTGCTCGGCCCCTGGAAGAGCTTCTTCACCAGGCTTGCCCTGGGGCTGTCGGCTCCTGACGCTCGGGCGAACTCGCACTTCTGACGGTAGATGACCAGCGAGTCCGGCCTTAGCGGCTTCCGCGCTATAGCCCTGCGCACCCCGGGCCCGGGGACGCGCGCCTGCCCTCCGGTCGCCTCGGGACTGCTGCCCCCGCCAGCCGGGCCTGATCCGGCCCCGGGCGGGCCGCGCACGTACTTGGCGCGGTCGGCCGCCAGCCTCTCCACCGCGCTCCTGCGAGCCGGCCCAGCCGCGTCTGGGGCCGCGGGGGACCCGGAGTCCGAGGCCAAGAGCCGCGGGCTCGCAGGCGCGTCCAGGGCGCGCATCCTTCAGGACCGGCCCACTGCAGAGACGCTCTCGGACTGCGTGCGATCGTCGGCGGACCAGCTCCGAAATCTGTTCCGTGTGGGCAGCGGCGCCCGGGGCGGGGGGCAGAGTCCGCTCGGACTGGCGAACCGCCCGCCGGCCCCGCCCCTCCCGGCCCGCCCTCGCCTCGCGTCGGGCCCGCCCGCCCGTTCTGGGTCCCGCCGGGCTTCGCGCGGACCTGCTCCGAGGGCAGCGCCGAGCCCCGCGGGCCTGTAGGGTAGAGGGGCGGGGAGGGGCCGAGTCGGTGCGGCCCCGGGGGCCCACCGCCCCTTGCAGGCCGCGGGGCGCGGTGACCTCCGACGCCGGCACTTCCGGAGCGGGGAGGGCAGAGCGGCTCCGGCGCCATCCCCCCCACTCGGCAGGTGTCTCCTGCCCTTTGAATTCTTAAAGTGACCTCGGGATGTTTGAAAAGTGAATTTAATTTCCTGGAGTGCTCTTGCAGGGCACTCCTCTTAAACTGTAGGAAAGGAAAGGCTATGACGCGCCGCAGGACAGGTCAGTCTGTGTGTCAGGCAGAAGGGAACCAGGAACCGGGACTGGGTCCAGGCTCAGCCAGAGGGCCTGCCGGTGACCCGACCAGACTGGACCGTCTGATGCCAGGACTCGCCGGAGAGCAGCGACTGCGGAGGCAAGGCTCAGGGATTTAGGAAAGGCCTAAACACATTCCCAGAAGACTGCTGTTTTTACCGTAATCAGTGTAACACGGAAACCACGGCTTCACCAGGGGAGTGAATCAGTCTAGGAATGCTGAAAAAGTCTAAGGGAAAACATTTCCAAAATTCCATTCTTTCAAAAGTTGGACAAAGGACTAATAATATCTGCCAGACGAGTGATACGTCCACGTTAGCTCCTGTGAAAGCCAACTCCGTGATACGCTGACCTTTCAAAGTTGCGGTTGAGTGTGCCTGGTGCGGGGCCACACAGCAACACCGGGCTGCAGACAGGAAGTTGCCTTAGGTCTGGGTCTGATGTTTGTTTTTTTTTTTTTTTTTTTTTAACAGAAATGCCAATGGGCACCAAGCCTACTGGTGGTGAGTGAGCAGGGGCAGAAGCTCAATGATTTCAAACAGGTTTGGCAACCACCGCCACCCAGAATCCTAGCAGGTGCCAAACGGGTCTTCAGATCTTGAGTTTCCCTGCGGTCATATCCTATAGTCAGTGATAGAAACACAAGAAACCAGGTCTCCTGAGAACCAGGCTACCCACTTAGTGTCACCAGAAAATGCCACACTGACGTGAAAAGATGAATGTGGTCCTGAAACTGGCAGAGAGAGAGAGAGAGAGAAGGAGCCTCTGCCAGCTCCAGGCAGGGATGGACAGATAGCATACTGGTGGTGGGAGGACCTGGTGGGAACCCAAAGCCCAGCTTTTGCTCAGGCCACCTTGTCTGTTGTCAGTCAGAGAAAAAACATGTTTTTAATTGCTTAGCCCCAAACGCCTCCTTTCTGTGTTTACACTGGGGCAGTTGCAGCAGTTCAGAGAGAGAAAACTCCTAAGCACAGCGTATCTGGAATTTGTCTGAGCCTGGGTCCACCATTTATTAGCTATGTTCATTGGACAGAAAACAAATCTCTCAGGGCCTTTGCTGTGTCATTTGTAAAAATCTTCATTTGTATAGCTTAGAACATTGACTGCTTTTTAGTGAGCACTAAATGAGGTCCCTGCCCTGGCTTCTGGAGAGGCTGTCAGGTTGAACTTCTCAGTGTCTCTTATTAGGGTCAGGTTGCTCCTCTGTAAACTAGACCTCATTACTTCCACCTGCTAAGACATTTATTAATGAGATTATGCATATAAAGGACTTAGCACTATGTCTGGTACAGATCAAATTTTATTTTTAAAATTTTTTTATTTGGAAGACAATTGCTTTACAGCACAGACCAACTTTCAATAAATGAATGTTTTAATTATGGTGGTTATGATTAGTGGATTATCACATTTTAAATAAAGTTAGTGAGTTCACATATGAGTATTAAACAAAACTACTATAAAGTTGTATTTAAGACATAGATATTAAGATACAGATGAGAAAATTTTCTCCATAAATTTTTCTCACTGTTCTGCTGGTAGCTTAGACTTTGAGCTTCATTTATCCCTGGCATCATCTCCAAAGACATGATCAGAGCAGGAATAATGCTTACAGACCTAATGATCCAGAAACTCTCCTCCAGAGAATATGTCCTATGGAGCTAAGAAAAGATGTGTTCACGATATGAAGATATTCACTGCAGACAAGCAGTTGAAATCAACCTACATTCAACAAAAGGAAGAAAGTTAGATAGTGGATGACATACCCATAGGATGGAGCACCATGCAACCATTTACAGTCATGCTTCCACAAGATATTTTATGGAGTGCAAAATGATCGGGATATATGTGAAATTTTAAAAACAAGACAAATATAGTGGCAGTCTTGAGTAAATAGCTAAATATCATGAAATCAACAAAGACTAAATAATGAAGAAATAGAAAATCCACATAGACCTATAGGTAGTAGGAGATTGAATGAGATATCAGATGTCTCCCATCAAAGAAAAACCTTGTACCTGATTATTGACTGACAATAGAACTGACAATAATTCTTCTTTTAAAGGAGAACTAATAACCAATTCTTCTTAACTTTTCACCAAAAAGTGAAGAGGAGGGAACACTTCCTAACTCATTCTATAAGGTCTGCATTACCCTCGTACCAAAATCAGGCAAAGATAAAATAAGAAATCTACATATTAATAGCCCTTATGAACATCAATGCAAAATTGCTTGACAAAATACTAACAAGCATAATTCAGCAGCATATTGAAAGGATTATCTACAAGTGGGATCTATTTCTGGAATGCAAGGGTGGTTAAATGTATAAAAATAAAACAATATAATATCAACAGAATGAAGAGAAAGAAAAACATATAAGGTCATTACAATCGATTCAAAAAAAGCACTTGACAAAATTCAACGTACTTTCAAAATAAAAACACTCAACGAACTAAGAATAGAAGGAAATTACTTCAATGTAATAAAAGTGATATGTGAAAAAGCTAGAGTGAACATTAAACTCAACAGTAAGAACCTGAAAGCTTTTTCTCTAAGGTTAGAAACAGGGCAAGGGTGCCTGCTTTCACGGCTTCTATTCAATGTAGTACTGAAAGTTCTAGCCAGAGTAATATGGCAAGAAAAAGACACAAAAGCCATACAAACTAGAAAGGAAGAAGTAAAATTTCCTCTGTTTGCAAATGATGTGATCTTATATGTAGCAAATGCTGAAGATTCCAGAAAAAAAAAAAAAAATGTTAGAAAAACATTCAGGAAAGTAGGAGGATGCAGGTTAACACACAAAAATCGACTGCACTTATATATACTAACTGATCAATCTGAAAAGAAAATTACAAAACAATTGCATTTACTATGGTATGCAAATAATAAGTAAAATATTTAGGAATTAAACCAAGAGGTAAAAGACTTATATGATGAAAACTACAAAACACCACTAAAAGAAATTAAAGAAGACATAAATTGAGCTACACCCCATGTTAATAGTTTGGAAGACTTAATCTTCTTAAAAACCCAATACAACCCCAAATGATCTATAAATTAAATCTAATCCCTATGTAACTCCTAATGATATTTTTGCAGAAATAGGAAAAAAAAAAAAACTATCCTAAAATTCATCTAAAACATCTAGGAGCCCCAAAACCAAAAAATTACAACTAGAGTTACTGTGTGTCCCAACAGTTACACTTCTGGTTATATATCCAAAAGAAATGAAAGCAAGATCTGGAGGAGATATTTGTATACCAAGTTCATAGCTATGGTTGTTCACCATAGCTAAAATATTGAAGCAACCCAAGAGTCCTTCAGTAGATAAATGTATCCGCAAAATGTGTATACATCCAACAGAATATCATTCAGCCTGAAAAAGGAAGAAATTCTTGCAATGGACTGCAACATGAATAACCTTGAAGACATTATGCCAAGTGAAATAGGCCAGTTACAAAAAGACAAATACAGTGTGCCTCCACTTATGGAGTTACTTAGGGTAGTCAAAAAATTGTGAAGACAGAAATTTTAATGGTGGTTGCCTGGGCTAGGGGAGGGGATTCTGGGGAGTGATTGTTTAATGGGTCGAGTTTCAGTCTTACAAGATAGAAAGAGTTATGGAGATGGATGGTGGTGATGGTTGCATGACAATGTGAATACATTTAACATCACTGAGCTGAACACTTGAAATGGTTAAGACATTAAATGCCATGTTATACAAGTAACAAGAAATATTTTACCATAATAAAAAAGTGGAAAAAAGCAAAAACTGTGATACAATCATACCGTGGACTATTACTCAGAAATAGAAAGGAATAAACTGATCCACCAACTTGGGTGAATCTATAGTGAGTTGTGTTGAAAAAAAGCCCATCCTGAAAGTTTACATATGTATGGTTTTATTTGTGTAGCATTCTCAAAATGACAAAACTGTAGAAATGAACAAATTAGTGTTGCCAAGGCTAAGGGAAGAAGTAGGAGAGAAGTGGGTCTAACTACAAAATGACAACATGAGACATCACTGTATTAATGGAAATGTTCTGTACCTTCACTATATGACTGTCAGCATCCTGGTTTTGAAATTTTATTATAGTTTTGCAAATATCACAACTGGGATAAACTGGGTAAGAGACACACAGCATATCTCTGTATTTTTTCTTATATCTGCATGTGATTCTATCTTTTTATCTCAAAATATGTTTAATAATTAAAAACTAAAACAGTAATGTAAACCAATGAATAAAGAAATCTGTGTATCAGTTATTCCAGTCCTTCAGGTTCTGAGCATGTTGTAGAAAGTGTTTATTTATGTAGAACACATTTACTGGCACTTACTGTATGCAGAACACCATTCCAGCTGCGAAGATACAGCAACAAACCATGCCAAAAAAAGTAAGCATAAGCCATACTTCAATTTATGCATTTTTTCACAAGTTGATTTACTGTTAATTTTTCTGCCTTGATGATCAAAGTGTTCCAAATGTCTGTGTGTGTTCCTGTGCCAATTCATCCTCTTCTAGTTAAGCCTGTTTAACTGCAATATATGCACAACCAGGAAAAAAATTATTATGGCATTTTGCTCTCTGTTGTGTTTAATTACAGGGACTCCCTGACTTACCAACACCTAGATTCAAGGGATTAGATCTGATAGGCAGAGTGCCTGAAGAACTGTGGATGGAGGTTTGTGACATTGTACAGGAGGCAGTGATCAAGACCATCCCCAAGAAAAAGAACTGCAAAAAGGCAAAATGATTGTCTGAGGAGGGCTTACAAATAGCTGAGAAAAGAAGAGAAGTGAAAGGCAAAGAAGAAAAGGAAAGACATACCCATCTGAATGCAGAGTTCCAAAGAATAGCACGACAAGATAAGAAAGCCTTCCTCAGTGATCAGTGCAAAGAAATAAAGGAAAACAATAGAATGGGAAAGACTAGAGATCTCTTCAAGAAAATTAGACATACCAAGGGAATATTTCATGCAAAGATGGGCACAATAAAGGACAGATATGGTATGGACCTAACAGAAGCAGAAGATATTAAGAGGTGGCAAGAATACACAGAAGAACTATACAAAATAGATCTTTATGACCCAGATAACAAAGATGGTGTGATCACTCACCTAGAGCCAGACATCCTGGAATGAGAATTCAAGTGGATCTTAGGAAGCATCACTATGAACAAAGCTAGTGGAGGTGATGGAAGACCAGTTGAGCTATTTCAAATCCTAAAAGATGATGCTGTGAAAGTGCTGCACTCAATATGCCTGCAAATTTGGAAAACTCAGCAGTGGCCCCAGGACTGGGAATGTCAGTTTTCATTCCAATCTCTAAGAAAGGCAATGCCAAAGAATGCTCAAACTATGCACAGTTGCACCCATCTCACATGCTGGCAAAGTAATGCTCAAAATTCTCCAAGCCAGGCATCAACAGTACATGAACCATGAACTTCCAGATGTTCAATCTGGATTTCAAAAAGACGGAACCAGAGATCAAATTGCCAACATCCTTTGGATCATCGACAAAGCAAGAGAGTTCCAAAAAAACATCTACTTCTGCTTTATAGACTATGCCAAAGCCTTCAACTGTGTGGGTCACAACAAACTGTAGGAAATTCTTAAAGAGATGGGACTACCAGACTCCCTGACCTGCCTCCTGAGAAATCTGTATGCAGGTCAAGAAGCAACAGTTAGAACTGGACATGGAACAACAGACTTGTTCCAAATTGGGAAAGGAGTACATCGAGGCTGTATGTTGTCACTCTGATTGTTTAACTTATATGCAGAGTACATCACGAGAAACTCTGGGCTGGATGAAGCACAAGCTGGAATCAAGATTGCTGGGAGAAATGTCAATAACCTCAGATATGCAGATGATACCACACTTATGATAGAAAGTGAAGAAGAACTAAAGAACCTCCTGATGAAAGTGAAAGAGGAGAGTGAAAAAAATTGACTTAAAACTCAACATTCAAAAAACAAAGATCGTGGCATCTTGTCCCATCACTTCATGGCAAATAGATGGGGAAACAATGGAAACAGTGTCGGACTTTATTTTCTTGGGCTCCAAAGTCACTGCAGATGGTAACTGTAGCCATGAAATTAAATGATGCTTGCTCCTTGGAAGAAAAACTGTGACCAACCTAGCCAGCATATTAAAAAGCAGAGCCATTACTTTGGCAACAAAGGTCTGTCTAGTTAAAGCTATGGTTTTTCCAGTAGTCATGTATGGATGTGAGAGTTGGACCATAAAGAAAGCTGAGCGCCAAAGAATTGATGCTTTTGAACTGTGGTACTTGAAGAATTGATACTTTTGAAGACTCTTGACAGTCTCTTGGACTGCCAGGAGATCCATCCAGTCAATCCAAAAGGAAATCAGTCCTGACTATTCATTGGAAGGACTGATGTTGAAGCTGAAGCTCCAATACTTTGGCTATCTAATGCAAAGAACTGACTCATTGGAAAAGACCCTGGTGCTGGGAAAGATTGATGGTGGAAGGAAGGGGATGACAGAGGATGAGATGGTTGGATGGCATCATTGACTCGATGTCCATGAGTTTGAGTAAGCTTCGGGAGTTGGTGGTGGACAGGGAAGCCTGGCATACTGCAGTCCATGGGGTCGCAAAGAGTTGGACTCTCCTGAGCGACTGAACTGAATTGACTTTAAAAATTGTTAGCTTATTCTATCCTGAGCATAAGAGAACATGAAAAGGATTACCTTTCTGCTGTAGTGAGACATTCCCCCCATAGACATATTGCTTGAAATCATACTATTTAATCATAGTTCTAGTGTTATTACTAGCATAGTAGCTTATACCATTCAGCCAAAGTCACACCACTATTAATATGATAGTTCTGTTTGTTATTGACACACATGAAATTGGCACAGCTTCAGCTGCTTATGGACTGAAATAGTGGTTGTGGTTGATTATCCACAATGTATGTACTTTCTTTTCCTAGTTAGGTACATCTAGGTCATTCCCTGCTCTGTGCTTCAGAAGATGGTGGATAACAAAAGAAAGATAGATATAGAAGATATTTCCTGGCATTTGGGGATCAGTAGCTCAGCCCCGGATAAAAGGGTTGATGGAGAGGAAGTGGAATGAGCTCAGTTCAAAGACAATAAAGCTGATTCAGGGCAGCACACGATGTTGTAAGAGTCACACTTTCCTGATTCCTTTCTACCTCCAGACTCGATCAAAATCTCCTGGACCTGGATTGGAAGATGCATCAGAAAGGAAATTAGAGGTTAATAATGGTGGGTGTCTTGGTCCTGCCCTTCTCCTTCCAGCTGAGCTTTGGAAACTGGCTGGTGAGGCAAGGATGAGACAAAGTCATGACAGGCTTGGGCTCTGAAAGCAGAGGAGCCCAGGAGACCATCTCTTGGTCTGTGTGTCCTCACTAGAGACCGTATCTTGGCGGGGGACATGCATCACTGAGCAGGGCCTCGGAGCTGCACCTGGACCCCTAGGGGTGAGGCAGGACTCAACAAAGAGTGGCACAGATGGATGACCAGAGGCCAGAGGGGGCAAGGCGGGCGGATGACAACCCGAAACCCACTTGCCACACAGCCTCCGGGAGCCTGGGTGGGATCCTGTGTAAATAAGTGGGCAGAAGATCCAAACCAAGGGAGCAAAAAGAGCTGGAATTTTTTCCTGCAAATATTAGGAGCTAAATGGACATTTGTTAGCAAGATTTGTTATCATAAACATTCTAACACTCCCCTTAAGACAGAGAATTTTGCTTATAAACCATAGACTTACAAAATTTAATTTATCTTGCATTCAAATACATGTTTAAAATTAAGAATTGCATTGATTTTTTAAAATGAATCTCTTATTTGAGTAGAAAGTAAATTATAGAATAATATGTACATTGTTATATCTAAATAACTTTAAAAGAATAGAAAACAATATGCTAGTTTGCATGCATAGAAGTTTCCTCTAAGGAGGGGCAGAATGGGACAGGAGCTTCAACTAGAGCTACAATATTTGTTTTTAGAAAAAGAATATTTAAGACAAGCACTAAAATGTGTAAGTCTCACTTTCTCTCTCTCTTTCTTGCTCTCGGATAAGCCTTCAGTATTAAGGGCTGATGTATCATCTGCTGGTTTTTCCCTCAGTTGCAGTTGATATTGATGATGGGGCAGTGTGAGTGTTTAAAGATGTGTTGGATTGTAACTATTATTGTAAATTTGACATACTGGTAGTCAAGTTGGATGTTACAAATAGAATTTCAGCATGAGGGGATTGGGGGTGAAACTTTCCAGGGAATGGAAACAAAGGCTTCAACCTAAAACAGTTGAATGCCATTTTCAAAGGGGGACATCTGGTGATGGGAAAAGTGGAACAATAACCTGAAAAGAAAGATGCTGCTTTGATTGGTGAGAGGGGAACATCGTGTAGACATGAGACAGAAAACCAGCACTGAAGGTGTGTGTAAAGAGTAGGTGGTTGGTTGGCTGGCTGAAATACATGTGGAGGTGAGCATGACAAGAGCCAAACCTGGAAGGGGACCATTAACTCCAGAGAGAAAATGGTGGAGTACAGGACGAGATCAAGCAAAAGAAAACAACCCATCAAACAACCTCTCCCCAACATCAGGCCACACTCCACCCTCTTTCCTGTTGAGGGTAGTGCTAACAAAATCCACAGAAGAAGTTTAAAGGAAAATATTTAAAAATAAAAAAGAGACTGGGTTCTGGTTTCTCTTGAAGATGAGAAATACCTGATACACTATAAATAAATACATTTAATGAAAATGATATTAAACCACATTTTGCATGATAAGATTGAATCAGATTGTTTTCTAAACACAATAATCAAGTCAATTAAGCAAAAAAGCCAGTATGAAAACCACAAAACTTAGATGAAATCCAGCTATTGAAACCTGACTAATTTGTTACAACAAACCCACAAACAAAATCATAGATGCTATCTGATCTTACTGTCTCAATTTGGTTACAGTAACTCTGGATCTTAGAAAATTCGTTAACAAGAAAAACTAATCAAATAGCCAGGAAGTATCCTTGTCTTTCTTTCTTTCTTTCTTTCTCTATTATTTGAGAAAAATAAACCTTGAGTATAAGATGTCTATGCATTATTTACTAAATTTTTCCATTTTTAATTGAATTTGATATTTGTGGTGATATGTGGAGTTCAAGTGTCTAAAGAAATACACTGGAGTGTAACTGTTACAGTAAAACTGCCCCCAAACCAAGGTAAACTTTCTCCACCATGGGACATGTCGGGTGCCTCGAATGATCCTTAGGAGAAATAATGAACAGACACTGGAAACCATGGGACATGTCGGGTGCCTCGAATGATCCCTGGAAACCATGGGACATGTCGGGTGCCTCGAATGATCCTTAGGAGAAATAATGAACAGACACTGGAAACCATGGGACATGTCGGGTGCCTCGAATGATCCCTGGAAACCATGGGACATGTCGGGTGCCTCGAATGATCCTTAGGAGAAATAATGAACAGACACTGGAAACCAAAGCATGAGTGATGCTATAAAAATGAGCTCTCTCTGCTGTTTACTTACGGCCAGACTACAGCTTTAAAATTAAATACCCCCAGCTGAGTGCATAAAATTATATTGAAACACAACTATTTTCATTCTAAGAGAATGTCAAATAAAAATCACACAAAATACCTTCCCATAGTCCAAAAGCCATCAATGCAAGCTGAGCAAATTAGGGAAGTTTTGACATGGTGCTTCTTTAAATATTTCACAAAGATTATAATGAAAAGATGACACCTATTTGGGGGAGATGGTTTAATATCTACCCAATAGGCGAAACTGAAGTTATTTGCATATCTCTTTATTATGGTAAAGAATCTGCCTGCAATGCAGGAGACCTGGGTTCGACCCCTGGGTTGGGAAGATCCCCTGGAGAAGGGAAAGTCTACCCACTCCAGTATTCAGTATTCTGGCCTGGAGAATTCCATGGATCGTATAGTCCATGGGGTCGCAAAGAGTTGGGCATGACTGAGTGACTTTCACTTATTATTCTTAAGGCTTATTTTTCCCATTCTAAATGTAACATAGAAATGAAAACAAAACAAACAGTACTGCCCATGGCACCTAGATGCATAAACTTATAGGGCAAGGATACACTGATTCCAAACCACTGCCTGGTTTAGCCTAAAGCCTCCAAGTTGATACTTGGGCAGCCCTACTCCCAGGAAACTTGATAGGAGTTCAGACTCTGCCTGGTGCTGTCAGTTCAGTTCAGTTCACCCAGTCGTGTCCGACTCTTTGCAACCCCGTGGACTGCAGCACGCCAGGTCTCTCTGTCCATCACCAACTCTTGGAGTTTACACAAACTCATGTCCATTGAGTTGGTGATGCCATCCAACCACCTCATCCTCTGTCGTCCCCTTCTCCTCCTGCCTTCAATCTTTCCCGGCATCAGGGTCTTTTCAAATAAGTCAGTTCTTCACATAAGGTGGCCAAAGTATTGGATCTTAAGCTTCAGCATCAGTCCTTCCAATGAATGTTCAGGACTGATTTCCTTTAGGATGGACTGGTTTGATCTCCTTGCAATCCAAGGGACTCTCAAGAGTCTTCTCTCCAACACCACAGTTCAAAAGCATCAATCTTCAGCTCTCAGCTTTCTTTATGGTCCAACTCTCTCATCCACACATGACCACTGGAAAAACCATAGCCTTGACTAGATGGACCTTTGTAATGTCTCTGCTTTTTAATATGCTATCTAGGTTGGTCATAGCTTTTCTTCCAAGGAGCAAGCGCCTTTTAATTTCATGGCTGTAGTCACCAATTGCAGTGATTTTGGAGCCCAAGAAAATAAAGTCTGTCACTGTTTCCATGTTTCCGCATCTATTTGCCATGAAGTGATGGGACCAGATGCCATGATCTTCGTTTTCTGAATGTTGAGTTTTAAGTCAACTTTTTCACTCTTCTCTTTCACTTTCATCAAGAGGCTCTTTAGTTCTTCTTCACTTTCTGCCATAAGGGTGGTGGTCATCTGCATATCTGAGGTTATTGATATTTCTCCCAGCAATCTTGATTCCAGCTTGTGCTTCCTCCAGACCAGTGTTTCTCATGATGTACTCTGCATACAAGTTAAATAAGCAGGGTAACAATATACAGCCTCAATATTCTCCTTTCCCAATTTGGAACCAGTCTGTTGTTCCATGTCCAGTTCTAACTGTTGCTTCTTGACCTGCATACATTCAGGAGGCAGGTCAGGTGGTCTGGTATTCCCATTTCTTTAAGAATTTTCCACAGTTTGTGGTGATCCACACAGTCAAAGGCTTTGGCGTAGTCGATAAAGAAGTACTGTTTTTTAAACTTTATGCAGTGTTTCCTAATCACATTATGTAGGTTCCTCAAGACCAGAACCTTTATTTTTCCATAATTGAATCCCTAACTAGCATAGTGTCTGCAAGTAGGTAACCAATAGAAGTTTGCCAGCTGGGACTTCGCTGACAGTCCAGTGGTTAGCACTTTGCCTTCCAA
This sequence comes from Dama dama, assembly GCF_033118175.1. Taxonomy (NCBI): domain Eukaryota; kingdom Metazoa; phylum Chordata; class Mammalia; order Artiodactyla; family Cervidae; genus Dama; species Dama dama. The sequence continues at coordinate 124,278 of NC_083696.1, forward strand.
TGCCGAGGGTGTGGATTCAATTCCTGGTAAGGGAGCTAAGATGCCACATGCCTCTTGGTGAAAAACCCAAAACATAAAACAGAAGCAATATGTAACAAATTCAATAAAAGCTTTAAAAATGGTCCACATTAAGAAAAAAAAAAACCTTAAAAAAGTTTGTCAATTGATTTGTATATGTATTTTGTTGGTCAATTATTGACATCTCTGCTTTTCAGTGACTTCTTTAAATGCTTATTAAAATGCATCACTCAGATTTTTATAACATATTTTCATGCTTTAACTTCATTCTATAATCAGAAGTTTAATTGCAGTATTTTTGTTTACAAACCTTGACATATGTTTCCACATACAGATAATGGCCAATCCCTGAATCTAATATGAAAGCTAAATTATAATTTTCAAAGTTACTAAATATAAATATTTGATGAATGGGTTCTTTGCCTTCTTTTATTCAAGCTAAGGAATTTGAAAAATGACATTATTAAGTCATTTTATAAAGTGCTTTGTTGCATTCTAGTTTTAATAATGCAAAATTATTTTAGCGTAATGCTAATGAAGATAGAGTCAGTATTTATTATAATTCATTGCATAAACTTTAAAATAATTTTTTCAAAATGAGTTTGTGAAACAAAATATCAATTATTTTCTCCATCAAAGGCTGCTTTTATTTTCAGTAAAACCATTGCACCAAAGTGCTTCTTACTCTTTGTACTGATCAGTGTTAAGGTGGGCTGAGTATAAGATGCAGAAGATCTGATTGTAGTTAGGGGGACCATGGATCTTTGTTTGCCTGGAACAGTTCCAGTTTATACATACTATTCTGACATACTTGTTAATATTGCTCCTTTACTTTAAAAATACCTTAGTTTGGATGGTCACTCTAGTCACACTACCAGTTCAAACCAAGTGTGTATCTCTATGTGGGTTAGCTAACTTTTACTCGGCTCAGTTCACCATTTGTAAGATGAGGAATTTGACCTAGGTGATACATCAGCTCTGTTCACCTTTACTATTTTGACCTGTGAATAAAGCATAGGTCTCAAGAGTGACGTTGCTTATATTGGTTTTCTCATTTTCAGGATAAAAAATTTCCTCAACAAAAATTCACAGAAAGACTTCCTTGAAACAGTTACTTAGTATAAAACAAAAATCCAAATTCTGCTCTTTGATCACACACTGGCAGGCTGATATTCGCTAAGCTCTATGTGACTCATTCCTCTTGTAAAGGCTTGTCAAGAATGTCAAAACCCTGTCAACAATCAACTATTTTCCTACACAGGTCTTAAAGTTACACAAATAAAGTTAAATAAACTTTACCTCTTCTGTGGATAAAAATCTGAGGAAGGAGGCAGAGAGCTGGGGAAAAGCAGGAAGAAACAATACAAACAGCAAGGCAGGGAAAGGAGTTTCTGCGGGCTGCTGGCCCGAAGTGGGGCGTGTGACGCCGCGGGAGGGGCAGGTGCCTGCTGCGGGTTCACCACAGCCAGATGCCAGGATGTTTGAGATCCTCGAAAGGGACACAAGGGAACTATAAACTGTTTCAGTATTTTGAAAATGCAAACGGAAGGTGTTCATCAACTTCACAGCTGTATTAGCTTATCCAGAAGATCAGACTCCTGAGGTTCCAGCCAGCATTCTGTGAGCCCATGGCGATGGGAGCAGGATACGACGCATAAGCAGACAGAAGAAAGCCTAGTGGAGACAATTCTGTAACAAAGAAGTGCTGACCTCACTCTATTCATTTTGGATGAGACATTTTTACTATAGAAGTCAGAGTCACATGCAGTCCAGGTGTTACATACACCCCAAGACTAACTCTTTAGCTTGGGAATTTACGAGGACGATTATAGGCTTTGTTGAGAATATCTGAGAGCACTCGCAGTGAGAAGGATACACGCCGCCCGGTTACAGGGTTTGCATGCCGGAGGACACACGTAGGCGCCGCTGTCAGACAGTAATTCTGTCTTCCCCATGCTCTGCTTTGCTCTTTCAGGGCAGCTGGAGACATTACACCGGTTTGTTCCTTCCAGACACAGAAAACCCTTCTGTGTGTGTCGTAGCCATCGCCCTGTGTGTCTCTGCTGCAACTTGCTCCTGTCCAGGGGTTTCACTAATAATTACACAGAGTTCTTGAATTTTACTAAGGCATTTTCTCAAATTGCAGTCACTATATGCAATTTTTTTCCTACTAACTTCCATTTGACTTGCTCTGAACTTTGTCTGATGCCTGCTTTGCTAGTTGCAGAGGTCAGTGTTTCCTACATAGTGAACCTGACCCAGGAGAAGGGGGCCCTGGGCAGGCTGTGGGGAGCAGTGATGGTTAAATGTGGCAAGCTTAGGGAGGGCCTTGAGGCCAGGCAGTGGTGAGGTTTGAAATGTTGGGAGACAGGCTCACCAAATGTTTCTGGTTAGGAAAGTGACAAAACAGTGGGTTCTTAAATAAATTAGAGTATTCTAACTTGGGGGACTGTAAATTAAAGTCATATTTTAAAAGGGACTTTTTACTTTAGCCCCCAACTCCAGGAAGAAAATTGTTTTCCCGAGTGGACTACAGAATTGTTGAAGAAGATATTCATAAAAATGCCCAGGGAAACAGGTTTTGTCATGAGGAAAGTTTGGGAAATAGCCTCTTAATTTATCTTTTTGTGACTAAGATTTCACAATAGCACTTTAAACATCTACACTAAAGAAAGCCATTCGATTTTGGTTACCATGTAACTTCTTGAACTTACTGGAAAGCAAGATTTGTGCTTGCAGCGTGTGTCACAAAGCATCAATGTTGTGCAGAACTCTGACCCAGGCTTTGTTCAGAAAGAACAAAATCATTCAGTATAAAAACCTGTTTAATACTGAAAGATCTGAAAAGATAATACATTTTTTCCTTTCTTGTTATCCATCAGGAGCTATGTTTTCTACAGGTCCTCTCCTCTCCTTGCTGCAGAGCAAGACATCATTGTAACCATGTCAGTTATGAAAAGATGAACATTCTTTCTCTTAGGCTACTAAAATACCTCTGCTTTAATTTAAGCCTATTTCCTCTTGTGATTTTCATAGAAAATCACACAAAAAAGGATCAATATCCTGTTTCCAGAAACCTGCTTCAACAATAAGGAGAACACATTCCTGTTAAAACTTCCCCTTAAGTTTTCTCTCACTGCACAGTCACCAGTCTGAATCGCTATGGTCACCTTTTTCTCCAACCTCTATGGTCACTAGTTTTCCAACCTCTTTCTTATAATCACTCGAGGCAGCTTTGAGTTCATCAGAAAAGAAGGAACAAAGGGAGCAGAAACTTCCTGGTGCAAAAGAGGCAGCTGAGTCACTGGTCCCGGAGCAGAAAGCTCCAGGTCCTGTGGCCGGGAAGGCTCTGGGGACCGGCTCCTCCTTGCTCCCCAGCAGGAGTGAGGCTGGGGAGATGGGCCCACGTGTGCTGGAGGCTCTCAGGACATCCAGAGCGGGAACATTATCCCCAGCTGCCCAATAGGCAGCGAAGCGAACACACCACTCCTCAGGAGTATGACTGGAAGCCAGTTGAGATGATAAAGTGACCCAATTGTTCTTTCTTAACAAGAACCTAGTGTGCTTCATCTTGAGTTTAATACTTCAAATAATGACATTTTAACCTGAGAAGAAGAAAACATCGGTGTCAAATTGTGGTCACATGCTTATAATTCTCTCTATAAAGATAGATAGGCTTTGTGCAGATGTTAATTTTCAATAAATATGATTTCACATAATCGACTGACAGTTTGCATGTTACATGAACTTGTTCTGAAGGAGCAGATGAAGGTTAAGGAACCTAAAGATCTGTATTAGGTAACCTAACTATTTTGTCCATGGCTGTGCCAAGTAATGAAGGGGCAGTTGGAAGAAAGGCAATGGCTTGGCACCTTCACCCTGGGTAGCACAGGACGAGTGACCTTCTGGGACACAGTGAAAGCCGGTATCTTAAGCAACATTGCATCCCCCTCTGAATCAAAGGGATTAGGAAGTTTCTAAAACTGATGACTAAGAACTGGATATTAATTAAACAAGAAGGTAAATAATAGATTACCTGTACAAAGATATACTTCCTGAGATAATAGAGAGTTTGATAATTTATTGTACTTTGGAAGGAAGTTCATTCATTTTGGGAAACTTTTTTCTTACAGATCCGGGTAGTGATAGACCAGGAGTCCTGGCTGTGTGAGCCTGCTCCGGGGTCTGGCCCACAGAGCAGATTCTGATTATAAATTAACCAGGGATGGAGGAGAGTGCTGGTTTTAAAGCCAGGAAGTCTGGAGCCAAGACCTGGCTCTGTCAGCGACTGGTTACAAAGCCTGACACATTACATAGCCTGGGCTCACCTTCCTCCTGAGGTTCTGTAGCGATGGTGAAGGGTAGTATGTGGAGAAGTCTCGGATGCAGTCAGGAGCCTTTCCCCCTCCTCTAATGAATTCTTTTCTGTTCACCCACAGATAATCCTCTGTCCCTCAATTCTGAAACCCTTGGGCTCCCTAAGTTACAAAGTGTGCTGGGAATAGCAGGCAGGAGAGTATGCGTCATTCCCCAAAGTCCCTGCAGGGTCCTCGGGGCAGGAAAGTCTACCAGAAATTCATGACAGCCATCGGTCTGGTACTCCAGCTGAGTCGATTTACACTAGTCTTTTCCCCATTACACTCTCTCTTCTGTCCCAAGGGCACCCTCGGGCTCCTGTGATGGGGAGTATGCACCCATGTGTTGTGAAAGAGCCACATCAATCATTAGAACTTTACTTTGGTTTTTATTAGACAAGGATGAAATAACGCACATGGAGACTGCTCTGTCGATCATTATAATTTCTAGCAAACTGGAAGTATGTCCTGCTCCCGTCACAGTCCTTCACCTCTTGCTGCTTCTGTGCCCTCTGCTCTGACTCTGCAGCTCCTTCCTCAAGGGCTGAGGCCCTTCCCAGCCCTTCGACCTCAGGCGGTCATGTGACTCACTCAGGCCAACAGGACGCCAGCTGCCCTGGAGCGCAGAGGCCTGAGGAGCCTTCTGTTCTGCTCCGTCCTTGCTCCTGGCCTCGTGAGGGGTGTGAAACAGGGCCTCGTGGTCCTTGCCCCCGTGTCCTTCAGCCTGGCTTTGTCTATGGAAAAACTTTAGCCACAAAGTGAGTTTAATCAGAGAAGTGAGAACAGCAGAAACAAAGGAAAACAGTCAAAGGAGACCAAATATTAATAGTCACTAAGCGGAGCTTCAGTTCCTCCCCAAGGGATGTATATAATATTCTGAGCCATGTCCTGTGAGCTGTCTTGTAGATACTGAACCCCACCAGGTGGAGGCGTTAGCTACGTGATGACCGGACTGTAGCCAAGATAAGGCTCCATGATTCTGAGAACTAGCCTCAGGGAACAAACCGACCCTGGAACTGAAGACTGACTGTACTTAAAACAATCAAGATGATGCTGATCAGACCACCGATGACCAATTTCAAGATGATTGTCAGGGCTGACTGTGCTGTTTCTACATGGAGCCCCCTCCCTCTGTCTGTAAAAGTTCTTGCCCCCTGATTGTCAGCGGGAGGGAGTTGGCCTTTGGACAGGAGTCCACCCTCCTCCCCAGTTGCCAGCATCCAAAATAAAGCAAACTTTCCTTTCCGTCAACCTAAGAGATTTGGTTGTGCTTTCCTGAAGCAGGCAGAAGAGAAGATCACTGGTGACTGTGAGAATGAGGACATTTCAGGACCTGTAGGGATTCTCTCCACCATCACAGTGGGAACTGAGACATTTCTACAACAGGTAGATGAACATTCCTCTCTTCTCCTCGTGTCAGCATCCCTACCTTCTCCAGGCTGGATTAATGGGAATGTGTGTGAGATCCCTGGATTCAGCATCCATAGTGCAGAGGTCAGGGACACTGGTGTCAGCTGCTGGATGGCCTGTGTCCCAAACAAAAGGCAGGCCACTATTTCTGCATGTAATCAAGCCAGGCAGTCAGGGCATACATTGTGTTTTGGGGCTAGTTCTGGTTAGTGAAAAAACATTTCTGCCTTGGGGCCTGGGATCAGAAGTGGGTGCTAGCAGAATATGTGGACTTTCAGATTCCAGTGAAATATCATGCATACTGAATAGCAAAATGCTGAGTCAATGACTCTACACTGGAAAAGACAGACTGAGGTGATTGAGTCAAAGATCGTGTGCTGTTCCAGCACTAACCTATTTCAAATTTCCCTCCGTTTGCATTTCCTTATCTGAGAGTTAGTCCCCATCAGTTTGTTCCTGATGGGGAAGGCCTGGTCCTCTGTTTTCCTGGAGAAACTCTGGGCTGTGGGCCTCAGCCTGGCTGCCCTTTTCCTGGCCCGTCTCATTTCCGTGCAGCCCCTGTGGCCTCAGCATCAAACAACACAGCCTCAACTGAGGAGAGAAGCAGCTGCTCTGGAGAACTCTGGAAACCCACTGAAGACTTTGCCAAGGGAAGGAGAAAAGTCTCCTAGCTAACAAAAGGGGATAATAGCTTGGAACTGTTCAGGGGCCTCTGGTCATTTAGCATATAAATTCTGATCAACCCAACACAAATTCAAACCCCCCAAAGCTGTCTTACCGGGATTTCTGTTTCAACTGAGTTTAAACTGCATTATAGTTACCACCCATCTGTTATGGAGACACCTGGAGAAGCTTTCTGGTTGCCATTCTTCCAGCACAATATAATTTTTTCTACTAGGTTTTAGAATAGAAACCATTTGATTTGAGTCATGAATAATAAAATGCTCTTTGGATGAATCTCAGTGATTCATAGTGGAAAGGTGCTATTTAGGAATTTTCAGTAAGTATCTTAAGTGAGTTGATTAAATATAATAGTATCCAAAAAATGGAAAATAAGTATCATCAGGTAGATTTGGTTTATGTTCCTCTTTAATGCTCTATTTTGGGTAAATGTGTCAGAGACAGGAGTTCAAAACCAAGTTCCACCAAGTCAATAGAGGTGAAGTCTTGGGCAAGGCATGTGGCCTTTTCTAGGACTTATTTTCCTAACTTGTAAAATGAGGGGAATACCATCTAATGGCAGAAAGTGAAGAGAAACTAAAGAGACTTGATGCGTGTGAAAGAGAAGTAAAAAACCTGACTTAAAACTCAACATTAAAAAACCTACCACCTGAGCCATCAGGGAAGCTCAAGATCATGGCATCTGGTCCCATCACTTCATGGAAAATAAAAGCAGAAAAAGTAGAAACAATGACAGATTTCATTTTCTTGAGTTCCAAAAGCACTGCTGATGGTAACAGCAGCCATGAAACTAAAGATGCTTACTCCTTGGAAGGAAAACTATGACAAACCTAGACAGCATATTAAAAAGCAGAGACATCAGTTTGTCAACAAAGGTACATAGAATCAAAGCTATGGTTTCTCCAGTAGTCATGTATGAATGTGAGAATTGGACCATGAAAAAGGCTGAGCCCTGAAGAATTGATGCTTTCTAGTTGTGGTGCTGGAGAAGACTCTTGAGAGTCCCTTGGACTGCAAGGAGATCCAACCAGTCAATATTCAGGAAATCAGTCCTGAATATTTATTGGAAGGACTATTGTGAAACTGAAGCTCCAGTACTTTGGCCACCTGATGCAAAGAGCCAATTCATTGGAAAAGACCATGATGCTGGGAAAGACTGAAGGCAGGAGGAGAAGGGGACGACAGAGGATGAGATGGTTGGATGGCATCACCGATTCAATGGACATGAGTCTGAGCAAGCTCCAGGAGAGAGTGGAGTGCTATAGCCCAGGCTGTCACAAAGAGTCGGACATGACTTAGCAACTGAGCAGCAACAGCCATCCAACCATAACGTTTGGAGAAATGCGTAATTCCTTGCCCTGTGCTCCCTCAGAATTGTAGGTGTTTGGTCACCGTGACCTGATGCCAGCTCTTCAGCTGCCTTGGAGATGATTCCTCACTTACTGTCGGGTGAGCCCAGTTCCCTGAGGCAGCAGTGCAGAGTCCAGAGCTCAGAGAGAGTCCGTGGGACCACACGGCTCCTTTATCCTGACTCTGTGACTTGCTGATTGAGGGGTACTGAGTGTGTTATAATGCTTCACCCTCCTTCTGCTTTAGCCTCATGGGGATAAGTGAGTAGCCTGTACACTATTGTGAGAATTTAGTAGGTTTTGTAAGAAAGAGAAAGCTTTCAGTACACCACCTGTTCATGGTAGGTACACTATTCTTTTTGGATAAATGAAGGAGCTTATTCTCAGGTTCTAATAGCCAGGTATCTTGGAAGACCCATCTGAGTTCATTCTCTGCTGCTTTCTTTATCTTCTTTCCCTACTTCCAAATCTGGATACTAGACAACTGGTAGCAGGTGGCCATCCTCTGAGGTATGGAATTTTCTTTGTGGTATCAGTAAAGAAGGAAACACCAGTGATAGTACTGAGAAAAAACTTCAGGAGCTTCACGTAACAGAAGTCACCTTTCTCACTCACATCAGGGCAGGGATGGGTAGGTGGGGAGACTCTGCCAAAGATGTGTGGTCCCCTCTGCAGTGCAGATAGTTTGCTGAGAAGTTGCTTCCCACGAGGACTGCATTCACCAGCATATCCTGCACGGGGCACCCGTGCAGCTGAGTCCCAGTCAACGGAATACAGACAGAGCAGTGTGCACACCTTTAGGGCTGACCCTTAAGTGCGTCCTGTTGATCCCTGTTGATCACTCTGGCCTTGACTCCATCGGCCACTAGGTCCTGACGGAGCTGCCTTCAGCAGGACTTAGAAGCACACCTGGAAGATAGTGCAGTCGCTCTCAGGCTGAGTCCCTGCAAGTCTGCTGATGCTGAGTTCTTTCCCCTGGTCCAGAACACCCAATCTTGGGCATTCTTGACTGTTACTCCAATGTGAAAAGCAAGTCCTCATTGTCTCCCCCACTGCTTGGAGTGCATGCGGGCTCATATTCTTTGACGAATATTCTTTGAATATTCATATTCTTTGACTGTGAGTTCAAATGCATTTGACCAGAGAAAACAAGACAGGAATCTTTGTGCTGATGTAAGCTATCACTACATTTTTGAATATTGGTTTACTGCACCTCTTTCTTTATCCCACTCTATTAATATCTAAACATGACAGTAATGTTTCTAAGATTTAAAAATATTTTCATTATTGATATTTATGTATGACTTTGCCCAATAAGTTGACAGAAGGAAATATTTTATTCCTAGATAGGAAACATATCCCTATATCCAATGCAGAATTTAAAAAATAATTTTAATCACAAAGTATTATACATAAGTGAGAAAGTACATAAAGCTAAGTGTGTGATTTTAATGAATTGTTACATGAACACTAATGTGGGCACCACTCAGACCAAGAAATGAAAGGTCATCAGCGTCTCCTGTATGACACGTCCTGATTTCATGTCTTTCTGCCAAGCATCACTAAGGCACAAATTACCACTCATTAAGGAGAAGGACCCACCACAAGGGGACCTTCAGGCTTCTCCCAAGAGGCTGGTAGAAAGGACCCTATTGGATTGGGCTGTGTTTGGTGATTTGGGGTCATGTGAGGAAGCTCTATCTGGGCTGGAGGCTCCAGGCATAAAAACCATGGGCAGTTTTATGACTGGAGGGTCTCGACAAGTCTGAGTAGGAGGGAGGCTGGGCTGATGAGTCGTGCGCCGTCACTCACTCCAGCTGGTGTTCTGCGGTTTAGACCAGGTTTAGGTCTGTCTGTTCAGACTCATTCCTGAGAGCTTTGTTCCTGCCCTCCTTCTCACCTGGTGTTGATGTTTATGAGCAGAACACCAGCCCAGCTTTGGGATTTGAGTGGTGGCCTTTCTCTCAGAGTTCACACCCATTTCCCACTGTGTCATTTAAAAGTCTCTTTCATAACGCTGGGAATTAAGGTTTTGGACTTGTCCACCAGACAGTAGCAAGTGCATTTTTTGACCTCACATTCAAGTTGAAGTTTCTTTTTATTCTCCAAGGAGTACTGAAATAATATTTAATTTTCCTCAATTTTATAATTAACTCCAGAAGCAAGCATTTAAGAATTGAAGAAAACAATCAGATGGATTTTCCCAGAAACGTGTTTTTATTTTCCTAACAATTCTTTATATATGGTTTTTAAAAGACCTGCTTGCAGCTTGATATGTGATTATGTTTTAGTCTTTAACCTTTCTCTGCCCTCAATTTCATGCTACGTATCTAATCTGTGAAGATGTAAACAGAAATGATGTGCAAAGAACACTTTAATAATCAGTTAATTTTCAAAAAAATTTGCTTCAAAACCATATACAACATATTTTATTTATTTGACCATAATGGCAGCTAATCTGCAACTCCATGATCAGGACATTCCCACTATTCTAACTTTGATGTAACTCGTGGAGCTTTGGGGTGACCTCCCCGTCTGTAACATGAGGAGGAACAGAGGGCTTCCAGGGGTAAAAGAGATAACACTAGAGAAGGTGCACTAGAGAGTTGCTGCTGAAGTTTGTAACAGTTGATCTTCACAGCCATCAAAGGAGTTGGCAGAGCAGATACCAGGACCACCTTTTACAGGCACTTTGGGGAATTAAATAATTAGCCCAAAGTCTCACCCAAGCATCACTAAATTCATAAATTGCTTCATATTTAACAAAGTTATTCTAACTTACCTTTGCAAATGTTATCTATGTTATACTCCTGTGTAACAGTTCTTATTTTCCCTAGGAGAGTATTCAACCAAGAGTGGCTCAACAATTTGCCCAAGTTCATTGTTTGTGTTAAAGCCAGAAACCAAGCTTCTTCTTTTTTCACTCTGAATATTTATAGTCTTGCCACTCTTCTACTGCATTTTTACAGCATGGTTGCTCAAGTGTTTTTCCTAAAGAAAATTATGCTAATTTTCTATTAAGAATCTCATTTGCATGCAGGGAAAGCAGAAAATACAAAGCTAAGAAAAACAAAGGCATATATCGCCACTAGCATTAAGGCTGTGGTTTTTAGTTCAAGAATTATTGCAAGTGAGATCATGACTGAGCAGATCTTTCTGGATTCAAGTATGGTTGCTTCCTGATGACTGTCTCCTAAGTCCGTGCCTGCTGCAACTGGTAATTACTAAACACCAGGCCAGATTTCCCAGCACTTCCAACAAGCAGTGCCACCTGTTCTGTTATTAGTTGTCAGTGTTTTGGAATATTCTGAGGAAACCTGAAGTGGAAAACCATTAGGCATAAGTCAAAACAAGAGAAAAATATGCAAAGTTCTAACTACTGACTTCAGAAGACATGCATTGCCTACAGACCCTCTGAACTTCCTCCTGGCACAAATGCAAAGTGGTGCATTTTTCTTTCTTTCTATTTTATCTAAATATTGATATTATCATGACTATTATATAAGCAAGAAGAATGAGACACAATAACAGACAGCAATGGATATATGACAACTCTAGTGATGTAGAATTATTGCCAAGGGTGAAAGGGATTAATGTTTCTTGACTTGAAAATTCATGACTCTAGAAAGAGCAATGGATCTTAAGGCCAAGTAACAGAGACTGAAATCTGTTTTTGCATCTCCCGGGTGAGACTTTTGGCTAATTATTTACTTCCTCAAAGTGTCTGTAAAAGGAGATTTCAGTATCTGCTCTGCCAACTCCCTGGGTGGTTGTGAGAATTGACTGTTACAAACTTTAGTGACTGAGACGTCTTTACTGATTCTTTTACGTGCCTCTTACCAACAGTAGTAATAAACTTTATCTGTAAAGTAAAAGGATTAATTTGAAAATTGTTCATATTATCTTTTAACTTTAAAACAGAAAATGTTTTAAATGTTTAATTCTCTGAGCACCTACTTCATGCTCAGTTGTGTCTGATCCTGCAACCCCATGGAGTATAGCCTGCCAGGCTTCTCTGTCCATGGGATCTCCCAGGCAATACTGGAGTGGGTTGCCATTTCCTCCTCCAGAGGATCTTCCTGACCCAGGATCAAATCTGTGTCTTCTGCCTTGGCAGGCAAATTCTTTATCGTCGAGCCATTCGGGAAGACTTTTCATATCCTAGGACCTCATTAAAGCCAATAAGGTTGCAGAGAACATATCATAACTCAGGTCCTTTATGTGCTACTCCATTGTGTTATGATTTAGTTACATACACTTTACTTGGAACACACACACACACACACTCATACATGAAATCCCCAGTTTAACAACATTTGTAAAATACTTATATATTATTTATTGAATGATAATTGGGCACCTGATATATACTAGGCACTTGGTACCAAATAACAATATTCCAGATTTACAAATGAGAAAACTAAGATTGCACAACACAAGATTATATATTTAGTTAGTTCAAGAGTCAGGATTCAGACTGATGTCTCTTTTATTCCAAAGGCTGTGCAACACCATTCTGCTATGCTGCTGTCTCTCCAAGACTCCTATTCAATAAGAGTGAGCTGTCTTTAACTTTTCAAACTACCTCTGTTGAGTAGGAAGACAGTTGAACAGAATCTTGGAGGGAAAAGCATTGTCTGGTTGTGGAAACCAAAGTCTAAAAATGCTTTTGCTAATGTAAGTAACATACGTTCATGCTTCATGCTAGTCACTTCAGTGGTGTCCGACTCTGTGCGACCTACAGACTGCAGCTTGCCAGGCTTCCCTGTCCTGACTCTGCAGCTTCACGGACTGCAGGACTCCCTGTCCTCCACCATCTCCCGGAGTTTACTCAAACTCATCCCCATCGTGTCAGTGCTGCCATCCAACTGTCTCATCCTCTGTCGTCCCCTTCTCCTCCCACCTTCAATCCTTCCCAGCATCAGGGTCTTTCCCAATGAGTCAGTTTTTCCCATCAGGTGGTCAAAGTATTGGAGCTTCAACTTTAGCATCAGTCCTTTCAGTGAATATTCAGGACTGATTTCATTTAGGATTGACTGGTTTGGTCACCTTCCAGTCCAAGGAACTCTCAAGAGCCTTCTCCAAACACTGCAGTTCAAAAGTGTCAGTTCTTCAATGCTCAGCTTTCTTTATGGTCCAACTCTCACATCCATACATAATATGACACCTTTGTCAGCGACGTGATGTCTCTGCTTTTTAATACACTGTCTAGGTTTGTCATAACTTCTCTTCCAAGGAGCAAATGTCTTTTAATTCCATGGCTACAGTCATCATCTGCAGCGATTTTGGAGCCCCCCCAAAATAAAGCCTGTTACTGTTTCCATTGTTTCCCCATCTATTTGCCATGAAGTGATGGGGCCTGATGCCATGATCTTAGCTTTATGAATGCTGAATTTTAAGCCAGCTCTTTCATTCTTCTCTTTTACCCTCATCAGGAGTCTCTTTAATTCCTCTTTGCTTTCTGCCATAAGGGTGGTGTTATCTGCATTTCTGAGGTTACTGATATTCCTCCCAGCAATCTTGATTCCAGCTTGTGCTTCATCCAGCCTGGCATTTCACATGATGTAGTCTGCATATAAGTTAAATAAGCAGAGTAACAGTATACAGCCTTGATGTACTCCTTTCCCAATTTGGAACTAGTCCGTTATTCCATGTCTGGCTCTAACTGCTACATTTTGACCTGCATACAGGTTTCTCAGGAGGCAGGAAAGGTGGTCTGGTATTCCCATCTCTTTTGGAATTTACCACAGTTTGTTGTGATCCACACAGTCAAGGCTTTAGTATAGTCAATGGGGTTCTTGCCTTGAGAACCTCATGAACAGTAACATAAGTTCAGTTCGGTTCATTAGCTCAGTCGTGTCTGAATCTTTGCGACCCATGACCGCAGCATGCCAGGCCTCCCTGTCCATCACCAACTCCTGGAGTCCACCCAAACCCATGTCCATTGAGTCACTGATGCCATGCACCATCTCATCCTCTTCTCCTCCTGCCTTCAATCTTTCCCAGTATCACGGTCTTTTCAAATGAGTCAGCTCTTCGCATCAGGTGGCCCAAGTATTAGAGTTTCAGTTTCAGCATGAGTCCTTCCAATGAATATTCAGGACTGATTTCCTTAGGATGGACTGGTTGGATCGCCTTGCAGTCTAAGAGACTCTCAAGAATCTTCTCCAACACCACAGTTCAGAAGTATCAATTCTTTGGCGCTCAGCTTTCTTTATAGTCCAACTCTCACATCCATGCATGACTACTGGAAAAACCATAGCCTTGACTAGACGGACCTTTGTGGACAAAGTAATATCTCTGCTCTTTTTATTTTTTTTCATTTATTTTGATTAGTTGTAGGCTAATTACTTTACAATATTGTAGTGGTTTTTGCCATACATTGACATGAATCAGCCTTGGATTTACATGTGTTCCCCATCCTGATCCCCCCTCCCACCTCCCTCCCCATCCCATTCCTCTGGGTCTTCCCAGTGCACCAGCCCTGAGCACTTGTCTCATGCATCCAACCTGGGCTGGTGATCTGTTTCAACCTTGATAGTATACTTGTTTGAATGCTATTTTCTCAGAACATCCCACCCTCGCCTTCTCCCACAGAGTTCAAAAGTCTGTTCCGTACATCTGTGTCTCTTTTTCTGTTTTGCATATAGGGTTATCATTACCATCTTTTAAAATTCCATACATATGCGTTAGTATACTGTATTGGTCTTTATCTTTCTGGCTTACTTCACTCTGTATAATGGGCTCCAGTTTCATTCATCTCATTAGAACTGATTCAAATGAATTCTTTTTAATGGCTGAGTAATATTCCATGGTGTATATGTACCACAGCTTCCTTATCCATTCGTCTGCTGATGGGCTTCTAGGTTGCTTCCATGTCCTGGCTATTATAAACAGTGCTGCGATGAACATTGGGGTGCACGTGTCTCTTTCAGATCTGGTTTCCTCGGTGTGTATGCCCAGGAGTCAGATTGCTGGGTCATATGGCAGTTCTACTTCCAGTTTTTTAAGGAATCTCCACACTGTTCTCCATAGTGGCTGTACTAGTTTGCATTCCCACCAACAGAGTAAGAGGGTTCCCTTTTCTCCACACCCTCTGCAGCATTTATTGCTTGTAGACTTTTGGATAGCAGCCATCCTGACAGGCGTGTAATGGTACCTCATTGTGGTTTTGATTTGCATTTCTCTGATAATGGGTGATGTTGAGCATCTTTTCATGTGTTTGTTAGCCATCTGTATGTCTTCTTTGGAGAAATATCTGTTTAGTTCTTTGGCCTGTTTTTTGATTGGGTCATTTATTTTTCTGGAATTGAGCTGCAGGAGTTGCTTGTATATTTTTGAGATTAATCCTTTGTCTGTTGCTATTATTTTCTCCCATTCTGAAGGCTGTCTTTTCACCTCGCTTATAGTTTCCTTTGTTGTGCAAAAGCTTTAAGTTTAATTAGGTCCTATTTGTTTATTTTTGCTTTTATTTCCAGTATTCTGGGAGGTGGGTCATAGAGGATCCTGCTGTGATTTATGTCGGAGAGTGTTTTGCCTGTGTTCTCCTCTAGGAGTTTTACAGTTTCTGGTCTTACATTTAGATCTTTAATCCATTTTGAGTTTATTTTTGTGTATGGTGTTAGAAAGTGTTCTAGTTTCATTCTTTTACAAGTGGTTGACCAGTTTTCCCAGCACCACTTGTTAAAGGGGTTGTCTTTTTTCCATTGCATATCCTTGCCTCCTTTGTCGAGGATAAGATGTCCATAGGTAGGTGGATTTATCTCTGGGCTTTCTATTCTGTTCCAAATGATCTATATTTTTGTCTTTGTACCAGAACCATACTGTCTTGATGACTATGGCTTTGTAGTAGAGCCTGAAGTCAGGCAGGTTGATTCCTCTGCTTTTTAATATGGTGTCTAGGTTGGTCACAACCTTCCTTCCAAGGAGTAAGCATCTTTTAATTTCATGGCTGCACATTTAAAAGAGTACATTTGAATCAGTTCTAATGAGATGGATAAAACTGGAGCCCATTATACAGAGTGAAGTAAGCCAGGAAGATAAACACCAACACAGTATACTAACACATATATATGGAATTCAGAAAGATGGTAACGATAACCCTATATGCAAGACAGAAAAAGAGACACAGATGTATAGAACAGACTTTTGGACTCTATGGGAGAAGGCGAGGGTGGGATGATCTGAGAGAACAACATCGAAACATGTATATTATCAAGGGTGAAACAGATCACCAGTCCAGGTTGGATGCAAGAGACAAGTGCTCGGGGCTGGTGCACTGGGAAGACCCAGAGGGATGGGATGGGGAGGGAGGCAGGAGGGGGGTTCAGGATGGGGAACACATGTAAATCCAAGGCTGATTCATGTCAGTGTATGGCAAAAGCCACTACAGTATTGTAAAGTAATTAGCCTCCAACTAATAAAAATAATTGGAAAAAATAAAAAAATAATAATAATAATTTCATGGCTGCAATCACCATCTGCAGTGATTTTGGAGCCCAGAAAAACAAAGTCAGCCGCTGTTTCCCCATCTATTTGCCATGAAGTGATGGGACCGGATGCCATGATCTTAGTTTTCTGATTGTTGAGCTTTAAGCCAGCTTTTTCACTCTCCTGTTTTACTTTCATCAAGAGGCTCTTTAGTTCTTCTTCACTTTCTGCCATAAGGGTGGTGTCATCTGCATATCTGAGGTTATTGATATTTCTGCCAGCAATTATGATTCCAGCCTGTGCTTCCTCCAGACCAGTGTTTCTCATGATGTACTCTGCATATAAGTTAAATAAGCAGGGTGACAATATACAGCCTTGACGTACTCCTTTTCCTCTTTGGAACCAGTCTGTTGTTCCATGTCCAGTTCTCACTGTTGCTTCCTGACCTGCATACAGGTTTCTCAAGTAACATAAGTAAATAGCACCTATTCTGATTCATAAAACTGTGAGGTTGAATGGTATCCTGCACTGTTACTCTGGGATAGGAAAGCACTACAACCTAGGCAGCTATGCTTTAATGGAAAAGTAAGGCTTGGAGTTAAAAACTGGGGCCCTGGCCCTTACTCTGTCCCTTAGGAGCTGCATGCCTTTGAAGAGATTGTTTAGCTTCTCAGAATTGTGCTTCTGCCATTTTCAGGACAGAGGATAAATCATATCATGCTTCTATCACAAATACATGTGAAAGGATTTTATAAAACATAAAGCTCTGTGATATATAAAAAAAAAAAAAGGTTATTGTTCACATTGGTAGCAGGCATTGCAAGCACCAGTTAAAGTTGAGCTTGAAGTTATGACCTGAAGAAAGAAAGATTGTTCCATGAACAGGTGAATAAGAAAGTGTTGTGGGACTCCAATTCCAGCCTTCAGGGTTTGAACGCTCAGAGGGAGCTGAGGGAGCTGAATCAGAGAATACTTTTGAGGCTAATGTTTAAGTTCGTGAGCAGAATAAACTTCAGGTAAGGACAGCTCACAAACAAGTGTTGTGGGACAGTCACTGCAAAGTCCAGCTGGAACCTCACTAGGAGAAAGTCTCGGGTCACCAAGGCCAGAGACAAGCAGAGGGGACTGGTGCGGGGAGACCCAGGCCAAAAGCAGCAAGCTCGCGGCGCGGGTGTGGAGCATCAGGGTCTGGGGTCTAGGCCCAGGGAGACTCATCTGGGGCAGTGCCGGCCGTGGCCTGCTGGTCTTTTGCAGCTGCTTCTCTTTCAACTTAAGCCGCAGTTCCTGGCCTGAAGTGGGCAGGACTCAGGGCCACGATGAGAAAGTGAATGAGCAACGTCAGAGAACGCGGGAAAAGTGTGTGCACCCGAGGAAGACTTCTGGTAGGGAAGACCCTAAAGTCCAAAGCTACTAGTTATGAGGCAGACATGAAGCAAGAAACTGTAAACGTGGTTACAATGAAGTCTGCCAGAACCCAGGGAGGATTAAGACCAAAAATAGCAATTAACATTCTTTATCTAATACCAAAACAATTTGGAAGTTCTTATGTTGTCAAATGCTGTTGATAGCTGCTGCTTTTTAGAAAAGGTACACACATGTATATATTGTTAAATTTTTTTAATCTTAGCACCTTTTATTAATGATAATAACAGTTTCTTCAGAAGTCCAGATGATTTGCACTTCTGTTGATTATAGAGCAGAAAGATGTGAAATATAGATATAGATACTTCCCATACATAGTGAATATTATCCAGTCATGAGAGAGAAGGAAATTCTGCCATTTGTGACAACATGGATGAAACTTGAGGGCATTGTGCTAAATAAAACAGGCCAGATTGGGAAATACAAATGCAGTATTATATCACTTATATGTGGGATCTTAAAAAAAAAAAATGCTGAATTCATACAGAGTAAAATAACAAATGGAAGAGGCTAGGGTGGTGTATTAAGCTGCATGATGTTATGTATCAATTATATCTCAATAAATCTGAGAAAAAAAGTAACAACTTTCACAAACTAGAAACTACAAAGGCTATAAGGAAAAATAGAAACAATAAAATAAATATTGAAACATCAGACTAAACCACTCTCAGCTCAAGATATATTAAGAACATCATATAATCAATAATATAGCTCTTATGGATATACTAAATTCAGGCTTCTGATGAAAAAGACATTTTATTTCAAATAATGAAACCTTCCAGAAAACTGGAAAACACAAACTGAAAGACACAAAACCTCAATAAATTAAAATATTAGCATTCTCCAACGATGATGTGCTAAAAATGTAAATGAATGATAAAATAAGAGTATAAAAATGTTCATTCACCCAATTATAGCCAAAAGACATGCTATTAACTAACTGAGACTTCATATTTTCTAGAAACAATGACAACATAATATAATATCTGAATCTGTAGAGCCAAATGAAGCAATTACCAAAAGAAATTTTGTATCAATACTTATGTCCAAAAAATAAAAAATTAAGCCATCAATTCAAAAAGCTAGAAAGAAAACAAACAAAACATCAAAAGAAAGCAAATGAAAGGTATTACTAAAGGCAGAAACAGAAATTAATTAGGAAAATGTTGAACTACATAAACTAAAAGCTGTATAGAAAACAATTCATTCTTGCTATTATTATTTTGAATTTTAAAACTGTCTTTGTGTGAACATATAATTTCATTTCTCTTTCATAAAAACCTAGGAGGATTCTTTTTTGAGTTGTGATTTTTTTTCAAAGAGTGACAGAAATTTCTAATTTTAAATTCTTAAATTTAAAAATTTGAGATGGTGAGTAACTCTTAGCAACTTTCAGTTAAAAATATAATAGCAGAGGACATTGCTTGAAAGTAGTTTATGAAAAAAAAGTAGTTTTATGTTACAACATTTAAGATTGTTAAAATTTTTCAAATTTTGAGCATAATGTAGAAAAAGTCTCAGCTTTCATCTAGGCAGGATTTAGGCATATCTGGGAAAACCTGCCTGGCATCTGTGGGAGGCTGCCTACAAGTGGCTCTCAAGCTCAAGGGCAGACACTCAGCCCTCCTCTTGCTGGGATTCAGATGTGTCCAGTGTGTCTGCTGAGGTCACAGAACCTTATCCTCGAGTGTATTTACAGTTGTGTGACAGTTGGGTGCATGAGAGGTTCCAGGGCCTTCAGAAGGACTCATCTTTAGTGAAAAATTCAAAAAACAGACACAAAGAGTTAATCCAGTCTTTGCAGTCATTCATCAGACACTTGAAATAGAAAAAGTGAAACAAACTAGATAAAAGTAAAAGATCTATATATAGTCCAGTTGTTTTTAAACATGACTGCTCATTAAAAACATATATGGAGCTCTGGAGCAATAGGTGGGCATTTATATTTTTCAAAAAAAAAATCAAGAGAATTCTGATAACCATGATGGTTTGATCACTCACCCAGAGCCAGGCATCCTGGACTGTGAGGTTAAGTGGGCCTTAGAAGCTTCACTATGAACAAAGCTAGTGGAGGTGATGAAATTCCAGCTGAGCTATTTCAAATCTTAAAAAATGATACTGTGAAAGTGCTGCACTCTTTGCCAGCAAATTTGGAAAACTCAGAGGTGGCCATAGGACTGGAAAAGGTCAAGTTTCATTTCAATCCCAAAGAAGGGCAATGCCAAAGAATGTTCAAACTACCTCACAATTGCACTTATTTCACATGCTAGCAAGGTAATGTTCATAATCCTTCAAGCTAGGCTTCAACAGTATGTGAATTGAGAACTTACAGATGTACAAGCTGGATTTAGTACAGAGATAAAATTGCCAGCATCCTTTGGATCATGGAAAAAGCTAAACAATCCCAGAAAAACATCGATTTCTGCTTTATTGACTACTCTAAGGCCTTTGACTGTGGATCACAACAAACTGGAAAATTCTTTAAGAGATGGGAATACTAGACCACCTTACCTACCTCCTAAGAAACCTGTATGCAGGTCAAGAAGCAACAGTTAGAACCAGACATGGAACAGCAAACTGATTCCAAATTGGGAAAGGAGTACGTCAAGACTGTATATTGTCACCCTGCTTATTTAACTTATATGCAGAGTACATCATGAGAAACACTGGGCTGGATGAAGCACAAGCTGGAATCAAGATTGCCGGGAGAAATATCAATAACCTCAGATATACAGATGACATCACCCATATGGCAAAAAGCAAAGAACTAAAGAGCCTCTTGATAAAAGTGAAAGAAGTGAAGTGAAACTCGCTCAGTCGTGTCTGACTCTTTACCACCCCGTGGACTTTACAGTCCATGGAATTCTCCAGACCAGAATACTGGAGTGGGTAGCCTTTTCCTTCTCCAGGGGATCTTCCCAACCCAGGGACTGAACTCCAGTCTCCCGAATTTCAGGGAGATTCTTTACCGGCTGAGCCACAAGGGAAGCCCAAAGTGAAAGAAGAGAGTGAAAAAGCTGGCTTAAAACTTAATATTAAAAAAAAAAAAACTAAGACCATGGCATCTGGTCCCATCACTTCATGGCAAATAGACGGGGAAACATTGGATATAGTAACAGACTTTACTTTCTTGGGCTCCAAAATCACTGTGGATGGTGACTGCAGCCATGAAATTAAATGACACTTGCTCCTTGGAAGAAAAGCTATTACCAACCTAGACAGAATATTAAAAAGCAGAGAAATTACTTTGCCGACAAAGGTCCAAAGCTATGGCTTTTCCAGTAGTCATGTACAGATGTGAGAGCTGGACCATAAAAAAGGCTGAACCCTGAAGAGTTGATGCTTTTGAACTGTGGTATTGGAGAAGACTCTTAAGAGTCCCTTGAACAGCAAGGAAATCAACCCAATCAATCCTGAAGGAAATAACCCTGAATATTCATTGGAAGGACTGATGCTGAAGCTGAAGCTCCAATACTTTGGCCAACTGGTACAAAGAGCTGACTCACTGGAAAAGACCCTAATGCTGGGAAACACTGAGGACAGAAGGAGAAGAGGATGACAGCAGATGAGATGTTTGGATGCACTGACTCAATGGACATGAGTCTGAGCAAACTCCAAGTGATGGTGAAGGACAGGGAAGCCTGGCATGCTGCAGTTCGTGGGGTCACAAGGAGTCAGACACAACTGAAAGACTGAGCAACACAATTCTGATATGAATCTGGATTTTAAAAAGTGATTGCAGGTTTTTCTATTAAATCCCAGTTTTGGTGATATAGAGTTCAATTATTTTTTTGTTGACCAATCATGATTCAGTGGTATCAAGTGAGTAATAGTTACATAATCATAATAGTAAAAGATGTTTATCAGATTTTCATAATCAAGAGTCAGACAAAAATAAAAGGTAAAGACAATTGCAAGCCATAACGGGAATGTGATTAACTGAACAATATAAAATAATCACATACGATGTGGGCAATCAGGCAGAGTGACATGGTGAGTAGAAGTGCACACAGGCACGTGTTCATCTGCCCAGCCAGTCTGTGTCTTTTGTTCTTTTTTATTTTTAATTGATTAGCTTTCTTTCAATCAAGCTTTGAATGAAAAGATCATAAAATAGCAGTGTCTCGTCAGTGTGCATTAAGGGTGCACACTGACTGAAGGGATCAGTGACCAGCTGTACTACGACACTTGAGGGCCACACACCTACAGTCTGCCCTGAATTTATCCAAACTCTGGAGGGAGGTGAGCGCCCTGTGGTGACTGACAGCGGCGGTGGCCTGTGCAGGAGTCTGACGGCGGCCACCCTTCCTGGGGAGGGCGCCTAGCAGGGTGTGATCCTCCCTCCAGGTCCTGCACAATGAGACAGCAAAACCCCATCCCCCTTCTCCAACGATGTATTTGTGAACAAGCCAGCACCCAGCCTGGGGTCCCCAGTGCGGGGGAGGGAAGCAAGTGATGGGCGGTGAGCAGAGAGGCTCCCCTTGGCACCTGGGCCCATGGGGCCCCACCAAGTGTGTGGGGGGTGGCCTCCCTGCTCTGAGTGAGGTCTGTTATATAACATATTTGAGGTCATTAAATTACAGCAATAAACAGCAAGGTGAGGTGGGGGGCTCCAGGTAGAAAGTTAAAGTGGGGTGACAAGCAGGGTGTTCTGGGCAGGGGGTCCCGGCATCCTGGATTTCCACAGCACACACCCACCCCCAGTGTGGAGTGTCAGGCTGAGGCTCTGGTCAGGCCTCAATCCACTCCTCCAGGCACCAGATTCACCGGTTCACTGACTGGTTTCTGGGGGAGCCAGGCCTTGGTCCTGCAGGGGGCGCCTTGGAGCTGGGTCTGTTCTGAGGCCTGGCGCCTCTGCTCTCGTCCCCAGGCCCAGAGGATGGGCAGACATCGTCCTGAGCCCTGCCCTCCTGGCCGCCCAGGCCTCACTTCAGCCAGTCTATGTCTTTTGTTCTTTAATTTTTTTAATTAATTAACTAGCTTTTTAAAAATTTATTTATTTTTAATTGAGGGATAATTGCCTTACAATATTGTGTTGGTTTCTACCAAACATCAAGATGAACAGTCTATGTCTTTTGGTTGGTGCATTTAATCCATTTACATTTAAGGTAATTATTGATACCTATGATCCTATTACCATTTTCTTAACAGGTACTGAGTTTATTTTCTGTAAATCTTTTCCTTCTCATGTTTCCTGCCTAGTGAAGTTTCATTAGCATTTGTTGGCAGTTGGTCTGGTGATGCTCTTAACTTTTGCTTGACTGGAAAGCTTTTGATTTCTCCATCAAATCTGAATGAAACTCTTGCTAGGTAGAATACTCTTGGTTGTAATTTCTTCCCTTTCCTCACTTTAAATATATCATGCCATTCCCTTCTGGCTTGCAGTGTTTTTGTTGAGAAATCAGCTGATAGCCTGATGGGAGTTCCCTTGTATGTTACTTGTTGATTTTCCTTTGTTGCTTTTAATATTTTATTTTTGTCTTTAATTTTTGTCATTTTGATTACCATCAGTCTCGGTGTATTCCTCCTTGGGTTTATCCTACCTGGGACTTTCTATGCTTCCTGGACTTGGTTGATTAGTTCCTTTCCCATGTTAGGGAACTTTTCAGCTATTACCTCTTCAAATATTTTCTCAGGTCCTTTCTCTCACTCTCCTCCTTCTGGGACCCCTAAAATGAAATGTTGGTCCATTTAATGTTGCCCCAGATGTCTCTCGGGCTGTCTTCATTTCTTTTCATTCTTTTTTCCATATTCTGCTCTGTGGCAGTGGTTTCCACCATTCTGTCCTCTGGGTCATTTATCTGTTCTTCTGCCTCAGCTTTTCTGCTATTGATTCTTTCTACTGTACTATTCACCTCTGTTTGTTCTTTAGTTTTTCTAAAAAAGCGATAGTTGCTCAGTCGTGTCCAACTCTTTGCAACCCATGGACTATAGTCAGCCAGACTCCTCTGTTCAAAGAATTCTCCAGGTAAGAATACTGCAGTGGGTTGCCATTTCCTCCTGCAAGGGATCTTCCTGACCCAGGGATCAAATCCATATCTCCTGCATTGATGGGTGGAGGCAGGCTCCCTACCTGGTAGTTGTTTAGCTTGAGGCGACCCAGCTCTGGGGTCTATGGGCTCCATGATAGAGTTAATAGCGACCTCCAAGAGGGCTTTTGCCAAGGGGGAGCTTCGTGGACTCCTGTTGCCAGTGCCCCCTTCCTGTGGTGAGCCCCTACCGACCCACACCTCCACGGGAGACTTTCCAACACGAGCAGCAGCTCTGGTTCGATCTCCTGTGGGGTCACT
Source organism: Dama dama (assembly GCF_033118175.1). Taxonomy (NCBI): domain Eukaryota; kingdom Metazoa; phylum Chordata; class Mammalia; order Artiodactyla; family Cervidae; genus Dama; species Dama dama. Next base: position 148,233 of record NC_083696.1, read on the forward strand.
GCTCCTTTCCTCTGGGTCTAGCTGCCCTCCAAGACTGGAGTCTCTGTTTCCCCCAGTCCTGTGGAAGTCCTGTAATCAAACCCCGCTGGCCTTCCAGGCCAGATTCCATGAGGATTCCCGGCTGGGAAGCCAGACTTGGGGTTCAGAACCCTCAGGACAGTGGGAGAGCTTCTTTGGTATTATTGTTCTCCAGTTTGTGGGTCACCCATGTGGCGGGTGTGGGATCCAATTTTATTGTGATTGCACCCCTCCTGGTGTCTCACTGCAGCTTCTTTGTCTTTGGACGTGGAGTATCTTTTTATTTGGTGGGTTCCAGTGTCCTCCTGTCAATGGTTATCCAACAGCTAGTTGTGATTTTGGTGCTCTCACAGGCGGAGATGAGTGCACATATTTCTACTCTGACGTCTTGAACTGGAATTTGTTAATCCAGCATTCAGTTTCCGTAAACGACTTTTCTGTTTTTGTCTTCTGATCCTGTGCTGACCCAGCAGTATAACAAGTTGGAAATCTGTGAACTAATCATAAACTGTATATTGCTTAACTTACTTTGCAAAGTATTTGCATAATATGGACAGTTTTACAGTTCTATTGAGTTAGTGACTTAAACCACCTGCTGTAATTCCTTAGAAAAACCACTGTAAGGTTTCTGTTTGGTGATTTGATAGGGCACATAATAATTTAAGAAATTTTGTTTTCTTTTTGTAAGAGAGTGTTCACGGAGTATAAACTTTTCAAGGTAAAGTTTACTTATGAGCTGACAAAAACCAGTGCTGGCTGTGCCAAGATGTTATATTAATAGAAATTCTTTAAATTAGGGAAAATGGAAGAGGCTGTGTTTGTTTGAAAAGCTGGTTCTACACGCATGTAACTGGTGTGTATTTAAGTAATGACGTACAGGTTGGCTGTCAATTTACCCAAATCCTGAGAGTCTCTCCATCCTTCATTCATTGTGACTTTCAGGCTTAGTTAGGAAGTGCTAATAAATTAGAAAAATTAAAAATTTCTTGGTTTCTTGAAAGCAAATCAAATGAGACACAAGGTCAGTGCCACTAAGGCAGGTGTAATCATAACAAACTGGAAAATTCTTCAAGAGACGGGAATAGCAGACCACCTGACCTGCCTCCTGAGAAATCTGTATGCAGGTCAAGAAGCAACAGTTAGAACTGGACATGGAACAACAGACTGGTTCCAAATAGGAAAAAGAGTATGTCAAGGCTGTATATTGTCACCCTGCTTATTTAACTTACATGCAGAATACATCATGAGAAACACTGGGCTGGAGGAAGCACAAGTGGAATCAAGATTGTTGGGTGAAATATCAATAACCTCAGATATGCAGATGACACCACCCTTATGGCAGAAAGTGAAGAACTAAAGAGCCTCTTGATGAAAGTGAAAGAGAAGAGTGAAAAAGTTGGCTTAAAACTCACCATTCAGAAAACTAAGATTATGGCATCTGGTCCCATCACTTCATGGCAAATAGATGGGGAAACAATGGAAACAGTGACAGACTTTATTTTCTTGGGCTCCAAAATCTCTGCAGATGATGACTGCAGCCATGAAATTAAAAGACGCCTGCTCCATGGAAGAAAAGCTGTGACCAACCACCCAGCATATTGAAAAGCAGAGACATTACTTTGCCAACAAATGCCCGTCTAGTCAAAGCTATGGTTTTTGCAGTAGTTATGTATGGATGTGAGAGTTGAACTACCAAGAAAGCTGAGTGCTGAAGAATTGGTGCTTTTGAACTGTGGTGTTGGAGAAGACTCTTGAGAGTCCCTTGGACTGCAAGGAGATCCAACCAGTCCATCTAAAGGAAATCAGTCCTGAATATTCATCGGAAGGACTGATGCTGAAGCTGAAACTCCAATTCTTTGGTCACCTGATGCAAAGAACCGACTGCAGCATGCCAGGCTCCTCTGTCCTCCGCTATCTCCCAGAGTTTGCCCAAACTCATGTCCATTGAGTCGGTGATGCCATCCAACCATCTTTATCCTTCATCATCCCCTTCTCCTCCTGCCCTCAATCTTTCCCAGCATCGGGGTCTTTTCCAGTGAGTCAGCTCTTTGCTTCAGGCGGCCAAAGTATTGGAGCTTCAGTTCAGCATCAGTTCTTCCAAAGAATATTCAGGATTGATTTCCTTTAGGATGGACTGGCTTGATCTTGCAGTCCAAGGGACTCTCAAGAGTCTTCTCCAGCACCACAATTTAAAGCTTTAATTCTTTGGTGCTCAGCCTTCTTTATGGTCCAACTCATACATGACGACTAGAAAAACGATAACTTTAAGAAACTTTGTAGGCAATGTGATGTCTCTGCTTTTTAATTGTGGCTATTTTTATTTGAAATTATTTTTTCTAACTGAAACTCATGACTGATTATTATACTCAAAGGGAATATGCTATGTTTTAAAAAGCTCTTGGTGACTCCTTTCTTTTGCTGCAGCGCCCAGATGGTGAAGTCCGAGGTTCCCAGAGTCCCACTGTGCTGGCTGAGTCATCTCTGGGCTTTTGGAGAGAGCTGGTGTCTGGGCTAGCTCACTTACTTGAGTTCTCAGCTACTGCAACTTTACCTCATTCACTTTTTTGTTTTTGGTATTGTAGCAACTGATATTCACCAGAGCATAGAGAATTATAGCATAAGTAAATTTTCTATTTTCCAGACAGCCTCTAAACTTTAACTTCCTAATATAAAACCAAGAAGAATATAACTCCTAATACTCCAAAAGGTAATACATTGTGCCAACCAGCAAAACTGTCCTTTCATGATGTTTTCAGGTAAAGAAAGTAGATTGGAATTAAGATCAGCATCAACTTGAGTTGGATTAGAATTACATTTGTTGAGTGAAATAAAGCGTTAAATGTATTCTTTTCTTTGTATTGAATAGAAAGTTAATGAAATTTGATCAGTAAGATTTTTCACTTTTGAGATATAAATATGGCAACCAGAGGTCAAAATTAAGACTACACCAGAAATTCATCTTCCTTCTCCTCGTATATGAAGAACAGACCACGTTTGCTCTTGTTTGAATGTTCTGTCTCTATGTTTAGTGGTTAGCTCAGTAATGGGCACAGAGGCAGTATAAATACTCATTACTAATGTTTAACAAATACTCTGGTAACTAACCTTCTGAGACCGTAACATAAGGTGAATTTTGCTTTGCTTTTCCACATGCATTGTTGGTTTTTGGGGGTGTTTTTTTTTTTTTTTTGCACTTTTCATTCTTTGCTCTTTCCTTTAAGGATTTTGTTTTTTAATTTTTATTGGAGTACAGTTGATTTACAATGTTGTATTAGTTTCAGGCATACAGCAAAGTGAATCTGTTATGTATATACATATATCTACTCTTTTTTTAATGATAGATTCTTTTCTACTATAGGCCATTATAAAGCATTGAGTAGAGTTTCCTGTGCTGTATGGTAGGTCCTTATTAGCTGTCTATTTTATATATAGTAGTGCCCCATGCATTGTTGATTTGTTTTTAGTATGGGACCTCTAGAAATAACAGTGACATTTTCATGACATCTTTTCTGTGTGTGTGTGTGTATGTGTGTAACTAAAATCACACATTTCATTTTAAATGGTTAGCCAGGATCCAAACCAGGTCGTAAGATTTTGTTTAGATAAAGACTCCTTGCTCCTGAGAAGGAGGGAGCCAGGCGCTATTGCAGACTTTGATGAGATCCCTGATGATGAATGTGGTTTTGACCAATAAATCCTGTGTGTCACACACACATGTGCACGTGTAACCCAGAAGTCAGGATGTAGGACTCAAAGTGCTTCTGTGATGGGCTTAGGGGCTGCAGTGGGTCACAGTGCTACACCACCTCTGCTAAGCAGAGACGGTCTCTCTCACGGTCTCAGAGGATGTGGAGCAGAGCTCAAGGGTGTAAAAAGTCACACCAGGTTCCACTTCTATACCATGGCACTGAGGTGTAACCACTCTTTATCACACTCGGCTAACGGCCTGTTAATAGATGTTTCATTTAATAGATGTCAGTAGACTCCTAACATCCCGTGGTTTGAAATGTTGGCTCTCAAACAGCTATGTTTAATTTTCCTTTTGCTTAGTCTCTTCTGATCCTTCTGATTTGGTATTTATGTTCTATCTACTGACATGAGACTGTTTCCTGGCATAAGGCTTATGTAAGGAGTGAGGGCTACTTTTGTTTGAAAGCTAGAACAAGGGCTTAATGAGTCTGAAACAATCCCGCTGTTTACACTCAGACAAGGAGAGCTCTCCTTCACCTCAGAGTTCAAAGGGAGTATTGCAGTACTCCGTACTGATTGCAGACGGAGTCTCCTTCCCTCCCCCAGGAAGACGGTGCCAGGGGCTGAATTCTCAAGAATTCATTCTCAAGAATGATTTATGATGAGAACTTACCCAGACTGGTTCCCATTTCTACAGCTTATAGAAGAAGAAAAGCCCCTAGCCTCCTTCTTGTATAATTCCTGAAGTTTCTTTGATTTTCTGTCACTGCAGGGTTGTTGGCACGTTCAGGGAAATGTTGGTGGGATTCACTTTCTGCTTTCCATCATTTTGCGGGTGGAGGGGTTTGTCAACATGCAGCAGTTACAGCTAATAACTAGTCCTCACTGTCCCTGTAATAATGACTTTCTCACAACTGTACAGCTGAGGGGGATGCCCCCTCTTCTGGCCTTTTAGGACTTTGTTTGGTGGGGAAAGAGGGGGCACTGGCTGGGGGGTGTACAGGATCCAGTCCTGAGGAGGGCGCAGGGTGGGTGAAGTCTCTGGGGCTCACAGTGCAGGATATGCCGGAGAGCACTGCAGGGGTCTCAGGGAGACCACAGTCACGTGGTGACCTGCTGTGTCCTCGTGTTCTCCTTTTCCCATGAGGGCAGGTTCCAGCCAGGGGATCCCTCTTGGCCACGGGTGTGGCACCCCAGGGCTCAGAGGGCAGCAGAGAACCTGGTGTAAGGAGAGCCTGGGGACTTCTGTGGCTCTGCAGCCTGGGGCACAGGCATAGCTGCTGCGGCACCGTGTGAGATGTGAGGGTGTGAGGTGTGAGGTGTGAGGGTGTGAGGTGTGAGGGTGTGAGGGTGTGAGGGTGTGAGGTGTGAGTGTGTGAGGGTGTGAGGTGTGAGTGTGTGAGGTGTGAGATGTGAGGGTGTGAGGTGTGAGAGTGTGAGGTATGAGGGTGTGAGGTGTGAGGTGTGAGGGTGTGAGGTGTGAGGGTGTGAGGAGTGAGGTGTGAGGGTGTGAGGTATGAGGTGTGAGATGTGAGGTGAGAGGGTGTGAGGTGTGAGGGTGTGAGGAGTGAGGTGGGAGGGTGTGAGGTATGAGGTGTGAGGTGTGAGGTATGAGGGTGTGAGGGTGGGAGGTGTGAGGGTGTGAGGTGTGAGGGTGTGAGGTGTGAGGTATGAGGGTGTGAGGTGTGAGGGTGTGAGGTGTGAGGGTGTGAGGTGTGAGGTGTGAGGGTGTGAGGTGTGAGGTATGAGGGTGTGAGGTGTGAGGGTGGGAGGTGTGAGGGTGTGAGGTGTGAGGGTGTGAGGGTGTGAGGTGTGAGGGTGTGAGGTGTGAGGGTGTGAGGTGTGAGGTATGAGGGTGTGAGGTGTGAGGTGTGAGGGTGTGAGGTGTGAGGGTGTGAGGTGTGAGTTATGAGGTGTGAGGTGTGAGGGTGTGAGGTGTGATGTGTGAGGTGTGAGGGTGTGAGGTGTGAGGGTGGGAGGTGTGAAGGTGTGAGGTGTGAGGGTGTGAGGGTGTGAGGTGTGAGGGTGTGAGGTGTGAGGTATGAGGGTGTGAGGTGTGAGGTGTGAGGGTGTGAGTTATGAGGTGTGAGGTGTGAGGGTGTGAGTTATGAGGTGTGAGGTGTGAGGTGTGAGGGTGTGAGGTGTGAGGCGTGAGGTGTGAGGGTGTGAGGTGTGAGGGTGTGAGGTGTGATGTGTGAGGTGTGAGGGTGTGAGGTGTGAGGGTGCAGGTAACCAGTGGAACTGACTCCCAGGCCCGGTGGGGTGGGACCGCCACGGTACGGGCCCAGGGACGGCAACACAGCAGCGGCCTGGCCCAGGGCTTGAGGTGCGGCTGCAGGAAGGCCCCCCAGATGGCGGGTCAAGGCCGGACTCGGGCCCTGGGGTGCAGGGAGCAGCTGCACAAATGGCATCCAGCGCAGCAGCCACTGTGGCCCTTGGGAGCAGGTCTCCCAGTGCGGAGGCTCCAGCACCAGGGTGCGGGGAGCAGGGGGAGACAGGCGGTCCCACTGGCCGAGTCAGTGCTGGGGAAGAGGCTCGCTGACATCACAGGCGGACTTTACCACTGAGCCACCAGGGAGCCCAAAGGAAAGCAATATAGCAGCTACATGTATGCGACAGTTTTTTCAATAAGATTTTTATTTTAGAATAGTTTCAGGTTTATAGAAAATTGTAGAGACGGTACAGAAAGCTTTCCTACACCTCATATTCAGTTTCTCTTATTATTAACACTAGTTGCATATTTGCCACAATTTGTGAACCAATATTGATGCATCATTACTAAGTAAAGTTAATAGTTTGTTCAGATTTGCTTCATTTTCTCTTAATGTCCTTGTTCCAAGATCCTGCTGGAATATCAAATTGCATAGAAGTAATCATTTCTTCTTAAGCTTCTCTTGGCTATGACTGTTTCTCAGACTTTTCTTGTTTTCACAACCTTGTAGTACTAAGGAGCGCTGGTCCAATATTTTGTGTAATATTCTTTACTCAGAATCTGTATGCCCTTTTCCATTATTAAATTGGGATTACGTGGTTTGGGAGAAAGGCCATAAAGATAAAGTGCCATTTTCATCACATCATACCAAGACTGCATATAGTCAATGACATATCTCATTGATGCAAACCTACATCATCTGGCTGAGGTCATGTTTATCAAGTTCCTTCACTTAAAGTTAGTATACCCCCCTGTCATACACACCCTTTGAAGGAAGTCATCATACGTAGCCCACATCTAAGGAGTGGGGGGTTATGCTACAACATCTCGAGAGAGAAGTGCCCTACTGAACCCACAGTCCAGTGGAGAGCTGACAGGGAAGGTGTGTAGGAAGTGCCCTCCTGCAAAGATTAAAGAATTGGTGGCAGGAGCCACCCTGCCTCTTGTGCGGCTGAAGGATGAACAAGTCAGAGGTGGACATAACCTGAGCTCAGTGATTTGCTTCTGGAGTTTACCAATCCTGAGTTTTTACCAGACTCTTCCAGGATATGAAATATGAGCCACTTCTTCCAGTATCATAGCAGTTAAATCTGTTCACTTCTAATGTTGCCACTCTGTACCTAATACATTAGGTTGGGGAGCCTATTAACAGAAGGAAGGGCCTCCATATTCACTATAACAGAGGCCCCTGGTGATTTGCAAACCAAGAACTATCTGGAATTGCTTGCACCTTTAATTATTATCAAAATCCATTGCTGTGGGCATGTAGAAACTGCCAATTGAGGTTAAAATTAGAGCCAGGTTCTTTGATATTTTGCTTGCATGTCTGTGAAGTATTCTGTGAGCTAAAGGCAATTACTGATAATCATAGAAACACTGGTCTGCTAAAAGAAGATTACTATATAGTTGCAAGCTCAAAAAGAATCAATCTATACATGCAATAAGTGCATTTTTTTTTCTGATTAGCACAAAACAACTGCCAGGGTGAAGGGAAGGCAGAGAGACAGAGCTTGCTCTATGCAGCCCACAGCTACATTTCTGAAGGACAAGTGCAGCACCACAGAAAGAGGAGAAAAGCAAGGAGCAGCACTTCGTATGCCGTTATTGGGGCTGGAAACGTTCAGCACACAACCCTCTAACAGGGTACACATTTGTTTCTGTCATTTTGCAACATTTCTAATAACTTAAAAGTTATTCTCTTTTTGACTCTCACTATGAGTCAATTTTAAACAGTCTGCTGTACTGGGTTAGAGGAAAGAACTGTAGCTGTCAAAATTATATCCAACTAGCACAACAAACCACACAACACAACTGCAGGCCTAGGAGCCATAACATTTAGTTCCAACCTTTCCTCTACCACGATTTGACTTTAGAAGCCTGAGAAAACTCTAAACTTTTCTGGGGCCTTGGTTCCTGCATCTGTAACAAGCTGGGATGAGTACTCGATAATCTCTTACAGATCCAAAACAGGGCATGACTCCAAGTTGTGTAATTACAGTTTGGCGAAAGACAGAGTTCCCAGAAGGGTGAACTCTTTTCCAGGAAGGTGGGAAGACAATGGGTCTGTAACCCTGGAGTCGGAGGTTTGATGACCACTCCTTAGAAATATGACATGTAAGAAAAACATGGACTCTACACAGGAACATCACCAGATGGTCAATACCATCTGACTGATTGATGTGGTGAATGTTTCTAGCCCCAGTCAATAAAATCTGATTGATTATATTCTTTGCAGCCAAAGATGGAGAAGCTCTATACAGTCAGAAAAAACAAGACCAAGAGCTTACTGTGGCTCAATCATGAACTTATTCCAAAATTCAGACTTAAACTGAAGAAAGTAGGGAAAACCACTAGACCACTTTGGTATGACCTAAATCAAATCCCTTTTGATTATACAGTGGAAGTGACAAATAGATTCAAGGGATTAGATCTGTTAGGCAGAGTGCCTGAAGAACTGTGGAAAGAGGTTTGTGACATTATACAAGAGGTGGTGATCAAGACTGTCCCCAAGGAAAAGAAACACAAAATGGCAAAATGGTTGTCTGAGGAGACCTTACAAATGGCTGAGAAAAAAAGAAAAGTGAAAGGCAAAGGAGAAAAGGAAAGATATATACATCTGAATGGAGAGTTCCAAAGAATGGCAAGGAGAGACAAAAAAAGCCTTCTTAAGTGATCAATGCAAAGAAATAGAGGAAAATAATAGAATGGGAGAGACTACAGATCTCTTCAAGAAAATTAGAAATAACAAGGGAACATTTCATACCAAGATGGGTACAATAAAGGACAGAAACGGTATGGACCTAACAGTAGCAGAAAATATTAAGAAGAGGTGGCAAGAATACGCAGAAGAACTACACAAAAAAGATCTTCACAACCCAGATCATCATGATGGTGTGATCACTCACCTAGAGCCAGACATCCTGGAATGCGAAGTCAAGTGGGCCTTACGAAGCATCACTAGAAACAAAGCTAGTGGAGGTGATGGAATTTCAGTTGAGCTATTTCAAATCCTGAAAGATGAAGCTGTGAAAGTGCTGCACTCAATAGGCCAACAAACTTGGAAAACTCAGCAGTGGCCACAGGTCTGGAAAAGGTCAGTTTTCATTCCAATCCCAAAGAAAGGCAATGACAAAGAGTGCTCAAACTATCGCACAACTCCACTCATCTCACATGCTTGCAAAGTAATGCCCAAAATTCTCCAAGCCAGGCATCAACAGTACATGAACTGTGAACTTCCAGATGTTGCAGCTGGATTTTGAAAAGGCAGAAGAATGAGAGATCAAATTGCCAACATCCATTGGATCATAGAAAAAGCAAGAGAGTCCCAGAAAGACATCTACTTCTGCTTTATTGACTATGCCAAAGCCTTTGACTGTGTGGATCACAACAGAGAAAATTCTTCCAAGAGATAGGAATACCAGACCACCTGACCTGCCTCTTGAGAAATCTGTATGCAGGTCAAGAAGCAACAGTTAGAACCGGACATGGAACAACATACTGGTTCCAAATCGGGAAAGGAGTATGTCAAGGCTGTATATTGTCACCCTGCTTATTTAACTTATATGCAGAATACATCAAGTGAAATGCCGGGCTGGATGAGGCACAAGCTGGAATCAAGATTGCCAGGAGAAATATCAATAACCTTAGGAATGGAGATGACACCACTCTTATGGCAGAAATGAGGAGGAACTAAAGATCCTCTTGATGAAGGTGAAAGAGGAGAGTGAAAAAGCTGACTTAAAACTCAACTTTCAAAAAATGAAGATTGTGGCATCCAGTCTCATCACTTCATGGCAAATAGATGGGAAACAATGGAAATAGCGACAGACTTTATTTTCTTGGGTTCCAAATCACTGCAGATGGTGACTGCAGCCATGAAATTAAAAGATGTTTGCTCCTTGGAAGAAAAGTTATGACCAACCTAGACAGCATATTAAAAAGCAGAGACCTTACTTTGCTGACAAAGGTCCATCTAGTCAAAGCTATGATTTTTCGAGTAGTCCTGTATGGATGTGCGAGTTAGATCATAAAGAAAGCTGAGCACTGAAGAATTGATGCTTTTGAGCTGTTGTTTTGGAGAAGACTCTTGAGAGTCCCTTGGACTGCAAGGAGATCAAACCAGAGAATCCTAAAGAAATCAACCCTGAATATACATTGGAAGGACTGATGCTGAAACTCCAATACTTTGGCCACCTGATGCAAAGAACTAACTCACTGGAAAAGACCCTGATGCTGGGAAAGATTGAAGGCAGGAGGAGAAGGGACAAGGTGGTTGGATGGATTCATCAACTCAATGAACATGAGTTTGAGCAAGCTCCGGGAGTTGGTAATGGACAGGGAAGTCTGGTGTGCTGCAGTTCATGGGGTCACAGAGTTGAATATGACTGAGTGACTGAACTGAAATGAACTGATTAGTTTCAGATGAACAGCAAAATGGGTCAGTTATACATATACATTTATCCTCCAAGTCATATTCATATTTATTTTCTGAAAACCTTTCATAGAGTCAGACACAAGAGAGATGATAAAAGTGTGACTTGTTTTGTTTTGGCATTAAGGTAGATATTATGGGCTACAGAGAGGAAGACAAGACAAAATTCTGAAGGAGTTTAAACAATGGACCAGCCCACTTGGCAGAAGCCAAGGACAGCAGATATAAATCACTACAGGCTGTTGTGACTTACAGACTTTAACCAGGAAACCCGTATTTTCCATCAGTGACTTTATTGCTGTTTATGAAGAGATTTCTTAACTGAAAGAGGTTGTGCTGAGTTCCCAGAGATAGCCTCTTTTAACAAGAAATAAAAGTGTATGCTCTTAAATCGGTAAAGGTTTCCTTCTAACTAAAATTTGGTTGACACTTTGACTAGCCCGGTAGTGGTTTAGTCGCTAAGTCGTGTCCGACTCTCACAACTCCATGGACTGTAGCCCGCCAGGCTCCTCTATCCATAGGAATTCCCAGGCAAGAATATTGGAGTGGGTGCCATTTCCCTCTCCAGGGATCTTCCTGACCCAGGGAACAAACACAGGTCTACCTGCATTATAGGCAGTCTCTTTACCAACTGAACCATCAGGGACTGTGAAAAGACTAGAACTAAGAAAATGAAGAGAAAAGAGATCTCTGCTAAAAGTTTGCACAAAAGACATTGTTTCTCAAAGAACAATTGACAAAAGGCAAACTCACTTGGATTTTACATCACGTTTTGTCTCAATAATTACAGGACTTCAGTAAATCCCTTGGCTCTTGTCTATGAAAGAACAGAATTGAATCATATCTTCTTCATAATGTCTTCTTATGCAAAATTTCTAGAATTATTTGACTTATGGATTTCAAACAATGACTGTTAAAATGGTAAGAGGACTTTGAAAGGGATCTGATTATTATTATTCTTTCAGGTTTTCAGGATAATTCTAATATGCAGTCAGTTCGAGACCACTGGGCTATGAATGAGTGAGTGAGTGAAAGTCGCTCAGTCGTGTCTGACTCTTTGCAACCCCAGAGACTACACAGTCCATGGAATTCTCCAGGCCAGAATACTGGTCTTCCCCTTCTCCAGTGGATCCTCCCAACCCAGGAATTGAATCAGGGTCTCCTGCATTGCAGGTGGATTCTTTACCAGCTGAGTCATCAGGGTTGTTGCCTAAATAACTTTTCAAAGGCAATGAAAAGTAACCAGTCAAAATGTCATGTTCTGGTCACAGTCTATACTTCTTCTGTTTTCTGAGTCTCCTCTCATTCTTAGTTTAGAAAAGTAACCTGAATCAAGGACTTGAAAAGCTCAACCTTCCAGAGGGCTGAAAAGAGGTGAGTTTCAGTAATGACAGTGCTTATAATGATGGTACTTTCTGCTCTCCACAGCAATTGAATATTTATGTTTTTTCACTAATGCTCTAAGACATGTTTTTTAAAAAAGCATGGAGATTCTGTGCTTCTGTTCACCTGGAATCATGTCAAAGAAATGACATGATTTGACCCAAAGAAATGACCCAGAAATCTGTGAGCAGAAATAAAACTCACTTGTAGGGTCAGGTCGTTCATGTGAAGAGACACATCTAGAACTGAATGGCTTCACACAGCACCTGTGAAGCGGAGCATCTGGTGGAACCCATGGCTGATGCATGACCATTATGTCTTAATGCTCAACGCGTGGCTCATATCCTAATGATGAGCTGTAAAGCTGTGTGATGACAGGCTCAGACTTGCTGAGCTGGACAGAACAGTTCGTTGGAATAACGGCCTCAAGAGAACTCAGCACCCCCTGGAGGACCGGGCGTGGAACTGTGGGATGAGCCCGGGACCAGGCCTCATGGGCACCACGGCGCTCAGCTGCCGCCCTGCGCCCTGCAGGGAGGACTCTGAACAGGAGCCGTGAGCTCTGATCTCTCCACCGCCGACCTTCCAGGCTGGGGCTTCGGTCACAGGACAGCACTGCCTCCGGTTCCAAATGGCCAGGATTATTGCTGCTAGACTTTGGTATTTTTGGAACTAAGCTGCAGGAATTCCAAATTACTCAAAGAAACTTTTTGGCCACAGTTGAGGAACTGGAGAAAGTGGACGCTTGGGCTGAGGTGACCTAGACTAGGATCTTCTGAGACAAGGCAGAAACAGTGCCCTGGCACCTGGAAGTGCACAACGTCAGCAGCAGTTCTCAGCTGACACGGCAGCCGCGCCACTTCTTCCTCATTGTAAAAGCACAGAAAAGCACTGCGTTCTGTTTCAGGTTTTGAAGGAAGTAAGGAAAATCAACTTGCAACATCATAACCGTGCAGAACCTCAAGGTTTCAGACATAAAATATGTAAATGGGAAAATTCTAGTCCTACTTATGAGCTATGGCCCTTTGGTGCAAGTGTCATGGTGCTGACAATGGGGTCTGTTGAAATCTACCAGCAAGCAAGAAGGGGCACTTCCAGAGAAGGTGGTCGCAAACCCCTGAGGTGAGGAAGAGGGGCCCGCTCAGGGCAGAGTCAGAGTCTGTGCGGCCACTCACACAGCCGTGGAGCCTGCACCGTGTGGAAGTGAGGCACTCTGCAAAAGACCTACAACCCGCATACATGCGCTTACATAATTTGCTTTATAAATACAGTGCTGAATAAATTATATCAAACACCAAAGCTCTCCTAGTGTGAGCACTGAGGCAAGAATGGAGGGGCAGACGTGGAGATCCCAGAGAAGACTTGGCTGCACCCACTGGCACTGGTGACATTCCTTAGGCCTAGAGCTAGAAGGGACACCCTAACCTCTGCACACCATTCACAGCTTCACAGCATGCACTTGAAGAGTCATCACATTTAGTTCTCTTAAAACTTATTTAGTCACTGTTCACAGATACAGGACTGTATAGAAATTTAGAATATGTTTAGTAAAGGGTGAAAATGACAGATTTCAAAATACTACAAAATTATGATCTCAAGAATGTAAAATATGTAAATATATGAAAGCAATGTATGAAAAACTCCCCTTCAGGGAGATGCTTGCCCTCTGTCTGGCTCCTCTGATGTCCCCAGTCCACGTGCTGACTCGACAGCGCTTATCCACGCGAGACACACAGGCAGAGGGGCCCTGTCCCAGCTGCTGTGTGCTCTGGGGGTTTATTCATGCCGCAAGCAAACTCATTCAAACAAAAGTATACACTGGAAATCTTGGACTGTTACCACACTTGCAATAGAAGTGAAGAAGAAGAAGAAGTGAAGTCGCTCAGTCGCGTCCGACTCTTTGCAACCCCATGGACTGTAGCCTACCAGGCTCCTCCCTCCATGGGATTCTCCAGGCAAGAATACTGGAGTGGGTTGCCGTTTAAAGGAGTGTCATTTGTCAGAAAAACTACCTTTGAAGAACATTAATCTAAGGCAAGGAAGCTCACTGGAGTCATCATGACTTGGGACTTGGCAGAAATGGGCTTTCTAGAAATTCTGCCATCAGAAGGTGAGGAAGTGTTTTCAGTGGCTAAAATCAGTGCTGCTGACACGGTGGTCACGGTCTTCCTGAATTACACCACTCCAGTTCCTCCTGGACTGCATCATCCGAACCATCTAGAATCCAACAGGGGAAGCGATTTTGTTTCCATGGTAACTTAGGGCTCTCTAAAACCCTATAAATGCCTATTATAACTTACCATAGTCCTTATCATCCCCAGGCTTCTGGACGGCTAGAATGATTAAACCATACCTTAAAGAATTCTTTGGTTAATTTATATCAAGCCAGTGACTTATAGTGGCCCAGAGCATTACTACTATTTCTATTAAAATAAGGTCAACTTAGAGCAAGCATGCTAATTTTCCCTTGGAGTCAGTGTTTGGAGATCCGAGCCTTTAGAAGATAAGCCTCCTCTTGACCTGAAAACACAGTGATCAGAAACTACGAGTTAGCTTGTTTCCCTAGCTCATGATGCCATTGTGTGTCTGGACGCTGGATAGTCAGCTGAAGAAGACAGTCCAGTACCCACCAGAAGCACAGGGCTGAGAGTGTCTCAGTGACAGGCTGGACAGCCGTCATGCTAAACCAAACCCACAAGTGGTACCGATAATTCACAGGACTCTCGAAATGAAGCAGAGACATGCTTCACACATGGGTTATATAACAATATAGAGCAGCTATAACTCCCATTAAGGACCTCAGGGTTAAATTTTCTAGACAGTAACATCCAAGTCAGGGACTTGTAATTAGAAATAATTCATAAACACTATGAAACTGGGCAGTATAATTTTAAAAATATAAAACATCATTTACAAAGAATTAATAAAATGAGAGCAAAATATTTGCAGTTTATGGACTTTAAAAAGTTAGAAAACAATGCTATCAATACGTTAGTGACGAACCATCCGTGCTGTTGTTTAGTCCGTGGCTGACTCTTTGATGACCCCATGGACTGTAGCCCTTCAGACGCCTCTGTCCATGGAATTTTTCCAGGCAAGAATACTGGAGTGGGTTGCATTTCTTTCCTCAGAGGATCTTCCCTGCTCAGGAATCAAGCCGCATCTCCTACACTAGCCAGTGGATTCTTGACCACTGAGCCACGAGGCAGGCTCGGTGAACCACGCATGCACCGGCACAGTCTGTCTGATGAGAAGAGCAACGGTATAAGCTTGAACTATTAAAAAGTTCATAGTCTTTGTCTAATTAATTCCACTTGCAGTATTTATCCAAATTAAATGATTTAATTTGTTTAGGCACGTTTATATGAAGATATATAAGACAGAAAGTGAAGAAGAAATAAAGTTATTAAAAGACTCCCAACTAAGAAACTGGTTTAAATAAATCATATGTTTTGGTTAAATGAGATTTGATTTAGCCAATGAATGCCATTAATACTTTTATATATGAAAAGTATGTAGAGCATAAATAATGTTTAAACAAGAAAACAGGAGACAAAATAGACTAAAAACCTTATCTGGGAGAAATCCTGCCAACTGCTGACAGTAATTACTTCTCAGTGCAGGGCTTTCACCCTCTTGCTCCCGCCCTGGTTGAGGATGCTGCTGGCTCTGGCCTGGGTATTCTTGTTGAAGAGAGCGCCCCCAACCTCAGCCAAGTCTAGGAGGCCAGGCAGCAAAGGGGTGAGCCCTCTTCCTTCTGCCTTTCCTTCTGCCTAGACCCTCAACAGACGAGATGATGCCCACTGCA
Organism: Dama dama; assembly: GCF_033118175.1. Lineage (NCBI taxonomy): Eukaryota > Metazoa > Chordata > Mammalia > Artiodactyla > Cervidae > Dama > Dama dama. The sequence goes on from NC_083696.1 coordinate 163,995, forward strand.
GAGGGAGGGCTGTCTGCCTGGCTGATTCCACTGATTCAAGTGCTAACTACACCCAGAAACACCCTCACAGACACGGCCAGAAATAACCCTTACTCTGGGCACTTTTAGGCCTCATGTTGACACATAAAAGTAAGCACCACAGTGTTATTGACCAGAGAAACATTAGCCAGATATTATGTGAGAGCAGGTGTGGAAAGCAAAGCCATGCCCGTTCAGTTACATCCGGAAAAGGTGCACAAGTTAATCCCACAGCTGTCCAAATACTGAGTGTTTTGTTCCCTGGGCAGAAGTTATTTCAGTTGGATAAACTGGAAGGAAAAAAAAAGGCCATTGGCATGACAAATAGAGACAAAAAACACAAACTATAATTGATAGTGGCTATAGAAATGGAGCAACTATCTAGTTATATTTTCTACCGGCTCCAATACAGGAATGAAATTTGGAGGACAACACTCAAAATGATACACAGGAGCGAGGCGATCGCTATAACAGGTCAGCTTCATGTGATCCCTGAGTGCGGACAAGAGGCAGAAGGACCAACCTGAGACAAAATATAATTTGGACCGCAGTTTAAGGAGAAAAGTGCCACCAGCATCTGAGCTCCGAGAAGTCCTCTGAGGAGCATCCTCCCAGGAGAGCAGGGCAGCCGCCCCTTCTCCCATCCCGTGAGGGGCCGGCACATGGGGGTCACGGCCGGGAGCGAGGAGATGTCCCGGAGAGGGACCAGGATCCCGTGGGGCTTCCCCGGGCTGCACAGGAAGCTGGTGCTCTGGTGCAGAAGACAAAAAGAAACTTGTGAACAGGATGTGGAAACATCCTGACATGTGGGAGCCTCCACTAGATATAATTTGACTTCTAAAAAGAAAGACATATGGTCCTCTTGCATCTAAACATTGAGGAATAGGTAGTGACTACAGCCTGACTGTTCTCGATGTTGAGATCCTTTCGACTGAACATTCACCACCCATGACTTGATACTTTTTCCTAGTGACCAGAGACCTCACTGCATCAACTGTAATGCACATCTTGACTTCAGGAATATTAAAACATGAAAAAGCATGCCAGGAATGGAGGAAACACAATGGTTAAACAGGAATTTAAATATAAAATTTAGACCTTATGAAGCTTCTTGGAATTCTCTCAACACAATTTGAAAACTACTGACTCTGATAACATCAAAGGTATTCAACCTCTCAGGTATCACTAATCTAATCAGATAATTTACCTCTATGTGGGCACCTATTTGGAGGAGGGTAAGAGCAGGACAGACTGAGTGACTAACACTTTCACTTTTCACATGGCAACCCACTCCAGTCTTCTTGCCTGGAGAATCCCATGGACAGAGGAGCCTGGCGGGCTATGGTCCACAAGGTGGTGAAGAGTCAGACAGGACTACAGCGACGTAGCACACACGCGCAGGAGCATATTTCCCTGGAGGTGGGGACTCTGATGAGCGTCCTAGTCTTCGCTGCAGACTGGGCCTGGGCCACAAGAGGGCGGCGTGAGAATGCCAGGGACGCAGCCCAGGACAGAGTCCCCTGGAGCCAGTGGGCACCACGTGCCAAGCACAGGGACTTGGCCACACAGACTCCTCTCAAATCTACCTGCACGCTACACACCAACAAAAGAGAAGAGGCAGGAACATGTGCTTAGTGTGTGAAGGCTGACGCTCAGTCAGCCTTGGCCAAGAAATTCAAAAGTAGGGAAGAGAAAGAACATTCAATTACGAAATACAAAATCAGGCACTCGTTTCAATTCCACTGGAAAAATTTCTAAGGCTCAGTTTATGCCTCTGGGAAGGGGTGACAGTGAGAGTTACCACCTTCTCTTTGTTTGCCTCTGAAAAGTCCCCATTCCTTCCATGCTCCCAGCTAGATGCTCAATTGTCTTGTTTGGTCACTCAGTCATGTCCGACTCTTTTCGACCCCATGGACTGCAGCACCAGGCTTCCCTGTCCTTCACCATCTCCCAGAGCTTGCTCAAACTCAGGTCCACAGAGATGGTGATGCCATAAATATCAGGTTATTTTGTCTTAACCAAATATTTCATGAAAACCAATAAAGACATTTAGAATTCCCAAATAATATATGCTTTTGCAAGGTACAATGTCTTTATCTGGGGAAAAATTTATATAGAGAAAAGAATAAATTTGTTTTTCAAATAAAATTTGGTTACACCCTAAGTAGGGCATTTAAGAGTAGTTAAGTAATTTTTTCTAAGAAAACACTATATCAAAATTTGATCTGTATTTTCTGAGGGTGAACAATATGACACAGGATTGGCATAATATATTTAAAACAAAGCCGAAGCTAAATAATCAACTATTCTTTTATCACCGCTTTCAGGAAACACAATAATTTGGTGCTTTAAAATGTTAAAATTGTCCCAAAAGTTGAGTTACTGCATATGTTCTCAAGTTTTGCTGTCAGAGGAGAAACTTTCCAGCTTAAAGAAGAGAACCAAATATCCCCCTTATTGCCCTTTTCTTCCAAGAAAGCAGTGTTATTGCAGTATCTCTTTCATAGCAGGTGCCTTGAAGTTCACACAAAGTGAAGGAAACCACAGTCCACACACATGGGGAGGCGCTCTGGACACTGAGATTCAGGGCATCCAGAGCAGAAAAGAGACACCCCTCTGAAAACAGAGGGATTTATGAAAACCTGTGCCTGGAACAGTACCCACCTCAACCCTCCCTGTGAGCCTGTCTTCCCTGCCACCAGTGAGCAAAGTGCCAGCAACCATGCACCCTGCTCCCAAGAGGAGATGAGAGACTTTTCTTTAGAGAAACGAAGAAGTCTGGATTGAAGACATCACTTTCTAATATTTGGGAAATTTCAGCTTAGTGAGTACTCCCTATCAAATTTCCCCAAAGAAAGCCCCTTACTAATGACAAACTTTATTAATGACAACGTAGAGTCTGTTCATCTTTTTGATATGACAATGTTATGTTTGAACAGGAAATAAAGGATCACCAGACATTTAAGGGAAACCATCTCAAGGCAAAAAAAAAAAAGAAAATAAACAAGCAAATATGCTTATTCTTGAGAAACCAACCCTTTAGCAAAATGAGACACAAGTGACACTTTTATGTTGTTAATCTAATGGCCATGTTTAGGTTTTAGCCATGCAAATGTACCACTTTGCTATATTTTTTATTAGTAGGATAAACCACATGAAAGTGACTTTCTTATAAGTGAGAATAGTCTAATACTAGCAATTTCACACAAAATAATTTCTTTAAATAGAAAGGATAAAATTAATTCAATATCCAGATCAGCAATCAAGGAAGAAGCAAGGAGTGGAGGATTTTATAATTAGGTAAAGATACAATTGCACTGATTTCACTTGCTAGCAAAGTAATGCTCAAAATCCTTCAAGCTAAGGCTTCAGCAGTATGTGAACCAAGAACTTTCACATGTACAAGCTGGATTTATAAAAGGCAGAGGAACCAGAGATCAAATTGCGTACATTCATTGGATCATACAGAAAGCAAGAGAATTCCAAGAAAACATCTGCTTTGTTGACTACGCTAAAGCCTTTGACTGTGTGTATCGCAACAAACTGGAAAATTCTTAAAGAGATGGGAATACCAGAATCACCTTACCTGTCTTCTGAGAAACCTGTATGCAGGTCAAGCAGTAATAGTTAGAACCAGACCTGGAACAACAGACTGTTTCAAAATTAGGAAAAAGTGAAACAAGGCTGTATATTGTCACTCTGCTTATTTAACATATGTAGAGTACCCATGCAAAATGCCAGGCTGGATGACTCACAAGCTGGAATCAAGATTGCCAGGAGAAATATCAATAACCTGAGATACACAGATGATTCCACTCTAATGGCAGAAAGCAAAGAGGTATTACGGAGCCTCTTAATGACGGTGAAAGAGGAGAGTGAAAAAGCTGGCTTAAAACTCAATGTTCAAAAAAACTAAGATCATGGCATCTGGTCCCATCACTTCATGGCAAATAGATGGAGAAACAATGGAAACAGTGACAGATTTTATTTTCTTAGGCTTCAAAATCACTGTAGTTGGTGACTGCAGCCATGAAATAAAAAGATGATTGTTCCTTGAAAGAAAAGCTATGACAAACCTAGATAGCATATTAAAAAGCAGAGATATCACTTTGCCAACAAAGATCCATATAATTAACACTATGGCTTTTCCAGTAGTCATGTATGGATAGATGTAAGAGTTGGACCATAAAGAAGGCTGAGCACCACAGAATTGGTGCTTTCAAACTGTGGTGTTGGAGAAGACTGTTGAGAGTCCCTTGGACAGGAGATCAAACCAGTCCATCCTGAAGGAAATCAGCACTGAATATTGGCTGGAAGGACTGATGCTGAAGCTGAAGCTCCAATTCTTTGCCCACCTGATGAGAAGAGCCGACTCACTGGAAAAGACCCTGATGCTGGGAATGATTGAGGGCAGGAGGAGAAGGGAGTGACAGAGGATGAGATGGGTGGATGGCATCACCGACTCAATGGACATGAGTTTGAGAAAACTCTGGGAGATAGTAAAGGACAGGGAAGCCTGGCGTACTGCAGTCCACAGGGTCACTAAGGGTTGGACATGACTGACTGAACAACAACGATTGCAAGATCTGAACTTTACAGTTTGCAAAATGACTGACATATACTGTCTTGTTTTTACTTTAAACAGCTGTGTAATTAAGTTAATACGCCTAAATATTGTTAACTGTGGAGAAGTCCAAGACCAAATAAGTGAAGCTTCCTCCGGAACATCACTTTAATTGAGCGAGTAACTGGAGCTGGGACCAGCGGTCAGGCTGACTGACTCTGTGGCCTCTGCTTCCCCCGCCCAAAGGACGCTGGCCAAGATGAGACCCTGGAAAGAATGTGGGACAGAGGCAGTGGGGACAGAGTGAAGGGAAGGGTAATATGCAAACAGAGGTAAGAGAAGGAAGCCTTAACTGTAAGAACTTACGTCCATGGAGTCAGAACTCCAAGGAACCATGTAACCACAGAGCACCATGTTGGTAGCAGCTTCTTGAGCTGATCCAGGGAAGGAACGTTCGTGACACAACTCCAGAAATGGTAAACTTGATGTATTCCAGATGTGAAGCAATTAAATCCTGGCTTGGAAGGAATGACCCAGATAACTGCACAAATGTCCATGTTAAGGAATTAAAATGAATTTATACCCATATAAAAATTTAGGAAAGACTGACTTAGATGTTTGGAGACTAAATTAGCAAATGTACCACATATATCAGGGCTTCCCAGTATCTACAGTGCAGAAGACACAGGGGATGTGGGCTTGATCCTTGGGTCAGGAAGATCCCCTGGAGGAAGAAATGGCAACCCATTCCAGTATTCTTGCCTGGAGAATCCCAGGAAAGGAAACTGGAGGGCTACAGTTCATAGGGTTGCAGAGAGTCAGACACAACTGAACACACGCACACACCACACACACACACATGTATATGCACATGTAGAGACATATGCACACAAACACACATGTATGTACCCACATGAACATTCATACAGAACACAAGACGTGCATGAGCACACTCACATGCATGTGTGCACCTGCACACATATACAGACAAGCATACACATGTAGGCACACAAGTGACAAATGCACATGAATGTGCATGTGCGTGCATGGTCTTATGTACATTGTTCATATATGAGTGTGTGTCACATGTTCACACACACGTGTGTGCACACATGTGGTGAGCTGTCCAAGCAAAGGACAAACAAGTTACCTGGGTGGTGGGAGGGGCAGGGTCGCTGCTGTCTCCACTGGAATCTTCTTGTCTTGTCTTGAACAGAATCCCATTCACACACTACTGGCCATGTGGTTGCTGAATTCAGCTCAGCTCCTTTTAGAACCAAAAGACTCCTCTGTGATTCATCAGAACTGATTTCCTTTTCATTTTCTCATGCAGGCTATAGGGTAAGAGAGAGCAGCTGCGAGAGAGGGAGAAGGAGCAGCGGATGGAGAGGCACGGGGCCTGGGGAGGGCATCAGCCCCTCAGAGCCCCGACAGAGCACAGACGTCCCCAGGGTATTAAAGACGCCACTGGAAGCCAGCAAGGGCAGCGGAGTCGTGGCTGTGGGTGTGCATTTTGCTGCAGCCTCAGAGGAGTGGTGAGAGGCAGAGACGTCAGATTAGTGCAGAGGCCTGGTGTTGTCAAGATAGAACACATGGCCACCTCTGTCAATGCAGCAGCATTGAAGTTGACAGGAATTCCACATTTCCTCCCCACTCACAAACCTCCACTCAAAGCCCAGATCCCTCCACGTAGATCAGGGACACTTGGAATAAACACCTGCTTTGCCTCATTCCCCACGTTGGTGGCTGGGCACATCTGTGGGCGTCCATACAACCCCCACTGAGACCAAAACTGCTGCTTCTCCAGTTGTCCCAGCTAACATCAGGACCTCCTGGAATAAAGAGGCAAATCACCGCTCAGTCAGCTCTGGTGGCTTCAGATTCTTGGAGGTGAAAGAAGCTTCTTGTCTCCTGTGTGATACAATGAAGTGTGTTCTTGCTACTCTCTTCAGATTTTTTATGCCACGTGAACACAGACCTCTTTGACCTTTCAAATGATCTGTTTTGGAAATGTGTAAAAATAAAACAAGTTGCAATTCTGAGACTCCCAAGAAAAAACATTCAGTTTTAGCCTTTGCAACCTAGAGTGTGTTGCATTACTAATGACGGTGATTTAAAATGCACTTGACATTCCTTTCTCGAATAATAAAGAACAATAGAACAAGCTCTTTGCTCTTCTTCTTCTAAACTTTGTGAACATTAGCAAGTCACCTTAATCCTCAGGTTGCCTGTTTCTTCTTTTGGAAAAAAAGGGGAGCCGCTGCGTAAGATTCTGGACCCCGCAAGAACACAGGGCACAATAATTGAGTGTCCTGGGGGATTACAGTGGATTATTTTTAGACACCATAGCTGTGCTTTATTGACACCTTACATTAAACAGGTCTCACTTGCCAAATGCCACAGGATACAGGCCAACAAATGTGCTTTGAAAGTTCCTGTGAGCTGAGACTATCTTGGATGCAAAACACTGAGACAGTTAGAACACACATGTCTCCACACAGGGCAGCCTCCCTGGAAGCCTAAGCAAGTAAATCTAAGTGGCACCATCCCTTCTTTTAGAAATGTGTTTAGATTTTGTAGATTTCTCCTAGATTTTGTCATGTAAGCTTTATATACCAAAAGGTCTTAATTAAAGATTTTTAAATGTTGAGTAAAATGTTCACCAGTCTAGTTTGTAATATATATAATAAACCTGCCATATAATTTATTTTCTTTAAAAACAAGCTTCTTATATAAATTGCCTATAGAACTTTTATTTAGAATTTAAGGTCATTCAGGGGTTAGTGTCATGTAAACAAAATTCTCTAAAATGCTGGGGTCTTCTGGGGGTGTTGCATTCCTACACGCTGTGATCAAGCCAGGTTTAGTCAGCTATTGGAAAAACAAACTCTCTTGGTCTAGGAGCTCAAATGCCTAGGGCTAAGCCAGATGAAGTTTTCTTTCCTGAGTCATAAATTCCTCAATGCAGTGTATTACAGAAAAAAGACCACCTTTAACTTTGGCATTGTGATCTGGCAAAGGCCTCAAATACCTCTATTGCCATAAAAGTTGCAAAAAAGATTATCTTGCTAGAGGGCTCTGATTCAGAGTAGAAAGTTGTGAAGAATCCGAGTTCTCTCAGAACCGTTTGTCCTTCAGGAAGTAACTGGACTTGGAGTGTAATGTGGAAAGGCACTGAGTTTCAGAGCTTGGACACTGAACCTCAATTTTCTTCTAATTAAAGAAAAATAGTAATATCTGTGTCTTAGGGCCAAAGTGTGGATGAAACGTGTGGCCTGGTGAAGTGCCTAGAACAACGCTGAACCGCACAGGTTTATTCAGTACTGGGTGCTGTGTGAGTCAGGCAGCAGGGGTGGATGGACCGGCAGCTGAACCTCATGATTCTTCACTGCTGGGCCTCTCCTGGGAGGCGACCGTTTGTGCACCTTTCCCACTTGCCGTGCGGTTATGCTGAGCACCTCTCGTTTCCCGTTTCCCGGTAGCCATAAGAACAGGTAAAATACAGGGTTGGCACCTTACTTCTTTGGTCCACTGGGCCTGGCTCAAGATTCCCCTGAATGCTTTTAGAGTCAGAGAGAAAATGAAAGGAATAAGTGGGCCCAGCCCCAAACTGAGATCCGTCCTCTGCCTCCAGAGGTGAGTGTGTTGGTGGAGGTGCACCCTGAGGGGCCCCCGGGCCCTTGTGCTCAGAGGGGACTTGGCCACCCAAAGCTCCCTGGTTCCTGGCACATCCCCCAGAGCAACACACTTGTCCTTCAGCCACAAAAATGATCCTGTTATTTCGACTGAGCACGGGGTAAAGCGTCAATCAGGGAGCCAAGGGAATTCAGTTGTGTAAAACTTCCTTTGCATATTTACAGAAAAATAAACAGAATACTCTCTCTTTTAAAGAAAATGTGCAAATTATTTCATGGCTTCAAAATATTCACTGCTGTTCATTGTAGAAGGGACACTGTTATGAATATGGTTTATATTCTCATTCCTCCAGAAACATGAATGTGAACTAATCAGAGGGAAATTAATACTCTGGTTACACCAGTTAAGTAATTCATCAATAGAAATGTGTTTCTATTATAAATATTAGAAGCATTATTGGTTTTTGTTGCTTTTTTGTAACATAAAGCACACACAACCAACCTGATTTTGGAGAATGTGTTGTGACATTCGGCCTCAAAATTGGTACTCATATTGGAAGCTCTCTAGAGATGGGTGGTCAGAATTGCTCAAATCTTTCTTGCTGTAGGCAGTCCTGAGGTGTTCCCTCACCAAATGATCCTGTCTCCTGGTTCTCATACCTCTGTACAAACTCCTACCCCTAGGGTGAGTTGAAATGGTGGTGTTGTTATTCAGTCACTCATTCATGTCCAACTCTTTGCAACCCCACGGACTGCAGCACACCAGGTTTTCCTATCTTTCACCATCTCCAGGAGTTTGCTCAAACTCAAGCCCATTGAGTCAGTGATGCCATCCAACCATCTCATCCTCTGTCGTCCCTGTCTCCTCCTGCCTTCAATCTTTCCCAGGATAAGGGTCTTTTCCAATGAGTTGGTTCTTCACATCAGGTGGCCAGAGTATTGGAGCTTCAGCTTCAACATCAGTCCTTCCAACGAACACCCAGGACCAATCTCCTATAGGATGGACTGGCTGGATCTCCTCGCAGTCCAAGGGACTCTCAAGAGTCTTCTCCAACACCACAGTTCAAAAGCATCAATTCTTCAGCACTCAGTTTTCTTTATGGTCCAACTCTCACATCCATACATGACCACTGGAAAAACCATAGCTTTGACTAGACAGACCTTTGTCAGCCAAGTGATGTCTCTGCTTTTTAGTACGCTGTCTAGGTTTGTCTGGTGGCCTACTTCTAATAAACACTGCGGAGGAGGTGACTGGACGTGCTCACAGCAGAGGCGTTAGAAAGACTCGGAGCTCCTGTTCGGGGTGCTTGCTTGCTCTCATCTCCGCCTGCTCTGACGGAGGCCTGGTGCTCTGTTGTGTGTGTGCCTGTGCAGCGGTCCACAGGGCCAAGAGCTGAGGGTGGCCTCTGGCAAGCAGCCATAGGAAGCTGAGACCCTGCAGTCCATGGACTCAGTCCCTGCCGGCGGCAAGGGCCAAAGCAGCGCCAGAATCAGTCACAGCTTCAGAGGAGAGCACAGCCTGGGAGACGAGAGGAGAGCAGAAGCGCTGCGTGTCACCTGCGAATTCCTAAAGCACAGAAACGCTGGTGGCTTCAGCCAAGTAAGCTTTGGGTAATTTGTTGTATAGCATTAGATAAATCTATTCCTCCACCATAAATTCTCACTCTTATAATATCCACCTAGGTTTCTAGGGATAAAGTGGCCCACTGTCTCCAAATTACTCTCAAATGGTTCAGAAAAAATGATATGCACATATAAAAACAAATAAATATCTATGGAATAATAAGCAAAGGAAGCAGAATATAAACAACTGGAGAAAAAGAGTAAAGTTTTTATAATATTCTTAAAATTATTTCAACTTATAGCAAAATAAAAAATTACCCTTAAGGCCAATGTAAAAGATCAGTTTAAGAAGAGAATAGTTAAAACTTATAAAAATGGTAGTTAATAAAGTTGGGAGAATAAGCAGAAATGCAAAATTAAAGTCCTCACCACAAAAAAAAATGTATAAAAATAAACGGTGATGGATGGTACTCAGACTTACAGTAAGTAAGACCATTTCATAATGTGTACAAACATTCAATCATTACATTATACACGTGAAAGTAATAAATACAATATTACATGTCAATTATACCTCAATAATAAAACTTTTCAAATAAAATAAAAAGAAAATATTATGTTTAAAAACAAAAACAAAGGGGTTTATATTTTTGATTAGTTATGAGTGTGTTATCTACAAATGGAATCCTGTAGTCAACATATCAAAGATACAGGATCTTGAAAATCCTGTACCATTATCTAGTCCAGAGTAACAATAGGCAGTAAGAAAGAAACTTGATTTCCCTAAATAAAGAAAAATTGTACAAGACAAAAGCACTGGACTACTTAGTTTTTAAATAAAGTTATCTCTTTTGAAAAATCTAAAAAGTCTTTAGAAAATACACGGATGTTAGATATTTTAGCTACTTCAGCTACTTCTTTGCTTATCATCTTTACTTTGATAAACAAAAATGTATTCATCTTTAAATGCATGCTTACATAGTTGAAAGTGGAAGCCTCAGCTGCTCACATGTGTCCGATTCTTTCCAACCCCACAGTCAGTGGCCCTCCAGCCTCCTCTGTCCTTGGGATTCTCCAGGCGAGAATACTGGAGTGTGTTGCCGTTTCCTTCTCCAGGGGATCTTCCTGACCTGGGACTGAGCCCAGGCCGCCCGCAGTACAGGCAGACTCTCCCACTGAGCCACCCTTCTGCTTTACATGCTCGCCTTCATGGTGCTCACCTTTCAGTGCACGCCTACCGCGTTGTTCACCAGCAAGTGCACACCTGTACAGTTACTCACCTTTAAGTGCACACTGATCTATACTGGGTTGGCACCATCCCCTGGAGAAGGGAAAGGCTGCCCACTCCAGTATTCTGGCCTGGAGAATTCATGGACGATACAGTCCATGGGGTCGCAAAGAGTCGGACACAACTGAGAAACTTTCACTTTCACTTTCATATAGTTATTCATCTGTAAATGCACACCTATATAATTAATCACTTTTGAATGTACACCTACATAATTCTAAGCAGCATGCCTCTATGATTTTTTGGAAACATCATATTGAGAATACTTATTTCTACTGATGTTGAACAAATTGGTGCAACTTATTAAAGAAACAATTTGTTAATATACATCAAAAGTTTTGAAATATAGCCTTTGACTAGTATTTTAGAAGTTTCCCTGGGCAAATGGGTGCTATAAGAAAACTTTACACACAAAGATGTGTATGACAATGAAAAGTTGGAAATAATGCCTATATATAACAATTAGAAATTATGTAGCAATTGGAGAAAAATGTACTATTATGTAATAATGAAAATTATGTTAAGGGCTTTTTTAAAGCATGGAGACATGCTAAAATTTAGAAAACAATGTATAAAAATAGCAAAGCACAGTGCAATCTCAATCATTTTCTAATTCTTATATAAACTGGAAGAAACACTCTTTTTTCCTTAATACTGTTATATATTTTCAAATTGATCTGTATAACTTATAGTCATGTGCATATATGCTAAAAATACACAATAATATGTATATGATACTCCATTTTTTGTAGGAGAAGAGATAATGGCTTATCTGATATTTTCTTTAATAATTAATAGAGTTAAGTCAGATGTGTTGAAGAAATTTAGCAAAACATAGACATAATTTGTTAAAGTGGACACCAGGAGAGAATTTAAAGGAGGGTTTTTGTTGTCATTTTTAAAGAATATGTGTGCATGCCAAAATTCAAGAGCTGTTTCACAGAGAGTTTATTTTTTAAAGACTATTTATAAGTGATCTTGAGAAAGATGTTTTATTTATATTCTTTGAGTACAGTACACATGTCAAATATAATCGAAATAATACTAAGCTAGTTGTTTTGCGAACAAATTGTATCTCCACGTTGGCTTCAAACCATTTGCTGATTAGGTTTTTTTAACTAAAAAGAAAATATAAATTCCTCTAAAATATCAACATTTTCCCTTGGAGTCATTTGTATTCCAACAGTTTAACCAATTTTGGGGAATCTTCAAAAGAAGAATAAGTAGATATCTTCCTTTGGACTCTAACGTGTGCTGACAAGGCACACAAAATCACCCTCACTCCAGCGTGTGATATTACTTGGGTGAGAAAGGCTAATCTTGATAAAGCAGGTATTTGGTATCTTGGGTAATGCGCAGAATAAGACTTCAATGAGGCTTCAGTATCAAAACGACTACTGGATCTTATTCAGTTAAGTAAGTGATTCTCAGCTTGGGGTGTCCAGGTCACTGTCCGCACAGCGTGTACCAGTGTCTGAAGAAGTGTTGGCCACCGTTGAGGAGGACAAGTTTACTATAAATGTGTGATGCACAGAATAGCCCCCACTGCACAGATTATCTAGTTCAAAATGTCAGCAGTGTTCATGTGGGGAAGCCTGAACTAAATGAAATCTCAAAGTGATATATTTTTATTTTTTAATGCTTGTATATAAACTCTAATATCATATTTTAGGCATATGTATCACTTAAGGGAAAAAAATAACTTTTCTTTATTAAGGCAATTGCATTATTTAACAATTTCAGAAAAATATCTACTTCTGCTACATTGACTATGCAAAAGCCTTTGACTGTGTGGATCACAACAACTTGTGGAAAATTCTTAAAGAGATGGGATACCAGACCACCTGAACAGACTGGTTCAAAATTGGGAAAGGAGTACAACAAGGCTGTATATTGTCACTCTGCTTATTTATTGTCACTCTGCTTATTTAATTTATATGCAGAATATATCATGTGAAATGCTGAGCTGGATGAATCACAAACTGGAGTCAAGAGTGCCAGAAGAAATATCAACAACCTCAGATATGCATGTGATTCCACTCTAATGGCAGAAAGCAAAGAGAAACTAAAGGGCCTCTTGATGAAGGTGAAAGAGGAGAGTGAAACAACTAGCTTAAAACTCAACATTAAAAAACTAAGATCTTGACATCCAGTCCCATCACTCCAGGGCAATTAGATGGGGAAAAAGTTGAAACAGTGACAGATTTTATTTTCTTGGGCTCCAAAATCACTAATTTTGTCCACAAGACTTGATGCTGGGAAAGATTAAAGGCAAAAGGAGGAGGGGAAGGCAGGGGATGAGATGATTAGACAGCTTCACAGACTCAATGGATATGAGTCTGAGCCAACGCTGGGAGACAGTGAGGACAGGCAAGCTTGGCGTGCTGCAGTCCATGGGGTCACAGTCAGACACAACTGAGTGGCTAAGCACAGCACAGGCGTCAGCAGCAGCAACAGCAACAAAAAATAACAATCTCGTTAAAAATTCTTGACTGCAGGGTCACTTACAGGAATCCACACACATGACAAAATGATATGAAACTCTGCACACATTGCACTAATGACTATCTTTTAGTTTAATTATTTGACTATCATTATGTAAAGTGGGCGAATGATATAGAGAACATCTTGATGCTATTTTGACAACTTCTTGTTAATTTTTATCTATTTTAAAATAAAAAACTTAAAAATTAACAAAATGGGCAAATGACTTGAACAGACATTTCTCCAAAGAAGATATGCAAGTAGCCAATAAATAGGAAAAGCTCCTCAACATCACTAGTCATGACAGAAATACAAATCAAAACCACAGAGGAATACCACCTCACACCCACCAGAATGGCTTCAATCAAAAGAATGAAAAATAACAAGTCCGATGAGGACTTGCCTGTTCTTAGAGATTAGACCCCAAAGTTTCCTTTATTTTTCTGCAACCTCAGCTGTAAGTTTTCAAATGTCTTATTTCTTTTTGTTTTTTCTGGCTCCCTGGCCCACAGGTCGCTACTTTGCAGAGAGTGAACCCTCTGGACTAATGTTCATTGTGGTTAAGAACTTGGTGTAATTCTCAATCAGTGAGGTGTCAGATCAAACAAACCTCAACTTAGGCGTTTCAAGAAAAGGAGAGGACTTTATGACAATGGAGAGCAATGGGGTATTCGAGCATGTCCAGCTCGGGCAGGAGAGGCTTTGTCTTTCTGAGGAGGAGTAGACTCAGGTGGAGAGCCGTGTGAGCTGTGGGCAAGACTGATGAGAGGAGGTCAGAGTTCAGCTGCTCATTTTAGTGCTCAAGGGAAGCCCAAGTTCAAGGGCCTCTAGGAGGAGAGAAACTTAGCCCAAGGTTGGTTCATAAGCCAACAGGATTTTGTTCTCTGCATCAGTGGAGACAAAGCAGCTTAGTTGGCCGTTTGTGGGCAAAGAAGGGAATGTGCAGGGTCTGCTCCTGGCCTCGTCGCGGCCTCGTCGCGGGCAAACAAGGGAATCTCATCTCAGCCGTGGGGAGGGTGTTTTGTGCAGTTGGTTCCTTCTCAGGACACAGGGTGGGGAGCCCAGGGCTCTTTGCTAGGACCCCGGGGCTGGGTAAAGTTCAGCATTGTCAGTAGTTACAAATAACTTTTGTTTGGGATGTATTTCATTCCGTATCCAGAGTTCAGCTTTGTATGGAGTTCTACAGTGGTGTTGAATTCTTACCTTAGGTCGCTTGTCACCAGTTACGGCAGTACTGAGCTCACAATACTGAATGCTTCTTCTTAGGAGAAGAATTAAACTGAGAACAGCACTTCCATAGGAAGTGGATCCTGAGTGAAACCACTGTCACTGCCTGGGAAACAGAAACTGAAGGATTTTAACCATCTTGTTTCTAGAATGATGTGGTTTGTGCCTGCTTGCATATATTATGAACTCAACCTTTTTCAACTATACATCTTAGAGCATTTTCAAAGTTCTATATTTAAGAAACCCTTCAAATATTGTTGAGAGCTAAAAACTTGGATCACGTGGACCCCACTTAACTGCTGCTGCCCCCGAAGGCAGACCTGGGCGGGGGGCGGCGAGAGGTCTGAGCAAGGCCCCCTCTGGTGTCGCCCAGCCAGGGAGCAGGGGGCCAGTCCCGGCCACGCCCCGTCAAACCCGATCAGCAGGAGATGATTCGCTTCGGGTGCCTGAAACAGGAAACGCACTTGGTAGGTGTGTGCGCGGTTGCAGATGGCTGCCCAGGTAACTTTCACAACCTAGGGACACACTAGCCATGCACACTGGAATGCACTGACCTGGCCTCTGCAAGGGTGACGTGTAGCCTCCTGGGAAGTCACCCCTCAGAACTGATGTTGTAATTATAATCTTGGAGCTGCTGCCAGGTTTGGCAAAGGTCTACCAGACAAAGAAGAGCAAATACCCTGGCCCTTTGGGAAAAAAAATTAATTTCTACTTGAAATCTTTTTTAGGTTTTATTATTATTATTAAGAAAGTAAAACGTGATATAAAATGTCAGACAAAGGAAAGTTTCACTGCACAGCACCCTAGCACACAGTCCATGTTCACCTGTTTTTTCCCTTCCAACCTCCAATTATTTGCACATTTTACTCTGTCATAATGCATATAAAATTGTGTATTCTAATTTTCTCTGAACAATATATTATAAGCACTTTTCTGAGTTGTTATTTAGTTGTCATAATCATAATTTTAATGGCTGTATAATATTTCAAAGTTTCTCAATGAAAGGTCGAGGCATGCCCCGGGAAAGTGCTGCAAGGCAAATTCCGGAGGCTGGCTGAACTTCCAGGGGCTGGCCCCCTGCAGCCTTGTCCAATCAGGTACCAACATAGAGCCCTCGGACACTGACCACCGCTGTAGCCCGCGCTTTCTTCCTTATATGAAAAGACCTGGCCTGGACGCCCGGCCCGGACTATAAAACCCCTCCCCACCCCTCATACCTTGCAGACTCCCTTTGTCTCCTCACTCACCAGCCCCTGGGAGTTCTGCCCGAGAGCGGGGCTCAATAAAGGTCTTTACCACCGGTCCTTAGAGGCGGCTTTTTTCCTCCCGCGGCGTTTTTCCTAACATCTGGTGCCCCAACGTGAGGCCCGAGGTGAGGGCCCCCGGCACCCGCCGTTGAGGCCCCCTCGAGCTCCACCGCCACGGAAGCCTCGGACCCAGGTGGCTGACCAACCCCCCGGACGGCAGGCTACAGAGTAAGTCCCTTTGGCTTTGGGGCCTGCATTCCCTGACGATCACCTCCTAGGGCCCCGTAATGAGTGCGCACTTACTGGGCCCTCCCGGTCACCAGCTGGTGGAGAGACGTCCCCAGCAGCTGAGTAGACCTCCGGCTTCGGCCTTTCCGGGTCCCTGCGGTCGTGAGGAAGACGTTCCCCGCGACTACTCGGACCTCCGGCTCCCCTTGACTCGTCCGAAGACGTTTGGACAGCGGGGATTGCCTCCACGCCCGGTGGTCGTCATGGGATCGACAACCTCCAAACCCGATCCCCAATACTCCACCCCCTTAGAGTGCCTGCTGGCTAACCTGTAGACTCTAAGGCTAAAGAGAGATATCCGCCCCAGCAGCTCACTTTTCTGTGCTCACAGGCCTGGCCTCAGTATTCCCTAGATAATGGCTCACAATGGCAAGCCACAGGGACACTAGACTTTGACGTCCTCCGTGATTTAGATAATTACTGCCGGAGAACGGGAAAATGGTCTGAGGTCCCCTACGTTCAGGCCTTTTGGGCGTGGCGCTCTCGCCCCACCCCCTCCTCTCCGGTTCCTACCCCCTCCCCCTCCTCTCCGGCCCCTCCTAACCCCTCCCCCTCTAACCCTACTCCGGCCTCTTTTGCTCCTGTTCCCGCCCCTGAGGCTTCACCGCCAGCCCCAGATCCTCCGGCCCTTACCCCTATCTTGTATCCTCCCCTTCCCCCCGTCACTCCCTTCTCGTCTCCGTCTCCGGTTAGCTCCCACACTCGCTCCCATAGCAACCCTCCAGTGCCAACCCCTCCCCCGAGCGCCCCCCGGGAGCTCAGGCAGTTCCTGACACCGACCCTGATTGGAACTACCAGGAAGGGGGTGGCGGCCAGCTGCGGGTACGCTATATGATAGAGTGTCTCCTCGATGAGATGGAAACGTCCTCTCATAAGGTAGTAAACCTCCTCAAACTAGATGAGGTGACTCAGGGGCCCAACGAAAACCCAGCCATGTTTCTTAATCGGCTGACTGAGGCCCTTGTTCAATACACCAGACTGTCCCCTGAGTCCCCCATTGGGGCAGCTACCTTGGCCAATCATTTTATCTCCCAATCCGCACCTGACATCCGAAAAAAACTGGCCAAGGCCGAGGACAGCCCTCAGACCCCTATTCGAGACCTGGTAAAAATGGCCTTTAAAGTTTATAACGCCCGTGAAGAAACTGCTGAGGCCAGCCAAAGGGCAAGGCTCAAGCAAGAGGCCGAATTTCAGGCAAGCCTCCTAAACCAACAAACCCAGGCCTTAGTAGCGGCCCTGCGGCTGGCGGTGGGCTCGGGGTCCCAAAACCCCCCTCCGGGGGCCTGCTTCAAATGCGGCCAAGAAGGACACTGGGCCAAGATGTGCCCCAATCCGCGGCCTCCTTCCAAGCCGTGCCCTTTGTGCAGACAGCGAGGACACTGGGCTAGTGACTGTCCCCAGGCCTCTCGGGCCCCGACCTCTAGGGGCCGGGGACCAGAGCGCCCCAGGGAGACCTCCTGCCCTCCTCCGGCCTTCGAGCTGCTGAGCTTCAACGATGGCTGACGTCGCCCAGACTCGAGAACCCCGATAACCCAAGCCAAGCCCAGGGTAACGCTCCAGGTAGTGGGTAAAGTCTGGTTAATGCAGGGGCTACCTATTCGGTCCTTCCCTCTTTCGGGGACACTTTACGTCCTTCCCAGGTTTCGGTTATGGGCATTGACGGCCAACCCTCATGTCCACTACAAACCCAACCACCACCCTGTCAATTAGATTCCTGCCTATTTGCCCACTCCTTTCTGGTCATCCCCTCCTGCCCTACTCCTCTCTTAAAAAAAAAAATATATATACTCTCACAGATCTCCCAGCAGGTGGCTACGGCCCTGGACATCGACTGGCATCTCCACATCCCCTATCGGCCCCAACCGCCAGGCCTGGAACAAAGGCTCAGACAGCTCCAAGAAAGCCCCCTCTGGACCGGACTCAATGGTTTACTCCCATACCTCTTGCCCTTTCTAGGCCCTATACTCCTGCTGGTTCTGGGCCTCACCACAGGCCCCTGCCTCGTCCAACTTATTCTTCGCTGGGTCCAAGAAATAGCGCAGGCTGCGACCGGACGGGCCATGCTCCTAACAGCTTACACTCGACTCAATCAAGAAGACATAGACCCACCTCACAATCCTGCATAAGCTGACCTTTCATCCTGGCTGGCCCCTACCCCTCGTCGCCCCGTTCAGCAGGAAATAGCCAGAGAGAACCGGCGCCCCTTGTCCTATAACAAAAAGGCCGGGATGAAAGGTCAGGGCATGCCCCGGGAAAGTGCTGCAAGGCAAATTCCGGAGGCTGGCTGAACTTCCAGGGGCTGGCCCCCTGCAGCCTTGTCCAATCAGGTACCAACATAGAGCCCTCGGACACTGACCACCGCTGTAGCCCGCGCTTTCTTCCTTATATGAAAAGACCTGGCCTGGACGCCCGGCCCGGACTATGAAACCCCTCCCCACCCCTCATACCTTGCAGACTCCCTTTGTCTCCTCACTCACCAGCCCCTGGGAGTTCTGCCCGAGAGCGGGGCTCAATAAAGGCCTTTACCACCGGTCCTTAGAGGCGGCTTTTTTCCTCCCGTGGCGTTTTTCCTAACACTCAACACTGTTCATATGACTGTGAATAAAATAATATTGAACCATGATGGGCCTTAAAAAATGAAACAGTGTTTCCTGCATGGCCAACAATAGCTGGATTTTCCTTGGGCTTCACATACTTTGAAATTTACTAACTATTTAAAAATAAAACTAATTGATCCCATTTCTGCATCCTTGGTTCTTGTCTCCAAGGTTGGGTCATCTTGCTGTGGTGAGTATATTGTAGCACAGACATTAGGTTCACCCTCCCTGTCATTCTCTTTTCTTCAGCTGGGTCACCTGCAGTCTCAAGGTTTAAAGTTTGTTTTAAACTTTGTCTTTTCCCATGTTCTTTGCTGTTTTTAGATAACGTGCTTGCAATTATAAAAATAAATTCAAATCAAGAGTGCCTTTGGAGAGGTGGGTACTGCTCAGAACAGCCAAGTTCTGTGGAAAGAGGTATTCCTCCTCTGCTTGTGCTGACTGCGTGGGAATAAAGCAATGCAACCATTTTACAATAATTTGAGGGATAAGAATCCAAAACGCTGACTAAATATTAGCCTTGTTAGTCTGTTGATCATTTTTTAGTCCCTCAAACATATGCCCATATGTATTTAGGTCTTTTTCTGCCTAAATTTGGTTTTCAACTTCTTTGAAGAGTGCAAGCTATTGACGCTGCAGCTTAGCTAGGCCTTTGCTGACCTGACGTGCACTCTGTGAAAGGCTGCGGGAGGGAAGGTGAGCAAGGCACGGACTGCCCATTGTAGCTCACAGCCAGGAAAAGCCTAGTGTCTGGCGGGCTTGTTTCTGGCTGTGGCAGGCATCTGACTTCAAGGTGTCTGGGGCAGAAAGGAGAGGGTCAGATTTCATGCAGCCTGGATGACTTCCAGTTTTATTTCATAGTGTGGCATCAGAAGAACCCCAAACTATGCTCGTAAAGCCTCCTTGTGTGTTTTTCTAGACCCTGATGAATGACAAGCGTGTTGGCACCTCCTATTTTGCACAAATACAGTAATAAAATTTTAACATTGGAATTTTAAGACTTACCCAACTTCCATTTATTACACTGGCAGTTTAGTTAGTAGGTTAAATTCCAAGGGCACAGTGACAAAACTTCTGTCCTATTGGGGAGATACAAATGGAAGCAGGCATAGAAAATACAGTGTACGATATACGTGGGCTCAGTCCTAAATAAACATGCCTCAGAAACAGCAGTTAGAACCAGAAGGTATCCACACAGCCCTTGGGTGCAGAGATTGCTGAGTTAACAGTCCTCTGTGATGCTCCAAGACCTCCCACTTTCATGTTCCTTGATGATCATGTCTATTGATGATTGTGCCAGAAAGTGGCAAGAGCTAAATGAAGCATATTGGCTCTGTAGGCGGCTGAAATCTGAGCACGCAGTTGGGTTTGTGCATATTGATTAACGGTGATCACCTGTTCAAGTTGCAAAGTTTATGTGGTGATAGCAATAATACTTTGATAATGCTTATTGAACATTTCTTAAACAACCATCACTCAATGAAATTACTTACATGTGTTACCTTATTTCATACCCATTTTACATATGGTACATCTGAGATCCAAATATGGAAAGGTCCCTTATATAAATCATAGAGCTTGTAGATAGTCGAGTCCAGGTCTGGTATTTAACCACTGTGCTCAGCAGTCTAATTCTAGTATATATGTTAACTTAAAATTTATATGACTATATAACTCCTTATTGCCAAATTCAGACTTAAATTGAAGAAAGTAGGGAAAACCTCTGAACAATTCAGGTATGACCTAAATCAAATCCCTTATGATTATAGGTTCAAGGGATTAGATCTGATAGACAGAGTGCTTGAAGAACTATGGATGCAGGTTCATGACATTGTACAGGAGACAGGGATCAAAATCATCCCCAAGAAAAAGAAATGCAAAAAGGCAAACGGTTGTCTGAGGAGGCCTTACAAATAGCTGTGAAAAGAAGAGAAGTGAAAGGCAAAGGAGAAAAGGAAAGATATACCCATTTGAATGCAGAGTTTCAAAGAATACCAAGGAGAGATAAGAAAGCCTTCCTCAGTGATCAGTGCAAAGAAATAAAGGAAAACAATAGAACAGAGAAGACTAGAGATCTCTTCAAGAAAATTAGAGATACCAAAGGAACATTTCATGTAAAGATGGGTGCAATAAAGGACAGAAATGGTACGGACCTAACAGAAGCAGAAGATATTAAGAAGAGGTGGCAAGAATACAGAGAAGAACTATACAAAAAAGATCTTAATGACTCAGATAATCATGACGGCGTGATCACTCACCTAGAGTGAGACATCCTGAAATGTGAAGTCAAGTTGGCCTTAGGAAGCATCACTATGAACAAAGCTAGTGGTGGTGATGTAATTCCAGTTGAGCTATTTCAAATCCTGAAAGATGATGCTGCGAAAGTGCTGCACTCAATATGCCAGCAAATTTGGAAAGCTCAGCAGTGACCACAGGACTGGAAAAGGTCAGCTTTCATTCCAATCCCAAAGAAAGGCAATGCCAAAGAATGCTCAAACTACCACACAATTGCACTCATCTCACACGCTAGTAAAGTAATGCTTAAAATTCTCCAAGCTAGGCTTCAACAGTACATGAACCGTGAACTTTCAGATATTCAAGATGTATTTAGAAAAGGCAGAGGAACCAAAGATCAAATTGCCAACATCAGTTGGATCATGGAAAAAGCAAGAGAGTTCTAGAAAGATATTTACTTCTGCTTTATTGACTATGCCAAAGCCTTTGATTGTGTGGATCACAACAAACTGTGGGAAATTTTTAAAGAGATGAGAATATTAGATCACCTGACCTGCCTCCTGGGAAATCTGTATGCAGATCAAGAAGCAACAGTTAGAACTGGACATGGAACAACAGACTGGTTCAAAATTGGGAAAAGAGTAAATCAAGGCTGTATATTGCCACCCTGCTTATTTAGCTTGTATGCAAAGTACATCATGAGAAATTCTGCACTGGATGAAGCACAACTGGATGAAGCTGGAATCAAGACTGCCAGGAGAAATATCAATAACCTCAGATATGCAGATGACACCACTATTATGGCAGAAAGTGAAAAAGAACTAAAGAGCCTCTTGATGAAAGTGAAAGAGGAGAGTGAAAAAAATGGCTTAAAACTCAACATCCAGAAAACTAAGATCATGGCATCTGGTCCCATCACTTCATGGCAAATAGATGGGGAAACAATGGAAACAGTGACAACCTTTATTTTTTTGGGCTCCAAAATCACTGCAGATGGTGACTGCAGACATGAAATTGAAAGACGCTTGCTCCTTGGAAGAAAAGCTATGACCATCCTAGGCAGCATATTAAAAAGCAGAGACATTACTTTGCCAACAAAGGTCTGTCTAGTCAAAGCTGTGGTTTTTCCATTAGACATGTATGGATATGAGAGTTGGACTATAAAGAAAACTGAGTGCTGAAGAATTGATGCTTTTGTACTGTGGTGTTAGAGAAGATTCTTGAGAGTCCCTTGGACTACAAGAAGATCCAACCAGTCAAACCTAAAGAAAATCAATCCTGAATATTCATTGGAAGGACTGATGCTGAAGGTGAAACTCCAATACTTTTGCCACCTGATGTGAAGAACTGACTCATTGGAAAAGACCCTGATGCTGGGAAGGATTGAAGGTAGGAGGAGAAGTGGATGACAGAGGATGAGATGGTTGGATGGCATCACCGACTCAATGGACCTGAGTTTGAGCAAGCTCCGGGAGTCGGTGATGGACAGGGAAACTTGGCGTGCTGCAGTCCATGGGGTCACAAAGAGTCAGAGACGCCTGAGTGACTGAAATGAACTGAACTGATAAATCGCTTCAAACACGGGATCCTGAAAGGTTTGGAAGAAAGGCCCTGAGTAGTAGATGTTGAGAGCCATCAGTGAGACAGCTGGTGTGCCCACGGCCTCAGAGCTGGTTGGCATGTCTGTGTGAGTTTGGAACTAGCACTCCAACCTGTTCTGGAGCTCTGGTTCTGACATTTACTAGCAGTGTGTGGTTGGACATTCAGGTTCTGCACCATTAATATTTGCACAGTGATACTATACTTGTTCATCTGTGAAGATTAAATGAAAGAATGGTTTTGAAGGTAACTCATAAACCATGAAGTCTGAAATACACATCTATCTGACATTTTTATTTGACTTAAATGAAAGCATGGACATTTCAACATGTTAAAAAAATGGTTCATTTTGTGAATATAAAATAATTGTACAAGATTTTAAACATCTGTTTTATTGCCGTTTTTAACTAAATTCCTTAATCACTATCTCTGTAGTATGACACAGAGGCTATATTGATTTACACTGTGACCAATAAGGATTTGGGGGTATTTAATGGAGAGATCAGTCTGATAGAGTGAACTAGCCCCACAGAGTTTACCTGAACATGAACCTTAATCATTTGTGAAAACCAAATGAAGTCTGGAAAATACCGGTGGAACCAGCTGGTCAAGGAGCAGTGTGTTCACAGCTTGGCTTTGTCCAGATCAAGAAAGGACAGAGAAATCACTCAGGACTGATTTTTTGTTTCAAACCAATGTCTAATACTGAGAAGCTTTCCCAGATTCTCTCTCTCCCTACGTGAGCAGGCAGCCCTAGGGCCACCGGGTGACCTGCTAAGCTCACGAGAAGGACCCCTTGCTTTGCTTCAGGCAAAGTCTCCTTCCTGGTTGCCACTTTCCACCCTTTGCTGATGTAGTCCCACAAGAGCTGTCTGAAGACAGACAAGTCTGCTTACTCTGCTATGATAATAATAACACAATTATGAAATAATGTAAACATGCATATAAAAATATTCAGAAAAGCCAAACACAATAACAACCCAGCCAAGCACAGCAACTTAGCCTAAACCCTAAAGAATGCCAAGTAGAGGGATTTGAGCCTTAAAGGCACACTCAAGCAACGCTTAAATGTGCAAACCTTTTAAAAATCTCTTAATGCACAGAAGTTAATTGCAATTGTGCATTTTTTATTTTGACATACTTCTAGACTTATAGAAAGTTTGTAAAACTACTAGATAGATTTTCCTGTCTTCTTCCTGTGTTAATATCTTATTAATTATCAAAATGATTAACGTTAGACTTTATTTGTATTTAACGTTTTCCCATCCATGCCCTTTGCTATTCCAGGAGTCTCCTTACTCTCCTCCAACATGCAACATTGCCCAGTCTCCCATCTTTCATGATGAGAAAGTGCTTTTCAAGAGTATGCAAACTGCTGCTCAATGTTATCATTGACGCTGTTAGCCTTGGTCACATGGCGAAAGTACTACCTACTGGACTTTCCCATTGTAAGATTATCATTTTCCCATTTTAATCAGCTATCTTGGGGAGACACTTTGAAATATGTACGAATCTCCTGCCCCTAATTTTGAATCTGTGAGTGGATCTGGCTTGCTAGAATGATTACTATTGTGTTCTTAGGTGATTTTATATTTTCTTGATTCTTTTCACATTATTGATTGGAATTTTTCCCTGAGGAAGAGCTGCCCTTCTTCCCCATTTACTTATTTATTCAGTTAGTAATAGCAGTATGAACTCTGGGTGTTTATTTTCTGGGTTATAATAGAAAGCTTTCATTGTTTTGCTGCTCAGATTATTCAGCCTGGGTCACTGGGCACTCTCTTTGGTGAGGGCCTGGGCCCTCCCCCATCCCAGACCCTTTCTGAGCTCTTCCTTACTTTCTGGCCCCACAAGATTTCTCAGGCTCGTCTAGCATTTTCCCTGCCTCCGATAGCGACATTGGCTAATTCTTTCATTGACGTTTAGATGGTATTGCTATTTTCGTGGTATTTCAGAATGAGGGTCTGGGGGGCTGGGTAAGCCCATGACAGCAGGGGGTCCTGGCTCCGGGACCCTCTCAGTGCAGAGTTGGGAACACGTGGTGTGAACGGTCTGTGTCCATTTGTCTGCACAGGTACTGCAAGCCATGAGCACCTGTCAGTGCCTCTGTTTCCAACCCCAGACCGAAGGCTCTTTCTCGTCTTATTCCCGGCGGCTAAACGTGTAGCTTATTCCATGTGAGAAACAGGGCCTTCCTGCTTGTTTAGTCCCAGGGCACGCACGGTTACGACTGCTCCCCACACCACTGAGCACACTTACCAGCTAGAGTGTGGGACTTGTGCATGATTTTGAACCTGTTTTTCTCAGTCAAAATCCTGTCAAAGTTAGACTAAGGCTTTTCCTTCCTGCCCCCTCCAGGGACCCTACTGCAACACAGTTAGGTTCATTGTATCGTTTTCCTCTCATGTTATGTCACTTTCATGTTCTTTGATGCAGTTTAATATGATGCTTTATTTACATGGTTATAGCCAAAGACTGCTGTGAAGTTTACTGGAAACTGCACTCTAGACCTGAATGTCAACATTGTAGCACCTTAGATGTTCACTTGGGTTCTTTTACATAAGTAATTTCCAAAAGCATGAGAACAGAAACAGAGTCCAGAAAAGCACAAAAAATGTCCAGACTGAGGAACTGCTTCTCAAACATCAGTCATTTTTATATAATTTCACAATTTCTTACCACTTTAGAAAACCATCTTCTCTGTTACTAAACACTTATTAAAAGGAAATTTTATTTTGTACTGGCATGCTAAATGGAAAACTGGTATCTTCTGACATGAATGAAAACAGCAAATATTTATATGTAAGCCTGAGTTCAAGGAAAAGGATCACTTTTATATTTTCTTGATTCTTTTCACATTATTGATTGGAATTCTTCCCTGAGAAAGAGCTGCCCTTCTTCCCCATTTACTTATTTATTCAGTTAGTAATAGCAGTATGAACTCTGGGTGTTTATTTTCTGGGTTATAATAGAAAGCTTTCATTGTTCTGCTGCTCAGATTATTCATCCTGGGTCACTGGGCACTCTCTTTGGTGAGGGCCTGGGCCTCTTTGGTGAGGGCCTGGGCCTTTATTTAAATAAAAATAAACATATTCTAATATAGCTATTGGGTTTTACAGAATGAAAACTTAGATATCTCCTAAATAAGAAAAGATTGTAACTGATGAAGAGTTAGCAACAAATGACAAACAAATCAGTTCAGTCACACAGTCATGTCCGACTCTTTGCAACCTCATGGACTGCAGCACGCCAAGTTTCCCTGTCCATTACCAACTCCTGGAGCTTGCTCAAACTCACGTCCATCGAGTCGGTGATGCCATCCAACCATCTCATCCTCTGTCATCCACTTCTCCTCCTGCCTTCAATCTTTCCCAGCATCAGGGTCTTTTCCAACGAGTCAGTTCTTCACATCAGGTGGCCAAAGTATTGGAGTTTCAGCTTCAGCATCAGTAGTTCCAATGAATATTCAGGGCTGATCTCCTTTAGGATGGACTGGTTGATCTCCTTGCTGTTCAAGGGACTCTCAAGAGTCTTCTCCAACACCACAGTACAAAAGCATCAATTCTTCAGCACTCAGTTTTCTTTATAGTCCAACCCTTATATCCATACATGACTACTGCAAAAACCATAGCTTGGACTAGACAGACCTTTGTTGGCAAAGTAGCGTGTCTACTTTTTAACATGCTGTCTATGTTGGTCATAGCTTTTCTTCCAAGGAGCAAGCGTCTTTCAATTTCGTGTCTGCAGTCACCATCTGCAGTGATTTTGGAGCCCAAGAAAATAATGTCTCTCACTGTTTCCATTGTTTCCCCATCTATTTGCCATGAAGTGATGGAACCGGATGCCATGATCTTCATTTTTTGAATGTTGAGTTTTAAGCCAATTTTTGCACTCTCCTCTTTCACTTTCATCAGAGGCTCTTTAGTTCTTCTTCACTTTCTGCCATGAGGGTGGTGTCATCTGCATATCTAAGGTTATTGATATTTCTCCCTGCAATCTTGATTCCAGCTTGTGCTTCATCCAGTCTAGCATTTCTCATGATTTACTCTGCATATAAGTTAAATAAGCAGGGTGACAATATACGGCTTTGATGTACTCCTTTTCCTATTTGGAACAAGTCTGTTGTTCCATGTCTAGTTCTAACTGTTGTGTCCTGACCTGCATACAGATTTCTCAAGAGGCACGTCAAGTGGTCTGGTATTCCCATCCCTTGAAAAATTTTCCACAGTTTGTTGCAATCCATACAGTTGAAGGCTTTGGCATAGTCAATAAAGCAGAATTAGATGTTTTTCTGGATCTCTCTTGCTTTTTTGATGTTCCGTCGGATGTTGGCAATTTGATCTCTGATTCCTCTGCCTTTTCTAAATTCAGCTTGAACATCTGGAAATTCGTGGTTCACATACTGTTGAAGCCTAGCTTGGAGAATTTTGAGCATTACTTTGCTAGCATGTGAGATGAGTGCAATTGTGCAGTAGTTTGAATATTCTTTGGCATTGCCTTTCTTTGGGATTGGAATGAAAACTGACCTTTTCCAGTCCTGTAATCCTGATAATCTCAATAGATACAGAAAAAGCCTTTGACAAAATTCAGCATGCATTTATGGTTAAAACTCTTCAAAACATGGGCATAGAAGGAACCTACCTCAACATAGTAAAGGCCATATCTGATAAGCCCACAGCAAACATTATTCTCAATGGTAAGAAACTGAAAACATTCACCCTAAGATCAAGGGAACAAGACAAGGGTGTTCACCTTCACCACTATTATTCAACATAGTCCTGGAAGTCGTACCTACAGCAATCAGAGATGAAAAAGAAATAAAAGGAATCCAGATAGTAAAAGAAGTAAAGCTCTCACTGCTTGCAGATGACATGATACTCTATATAGAAAAACCTAAAATACTATCAGAAAATTACTAGCGCTAATCAGTGAATTTAGCAAAGTTGCAGTATACAAAATCAATACACAGAAATCACTTGCATTCCTATAAACAGTGAAAAATCACAAAGAGACATTAAAGAATTAATCCCATTCACCATTGCAACAAAAAGAATAAAATATCTAGGAATAAACTTACCAAAGGAGACAAAAGAACTATATACAGAAAATTATAAGACACTGATGAAAGAAATCAAAGATGACATAAAACAGGTGGAGAGATATTCCGTGATCCTGGGTAGGAAGAATCAATATTGTGAAAATGACTATACTACCAAACACAATCTACAGATTGAATTCGATCCCTATCAAATTACCAGTGGTATTTTTCACAGAACTAGAACAAAAAACTTTCACAATTCGTATGGAAACATAAAAGACCCTGAACAGCAAAGCAGTCTTCAGAAAGAAGAATGGAGCTGGAGGAATCAAGCTTCCTGACTTCAGTTTATATTACAAAGCTACACTCATCAAGACAGTATGGTACTGGAACAAAAACAGAAATATAGACCAATGGAACAAAATAGAAAGCCCAGAAATAAACCCATGCACCCATGGGTACCTTATTTTTGACAAAGGAGGCAGGAATATAAAATGGGGCAAAGACAGCCTCTTCAGTAACTGGTGCTGGGAAAACTGGACAGCTACATGCAAAAGAATTAAATTAAAACACTTCCTAACAGTTTACACAAAGATAAACTCAAAATGGATTAAAGGCCTAAAAGACTAGAAACTATAAAACTCTTAGAGGAAAACACAGGCAGAACACTCGATGACATAAATCAAAGCAAGATCTTCTATGACCCACCTCCTAGAGTAGAGGAAATAAAAGTGAAAGTAAACAAGTGGGACCTGATTAAACTTAAAACTTCTGCACAGCAAAGGAAACTATAAACAAGGTGAAAAGACAACCCTCAGAATGGGAGAAAATCATAGCTAATGAAACAACTGACAAAGGATTAATTTCCAAAATATACAAGTAGCTCATACAACTAAATACCAGAAAACAAACAACCCAATCAAAAAGTGGGAAAAACACCTAAATAGACATTTCTCCAAAGAAGATATACAGATGGCCAGAAAACACATGAAAAATGCTCAACATCACTCATTATTAAAAAATGACAAATCAAAACTACAATGAGATATCACCTCAGACTGGTCAGAATGGCCCTCATCAAAAAGTTTACACACAATAAATGCTGGAGAGAGTGTGGAGAAAAGGGAATTCTCTTGTATTGTTGGTGGAATATAAATTGATACAGCCAATATGGAAGATGGTATGGAGATTCCTTAAAAAACTAGGAATAAAACCATCATGTAACACAGCAATCCCACTCCTAGGCATATACCCTGAGGAAGCAAAAATTGAAAATGACACGTCTTATTGTTCATTGCAACGTTATTTACAATAGCTAGAACATGGAAGCAACCTAGATGTTCATCGACAGAAGAATGGATAAAGAAGTTGTGGTACATATACACAATGGAATATTCAGTTCAGTTCAGTCACTCAGTCGTGTCCAACTCTCTGTGACCCCATGGACTGCAGGATGCCAGGCTTCTCTGTCCATCACCAACTCCCGGAGCTTGCTCAAACTCGTGTCCATCGAGTCAGTGATGCCATCCAACCATCTCATTCTCTGTCATAGCCTTTAGCTCCAGCCTTCAATCTTTCCCAGCATCAGAGTCCTTTCCAACGAGTAGGTACCTCTCATCTGGTGGCCAAAATATTGGAGCTTCAGTTTCAGCATCAGTCCTTCCAATGAATATTCAGGACTAATTTCCTTTAGGATGGACTGGTTTGATCTCCTTGCTGTCCAAGGGACTCTCAAGAATCTTCTCCAACACCACAGTTCAAAAGCATCAATTCTTAAAAAGCACTCAGGTTTCTTTATAGCCCAACTCTCACATCCATACACGACTACTGGAAAAACCATTAGCTTTGACTAGATGGACTTTTGCTGGTTAAGTAATGTCTCTGCTTTTTAATATACTGTCTAGGTTGGTCATAGCTTTTCTTCCAATGAGCAAGCATCTTTTAATTTCATGGCTGCAGGAACCATCTGCATAGATTTTGAAGCCCAGAAAAATAAAGTCTCTCTTTGTTTCCATTATTTCCCCATCTATTTGCCATGAAGTGATGGGATCAGATGCCATGATCTTAGTTTTCTGGATGCTGAGTTTTAAGCCAACTTTTTCACTCTCTTCTTTCATTTTCATCAAGTGGCTCTTTAGTTCTTCTTCACTTTCTGCCATAAGGGTGCTGTCATCTGTGTATCTGAGGTTATTGATATTTCTCCCAGCAATCTTGATTCCAGCTTGTGCTTCATCCAGCCAAGCATGGCATATCACTCAGCCATAAAGTGGAATGCACTTGAGTCAGTTCTAATGAGTCAGAAAGAGAAAAATAATTATCATATACTAACACATATATATGGAATCTAGAAAGATGGTAGTGAAGAATTTATTTTCAGGGCAGCAATGGAGAAACAGACATAGCAGATTTATGGATGTGGGGAGAGCAGAGGAGAGGGTGAGGGGCATGGAGAGTCACATGGAAACTTACATCACTGTATGTAAAATAGACAGCCAACAGGAATCTGCTGTGTGTGTCAGGAAACTCAAACAGGGGCTCTGTGTCAACCTAGAGGGGAGGGATGAGGAGGGAGATGGGATGGAGGTTCAAGAGGGAGGGGATATACGTATACCTATGGCTGCTTCATGCTGAGGTTTGACAGAAAACAACAAAATTCAGTAAAGCAATTATCCTTCAATTAAAAATAAATTTAAAAAAACAGAAAAATATTAGCAAATGCATAGGCAAAAACAGACCAAAAAAAAAAAAAAAAGATGGCCAGGAGAAATAGCAATAACCTCAGATATGCAGATGACACTACCCTTAGGGCAGAAAGCAAAGAGGAATTAAAGAGCCTCTTGATGAAAGTGAAAGAGGAGAGTGAAAAAGTTGGATTAAAACTCAACATTCAAAAAGCGAAGATTATGGCACCAGGTCCCATTGCTTCATGGCAAATAGATGGGGAAACAATGGAAACAGCAACAGACTTTATTTTCTTGGACTCCAAAATCACTGCAGATGGTGACTGCAGCCATGAAATTAAAAGATGCTGAAAGGTTGTTGCTAAACCATGAAAGATGCTGGGATTCTTGGCCTCTGGAGAAAAACTCAATTCAGAGCCAGAGCTGAGGCTTGATCGCTCAGAGCTTTTGTGTAATAAAGTTTTATTAAAGTATAAAAGAGATAGAGAAAGCTTCTGACACAGATGTCAGAAGGGGACAGAAAGAATACCCCCCTTGCTAGTGTTAGACATGGAGTTACATACTTTTTAATTACTTATTACAGTGAATCAAAAGAATGTCTGGAGGTTGTAGAGACCTTACTAGACCCACTCCCATAATTTACATTTTTAGATTACAGGATTAGCCAGAAGGGTTTTTCTAGAAACTGTCCTCAAGCAGGATACATTATTGTTATATAATCCTAAGGAATGTAGAGGGACAAAAAACTTGTCCTTTCCCCCTCCTAAAGCATCTGCCCGGAATGCGGGAGACCTGGGTTCGATCCCTGAGCCGGGAAGATCCCCTGGAGAAGGAAATGGCAACCCATTACAGTATTCTTGTCTGGAGAATCCCATGGACAGAGGAGCCTGGTGGGCTACAGTTCACGGGATCACAAAGAGTCGGACACGACTGAGCGACTTCACTTCACACTCTCCTTGGGGACCCCTGGACTTCTTATCAACCTGCCTAGGAAATGACTCTCTCAATGCTTACTCCTTGGAAGAAAAGCTATGACCTATCTAGACTGCATTTTAAAAGGCAGAGACATTACTTTGCCAACAAAGGTCTATACAGTCAAAGCTATGGTTTTTCCAGCAGTCATGTACAGATGTGAGACTTAGACCATAAAGAAAGCTGAGCACCAAAGAACTGATGCTTTTGAACCTTGGTGTTAGAGAAGACTCTTGAGAGTCCCTGGGGCTGCAAGGAGATCCAACCAGTCCATCCTAAAGGAAATCAACCCTGAATATTCATTGGAAGGACTGATGCTGAAGCTGAAGCTCCAATACTTTGGCCATCTGATGTGAAGAACTGAATTATTGGAGAAGACCCTGATGCTGGGAAAGATTGAGGGCAGGAGAAGAAGGGGACAACAGAGGATGAGATGGTTGGATGGCATCACCGGCTCAACGGACATGAGTTTGAGTAAGCTCTGGGAGTTGGTGTTGGACAGGGAGGCCTGGTGTGCTGCAGTCCATGGGGTTGCTGAGTCGGACACGACTGAGCAACTGAACTGAACTGAACTGAACTGATCGTTTGTAAGTGCAGCTCTGATGGACAGTACACAGTGTTCAGTCCCAAAGGCCAGACCACTCAGTGTGACCATAAATTAACATGGCAATTAAATAGACAGGAAAATGAGATTACTGAGATTGAAGAGAGAGAGTACAGAAAATACTCCAGATGACAAAAGACAAAACTCAAAATGTGTTTAGGCATCTAGCTTTAAAAAAAAAAGTACTCTCAATTCTGGTTGAAACTCTTGATAAAGCTTTCAAATTGTAGATAATATTGAAGAAATATTCATGAGTGTCTTGGATGAACAAAGAAAAGTCTATCTTTTTTTTTTTTTTTAACAAAAGCTGGCTTTAGGGAAGTCTTAGATATAAAACAAATATCTTGTGATATATGAGTAATGGTTGGAGGATTTTGCTTAATCCCATTAAATACAGGGTGTTTCTATAGACTTAGAAGAGTGTATTTTAAGTTCCAGTTCTTAACAAGTCCATGAGTCTTGGCAAACTATTTAATTGTCTTGTCCTCTATTTTTTTCTCAGTTGAGAAATGGAAATTCACTCAGTAACAGAAAATTTTGCTGGGCACTGAAAATACAAAATTGAATAAGGCTTGGTCTTCTCCTCAAGAGTTTTGGTGAAAGGAGCAGCATATGAACAAGTGTGGTTCTGAGACATTTAAAGTAGGTAGATGCAAAACTAAAATATCCACAAACATGATAAAACACCAAGATGGAAACTTAGCAGAAGTATGCAAGTGTCATGCGAGAACTTTAGAATACTTCTAAAGACAACATTCAGCTCAGTTCAGTTCAGTTCAGTTCAGTCGCTCAGTCGTGTCCGACTCTTTGCAACCCCATGAATCGCAGCATGCCAGGCCTCCCTGTCCATCACCAACTCCTGGAGTTTACTCAAACTCATGCCCATCGAGTTGGTGATGCCATCCAGCCATCTCATCCTCTGTCATCCCCTTCTCCTCCTGCCCCCAATCCCTCCCAGCATCAGGGTCTTTTCTAATGAGTCAACTCTTTGCATGAGGTGGCCAAAGTATTGGAGTTTCAGCTTCAGCATCAGTCCTTCCAATGAACACCCAGGACTGATCTCCTTTAGGATGGACTGGTTGGATCTCCTTGCAGTCCAAGGACAAATACAAAGACACCCATTATCCTTGCTTTGGACAACTGAACATCCTAAGGATAATTTTCCTTGTGTCAATACATTATTATTAATATAACAACACAATGCCACTAAAAAATAGTAAGTCTATTTTCCTGAAGATGGTTAAGTTGATTCTTAAGTTCACCTGTAACATAAATAAAAAGAACAGCCAGGGAAACCTGCAGAAGAAAAAAAAAAAGGTGAGAAGAACTGCTCGCCCTGCTACATGTAAAAAATACCATAAAGTCTTGAAATCTGATCAGTTTGGGAAAATGTGCAGACAAGTTTTTCCTGTGTTTTCAACTTTTTTCAACTCCCTTATGCTTTAGACCTACCGTCAGTTCAGTGATTCTCTATTTGCTGAGTCTAAATTATCATTAAATCCATTTATTGTGTTTTTAGTTTATTTTTTCACTCCCATTTTTTTTCATTTAGTTCTCCATATAGTGTTAACTTTCTGTTGAAATTCTCCAACATGTTTTTAATTCCTTGAATGTATACATCATAATTTCTGATAATCTGATTGCAAATGAGTATGTTCAAGTATAATTTTTAAAAATTTAAAAGTTTAAATTTTGTAAGCTTTCAAGTATGCAAGACAATACCACATAGTGCTTAGGGACACATACATAAATAATACAAATATAAAGAAATATATGGAATTAATAAATAGCTAATTCAGCATGGTGATTATCTTTGAGTTAGAAAAGGAAGTTTGTTTTATTTCTTGCTGGGTGATGATAATTTCTTTATTCTCCTTTTTCCATGTCTTAAGAATTATTTTATAAAAAAAGTCTACACATTTATGCATAAAATGTAACGCAATAAGATCACAAAGTAGGATAAAAAAGCTGGAGTGTGAGGATCATTTGGCTGCAGTGTGGAGGCAAGAAATTGAAGCTGGAAGCTGTGAGGATAGTCTAAGTCTAGCATTAAATTCAGAATACTCTACTGTTATAATTGTGGTGGTGGTTAAATCACTTACAAATCTAGTATGAAAATGAATGTTAAATAACAAAGTGCTAAAATAACTAAGAATTTGCTGATGGATACACAGATAAAAGAGATAAATTGTAACATCAAAGATACATGAAGGGAAAGGGAGAGTAAAAATGCTATGATGTACGTGCTAAGTTGTTATCAACCTAAAACAGACTCTTATAAACACGCGTTTTATAAGCCCTCATGGTAACCACAAAGCAAAAATCTACAGTAGATACACAAAATATAAAGAAAAATGAATCAGCATACCACTACAGAAAATCATCAGATCACAAAGAAAGAGAGCAGGAGGGGAAGACAGGAACAAAGGAATTGCAAAATAACCAGAAAACAATGAACAAAGTGGTGACAGTGAGTCCACACCTATCAGTTTCACGCTAAGTACAGATAGACTAAACTCTCTAGTAGAAGCACTTAGAGAGGACAAGTGGACTTTTTAAAAAAAGACTCAACTATATGCTGTCTGCAAGAGACTCACTTCAGCTTTAAGGACACATGTAGATTGAAAATGAAGGAATGGAAAAAATATGCCACATAACTGCAAACCAAAAGAAAGCAGAGGTAGCTATACATCCATCAGGAAAAACAGACTTTAAGCCAAATACTGTAATAAGAACAAAGAAGGTCATTATATAATGATAAAGGGGTCAATTCAACAAGAGGCAATGCGTTTGTAAATACTTATGTGCCCAGCATAGGCGCACCTAAATATATAAAGCGAGTATTAACAGACATGAAAGGAAAAACAGACGACAATACAGTAATAGTGCAGAACTTTGATATCCCACTTTCACCAACAGATAGATCATCCAGACAGAAAATCAGTGAGGAAACATTGTCCTTAAAGAACATGTTCAATCAATAGCAGCAGAATACACATTCTTCTCAAGTGCTCATGGAACATTCTCCAGGATAGAGCCTCTGTTAAGCACAAAACAGGTCTTAATAAAGTTAAGAAAACTGAAACAGCATCAGGCATCTTTCTGACTACATTTTATGAACTAGAGTAAGAAGAAAACTGGAAAATTCACAAAGAAGTAGAGATTAAACAACAAGCTTGTATATGACCAGCCCACAGTTAACATCACACTCAACAGTGAAAATGTGAAAACTTTCTCTCCAAGGTCAGGAACAAACAGGATGCCATTGTCACCACTTCTATTTAGCCTAGTACTGGAATCCTTAGCCAGAGCGAGAAGGCAAGGAAAAGAAATGAAAAGCATCCAAATTGGAAAAGAAGTAAGGTTATCTGCGTTTGCAGATGGCATGTTATTATCTGTGAAAATCCCAAGCGTCCACCAACAGAATGGACAAAGAAAATACGGTATACATAAATAAAAGCAAAAAATCCTGGAACTTGTGACAATATGGATAGACCTAGAGGGCACTATGCTAAGTGAAATAGGTCAGTCTCTCTGAGAGAAAGACAAACACTGTATGATCTCGTGTGTGTGTGCGTGCACGCGCACACACGTGTGCATACTCAGTTGTATCCAACTCTTTGCAACCCTACAAACTGAAGCCCATCAGTCTCAGTCCATGGGATTTTCCAGGCACAAATACTAGAGTGGGTGGCCATTCCTCCTCCGGGGGATCTTCCCGACCCAGGGGTGGAAACGTGTCTCCTGCGTCTCCTGCTTCAGCAGGCATGTACTCGCTATCACTGAGCCACCTGGGAAGCCCATGTGATCTCACGTGGGAATCTGAAAAAGTCAAACTCATAGAGACGAGAGTCAACTGATGGTTATCAGAGATTGGGAGGAGGGGAAACTAAGAGATACAAGTCAAAGGATACAAACTTCTAGTTTCTATGAGCAATTTGTTCTGGCGATCTAATGTACAGCATGTGACTACAGTTGATAATGTTGTGTTATATAACTGAAACTTGCTAAGACAGTAGAACTTGTGTTCTCATTAAAGAAGTAAATATGTGAGATGATGGATGTGTTAATTAATCTGGAATCCTTTCACAATGCATAAGTATTTCAAATCATCATGCTGTGCCCTTTAAATATTTTACAATTTTGTCAATTACATGTTGAGAAAGCTGGAAAAAAAAGAAGTTAGCAACACAGTCGTGGAGGTGGATTTTAACCTCCAGACTAACCACAGACCTCAGGTTACAAATAAGAAAAACAAAAATAAGAAAATAAGAAAAACAAAATCAAGATAGTAACTTAGCATTTTAAAAACATTTATTTAGAGACAATGGAACCATATCAACATAACTTTATTCTACTGCTACATATGAACAAGCATCACCTCATAAAGAAGGAAAGCTAACAGATGTCATCTTTTTTTAATGCATAGTTGAATTTCTTTGTGAGGTTTCATATATATATAATTTTTGAAGATATAGAGATAATTTTTAAGGATTACTATTCTAGTCAATATCTCCAACTCTGAGTATTAGTTAATATACTATTTAAGCTGATTTATTCTTTTCTAGTCATTTTGCAAATATATGAAGTGGTATTCATACCTTAATCCTTAGATTCTCAAGATACAATCAAGTCACCATATACACAGCCAAATCAAATGTTTAGTGTATACTTGACAAATGAACACAAGAAAAATGTGGTATCAACTATTAAATAGTGTGTGTGATAAAAATCAATGGAAAGTAAAGATATGTAAGCTAACCATTTATATACATAAAGCCAAAATCTTTTACATACTGGATAAAAGTTTAAGGAATAAACAGAGGTGTCTTTACATTTATACTAAACATTATTCAACTGAATAGTAATTCCCTCCAGTGTAGAACTAATTTTTTTGTAATTCTCAAAGAACAAAATAATACAAACTTTAATTCATGGTAACATAGTTGGCTGGAAAAATGCCAGTTCGACCTCGAAGCTTTCCTTCCCACCAATCGAAATGTGAATCTGTTTTTGATATAACTGTGATTCTGTCTCCAGCTTGAAAATTCAAATCTCCTGGCTGTTGTCCTTCAAAAGAATATAGTGCTGTCACTTCCATGGGTTGGTTTGAATTGTCTAAAACAAGAAAAAAATATTTATTCACATTTTTGTGAGAAAAACAGGAAGTATGTGTAGGGAAGAGATAAATTAGCAATTCAGGGCTTGGGATTCTAATGTGGGAGGCCAGCAGAGTCCAGAGCACACAGTCTGTGTGATTTTTCATCACATCATTAACCTTATGTTTTTCTTTGCAAAGAGCAAATATTTGGTAATAACATTTCCTAAATCACACAAGTCAAACTGTACATTATTATATACTTAAATATGTGTTTGGCAAATATCTGTGGTTATAATGGTTTAAATTTGTCTAGTCTATAAGATAATATTATTACATTTTCCCTATTTTAATAGAATAGTCATAGTAGCTTCAGTGAATTACACTATTAGGTAAAAGTTGATATTTTACACTCTTGATTGTATCATAAAAGATTAAACTTAAAAACTATGCTCTGTGGTCACTGATAATGAGGGTTACAGCTCAGATGCATTTGCTGTTTCATCAGTAGAAATTTATTTCCCCCTAAGGTTTTATGGCTGTTTTCATTTCTATACTTGATTCTTTCCCTCAAAAGAGAGATGAAATTCAAATTGGCACATCAAGAAGCATGTCTACATAAGTTTAACCAGAACTTTAACAAGTATTCGGAAAAAATACCTTGAGGACCAAATGGGTAACATGAGCAAAAGACATTAACTATTATAAATTGTATAGAATCATAAGAGATAAAACAACAACAACAGACATTTGCTGTGTACTCAGCTACATGGAATTTGGTATTTTCATGTTTCATATAATTTTGTGCATGAGTTAGGCAGTTAGATGCTTGTTAAATGCATCTTAGTACAGATATATTGAAAGCATATATAACCAAATTCTAAATCTATTTACTTGCTTGAATCTATAATACTATAATCATAAAAAATAAAGTGACCTTGACCTATTAGTAAGAAATGAAAATAGTCAACACTCTAATAGCAGTACATTTACTGAAGCACTGAATTTGTATCTCACACAAGATGGTGCTATAGTTCTTTCAATAGAGCATGTACCACGTAGTTGAATTCTCCTAAAGAAATAACCTTAATAATAACTAACATAACTGTATTAGTGATATTGCTGGTACAGTTTTTATCTATAAAACAGAGAAGTTCTATATATTTTTATATTTTATACTGTATTTACTTTTAACCTGTTACTTTAAAGAAATAAGAGTAAAAGTGTGTCACTAAAAGAATAAAGTTTTGATACAGTCTGGATAAAACCAAAGCAGTTAAATGACTACTAAGGTATATGAGTGAAGGGTCATCACTGTGCACCATGAAAAGTGGCTACAGCTCTTCACTGAGAGGGACCCGCAGAGAGTCCTCACGACATCCTCACTGCGCTCAGACCAGAAGCGTGCAAGCTAATGCCAAAGAGCACAATCACTCTGAAGATGATTTTATCAATAATTGTATCCATGACCTCCACATATAAAGCTCAGTCTCAACATACCGAACGTAATTAAGGAAAGCCCTCAATAACTCCTCCTCCCCTTTCTTGTCTCCCAAACATTGTGGATAACAGAAGCAAGCAAAAAGGGTGCCTGTGAATATGAGGAAATGTTCTGGAAGCTACAGTCACCTTAACTGCAGTACATGCACACACCTGTAGCACTAATTACACAATTAAGGGTGCACAGGATGGTGAACACCATGATAGCAGGCATCATTCCACGTGGATACAGTAGAGCGGCTCCGGGTCCTTGAGCCAGGCGCTGTGATAAACACACTTGCTCCTCACTTCCAGGGAGGGAGCTCTCACCCCACTTCCCAGAATATGAACCAGAGACTTGCAAATGTTAAGTGATCTGCCGAGGGGGTAAGATTCAAATCTCGGAAGCCTGTCTCCAGGCAATCTTAATCACTACTGAGATTAAGCCACAGGGTCTTCAGCAAACATAGGAGTCTTAAATTGCATTCAATAGATTGAACCTGGATTCATCGGTATATTTTACCTTCTTAAAAAATTATTTTATTCTTAATGGAAGGATAATTGCTTTACAGTATGCCATGATCTTAGGTTTTTGAATGTTGAGATTTAAACCAGCATTTTTACTCTCCTCTTTCACCTTCATCAAGAGGCTCTTTGGTTCCTCTTCGCTTTCTGCCATGAGGGTGGTGTCACCTCCATTTCTCCCAGCAATCTTGACTCCAGCTTGTGCTTCTTCCAGCCCAGCGCTTCTCATGATGAACTTTGCATATAAGTTAAATAAGGAGGGTGACAATAAACAGCCTTGAAGTACTCCTTTACCGTTTTGGAACCAGTCCATTGTTCCATGTCCAGTTCTAACTGATGCTTCCTGACCTGCATACAGATTTCTCAGGAAGCAGGTAAGGTGGTATGGTATTTCCATCTCTGGAAGAATTTTCCAGTTTGTTGTGATCCACACAGTCAACGGCTTTGGTGTAGGCAATGAAGCAGAAGTAGATGTTTTTCTGTAACTCTCTTGCTTTTCCTATTACCCAACAGATGTTGGCAATTTGATCTCTGGTTCCTCTGCCTTTTCTAAATCCAGAACATCTGGAAGTTCTTGGTTCATGTACTGTTGAAGCCTTGCTTGGAGAATTTTGAGCATTACTTTACAAGTGTGTGGTAGTCTGAATATTCCTTGACATTGCCTTTCTTTGGGTTTGAAATGAAAACTGACCTTTACCAGTCCTGTGGTCACTGCTGAGCTTTCCAAATTTGCTGGCATATTGAGTGCAGCACTTTCACAGAATCATCTTTCAGGATTTGAAATAGCTCAACAGGAATTCCATCACCTCCACTAGCTTTGTTCATGGTGATGCTTCCTAAGACCCACTTGAATTCTCATTCCAGGATGTCTGGCTCTAGGTGAGTGATCACACCATTGTGGTTATCTGGACCATTAAGATGTTTTTTGTATAGCTCTTCTGTGTATTCTTGCCACCTCTTCTTAATATCTTCTGCTTCTGCTAGGTCCCTACCATTTCTGTCCTTTATTGTGCCCATGTTTGCATGAAATGTTCCCTTGGTATCTCTAATTTTCTTGAAGAGATCTCTAGTCTTTCCCATTCTATTGTTTTCCTCTATTTCTTTGCATTGATCACTGAGGAAGGCTTTCTTATCTCTCCTTGTTATTCTTTGGAACTCTGCATACAGATGAGTATATCTTTCCTTTTCTCCTTTGCCTTTCGCTTCTCTTCTTTCCCCAGCTATTTGCAAGGCCTCTTCAGACAACCATTTTGCCTTTCATTTCCTTGGGAATGATTCTGATCACCACCTCCTGTACAATGTCATGAACCTCCATCCATAGTTCTTCAGGCACTCTATCAGATCTAATCCCTTGAGTCTATTTTTCACTTCCACTTATCATTGAAAGGGGTTTGATTTAGGTCATACCTGAGTAGTCTAGTAGTTTTCCCTACTTACTTCAATTAAAGTCTGAATTTTGCAATAAGCAATTCATGATCTGAGCCACAGTCAGCTCCTGGTCTTGTTTTTGCTGACTGTATAGAGCTTCTCCATCTTTGGCTGCAAAGAATATAATCAATCTGATTTCGGGATTGACCATCTAGTGACGTCCCTGTGTAGAGTCATTTCTTGTGTTGTTGGAAGAGGGTGTTTGCTATGACCAGTGTGTTCTCTTGGTAAAACTCTGTTAGCTTTTGTCATTTCATTTTGTACTCTAAGCTCAAACTTGCCTGTTACTCCAGGTATCTCTTGACTTCCTATTTTTGCTTTCCAGTCCCCTATGATGAAAAAGACTTTTTTTTTTTTTTTTTTTGGTGTTAGTTCTAGAAGATCTTGTAGGTCTTCATAGACGTGTTCAGCTTCTTCAGCATTAGTGGTTGGGGCATAGGCTTTGATTACTATGATACTCAATGGTTTGCCTTGGAAATGAACCAAGATCATTCTGTTGCTTTTGAGATTGCCCCCAAGCACTGCACTTCAGACTCCTTTGCTGACTCTGAGGGCTACTCCATTTCTTCTAAGGGATTCTTGCCCACAGTAGTAGATATAATAGTCATCTGAATTAAATTCACCCATTTCAGTCCATTTTAGTTCACTGATATCTGGAACGTCTATGTTCACTCTTGCCATCTCCTGTTTGCTTCCGATTTGCCTTGATTCATGGACCTAACATTCCAGGTTCCCATGCACTATTGTTCTTTACAGCATCAGACTTTACTT
The DNA here is from genome assembly GCF_033118175.1 of Dama dama. Taxonomy (NCBI): domain Eukaryota; kingdom Metazoa; phylum Chordata; class Mammalia; order Artiodactyla; family Cervidae; genus Dama; species Dama dama. Next base: position 205,336 of record NC_083696.1, read on the forward strand.
TTACCACCAGTCACATCCACAACAGGGCATTGTTTTCACTTCGGCTCAGCCTCTTCATTCTTTCTGGAATTATTTCTCCACTCTTCTCCAGTAGCATATTGGGCATCTACCGACCTGGGGAGTTCATCTTTCAGTGTCCTATCTTTTTGTCTTTTCATACTGTTCATGGGGTTCTCAAGGCAAGAATACTGAAGTGTTTGCCATTCCCTTCTCCAGTGGACCACATTCCACTGTCCTGTCCACCATGACCCGTCTATCATGGGTGGCCCTACATGGCATGGGTCATAGTTTCATTGAGTTAGACAAGGCTGTGGTCCATGTGATCAGATTGATTAGTTTTCTGTGACTGTGGTTTTCAGTCTGTCTGCCCTCTGATAGAGAAGGATAAGAGACTTGTAGAAGCTTCCTGATGGGAGGGACTGGCTGTGGGGAAAACTGGGTCTTGCTCTGGTCTGGGAGGCCACGCTCAGTAAATCTTTGATCCAATTTCCAGCTGATGGGTGGGGCTGTGTTCCCTCCCTGTAGTTTGGTTAGGCAAACTATTTTCCTGCATCACTGAGTTATCCAGACTGTACAAATAATAGGAATATCTGCTGCTGCTGATCCCTGAATTTGATAACTGAATTTGTTCTTAGTAGTTTTAGAAATATATTTTATAATGAATAATTAGAGGAAGAAAGATATTATGACCTGAAGAAAAGACAGAAAGAACTGCAGACCAGGTTCAGTCTCTGCCCCTCCCCCCACTGAAGGCTGTCTAAATGCCTCTGAATTGCAGTTTTCAAATAAGATAAGGATGAAAACAGTAACAGGAAAAACGGGCCTAAGAGCCAAGCAGGGGTTCTGAGTCGCAGCAGAGGACAAGGCAGTGCTGCTGGGTGGGAGGAGGCTGACATTCAGCATTCCTCCTGAACAGAGGTGAAGCAGAGAGGGAGGTGTCACTGCTGGCAGAGCTGGTGAAGAGCGTGGGCAGGACAGGCCGGCAGAGGTGTGCCGAATTCCTCACCACTCACCAGTCAGGCAAACCCCTCTATTCTAGGAGGGCGCAGGAGGGTCTTGAGGGGTTGTTGGGAAAGTTCATCCACAGGAAAAAAGGAGAGAGCTGGGCCGGGGTGAGCACAGGCGCCCCCCAGGGGCCAGTTCACGTCCACCCGGTGCCAGGCCCCGCTGGCTTTTTCTTCAATAAGCTCAAAATGCAAAGGTCCTCTTTACTGTAAATAGTAGGGACAGTTTCCATAAGGAGAAGTTTAATGTCCACAATATAATTCATTAGAAGAGGTCAGCCAAGAGGACATGTTCTTCCAGGAAGGGAGACAACTTTGGAGAGCAGGGAAGTAAAGCCCACAGGGTCACTGAAACAGCCAGTGTCCACAGATGCCTTCCCTACTGAGGACACATGCCTTCAAGATCGGTATTCCTACACTTACAAAAATATGGAGGATCTTTGAAGCAATTGACTATTTTATATCCAAATATTCAAGTTTATTCAAATAGGGGTTATTTTTCTCTCCCAAATCAGGGCTACACTTAAGAGGAAACAGATTACAGTCAGCTTTGGTGACTGGCAGCTGCTCTGAGCTCATAACTAGCAAGTCTGCATCCACGGGATGCCACTGTCTTATTTCACTTCTCAGTGGAGCCTGCATAATGTAACCCATATGGCATCAACACATCTGGCCCCAGACATGACTCAGAAGAATCTGAGACCTTGGAAGGTCCCCTCCAAGACGCACTAGAAGTGGTGCCTTTGCTGTCGTGATGAGCTGGGCGGCTGACTTGATCCTGGCATCCACATGCCCCCAGGATGTGGGTGGGGTCCATGACCCTTGGTGACCTCAATCTCTGCAGGAGCGTGAGTGAGCTGGATGGGGCCAACTGGCAGAGGTCACAAGACCCGCAATTCTCAAACGGCAAAGTCAAAAGACGAAGGGCATCCGTGGTTGTCACACTCGGGGAGGGGCCCTGCTGGCATCATGGCCTGCGTCCTCAGGCACACACAGCTCAGGACAGCCCCACGGCAGAGAGCTCTGCACCAGGCCCAGGGGGCCCCTGCCAGTCAGAGGGTGGACAGGGGGCTGTGATGGATGCTGACCAAGGAGGTTCGGATCTCCAGGTACAAAAACCTTAGTGAACAGGACTATGGATGCTCACCCCCCGTTTCACCATGAGGCCAGAAGACTTCGTAGCTGGAGCTTCCGTAGGAGTGAGGCCAAAGCACGCACAGCTGGAGAACCACTGCCGTGCCCGCGCCGCGCGGGGCAGGCCCGGGAGGGCCAGCCTGGGCGGCCAGGAGTCCTGCTCAGACGGGTTTCCAGCTCAGGCCTCAGGACCGAGGGGTCACAGAGCTGGGACTTTCCTCTGCAAGGCTGATAGACTGGCATAAGGAAGTTCTTGTAAGAGTTTAACTGATTTCACACAGCAATGTAAAGTAAGCTTTATTTTTGAAACAGACTTTAAATCTTTCCTTGCATTTTCTTCTTCAAAATCCCTTATATTTTGAGAAAGGCCTAAAATAAATTAATATTAACATTAACTTATTACCTACTGTTTGAAACACTTAGCTTGTGCTACCCTCAAATATAAAAGCAAAACCCAACCAACCGACCAACCATGGGAGCTAAAGTGTCTGGAACACACAGCCAGAGAATAAAAGTACCGGCTGTAAGTCTGAGCCTCTGTCTCCAGATCCCACTTAGGGTTTTGTTTCTTATCTTCCCTCATTGCTTTTTAAGAGATATTTCTAATATTTATCAGGCACTTAGACAACAGGTGCAGACTTGAAAGGAATCTGAGAAAAGGAACGCTCGTCCCCAGAGTCACACTGCCAACGCCACTTCTGCTCAACTGTAGTCAAGGCCCCAAACCCACAGGACCCAGTGGCCCTTTCCCAAGTGGGTCCAGTCTGCTGACCTCATCAAGTTTGATCAGTCCAGTTGTGCAGAGTATGTTTTAAATGAAGTGCTTCTCAAAGTAATGTAAATATCCTATAAATGAAATAAGAAGTATTGATATTTTCACAACCTGCCAAATTAGTTAGGAGGTTTGTGTTATAAGATGGTAACTAATCTTTTTAAAACAGAAATATTTTTACTTACCAACTCTCTCATGATAGCTGGAAAGTTCAGGATACAGGTTATATTCATTTCTGCTACCTGCAAAAAGTAAATAGATACGTAAAAGAGGGGAACATTAGAAAATTTATTAGTATCTAGTATATAAGATACCCAAGAATGCCAAATACTGTTCTTGATAAGCAGATATTTTAAATCATTCTAACTGATTGAAATATAATTATTTTATCCTTTATTTCAATCAAGAGGAACACCTGAATATACACAAAAAATAGACCAAACATAAGGCAGACAGTAAATGTCTAATATCTGTATGACCACAGGCACATAAACTACAGCTCATGGCATTGCAATTACATGTTCACAGAAAACACAGACACATCTTTTTCTAAAAATACCAGAATAAGAAAATCTGCAATCAGCAAGCCAGTGATTTTCAGACAGTCTTGCTTGTTTAACACCTAAAATAATTTTTAAAGAAGTATTTATATGTATATTTTTAAACTGATACCTAAAATTGTTAAATGTAAGATTAAGGATGTATTTTTAGCATATTTTAATGTCAATTACTTAAAATTTGTATCACTCCCTTTTTGGATAAAAAGATCTAAATATGATAGTGATCTGAACCCAACACCATTCATTAAAGAAAATCAATAAGATGTTTTTAATAGTCAGAAATTATATACTGTTCATTTTTAATCTTCAAATCATATTTTCACTTCATTTGTTCCAAAGATTTTTAACCAGTGTATTAATATTGTACTTTTCAACTGTGGTGTTGGAGAAGACTCTTGAGAGTCCCTTGGACTGCAAGGAGATCCAACCAGTCCATCCTAAAGGAAATCCTAAAGGGATGACAGAGGATGAGATGGTTGGATGGCATCACCAACTCCATGGACATGAGTTTGGGTAAACTCCGGGAGTTGGTGATGGACAGGGAGGCCTGGCATGCTGCAGTCCATGGGGTCGCAAAGAGTCGGAAATGACTGAGCGACTGAACTGAACTAAGCTTATGCAAGTTTCTAAAACAAGAATTTATAAATTTATTTTAAAAATTTTATTTACATAACACAATCATCTATTTAATAATTTCTTACAGATTGAGTTATCATGATCATTATAAGCACACATTGATCAAAACTTCAAAAATATTATAAATTCATTAATTTACTAAACATTAAAGTGTTATTTGAAATACATTTCAACAGGTGGACTAGACTTTTAATAATTAGTTCATATACACAGTTCAGTTCACTTAAATTGCTCAGTTGTGACCGACTCTTTGTGACCCCATGGACTGCAGAATGCCAGGCTTGCTCAAACTCATGTCCATCGTGTCAGTGATGCTATCCAACCATCTCATCCTTGTCATCCTCTTCTCCTCCTGCCTTCTTCAATCTTTCCCAGCATCCGCATCTTTTCTAATGAGTCAGTTCTTCACATCAGGTGGCCAAAGTACTGGAGTTTCAGCTTCAGCACCAGTCTTTCCAATGAATATTCAGGACTGATTTCCTTTAGGGTCAACTGGTTTGATCTCCTGGGCAGTCCAAGGGACTCTCAAGAGTCTCCTCCAACACCACAGTACAAAAGCATCAATTCTTTGGTGCTCAGCTTTTTGTATGGTCCAATTCTCACATCCATACAAGACTACTAGAAAAAAACATAGCTTTGACTATACAAATCTTTGTTGGCAAAGTAATGTCTCTACCTAGGTTGGTCATAGCTTTTTTTCCAAGGAGCAAGAGTCTTTAAGTTTCATGACTGCAGTCACCATCTGCACTGAGTTTGGAGCCCAAGAAAATAAAGTCTCTCACTGTTTCCATTGCTTCCCCATCTATTTGCCATGAAGTGATGGGACTGGATGTCATGATCTTAGTTTTCTGAATACTGAGTTTTAATCCAGCCTTTTCATTCTCCTCTTTCACTTTCATCAAGAGGCTCTTTAGTTCCTCTTTGATTTCTGCCCTATGCGTGGTGTCATCTGCATATCTGAGGTTGATATTGATATTCCTCCTGGCAATCTTGATTTCAGTTGTGCTTCATCCAGTCTGGCATTTCACATGATGTACTCTGCCTATAAGTTAAATAAACACGGTCACAATATAGAGTCCTGACGTACTCTTATCCCATTTGGAACCAGGCCATTGTTCCAAGTCCAGTTGTAACTATTGCTTCTTGACTTGCATATATATATCTCAGGAGACAGGTAAGGTGGTCTGGTATTCCCATCTCTTGAAGGATTTTCCACAGTTTGTGGCGATCCACACAATCAAAGGCTTTGGCATAGCCAATGAAGCAGAAGTAGACGTTTTCCTGGAACTCTTGCTTTTCCTATGACCCAAAGGATGTTGGCAATTTGATCTCTGGTTCCTCTGCTTTTTCTAAATCTAGTTTGAATATTTGGAAGTTCTCGATTCACATACTATTGCAGCCTAGCTTGGAGAATTTTGAGCATTACTTTGCTAGAGTGTGAAATGAGTGCAATTGTGTGGTAGTTTGAGCATTCTTTGGCATTGCCTTTCTTTGGGATTGGAATGGAAACTGACCTTCAGTCCTGTGGCCACTGCTGAGCTTTCCAAATTTGCTGGCATATTGAGTGCAGCACTTTAGCAGCATCATCTTTTAGGATTTGAAATAGCTCAGCTGGAATTCCATCACCTCCACTAGCTTTGTTCATAGTGATGCTTTCTAAGGCCCATTTGACTTCAAACTCCAGGATGTCTGGCTCTAGGTGAGTGATGAAACCATCGTGGTTATCTGGACCATTAAGATCTTTTTTGTATAGTTCTTCTGTGTATTCTTGCCACCTCTTAATACATTCTGCTTCTGTTAGGTCCACATCATTTCTGTCCTTTATTGTGCCCATGTTTGCATGAAATGTTCCCTTGGTATCTCTAATTTTCTTGAAGAGATCTCTAGTCTTTCCCATTCTATTGTTTTCCTCTATTTCTTTGCACTGATCACTGAAGAAGGCTTTCTTATCTCTCCTTGCTATTCTTTGGAACTCTGCAGTCAAATGGGTATATCTTTCCTTTTCTCCTTTGCCTTTCACATCTCTTTTCTCAACTCTTTGTAAGGCCTCCTCAGACAATCACTTTGCCTTTCTTTTTCTTGAGGATGGTTTTGATCACAGCCTCCTGTACAATATCACAAACCTCCGTCCATAGTTCTTCAGGCACTCTGTCTATCAGATCTAATTCCTTGACCTATTTGCCACTTCCACTGTATATCGTAAGGGATTTCTTTTAGGTCATACCTGAATTTAGGTCATATATACAGGATAACTATTATTTATGGAATGACATAGCTTCAACATAAAATTGTATTTCAGTGTTCTTTTTTAAAGATATAGATGCTAAGAAAACTGGTTTATAGAAAAACTAGAGGGCAAGAGAGATATTTTATAAGAATGTAACATAATCCTTGTATTTCCCTTCTTAGATAGAGGTAAAAAAATTCTCATAGAGATCTATCATCAAAACAATAGAAATAATAAAATATTACTTATTAACCAATAAGCTATTGCTACTATAATTTTTATTTTGGTGATAGCTATGTGATTTTATAAATAATTCCTATATAATGATAATATTAATTACTATTCTTATTGTAAATTCAGATAATGGTGCCATTAGGTCTCCCTTCAGCTTTGTTGAAAGCTAAAAAAAATGTAGTTCATCTAATTTACAAAATTATTTACTGTTCATCAGACTTACCACTACACTAATATCAACCTTCATATTTCAAATTATATCATTGTCCTTACATTTTGGGGAAAAAGTTGTAGTAGCATGATTAAGATAGTTTGGAGTTTGCTTTCCTTATTGAAGTGTGAAAAACATCTGTGAAAGAATGGAAGACAAAGAGGGCAACGTGTACGCCGTGTTCACAAGAAGACAGGTGTGGAAACTGGCCCCCTGTAGACTGCGTCTTAAATCGCCTGTGTGCTCGGGGGCTCCTTCCCAGGCCCCGCGTGCCCCTCAGGGCTTCCCTGGTGGCCCCATTGCAGAGAATCTGTCTGTGATGCAGGGAGACCCAGGTTCGACCTCTGGGTCAGGAAGATCCCCTGGAGAAGGGCAGAGCAACGCACTCCAGTGTGCTTGCCTGGAGAATTCCACGGGCAGAGGAGCCTGGCCGGTTACGGTCCATGGGGTCACCGGTTGGACACGACTGACTAAGCACATGCTTCCCCATCTCTGTGTACCCCTTAAGGACAGAGGTGCATCAGTGTGAAGGCCACTGGCCTAAGAAGTTCATGAATATAAAAATATAAAAGTAAGTATTGGCAAGGTGGGGAAGAGGGTATAAACAGCAGAGAATCTACTTTAAAAAACTGACTAGAAGTAAGAGATTTGGGGTAGGTGACCATATATAAGACAAAATATATGCAAATTAAGGCTTTCTCAATTATTAAAAGAAGCACCCTGAAATATAAATGGGAAAGCGTCTTCCATTCAACACAGCAAAACAAAATTACAAAGTACTTAGAAATAAATTTAACAAGAAAGGCATAGAAACTATGAAATCTTAGGAAAGACACAATATAATATTTCAACAAATGGAAAGCATAAAACAGGAAGATTATCATACAAATGCCAAATTTATTAGTTTATACATGTAATGTTATTATAATTAATATAAAAATCATAGAGTTCATATAAGTACATAACATTACTTTAACCAGAATTGCATATTGGTAGTTGACAGGAGTATTGGTAAAATGCTCCTAAATTAACTGAGGAGTTAGTATCTAAAACTGCAAGAATGAAATACTTCAAAAAAACCGAGGACACTATGAATGCAATGTATAGGAGAGAAGACCTTAACCATGCTAAAACATTGATGCTTTCAACTGTGGTGCTGGAGAAGACCCTGAGGGTCCTTGGACAGCAAGGAGATCAAACTGGTCAATCCTAAAGGAAGTCAACCCTGCATACTCATTGGAAGGACTGATGCTGAAACTGAAGCTCCAATACTTTGGCTGCCTGATGTGAAGGGCTGACTCACTGAAAATGACCATGATGATGGGAAAGACTGGAGGCAAAAGGAGAAGGGCATGACAGAGGAGGAGATGGTTAGATAGCATCACTGACTCAATGGACATGAATTTAAGCAAACTCCAGGAGATAGCGAAGAGGAGCAGAGCTTGGTGTGCTGCAGTTCATGGGGCTGCAAAGAGTTGGACATGATTTAGCAACTGAGTAACAACAACAACAACTACAAAATACAATATCTATAAAAAATAAGTGACAGAGAAATTTTTACATAAACGTTAAAACTTTGATAAATGAAAGTTGTATATATCAAACTTTTATGTTTCATATAGATTATGAACTACATGAAAATTTAGATCAACAAATGATACATCTAGAGAAATAACCTGTCATCTCAATGAGAAACCCCTTAATATACAAAATACTCCTACAAGTTGAAAATGTAACAAGCATTCCAACAGAAAAAAATTAACCAATGAAATACAGACTTTTAAGATAAGATCAAATTCCAAACACCAGCAATAAGATGAAAAAAATGCTTACATCACTAATAGGGACAAACACAATCAATCACCAAGGAGATATAACCAACCCTCAGACTGGTAAACACTTCAAGACACTTCAACACTACGAGTGATGAGGGATGACTGTGAGGAGTGTTGTGGTGGAGTGTACAGGTAGGGAGTGTAGATGAAGTGTACACAGTAGGGAGTATAGGTGTCTGGTTGGGGTGTACACAGTAGTGAGTTTAGGTGTCTGATGGGGTGTACACAGTAGGGAGTGTAGGTGTCTGGTAGGGGTGCACACAGTAGGGAGTGTGGGTGTCTGATGGGGTGTACACAGTAGGGAGTGTAGGTGTCTGACAGGGGTGTACACAGTAGGGAGTGTAGGTGTCTGACAGGGGTGTACACAGTAGGGAGCGTAGGTGTCTGGTAGTGGTGTACACAGTAGGGAGTGTAGGTGTCTGATGGGGTGTACACAGTAGGGAGTGTAGGTGTCTGACAGGGGTGTACACAGTAGGGAGTGTAGGTGTCTGGTAGGGGTGTACACAGTATGGAGTGTAGGTGTCTGACAGAGGTGTACACAGTAGTGAGTTTAGGTGTCTGGTAGGGGTGTACACAGTATGGAGTGTAGGTGTCTGACAGGGGTACACAGTATGGAGTGTAGGTGTCTGGTAGGGGTGTACACAGTAGGGACTGTGGGTGTCTGATGGGGTGTACACAGTAGGGAGTGTAGGTGTCTGACAGGGGTGTACACAGTAGGGAGTGTAGGTGTCTGACAGGAGTGTACACAGTAGGGAGTGTGGGTGTCTGACAGGGGTGTACACAGTAGGGAGTGTGGGTGTCTGACAGGGGTGTACACAGTAGGGAGTGTAGGTGTCTGGTAGGGGTGTACACAGTAGGGAGTGTAGGTGTCTGACAGGGGTGTACACAGTAGGGAGTTTAGGTGTTTGATGGGGTGTACATAGTAGGGAGTGTAGGTGTCTGATGGGGTGTACACAGTAGGGAGTGTAGGTGTCTGACAGGGGTGTACACAGTAGGGTGTGTGGGTGTCTGATAGGGGTGAGCACAGTGGAAGCGTAGGTGGTGGGAAATGGCTGACAAGACTCGGCAGTAGTAAAAACTTTTAAAAATCAATCTACCAAATCTCTTAAATATTTAAAAATATATCCTTTCACTTATCATGCCTGTTCCTCGAAATTATCTTTAAAAAATTTCCACTATGTAGACAGCTTAAGAAATGAACTGTGACACTGCTTGGCATGGAAAAAAGTTGAAAGTTAATATCTATCAGTAGGAGAGTGGCTAATAAAATATGTCCATCTACATGATGGAATACTGAATATCCACTACAAAGAATTAAATTAAGAGAGGAGTAAGTATCCAATAACTGCAAGAACACAGTTGATTGAGGGATTTCCATGAGATGTTGCTGAGCAAAAGGAACAAATAAATCCCACGAACAAACAAGCTATAGTAAAACATGAATACTATAACAGCATTTTTGTGAGATGACAACAAAACATTTGGACTGTGTGTGGTCTACATGTTTATACACATGCTTATGTGTGGAACTACATGGAGAAAATACAGAGGAACTATAGAAACACAGAGAAGAGTATCATTCCTATTGTTGCTGGTTTGAGTATGGAAGAGAGTGACGTGCAATTAAGGACCGAGGAGAAATGGGAAAAGGGGAAGGACTCCTAAAAGAAAAAGAAAAAAAATGCTTTCAAAAACCATATTTATGAATCACATATACACCTATATAAAATTATATATGTGAGGATATATAAGAAATTAAAAATTAAGATTTTCTTTTTTAATAAAGCACTTAGGAATAAGTCATATTTAAAATGAAAGGTTAAAAATAGATACAAATTTTAAACTCTTTTATTGAATCAAAACCAGGAGTTCGCAACCAGGCATGATATGCTACATGAGAAAAGATGATGGGCATGTGAAAAAAACAGGAATCGAGCAACAAATACTGAAGCTGAAAAAGTAAAGCGAGAAGAAGAGTGGGTGGCAACTAGAGCTGAGTCTGCAGACACATGCCCGGGCGAGAAGGTGAGCTGGCAAGCACCCTGTGGAACCAGCAAGAGCAGCCCCTGCCGGGACAGGGCGCTTCCAGACCGAGGTCACGGCGGCAGACAGACGGGCGAGGCTGGCGCAGCAGGGGGACCTGCGCCCCATGAGGCTAGATACTAAAATACCTGCTCAGGGAGAATATGCAAGAGAAACAAGCCTCCCAAGATTTTTCCATCGTTAGCTGAGAGGAGTTTCTTGAGATAAGGTAAGTAGCTTTTTAATTTACACTGACAAGTAACTGATATTGAAGACTAGCAGGATTTTTATGTAGGTGTGATATAGATACCTACTCCCTCAGTGAGGAAATTTTAGAAACACTCTGTATTTTGAAGTATTCACATAGGTCAGATTTTATGTAACCACTCCTATCTAAAATAAAAATAGATTCAATGCTCACATCTTGCTAATGAAAATAAGAGTATAAGCAAATCAATCACCAGAACATAAATAAAAATAGACTATACTGTCACCCTTATTTAACTTACATGCAGAGTACATCATGAGAAACGCTGGGCTGGAAGAAGCACAAACTGGAATCAAGATTGCCGGGAGAAATATCAATAACCTCAGATATGCAGATGACACCACCCTTATGGCAGAAAGTGAAGAGGAACTAAAAAGCCTCTTGATGAAAATGAAGGAGGAGAGTGAAAAAGTTGGCTTAAAGCTTAACATTCAGAAAACTAAGATCATGGCATCTGGGTCCATCACCTCATGGGAAATAGATGGGGAGACAGTGGAAACAGTGTCAGACTTTATTTTTTGGGGGCTCCAAAATCACTGCAGATGGTGACTGCAGCCATGAAATTAAAAGACGCTTACTCCTTGGAAGGAAAGTTATGACCAACCTAGATAGCATATTAAAAAGCAGAGACATTACTTTGCCAACAAAGGTCCGTCTGGTCAAGGCTATGGTTTTTCCAGTGGTCAAATATGGATGTGAGAGTTGGACTGTGAAGAAAGCTGAGCGCTGAAAAATTGATGCTTTTGAACTGTGGTGTTGGAGAAGACTCTTGAGAGTTCCTTGGACTGCAAGGAGATCCAACCAGTCCATCCTAAAGGAGATCAGTCCTGGGTGTTCATTGGAAGGACTGATGCTGAAGCTGAAACTCCAGTACTTTGGCCACCTCATGAGAAGAGTTGACTCATTGGAAAAGACCCTGATGCTGGGAAAGATTGAAGGCAGGAGAAGAAGGGGACGACAGAGGATGAGATGGCTGGATGGCATCACCGACTCAATGGGCATGAGTCTGAGTAAACTCCGGGAGTTGGTGATGGACAGGGAGGCCTGGTGTGCTGTGATTCATGGGGTTGCAAAGAGTCGGACACGACTGAGCGACTGAACTGAACTGAACTGATCCCTTTGGAAGAACAAAGCAGCATCCCAAGAGAACAGGATACAGAGCAAGTTGTGCGTGTGTTTAGGGCGTGGGGTGGGGCTCAGCGGCAAAGAACACACCTGTCAATGCAGGAGACACAGGTTTGACCCCTGGGTCGGGACGATCCCCTGGAGGAGGGAGTGGCCACTCACTCCAGCATTCTTGCCTGGGAAACCTCAAGGACAGGGAAGCCTGGAGGGCTACAGTCCATGGGGTTGCAAAGAGTCAGACAGGACTGAGTGACTGAGCACACACACGCTATAAAGAAGAATAGGTCTAGTTCCTGAGGACCTTCCTAGATGAGGTAAATTTAGACAAGTTAAAGGCACAGCCAGGAATCACTATGAGGGCCATGAGTTGGGTTTCATGCTCATTTTTCACCTGGGCATGAAAACTGGGCAAATGGATACAAAACACGGAGGGGGAGGTGCAGGACCAGCTTTATGGCCTTGGCAGCACTTTGACACTTAGAGTCCTTTGCCCAGAGCTTATCATATACTGCTGACCCTTGAATAGCGTGGGTTTGCACTGTGTGGGTTCACTTACAAGTGGATTTTTTCTGACAACATTGGAAAATTTGTCTGAGATTTGCCACAAACTGAAAAAACTCAGATGAAACACATAGCCTAGAAATATCAAAAGAAATAACTAAAAGTTAGGTGTGTCATGAATGCATGGAATTTATGTAGATACTATTCTGTTTTACCATTTGCAGCCATAAGATACACATAAATCTTTTACTAGGAGTTAAAATTTATCAAAACTTACACACATGCACACTCACACTCTCCATTTGCAGTGGAGAGAAATGTAAACAAATGTGAAGCTGCAGTATTCAATCATAATCATATAAATGAACATACTTACTGTACACACCAAGTATACATACTGTACCACTGTAATACTTGTGTGGCCACCCCCCTGTTGCTGTGGTGAGGTGATGAGTGTTGCAAGTAACTGCCAAAGGTGTTGACCTTAATCGTCTCCACATGATGAGCTGTCTCTGCAGTAAATTGTGTATCACTATGGTAAGTTCTCTTTCACAGTTCTGGTGTATTTTTCATTGTGTTTAAAATGATACTATAAACCTTGATTAACACCAAGGGACCCATAAAAAGTACCACTAGTGATCCTGGAAGTGCTCCCAAGAAGCAGAGAAAAGTCATTACAAGCAAAAGCTGAACTGCTTGATGTGTGGAATCTGAGGTCTGCAACTGCACCTGCCCACCATTCCAACATAAATAAATTCAGTGTAAGAACCATATTTAAAAGAGAAAAGGAAATCCATGAAGTTGTTGCTGTGGCTGCACCAACAGGCACAGAAACCTTGCATCTTTTGTGAAATACCTTTTTATCTTATATTGTAAATGCAGTTTCTATGTGGGTGCAGTAGACTCTAATAAAATTTGAGAAAAAGCAAAGTCATTATATGACAACTTAAAGCAGAAAGAAGGTGAAGGATCTAAAACTGGAGAACTAAATGCCAGCCAAGTTTGCTTTGATAATTTTAGTAAGAAGTTGGGCTTAAGTAACATCAAGATAACAGGAGAAGCAACTTCTGCTGACCAAGAGGCAATAGCCAAGTCCTAGACGCCATTAAGAAAATCATTGACAAGAAAGAATATTTGCCTGAACAAGTTTTTAATGCAGATGAAACTACCCTATTCTGGGAAAAACTGCAACCAAGGACATTTATTAGTAAGGAAGAGAAGTGAACACCAGCATTTCAGGCAGGAAGGGACAGACAAGCACTGCTCTTCCAAGCACAGGCACTGGAGTTCATGATCCACCCTCCTCTATAAAACTGCTAACCCCCAAACCTAGAATGGGAACAGATAAACACAAGCTGACAACCTTTCGGTTGTGCAAAAAGAAGGCATGGATCATGACAACTCTTTTTCTTTTTTTGGTCCCTGAAATCAGGAAGTACTGTGCTAGTAAGGGACTGCCTTTTAAAGTTCTTTTGATATTGGGCAATGCCCCTGGCCACCCAAGAATCCCACGAGTTCAGCTCTATGAGCAGACCACCAAGTAGTGGTATTGGCCTCAAACACAACATCTCTGTTTCCAACCTCTAGATTAGGGGATCATCAGGACTTTTAAAGGCTCACTCCACACGGTACTCTACAGAAAGAACTGTTGATGCTGTGGAAGAGAAGGCCTAGAGCGAGAACAGTATGAAAGTCTGGAAGATTACACCACTGAAGATGCCATTTCTTGTAGAAAAAGCCATGAAAGTCATCAAGCCTGAAACAATAAATTCCTGCTGAAGAAAACTGTTACAGATGTTATGCATGACTTCAGAGAATTTACAATAGAGCCAATCAAGGAAATCAGGAAATAGATTGCAAATACAGCAAAATAGGTGGGGGAAGCGTGGCTGTGAAGGGTCTCAAGACATGGATCTTGGAGACTTTCAAGAGCTAATGGACACCATATCAGAGGAATTAACAAAAGATGATTTGACGTAGATGAGAGCTCCTGAATCAGTGCCAGATAATGAGGAAAAAGACGTAGGAGCAGTGCCAAAGACAAACTGACATCAGACAATCTCATAGAGGGTTCTGCTTATTCAAGTAAAAGTGAAAGCAGCAGTCGCTCAGTCGTGTCCGACTCTCCATGACCCCAAGGACTGCAGCCCGCCAAGCTCCTCTGTCCATGGGATTCTCCAGGTGAGAATACTGGGGTGGGCTGCCATGCCCTTCTCCAGATGATCTTCCCAACCCGGGGTCAAACCCGAATCTCTTACATCTCCTGCATTGGCAGGCAGATTCTTTAATGCTTGAGCTACCTGGGAAGCCCTGCTTAGTCAAGACTGCTTTTAAACTTCTTTTTCAACATGGATCTTGTATAATACAGGGACCGAAACTAAAGCAAACGGGGGAAGGAGGACTGGGATCCTGTATACACATTTTTAGAGAAATGAAAAAGCAAAAAAGTCAGACAGAAATCATGATGTATTTCCATAAAGGGACATCGAGGGTGCCTGCCTCTCTTCCCCCCCACCCCACTTCTGCCACCCCTGGGGCAGCAGGACCACCCCACCCTCTTCCCCCTCCTTCTCCTCAGCCTGCTCAACATAAAGATGAGGAGGATGAAGACCTCTGTGATGATCCACCTCCACTTAACAAATAGTAAATAATCATCATGTCATTCAGTTAACAAACTTATCTGCTGTGTATGCACATGTCCTCACGTGAAAATCTAATAATTGTGAGAGGTCTCTATGTCATCACCAACATTGCCTAAGTGTTTATCACACAGAACACTGTGTGCAAGACTTGTACAGAAGTGGATAGGCTATCCTCACATAGGCTAAGATGAGTCACATGTAATACAAAATTAATAATGTGTTAGTTTTCTTACTGTTATATAACTTGGCTTTCAAAGAATTACATTACTGTATAGCATGCTTCTCTCTCCTTGTAATTGTAGAAACTATCAGTCTTCACCACATGTAAGTGGTTTGTTGTTTTTTCATGTAAGTGGTTTTTAAAAAATGTACTGATGTTTCTAATATTTATTATAAATATGGCTGTAATACTGTGTGCCAAAAAAATTTCTAGTTCTTCATTCATCAGTATACAGGCTAGGCTACCATAAAGCAATCATATTGCTACTTATTTTTATCAGTGCATGAATCATTATATCTGTAAATGTGAATTTCTTTTCCTATTAATTTTTAATTTTTTAATGTTAGTATTACATATAACATTTACAGTGTTTTGTATCACATAAGACAATATTGACATGGGTAGTGACAGACAATTCATCTTGTAAACAGAAAGATGTAAACTTTTGGTATAAATAAATACAGTACAGTACCATCAATATATTTTCATTTCCTTATACTTTTTCTTAGTATTTTTTCTAGTTTGCTTCATATAGGAATACAGTAGGTAACATATATAACTTACAAAATATCTGTTAATCAACTGTTTATGTTATCAATAAGGCTTCCAGGCAGCTGTGGGCTATTAGTAAAGTTTGGGGGGAGTCAAAAGTTATATATATATATATATATATATATATATATATTTTTTTTTTTTGACTTTAGCAAGGGAGTTTGGTGCCCCAGACCCTTGCATTATTCAAGAGTTCATGGTACGTCTTCCTGTAATTGCTGTTACTTTTCCACATGTGACCGCTCTGCTCCAAGAGGGAAAGTTCTTTAAAGGCAGGAGATAAGTTAGCTTCATCACTGTGCTCTTAAAAGCCACAGCACAATGCCACTTGCATAACAGTTAATTATTATATGAAACATTGCCTACTTTACTATATTGCTATTTACCGGTAGCCTCTGTACATGAAAATCAGAATTCCAAAAGTGACTGTCATAAAAATGAGTGATGGAAAGAGGAGTAAAGGCCAAAAACCTGATGCTTTATGAATTTATTCTATTTTACAACCACTTTGTGAAACCCTAAGCTTCCAAGAATGTATGGTAAAATCAATATTCAGAAATATAAATCTATGTGTATATGAGAAAAACAGGTTTATTGCTTTCATTTCAAATCAGCAGGATAACAGTGTTTAGAAGAAATGCAAAAAAAAACCAAAGAGAGACAAAGTTTAAAGGTAAATCTCTGTCACTGGAAAAAGCATTTTCTTAATGAGAATAAACATTTTCACAAATTATAGGAATGACAATTAGCCTCATGTGTTTAGAAGAGGCTAAACATTTGTTTTTTTCTCTTTAATATGCATCTGTTCTTCTACTGGACTCTAAAGCTATAACTTTTGATTTCTTAATAATATTTCATAATTACTTAATTATCACTGTATTTGAATTGCAACAAAAACACTTACTTTGAGAGCCAGAACTCAGCTGCACTTGTGCAGACGATTGCTGTGGTCTTGACGATGGTTTTGGAGGCAGTTTAGCCTGGGATGAGAAGGAAAAAGGCACATGATTTTAAAACCCCGTTTTTACTTAGGAGCATAGGACGCTCCCCCGCCCCCGCCCCCGCCAGTGCGTGTAAATGCAAACGTTAGCCCCTGCACTCATTAGCAGGGCAGACACACCGCTCTGGGCCACCTCTGGTTGAACTGGACAACAGGCGGGTGACCGCAGGGGCCGAGCTTCTGCAGCCGGAAGCGTCCCTCCCCCCGGCCCCGCCACCACGCAGGAGGAGCCGGCGATGAGGCAAGAGAAGCTATGAACCCGGCGCAGAAGACTCTCCGCACATCAAGGCACTAGGCCGGCAGCAGTAATTAATTATTAATTAATATTATAAAGGTCTGTCCTCGCAGAAAGGCAATCAAAGAAAACCGCGTTTCTTCCTGAAATCTGTATAGATGATTGTCAAGGTTTTATGACATTTTTCACACGAACTGTATGCAAATGAAATTACAAGGGAGGTTTAGTAGGGTGTTTAGAATCGGATAGGAAGGATGTGTGTGTTAGTCCTGTCCGACTCTTTGTGACCCAGTGGACTGTAGCCCACCAGGCTCCTCCGTCCAAGGAAATGTCCAGGCGAGAATACTGGAGGGGGAGCCACGCCCTCCTCCAGAGGGTCTTCCCTGGCTCAAGATGGAACCCAGGTCCACCGCATTGCAGGCAGATTATGGACTGAGCCACCTGGGAAGCTCAATATCAAAGGCAGAATAGTCTATATGAAGAAATTCTCTGCAGCTACTAAGAAAAACAGAGAAATCCAGCATCACCGAAGCCTTCTTCTGCTCCCGGGCGGCTCTTCTGGCGTTGACTCGTTGCCCTTCGCTTTCATACTTCTCAGTAAAGGAGTCAAGAATTTCATAAAGGTCTTCTGCTTGAGCAGGCCGTGGTATATCGCCAAATAAAATGTCATAAGCTCGAATGTCTTGACAATAAAATCTAACAGGAAACATGAAGAACATTTACTTTGCAGACATAGATCTTTTCTAGAGGTAAACGTAGGACACACACCCTCGTATGTTAGTGTGCTTCACTGACCTACTGTACTTACATAAACTACTTTTCAGACACTAACTTCCCATGTTAAGGCCCTGAATTCATCCCTCTAAGCTCACCTCTAGAGGCAACTGCCATAAGTGGTCTGATATTTATATCCTTTTCCCAATAATATAAAAGTACTGCACATACACATACATTTATACATAAAAACATATATATAATATTTATATATAAACATATATAAATATATATATTAAACACTTATGCACATGTACCTACAAGCACATACATTTTTACAGGTTTTTGCTTTATAAGTTTCTTATAAAAATGGTGCCAACCTATAGTTCCCTAAAATGCTTATTTGTAACAAAATTATGTAAGGATTTGCCTTACATGCTTGGAAGCCCTGCAGTTGATTAAAAAGTATATTTGGTTTAGTTTATCCAGGAATTAGGTGAACTTTAGTGGGGAAATCTTCCAAAGGCCTAGAATCACACATTTCTAAAAGCATTCTTAACTTAAATTTCTCAAATTAATAAAACCAGAAGTAAAAACATTTTACTTTACAAGTCAGAGAGTTCTGCAAGCCTTCCTTTCCCCCCCATTCCTCCCATTTTCTGGTTGCTGAGGCCTGCACTGAACAATACTGAACGAGTGTGGGATTCCAGGTGGAAGAGCCACACACGCGGCTCTGCCTTCCCTCTCAGCTGTGAGCAGGGCCCGCTCTGTCAGGGTTACTGCTGTGGGACTCCTGCAGTTTCTCCAAGCCGCCCTCTCAGTCCTAGCGTTTTACCTTTTTCTGGGCAATTAGACACATTTTAGTGGAAATTCGGAAGCGCAGTTTTGGGAACTATTAGCTAGATGCCAGGTTAAAGAGGAAGTTCCTTGTTCCCTGTTAGGATACTTCCAAATCTTGTATTTTTTTTTAGATCAAAATTGGTCTGTGAGTTACGGAAGAAAGACAAAAGCTGAGTGTAACAATAGGGAACCTCTTATAATGATGAACACTGTGCTTTTATTACACTGGTACAAAAGTAATTATGGTTTCAGACCATGCATTTTAAATCATTATAACTGGGTTCAAAAACATCTTTATTAATCAAAATAGGAACCATTACAATCAACACATTTTTGCCAACAAGAAATAAGTTTGCTTATTCCTGTAGTGTAAAAATTCATGCTTCAGGATTCAATGAACTCTTGGAAAGCATTTTCTGCCTCCTGCTGGTTGTGGAAGAATTTTGCCTGCAAAACGTTGTTGAGATGCTTGAAGAGTGGTAGTCAGTTGGTGAGAGATCAGGTGAATATGGTGGGTGAAGCAAAACTTTGCAGCCCTATTTGTTCACCTTTTGAAGTGTCAGTTGTGTGACATGTGGCAGGCGTTATCACGGAGAGGAATTAGGTTCATTCTGTTGACCAATGCCAGCTGCACGTATTGCAGTTTTTGAAGCATCTCTTTGATTTGCTGAGCATACTTCTCAGAGGTAAAGGTTTCACCAGGATTCAGAAAGCTGTAGTGGATGAGATCAGCAACAGACCACCAAGCAGTGACCATGATCTTTTTTGGTGCAAGTTTGGCTTTGGGAAGTGCTTTGGAGCTTCTTCTCAGTCCAACAACTGTGCTGGTCATCACCAGTTGTCGAATAAAATCCTCCTTTCATCACACATCACAATCCAGTCAAGAAATGGTTCATTATTGTTGCTTAGAATAAGAGAAGACTACATTTCAGAATGACTTTTTTGATTTTTGGTCAGCTCATGAAGCACCTACTTATTGAGCTTTTTCACCTTTCCAATTTGCTTCAAATGCAGAATGACTGTAGAATGGTAGATGTTGAGTTCTTCAGCAATTTTTCATGTAATTGTAAGAGGATCAGATTCAATGATGGCTCACAATTGATTGCTGTCAACTTCTGATGGCCAGCGACTGCGCTCTTCATCTTCAAAGCTCTTGTCTCCTTGCAAAACTTCTTGAATCGCCACTGCACTGTACGTTCATTAGTACTTCCTGGGCCAAATGCATTGTTGATACTGCAAGTGGTCTCTGCTACTTCACAACCCATTTTGAACTCAAATAAAAAAATCACTTGAATTTGCTTTTTGTCTAACACCATTTCCCTAATCTAAAATAAATATAAAATAAACAGCAAGTAATAAGTCATTAGCAAAAACCATAAAGCAAGAAATGAGCATTAAAATGATGTATAACATAACCACATTTATTTAAGAATGGATTCCAATATCAAATGACAAATTTCAACAATGTAAAACCACTATTACTTTCGAACCAACCTAATATGTTATAAGGATGGCTTCTTTCCTTCAACCTCATGAACCAGCCTCTGCCAGCTCCACACTTTTCTTCTGCAGCTTCCACTCCTCTCGGCACCTTCACAGAGTTGAAGACAATTAGGGCCTTGCTCTGGATGAGGCTTTGGCTGAAGGCAATGTTGTGCTTGCTTGGATCTTCAATCCAAACCACTAAAACTGTCTCCATATCAGTGATAAGGCTGTTTCGTTTTCTTATCATCCATGCTTTCACTGGTATGGCACTTGTCACTTCCTTCGGGAACTTCTCCTTTGCAGTCACAGCTTGGCTGACTACTCGGCACAAGAGGCCTAGCTTCCGGCCTGTCTCAGCTTTGACGTGCCTTCCTCATTAAGCTCAGGCATTTCCAGCTCTTGGTTTAAAGTAAGAGATGTGCAGCACATCACTTGAACACTTGGAGGTCCTTGTTAATGTCAAAGTATTGTATCTAAGGGAACAGGGAGGCTGAGGAGAGGGACAGAGCCTCGGGGAGGGGCGGTCAGAACACAGACGCACTTACTGACTAGGTTCTCCCCCGACAGGGCGCAGTGCCTGGTGTCCCAAACAATCACAACCGTAACATCCAAGGTCACAGATTGCAGATCACCGGGGCCAATGTAATAATGAAAAAGTTTGAAATCGTGTAGGAATTACCACAACAAGACGCAGAGACGCGAGATGAGCAGGTGCCGTTGGAAATGTGGTGCCAGCAGACCTGCCACACGAAGGTTCTCTGTACACGCCTAAGAACCATGTGAATCTACAAAGCCTTATTCCCTTCAAATCAATTAAAATTATTTGCCTTACACTTACTTTCGGTTAGTTTCCTTCCTCTCAATCAAACAGCTGCCTTCTAAAGATATGCCAGCGAAGAGGCCTCTTGACTTGCAGTAAGTAAAGACGGCAGCTGAGCTTCTTAGGGAGACATTTCCTTCTAAATTCCTGCAAAACAGAAGGTGAGCATCCCAGCACTGTGAGCATCTTCATCTAAAGATGACTGTCTGACTGGCACTAACTTCCAACCCAAAAGAAGGATCTCGCTCTATACCTACTTCTCACTTTATACCTACTTTATTTTTATATATTTTACTTCCTGCTGGCCTAAGCTAGGTGTGTTGAAGGTGGTTCAGAGGAAAGGACAGTTCACAGCACAGACATAGTAGGCAAGATGGTTGTAGGACAAGGTGATACACGTGAAGAAAACATGTTAAGCTGAGATTTTCCAATTTTGTCTTCTTTTACCAAAACAGGGAAGTGCATCTCAAGAGTAAAAGACTGTGGTTCTTTTTACTATGAGTATTTTCATAGAACTCAGAAATACTTTTAAATGATTTTACTAACTTCTACAGTCTGAGTTTAAAATATTTAATTGCTCAATTCACTCAAGAACAGTCATTCATTAATAGAGAGGGGAGAACCAGAGCACTGTACAGAGAGGGGGGACCACAGCACTGTAATAGAGGGGAGACCAGAGCACTGTAATAGAGGGGAGACCACAGCACTGTAATAGAGGGGAGACCACAGCACTGTAATAGAGGGGAGACCACAGCACTGTAATAGAGAGGAGACCACAGCACTGTAATAGAGGGGAGACCACAGGACTGTAATAGAGGGGGGACCAGAGCACTGTAATAGAGGGGAGACCAGAGCACTGTAATAGAGAGGAGACCACAGCACTGTAATAGAGAGGAGACCACAGGACTGTAATAGAGGGGAGAACACAGCACTGTAATAGAGAGGAGACCACAGGACTGTAATAGAGGGGAGACCAGAGCACTGTAATAGAGGGGAGACCACAGCACTGTAATAGAGGGGAGATCACAGCACTGTAATAGAGGGGAGACCAGAGCACTGTAATAGAGGGGAGACCACAGCACTGTAATAGAGGGGAGACCAGAGCACTGTAATAGAGGGGGGACCACAGCACTGTAATAGAGGGGAGACCACAGCACTGTAATAGAGGGGAGACCAGAGCACTGTAATAGAGGGGAGACCACAGCACTGTAATAGAGGGGAGACCACAGCACTGTAATAGAGGGGAGACCACAGGACTGTAATAGAGGGGAGACCACAGGACTGTAATAGAGGGGAGACCAGAGCACTGTAATAGAGAGGGGAGACCACAGCACTGTAATAGAGAGGGGAGACCAGAGCACTGTAATAGAGGGGAGAACACAGCACTGTAATAGAGAGGGGAGACCACAGCACTGTAATAGAGAGGGGAGACCACAGCACTGTAATAGAGGGGAGACCACAGCACTGTAATAGAGGGGAGACCACAGGACTGTAATAGAGGGGAGACCACAGGACTGTAATAGAGGGGAGACCAGAGCACTGTAATAGAGAGGGGAGACCACAGCACTGTAATAGAGAGGGGAGACCACAGCACTGTAATAGAGGGGAGACCACAGCACTGTAATAGAGGGGAGACCACAGGACTGTAATAGAGGGGAGACCACAGGACTGTAATAGAGGGGAGACCAGAGCACTGTAATAGAGAGGGGAGACCACAGCACTGTAATAGAGGGGGGACCACAGCACTGTAATAGAGGGGAGACCACAGGACTGGGAGACCAGAGCACTGTAATAGAGGGGGGACCACAGCACTGTAATAGAGGGGGGACCAGAGCACTGTAATAGAGGGGGGACCAGAGCACTGTAATAGAGAGGAGACCAGAGCACTGTAATAGAGGGGAGACCACAGCACTGTAATAGAGGGGGGACCACAGCACTGTAATAGAGGGGAGACCACAGCACTGTAATAGAGGGGAGACCAGAGCACTGTAATAGAGAGGGGAGACCACAGCACTGTAATAGAGGGGGGAACACAGCACTGTAATAGAGGGGAGACCACAGCACTGTAATAGTGGGGAGACAACAGCACTGTAATAGAGGGGAGACCAGAGCACTGTAATAGAGGGGGGACCACAGCACTGTAATAGAGGGGAGACCACAGCACTGTAATAGAGGGGGGACCTGAGCACTGTAATAGAGAGGAGACCAGAGCACTGTAATAGAGGGGAGACCAGAGCACTGTAATAGAGGGGAGACCACAGGACTGTAATAGAGGGGAGACAACAGCACTGTAATAGAGAGGAGACCAGAGCACTGTAATAGAGGGGAGACCAGAGCACTGTAATAGAGGGGAGACCACAGGACTGTAAAAGAGGGGAGACCAGAGCACTGTAATAGAGGGGAGACCACAGCACTGTAATAGAGGGGGGACCACAGCACTGTAATAGAGGGGAGACCACAGCACTGTAATAGAGGGGAGACCAGAGCACTGTAATAGAGAGGGGAGACCACAGCACTGTAATAGAGGGGAGACCACAGGACTGTAATAGAGGGGAGACAACAGCACTGTAATAGAGGGGAGACCACAGCACTGTAATAGTGGGGAGACCAGAGCACTGTAATAGAGGGGAGACCAGAGCACTGTAATAGAGGGGAGACCACAGCACTGTAATAGAGGGGAGACCACAGCACTGTAATAGTGGGGAGACCACAGCACTGTAATAGAGGGGAGACCACAGCACTGTAATAGAGGGGAGACCACAGCACTGTAATAGAGGGGAGACCACAGCACTGTAATAGTGGGGAGACCACAGCACTGTAATAGAGGGGAGACCACAGCACTGTAATAGAGGGGAGACCACAGCACTGTAATAGTGGGGAGACCACAGCACTGTAATAGAGGGGAGACCACAGCACTGTAATAGAGGGGAGACCACAGCACTGTAATAGAGGGGAGACCACAGCACTGTAATAGAGGGGAGACCACAGCACTGTAATAGAGGGGAGACCACAGCACTGTAATAGAGGGGAGACCACAGCACTGTAATAGAGGGGAGACCAGAGCACCGTAATAGAGGGGGGACCACAGAACTGTAATAGAGGGGAGACCAGAGCACTGTAATAGAGGGGAGACCACAGCACTGTAATAGAGGGGAGACCACAGCACTGTAATAGAGGGGAGACCACAGCACTGTAATAGAGGGGGGACCAGAGCACTGTAATAGAGGGGAGACCACAGCACTGTAATAGAGGGGAGACCAGAGCACTGTAATAGAGGGGGGACCAGAGCACTGTAATAGAGGGGAGACCACAGCACTGTAATAGAGGGGAGACCAGAGCACTGTAATAGAGGGGGGACCAGAGCACTGTAATAGAGGGGAGACCAGAGCACTGTAATAGAGGGGAGACCAGAGCACTGTAATAGAGGGGAGACCAGAGCACTGTAATAGAGGGGAGACCAGAGCACTGTAATAGAGAGGAGACCACAGGACTGTAATAGAGGGGAGACCAGAGCACTGTAATAGAGGGGGGACCACAGCACTGTAATAGAGGGGAGACCAGAGCACTGTAATAGAGGGGGGACCAGAGCACTGTAATAGAGAGGAGACCAGAGCACTGTAATAGAGGGGAGACCAGAGCACTGTAATAGAGGGGAGACCAGAGCACTGTAATAGAGGGGAGACCACAGCACTGTAATAGAGGGGAGACCACAGCACTGTAATAGAGGGGGGACCACAGCACTGTAATAGAGGGGGGACCAGAGCACTGTAATAGAGGGGGGACCACAGCACTGTAATAGAGAGGAGACCACAGCACTGTAATAGAGGGGAGACCACAGCACTGTAATAGAGAGGAGACCAGAGCACTGTAATAGAGAGGAGACCACAGCACTGTAATAGAGGGGAGACCACAGCACTGTAATAGAGGGGGGACCACAGCACTGTAATAGAGGGGAGACCACAGCACTGTAATAGAGGGGAGACCAGAGCACTGTAATAGAGAGGGGAGACCACAGCACTGTAATAGAGGGGGGACCACAGCACTGTAATAGAGGGGAGACCACAGCACTGTAATAGAGGGGAGACCACAGCACTGTAATAGAGGGGGGACCAGAGCACTGTGGTAGAGGGGAGACCAGAGCACTGTAATAGAGGGGGGACCAGAGCACTGTAATAGAGGGGAGACCACAGCACTGTAATAGAGGGGGGACCAGAGCACTGTAATAGAGGGGAGACCACAGCACTGTAATAGAGGGGAGACCACAGCACTGTAATAGAGGGGAGACCACAGCACTGTAATAGAGGGGAGACCACAGCACTGTAATAGAGGGGAGACCACAGCACTGTAATAGAGGGGAGACCAGAGCACCGTAATAGAGGGGGGACCACAGAACTGTAATAGAGGGGAGACCAGAGCACTGTAATAGAGGGGAGACCACAGCACTGTAATAGAGGGGAGACCACAGCACTGTAATAGAGGGGAGACCACAGCACTGTAATAGAGGGGGGACCAGAGCACTGTAATAGAGGGGAGACCACAGCACTGTAATAGAGGGGAGACCAGAGCACTGTAATAGAGGGGGGACCAGAGCACTGTAATAGAGGGGAGACCACAGCACTGTAATAGAGGGGAGACCAGAGCACTGTAATAGAGGGGGGACCAGAGCACTGTAATAGAGGGGAGACCAGAGCACTGTAATAGAGGGGAGACCAGAGCACTGTAATAGAGGGGAGACCAGAGCACTGTAATAGAGGGGAGACCAGAGCACTGTAATAGAGAGGAGACCACAGGACTGTAATAGAGGGGAGACCAGAGCACTGTAATAGAGGGGGGACCACAGCACTGTAATAGAGGGGAGACCAGAGCACTGTAATAGAGGGGGGACCAGAGCACTGTAATAGAGAGGAGACCAGAGCACTGTAATAGAGGGGAGACCAGAGCACTGTAATAGAGGGGAGAGCAGAGCACTGTAATAGAGGGGAGACCACAGCACTGTAATAGAGGGGAGACCACAGCACTGTAATAGAGGGGGGACCACAGCACTGTAATAGAGGGGGGACCAGAGCACTGTAATAGAGGGGGGACCACAGCACTGTAATAGAGAGGAGACCACAGCACTGTAATAGAGGGGAGACCACAGCACTGTAATAGAGAGGAGACCAGAGCACTGTAATAGAGAGGAGACCACAGCACTGTAATAGAGGGGAGACCACAGCACTGTAATAGAGGGGGGACCACAGCACTGTAATAGAGGGGAGACCACAGCACTGTAATAGAGGGGAGACCAGAGCACTGTAATAGAGAGGGGAGACCACAGCACTGTAATAGAGGGGGGACCACAGCACTGTAATAGAGGGGAGACCACAGCACTGTAATAGAGGGGAGACCACAGCACTGTAATAGAGGGGGGACCAGAGCACTGTGGTAGAGGGGAGACCAGAGCACTGTAATAGAGGGGGGACCAGAGCACTGTAATAGAGGGGGGACCAGAGCACTGTAATAGAGGGGAGACCACAGCACTGTAATAGAGGGGAGACCAGAGCACTGTAATAGAGGGGAGACCACAGCACTGTAATAGAGGGGAGACCACAGCACTGTAATAGAGGGGGGACCAGAGCACTGTAATAGAGGGGAGACCAGAGCACTGAATAGTGGGGAGACCACAGCACTGTAATAGAGGGGGGACCACAGCACTGTAATAGAGGGGAGACCAGAGCACTGTAATAGTGGGGAGACCACAGCACTGTAATAGAGGGGGGACCAGAGCACTGTAATAGAGGGGAGACCACAGCACTGTAATAGAGGGGAGACCAGAGCACTGTAATAGAGGGGAGACCACAGCACTGTAATAGAGGGGAGACCACAGCACTGTAATAGAGGGGGGACCAGAGCACTGTAATAGAGGGGGGACCACAGCACTGTAATAGAGGGGAGACCACAGCACTGTAATAGAGGGGGGACCAGAGCACTGTAATAGAGGGGAGACCAGAGCACTGTAATAGAGGGGAGACCAGAGCACTGTAATAGAGAGGAGACCACAGGACTGTAATAGAGGGGAGACCAGAGCACTGTAATAGAGGGGGGACCACAGCACTGTAATAGAGGGGAGACCAGAGCACTGTAATAGAGGGGGGACCAGAGCACTGTAATAGAGAGGAGACCAGAGCACTGTAATAGAGGGGAGACCAGAGCACTGTAATAGAGGGGAGACCAGAGCACTGTAATAGAGGGGAGACCAGAGCACTGTAATAGAGGGGAGACCAGAGCACTGTAATAGAGGGGGGACCACAGCACTGTAATAGAGGGGGGACCAGAGCACTGTAATAGAGGGGGGACCACAGCACTGTAATAGAGAGGAGACCACAGCACTGTAATAGAGGGGAGACCACAGCACTGTAATAGAGAGGAGACCAGAGCACTGTAATAGAGAGGAGACCACAGCACTGTAATAGAGGGGAGACCACAGCACTGTAATAGAGGGGGGACCACAGCACTGTAATAGAGGGGAGACCACAGCACTGTAATAGAGGGGAGACCAGAGCACTGTAATAGAGAGGGGAGACCACAGCACTGTAATAGAGGGGGGACCACAGCACTGTAATAGAGGGGAGACCACAGCACTGTAATAGAGGGGAGACCACAGCACTGTAATAGAGGGGGGACCACAGCACTGTAATAGAGGGGAGACCAGAGCACTGTAATAGAGGGGGGACCACAGCACTGTAATAGAGAGGAGACCACAGCACTGTAATAGAGGGGAGACCACAGCACTGTAATAGAGGGAGGACCACAGCACTGTAATAGAGAGGAGACCACAGCACTGTAATAGAGGGGAGACCACAGCACTGTAATAGAGGGGAGACCAGAGCACTGTAATAGAGGGGGGACCACAGAACTGTAATAGAGGGGAGACCACAGCACTGTAATAGAGGGGAGACCAGAGCACTGTAATAGAGAGGGGAGACCACAGCACTGTAATAGAGGGGGGACCACAGCACTGTAATAGAGGGGAGACCACAGCACTGTAAAAGAGAGGGGGGACCACAGCACTGTAATAGAGGGGAGACCAGAGCACTGTAATAGAGGGGAGACCAGAGCACTGTAATAGAGGGGAGACCACAGCACTGTAATAGAGGGGAGACCACAGCACTGTAATAGAGAGGGGGACCACAGCACTGTAATAGAGAGGAGACCACAGCACTGTAATAGAGGGGAGACCACAGCACTGTAATAGAGAGGAGACCACAGCACTGTAATAGAGAGGGGAGACCAGAGCACTGTAATAGATGGGAGACCACGGCACTGTAATAGAGGGGAGACCACAGCACTGTAATAGAGAGGGGGACCACAGCACTGTAATAGAGAGGGGGGACCACAGCACTGTAATAGAGGGGAGACCACAATCTTGTAATCGTCACTCACGTAAAACTTCCACTTCAATTTTTCACAATGTAGTTTGGAAAAATGCTTCCCCCGCCCCCCACCCCCGATCAATTCTGCTCTTTCTCAGTTAATTAAAACTGACTTGACCTGGCTCCTTGAAAGCATATTCATAAATTTTATGTTAACTCTGATAGGTACAACAGCCTGCATTTCTGAAATTTAGTTTCTCTTTACATGTGTTAGTTACAGACTTTCTCATTTCATTACACTGTGTGTTGTGTAAGTTTCTTATTTGTAAGCAACCTCAATCCCTCTATGCATGTGTGTGTGCTCAGTCATGTCCGACTCTTTGGACCCATGGACTGTAGCCTGCAAGGCTCCTCTGTCCACAGGATTTCCCAGGCAAGAACACTGGAGTGGGAGGTCATTTCCTCCTTCAGGGGCCCTTCCTTATCCAGAGATCCTCATCTCCGTCTCCTGCATTGGCAGGCGGATTTTTTACCACTGCTCCACCTGGGAAAATCCTCTGGGACATGTGTAAATCATAAATTTGTGTCATTCTAATTCAATTTTCTCTTAATGCAAAACAATATGGTTTTTAAAGTCTTTACTGTCCATAGCTACTCAGAAAGGGTTTCGAGCACTCACCTTCCCAGGGGCCCAACGGCCACTGTGAGGTTCCCGCCAAGTGTCAGGTTACCACCTTTGGCAAAAGCTTCTACCGCTCTGTCATAGTTCAAAATTATTACCAAGTCTGATACCTGCAATGTAGAACCAAGTATTTTTAAATAATCCCGCCTGTATATCATTTAAAATATGTTTATTACAACTCAAACATGCAATATGTAATGCAGCAAGAATTCCAATGTGGTCAAAGAGTAGGAAAGCAGAGTCGCACTTTCCTTTCAGCTGAGCACTTAAGCAGCCCCCCCCCGCCAGGTAAGGAGAGGGGTCGGGCACCCGGCTGGGGGCCTCCAGGCGCCACTGCAGCTTCTCCGCAGCCTGAGTGAGGCCAGGTGGGTGTCCTAGTGACCAGCTCACACTCAGGTAGGTGTGCAAGGTCAAAGGACTTCCTCAAATTAAACACTCGGCGAAGGCTGAGTCGGCAAAGTAGAGTGAGGAGCAGGTTAGAAGGTCAGGGATCTGGAGTCCGGATCCCACCCATGCCCCCAACCCCACCCTGCAACGTGCAAGATGTCAGGAGGAAGACCTGTTGCCACTAGCTGTGCCTATCACCACGGTTAGTCCTCCAAGTACAATAAAAGCGAAGCTGGAGGGAGAACACGCCCTGGGGGGTATATTCTTCAGACTCTGAGGCAGGACCGCCAGGAGGGCCAACAGCTAGCAGGGCCCCAGGGACACCAGGGGTACCTTTGGCCTTTTCATATTTAAAGTCCACAACAGGACCCACCCCCTAAGCTACGTGGAGGTCAAGTGCCCAGAAAACAAAAGGCAGGAGGGTTTAGCTGGATATCTGGGCTCAAAATTAAAGCCATCTGGGTGATAACTCCACTTATGCCCCCTGCACACGTGTGTGTGTGTGTGTGTGTGTGTGTTAGTCGCTCAGTCGTGTCCAACTCTCTGCGACCCCGTGGACTGTATCCTGCCAGCTTCCTTTGTCCATGGAATTCTCCAGGCAAGAACACTGGAGTGGGTTGCCATTTCCTTCTCCAGCACATTGTGTGACCTTGGGCAAACTGAGCAGTTCAGAGCTTCAGTCTCTGTCTCTATAAAGTGGGTATAATAACAGTGCCCACATTTATAAGTATATGCACTCACATAGGCATGTGTATTGTTGTTGTTCAGTCACTAAATTGTGTCCGACTCTTTGAGACCACATGGACTGCAGCATGCTAGGCTCCCCTGTCCTTCACTGTCTCCCTGAGTTTGCTCAAATTCACGTCCACTGAATTGGTGATGCTGTCTAACCATCTCATCCTCTGCCACCCCCTTCTCCTTTTGCCTTCAGTCTTTCCCAGCATCAGAGTCATTTCCACTGAGTCGGCTGTTATGCATGTATATATGTGCATGCACAGACATAGTTGTTTGAAAGATGAATTGAAATAATTTGTAAAGCCTGGCGTATTCACTACGTCTCAATAAAATATGCAAAGGCCAAGCAGATTAATTCTTAAAAGATGACTTCATTTATACTGTTCTTTACATTTTTCAAGTCGATGTCTTCATCTGACAGAAGAATCCAATTATTATCAAATGTGACTGCACTTGGAAGGGTCTAGTAGAATTCCTGATACAGTTTAATTTGAATCACTTCATGAAAAAGTACACTCAGGTTCTATAGGACAGAGTGAACATGCCAGCTAATTGACCCATGCAAAACATACCGCTGACTCATATCAATTGTTATTTCTACTTTATACACGAAGAATTCTGGGGATCATGGTGTTTAACGATACAGAATTATTTAGCATTTCTTATGCAAAGTTAAGCAATTTTGCCAATGACTGTATCACCAAACCATACATACTTTTTAAGATAATATACATGAAATTACTTTGCATAATGCTTAGTGTATACACACTAAGTACTAAATCTCCAGTCATGACCTTGTAGGTACTCTAGTTGTATGTCTCCTGCAGATGGTACATCTTAGTAAAGTAAGGCACAACTATGAGTCAATAAAGAAAATAAATTAATCCTTTAAGTTTATGTCCAATCTTAATTCAGTTCTCCTGAAATAAGAGTAAGATAATCCTGTGTTCTTTGGTGACACGACCAATTAGACAGAGAGCCAGGTCCAAAGCTCCACAGTTTGAATAGCAGCAACAGTGGCAATGGCTCTTTACTTATTTCCACAGTTTAGAATGAAAAGCAGAGTGGGTTTCCTGAAAGAAAACTGGAACAGCGAGCAAATAAGCCAAGTAAGACTGACAGTTGAGAATTTGACAAGGGCTTCTTAAGAAGTTTGAATTAAGATACAATTAACTTGTAAATAAAATGCAAGTTTTACAATTAAACCCAATTCTTGAACAAGAGTTTAAAAAGTCACTATCTCTGCATCTATTGAGAGAATCATATGGTTTTTATCTTTCAATTTGTTAATGTGGTGTATTACATTGATTGATTTGCGGATATTAAAGAATCCTTGCATTCCTGGGATAAAGCCCACTTGGTCATGGTGTATGATTTTTTTAATATGTTGTTGGATTCTGTTTGCTAGAATTTTGTTAAGGATTTTTGCATCTATGTTCATCAGTGATATTGGCCTGTAGTTTTCTTTTTTTGTGACATCTTTGTCTGGTTTTGGAATTAGGGTGATGGTGGCCTCATAGAATGAGTTTGGAAGCTTACCTTCCTCTGCAATTTTCTGGAAGAGTTTGAGTAAGATAGGTGTTAGCTCTTCTCTAAATTTTTGGTAGAATTCAGCTGTGAAGCCATCTGGTCCTGGGCTTTTGTTTGCTGGAAGATTTTTGATTACAGTTTCGATTTCCTTGCTTGTGATGGGTCTGTTAAGATCTTCTATTTCTTCCTGGTTCAATTTTGGAAAGTTATACTTTTCTAAGAATTTGTCCATTTCTTCCAAGTTGTCCATTTTATTGGCATAGAGCTGCTGGTAGTAGTCTCTTATGATCCTTTGTATTTCAGTGTTGTCTGTTGTGATCTCTCCATTTTCATTTCTAATTTTGTTAATTTGGTTCTTCTCTCTTTGTTTCTTAATGAGTCTTGCTAATGGCTTGTCAATTTTGTTTATTTTTTCAAAAAACCAGCTTTTAGCTTTGTTGATTTTTGCTATGGTCTCTTTAGTTTCTTTTGCATTTATTTCTGCCCTGATTTTTAAGATTTCTTTCCTTCTGCTAACCCTGGGGTTCTTCATTTCTTCCTTCTCTAGTTGCTTTAGGTGTAGAGTTAGGTTATTTATTTGGTTTTTTTCTTGTTTCTTGATGTAAGCCTGTAATGCTATGAACCTTCCCCTTAGCACTGCTTTTACAGTGTCCCATAGGTTTTGGGTTGTTGTGTTTTCATTTTCATTCACTCATTTATGATTAAAACTCTCCAAAAAGCAGGAATAGAAGGAACATACCTCAACATAATAAAAGCTATATATGACAAACCCACAGCAAGCATCACCCTCAATGGTGAAAAATTGAAAGCATTTCCCCTGAAATCAGGAACAAAACAAGGGTGCCCACTCTCACCACTACTATTCAACATAGTGTTGGAAGTTCTGGCCACAGCAATCAGAGCAGAAAAAGAAGTAAAAGGAATCCAGATAGGAAAAGAAGAAGTGAAACTCTCACTGTTTGCAGATGACATGATCCTCTACATAGAAAACCCTAAAGACTCTACCAGAAAATTACTAGAGCTAATCAATGAATATAGTAAAGTTGCAGGATATAAAATTAACACACAGAAATCCCTTGCATTCCTATATACTAAGAATGAAAAAACAGAAAGAGAAATTAAAGAAACAATACCATTCACCATTGCAACAAAAAGAATAAAATACTTAGGAGTATATCTACCTAAAGAAACAAAAGACCTATACATAGAAAACTATAAAACACTGATGAAAGAAATCAAAGAGGACACAAACAGATGGAGAAACATACCGTGTTCATGGATTGGAAGAATCAATATTGTCAAAATGGTTATTCTACCCAAAGCAATCTATAGATTCAATGCAATCCCTATCAAGTTACCAACGGTATTTTTCACAGAACTAGACCAAAGAATTTCACAATTTGTATGGAAATACAAAAAACCTTGAATAGCCAAAGTAATCTTGAGAAAGAAGAATGGAACTGGAGGAATCAACCTGCCTGACTTCAGACTCTACTACAAAGCCACAGTCATCAAGACAGTATGGTACTGGCACAAAGACAGAAATATAGATCAATGGAACAGAATAGAAAGCCCAGAGATAAATCCACGGACCTATGGACACCTTATCTTTGACAAAGGAGGCAAGGATATACAATGGAAAAAAGACAACCTCTTTAACAAGTGGTGCTGGGATAACTGGTCAACCACTTGTAAAAGAATGAAACTAGAACACTTTCTAACACCATACACAAAAATAAACTCAAAATGGATTAAAGATCTAAATGTAAGACCAGAAACTATAAAACTCCTAGAGGAGAACATAGGCAAAACACTCTCTGACATAAATCACAGCAAGATCCTCTATGACCCACCTCCCAGAATATTGGAAATAAAAGCAAAAATAAACAAATGGGACCTAATGAAACTTAAAAGCTTTTGCACTACAAAGGAAACTATAAGTAAGGTGAAAAGACAGCCCTCAGATTGGGAGAAAATAATAGCAAATGAAGAAACAGACAAAGGATTAATCTCAAAAATATACAAGCAACTCCTGAAGCTCAATTCCAGAAAAATAAATGACCCAATCAAAAAATGGGCCAAAGAACTAAACAGACATTTCTCCAAAGAAGACATACAGATGGCTAACAAACACATGAAAAGATGCTCAACATCACTCATTATTAGAGAAATGCAAATCAAAACCACAATGAGGTACCATTACATGCCAGTCAGGATGGCTGCTATCCAAAAGTTTACAAGCAATAAATGCTGCAGAGGGTGTGGAGAAAAGGGAACCCTCTTACACTGTTGGTGGGAATGCAAACTAGTACAGCCGCTATGGAAAACAGTGTGGAGATTTCTTAAAAAACTGGAAATAGAACTGCCATATGACCCAGCAATCCCACTTCTGGGCATACACACTGAGGAAACCAGATCTGAAAGAGACATGTGCACCCCAATGTTCATCGCAGCACTGTTTATAATAGCCAGGACATGGAAGCAACCTAGATGCCCATCAGCAGATGAATGGATAAGGAAGCTGTGGTACATATACACCATGGAATATTACTCAGCCGTTAAAAAGAATTCATTTGAACCAGTCCTAATGAGATGGATGAAACTGGAGCCCCTTATACAGAGTGAAGTAAGCCAGAAAGATAAAGAACATTACAGCATACTAACACATATATATGGAATTTAGAAAGATGGTAACGATAACCCTATATGCAAAACAGAAAAAGAGGCACAGAAATACAGAACAGACTTTTGAACTCTGTGGGAGAATGTGAGGGTGGGATATTTCAAAAGAACAGCATGTATACTATCTATGGTGAAACAGATCACCAGCCCAGGTGGGATGCATGAGACAAGTGCTCGGACCTGGTGCACTGGGAAGACCCAGAGGAATCGGGTGGAGAGGGAGGTGGGAGGGGGGATCGGGATGGGGAATACATGTAAATCTATGGCTGATTCATATCAATGTATGACAAAAATAATAATAATAATAATAATAAAAAGAATCATAAAATTCTCAAAAAAATAAATAAATAAATAAATAAGTCACTATCATGCAGGCGAGTGAAAAGTGTTCTCAGGAGCCACTGGCCACAGCTCCCCGGCCCCCTGCCCCACACACCCTGCCCTCTGCCCTCAGAGGTTTACCCACCGTGGACCCGAGTCCCCGATGCTGCGGTCCTGTGATGAAGCCCCACATCCAGGCAACCTGGTGAGAAAGCCCAGGGCTCCTCCTGTAGTTCTGGTGAGACCTGCCTCCACCTCCTCCACCCTCTGCAGAAGCTCAGACGGTCTTTTTCTACATCTCTCCAGCCATTCTGCTCAGGAGTCTGCCCCACTCCCCTGGAAAGCCTCCTCTTGTGGGTGACAAGCTTCATGCTCTCACTCAGGGGCATCATCAGCCTCAACATCCAACCCAAACTTGAGAGGCTCCCAGCGCCTCTCACTCCTCACACCAACAGATCCTCTCTTGCACAGAACCTTAGGGGACTTAGACACTGAGCTCTGATCTCTAACAGTAGCTTCTCAGTTTAAGCCTAGATCTAGCCTTTCTCATTATTAAAGTAAAAGAGTTCATCCAAATTCTCCTGTGAAAGACTGAGCCATTTTTTTCACATTACAGTCTTGGGTGAGACTGATCAGACTCGATGGCCCAGTGTGGATTCTGGCTTTTGGTAAACGACAAACAATGGGATAATCCGAGGTATTGGGGTTTTCAGAGCTTTGGGCTCTGCTATAATTGTCCTGGAAAGAAAATATTAGTAGCATTTAAACTAGGTCTTAGCATTATCTTTTCTGACTCCACTGACTTTTAAAACTTTTCTTTGTTGTTATTGTGTTTGGTGGGTATGTATGAGTTATACAACCTTGGGAATTCTCAGCAGTTCTCTCAAGTGGACCAGTGCCAGAATGTATATTTAACTAATGTCCAAGCTAATACAGGCCAACAGATCCTGTCAAAACATGACAGTCCTATGAAGGACTTCATAGTCTTAGCCTGGTCTAGATTGCAAAGCAGAGATAAATCTAGACTTCCTGGTGGTCAAATCCACATTTCCACATGTATGGAAGGGGTCGCCACCCATGGGAGGGAGCGTGGAGGGTGGAAACTCACTGGGGTCTTGGGCTCAGGAGAGTGGTCTGGTCACACAGCAGGGGCACCCCCGGCTCCTCCAGCCCTGCACCCAGCACTCAGCCCCCTCACGCTGACAGGTGGTGAGAGCAGCCGTCCCCAGACACCGGCTGCTTCTCCTCTGTCGTAGGATGAGCCTCAGCTCCCTGTCATCAGCCCATGTTGAGTTTACTGGGGATGATAGCCTTGCCTGGATGCTTCCTCTTATCTGTCTGCTTCCCTTGGCCCCTACAGTCCTCCTGAGAACACTTGTTCAGTGAATCATGTGTGCCCCAAGTCCCGTCTCAGGCTCTGTCTCCAGGGAAACCAATCAGAGACAACCACACACCACCTCTGCATGATGCCGAGCATCTCTGAGTACTGAAATACTCTCAGGTACCCTGCCTACCTCATGCATGCCCTCAAATCCACAGCATGTTACAGGGACGGCAGTTACAGTCTAGAGCAAATGGGTCACCGGAAGCAGCCCTGGAATCAAGCGCACAGGACTCGATGTCTCCGAGCCTCCACCTCCTTGCCTACGAAAGGCGGCCCAGACGAGACGTCTCATGAGGGAACCAGCACCCAGGGTTGCAGACAACTCGCCGACTGTGTTTGGGGCCAGAGGCCTCCCTTTGAATAACCAGCCTGTCCCTCTCTGCCTGTCTCCACTGAAGGAGCCACATAACTCAGTTTTCTACACTACGACATCCTTCATGACTATGGTATGGAAATGATTCTGTAAGAAGATATGTGAGCGTTTTAGGAGACTATAACCATTATTGCTAACTATTCCATTCTAAAACAGAATGGCAGATAATTAAAGTATTCAACAAATATTTGATAGTCTGAACCACTGATGCCAGTGCTT
Source organism: Dama dama (assembly GCF_033118175.1). Classification (NCBI taxonomy): domain Eukaryota; kingdom Metazoa; phylum Chordata; class Mammalia; order Artiodactyla; family Cervidae; genus Dama; species Dama dama. The sequence continues at coordinate 242,038 of NC_083696.1, forward strand.
TAAAGAAATAGACTTATTTTGTGTGTCTACTTGTGGTTGATACTTGGTCAGTCTAAGGACATAGGTACGAAGGACTGACAATTCAGATAAAGGCCAGACAAGAAAATCTCCAGGCTGGATCATGTGTCAAGCACTCCATCTCATTAGCAGCAAGTGTCTGGTGGAAGAAGAACACCAGAGAGAGGACCAGGAAGCCCAGGGGGCTGCAGACTCTGGGGCGGGGGTCTTCAGCCCCCAATGGCCATGGCTCTGCTGCATCTCACTGGGACCAGAGCTGGGCCAACAAAAGCATCTAGCAGCAGGAGCTCTGTGGGCTCGTGGCCAACAACCTACCAGCTTCCTCACCTATCCTGGGTCAGGGGTGTGCCCAGAAGGGAAACACACTCCTGTCCAGGACTGAGATGCTTCCTGGGGGACCAGCTGGGCCTCTTCCTAGCACTGAAAAGCGGCTGACGACTCTAACCTTACACCTGTGCTTGGGGAAGCAAAGCCGGGTCATATTCAAGAGGCACAAACTCCTACGACAGTCTAATCTCTACTTGAAGTGGATATTTTTCAAAGTTAACATGTATTTTCCATGTACAATATTCAAATAGAATTTCAGAGTTAATTTCTATACAGCCACGAGGATAAGCTATGTTCAAAGTTTCCACAGTTCAGCCTCTCAGTCATGTCCAACTCTTTGTGACCCCATGGACTGCAGCACGAAAGGCTTCCCTGTCCATAACCAACTCCTGGAGCTTGCTCAAATTCATGTCCATCAAGTCAGTGATGCCATCCAGCCATCTCATCCTCTGTTGCCCCCTTCTCCTCCTGCTCTCAGTCTTTCCTGGCATCAGGGTCTTTGCAAATGAGTCAGTTCTTCGAATCAGGTGGCCAAAGTATTGGAACTTCAGCTTCAGCATCAATCCTTCCAATGAATATCCAGGATTGATTTCCTTTAGGATTGACTGGTTTGATCTCCTTGCAGTCCAAGGGATTCTCAACACCACAGTTCAAAAGCATCAATTCTTCAGTGCTCAGATTTCTTTATAGTCCAACTCTCACATCCATACATGATTACTGGAAAAACCATAGCTTTGACTAGATGAACCTTTGTCAGCAAAGTAATGTCTCTGCTTTTTGGTCATAGCTTTTCTTCCAAGGAGCAAGAATCTTTTAATTTCATGGCTGCAGTTACCATCTGCAGTGGTTTTGGAACCCAAGAAAATAAAGTCTCTCACTGTTTCCATTGTTTCCCCATTTATTTGCCATTAAGTGATGGGACCAGATGCCATGATCTTCATTTTCTGAATGCTGAGTTTTAAGCCAACTTTTTCACTCTCCTCTTTGATTTTCATCAAGAGGCTCTTTAGTTTTTCTTCACTTTCTGCCATAAGGATGGTGTCATCTGCATATCTGAGGTTACTGATATTTCTCCCGGCAAACTTGATTCCAGTTTGTGCTTCATCCAGCCTGGCATTTCGCCTGATGTACTCTGCATATAAGTTAAGTAAGCAGGGTGACAGTATACAGCCTTGACGTACTCATTTCCCAATTTGGAGCCAGTCTGTTGTTCCAGCTCTAACTGTTGCTTCTTGACCTGCATACAGATTTCTCAGGAGGCAGGTCAGGTGGTTTGGTATTCCCATCTCCTTAAGAATTTTTCACAATTTGTTGTGATGCACACAGTCAAAGGCTTTGGCGTCATCAATAAAGCTGAAGTAGATGTTTTTTAGGAACTCTCTTGCTTTTTCGATGATCCAATAGATGTTGGCAATTTGATCTCCGGTTTCTCTATATAGTCCATGGAATTCTCCAGACCAGAATACTGGAGTGGGTAGCCATTCCCTTCTCCAGGGGAGCTTCCCAACCTAGGGATTGAACCCAGGTCTCGCGCATTGCAGGCAGATTCTTTACCATCTGAGCCACCAGGGAAGCCCCAAATTTCCCAAAGATGGCACATGTAGGTAAATGTTATTTGAGATGGAGCCTCAAAGTCTGGGGTCAGGGGGCAGTGACAACAGGGACACGTGGGTACAGTGCCAGGAGGTGTGAGCAGAGGTGCACAACAGATGCTGAAAACACACTTTGCATACAAGTGCCATGTTGCTGAAGGCTATGATTTCATTGAATATACAACAAAAGGCAGTCGTAATAGCAAAACTAAAATATGTTCCTCTTTTTATGATACAGATTTATGCAGCAGCAAGTAAAGGTCAAAAAAAAAAAAAAAACGGTAGTGGAAGTATTTCCTCCTAATAAGGCCATGTTTGTGGGTTCTAAGTTGCTTCAGTCACGTTCAACACTTTGTGACTCCAGGGACTGTAGACCGCCAGGCTCCTCTGTCCATGGGATTCCCCAGGCAAGAATGTTGGAGTGGGCTGTCATTTCCTTCTCCAGGAGATCTTCCTGACCCAGGGATCGAACCCATGTCTCTTACATCTAACCAGTACTGGCAGGCAGGTTCTTTACCACTAGCACCACCTGGGAAGCCCAAGGGCATTTTAAATTATGGCAACAGAGCAAATTCATTAAAGGAAGAAACTGACTGAAATTTGAGAAAAAAATGATTTGGGAACATTAGGAGATTTGATTTACCAATCACTCAGCAGTAAAACAACAGATGAAAGATTAATATTGTGCAGATGCTCCCTGTTAGCGAGACCTCTGAAAAGGAGTGTGTGCTGGTGTGATTTCTAGTCCCTTTGATAGAAACCATAATTAGAGCAAAGTTGCAAAATGAAATAATACAAAGACAATTTGTACTTAAAAAATTTGAAGTAATTTGAACATTAGTAGTAACACAAACTGGATTTTGCCACAAATGATGATACATAACGTTAAGCTGTTTGCACCCACGACTGCAATCAGAAGCCAGAAGCTGCCAATTAAATTTTGTCAGATCTGAGAATAACTGCTTTTCAGATGTGCTAAAGATGGGAACATATGACATGGTAAATGGAAGAAACTCTACAGCCAAGGAAAAAAAAAGAGACAAATGATAACCATTCCATAGTTTTAGGCAGAGATTCAAGAAAATAAAGGGGAACAATTTCCACAGGTGGTAAAACAAGAACAGGAGGAAATCTCAAATCTCTCACCTTTCATGTATCAGCTGCATTTAGAGAATAAGGCAACTGTACATACACACATCACCTACTCACCTCTATTCCTAGTTCAAATCCTCCACCAAGCCCAGCTATCCCGATGGCTGAAGGTGCAGACCATTCTAACAGAAACAAACAAGCAATTCTAACATTAAAACTCCTTGGCATATAAATATAGAGAGGAAAGATGCTAAAATGTGAATGAATAGTGTTTATTTTTAAAATAATGAGACTTTGGCATTTTTGCCTATGTTTTTAAATGTTCTTTAATAAACATATGTAGTTTTTTAAGTTAAAAATGTTTGAAAGGTGTTAGATATGTATTATGAGCCTCATAGACTCACAAGTCTATGTTTTCCAATCTTTCCCTATAAATATGCATAGAAAGTGAAAGTGAAGTCGCTCAGTCATCTCCGACTCTTTGCGACCCCATGGATTGTAGCCTACCGGGTTTCTCTGTCCATGGGATTTTCCAGGAAAGAGTACTGGAGTGGATTGCCATTTCCTTCTCCAGGGGACCTTCCCGACCCAGGGATTGAACCCAGGTGTCCCTCATTGTAGGCAGACGCTTTTACCATCTGAGCCACCAGGGCAGTCACCAAAAAAATGCATAATAAATATGCATAATACCAAACTATTGAATTCTCACTGATTAACTATACATAGCATTTGATAATTTCAACCATCATTATTTATAATGTTTCATAAAATAATTGAGCTGGAATTCTAGTCTTTATTTAGAACTTTATCATAGATATGAGAGCAAAAGGATTCAAGAGTATTATAGTCACTTCTAAGGGTAACATAATACTAAACGTTTCTGTTGTAAGTCTCTGAGGGCAAACCCTGTTTTGACACCCTTTGTGCCTAGTAGAAGCACAAGAAACAGATTATCAATTCAAGATTATTAAAATTCTAACAAGATACCTATCCTGACATTTGGAAGCTAAGTAAAATAACTCCATTTGCCATGATACGGTACATTTCAGGATTACTTGTGCTTATATTTCCTGATGTAGACACAATTATGGTAAACAAGTCTAGAGAAAAGCAGCTGGGGGTGGGGGTGACCTTGGAGTCCTGCAGGAAGGCGCTCGGTGGCGCCTGAGCCTTGCTTCCCTGATGCCAGGCTTCCTGGATGACAGGCTGGTGCCTGAATGCATCCAGAACTCCTTTGTCTGGGCTTAGGGGAGTTTTGACTATAGAAATTAATGTCTCATAACCCCAAAGTTGTTTTCCACTTCCTCGGTTAGGGACTGTCCCTGTTTAAAGACGGCTCACCTGGCCAGGGTCCGGGAATTTGCTTGCCACACTGGGTGGCTTTTGAAATACCCTCTGCAGAGTGACCACCAGCTAATTGGGAAGATGGAAGAGAGAAACTTGGGTACTTAAACCAGTGGGCAGGTCCCCCTGAGGTTCTGAGAGGAGACCCAGGGTGGACAGCTCCTCCGCTTTCTGACAGGCACCTGTCCACCACAGTGCACACCTGCCGGGTGAGATGGGGGCTTCTTGCAAACCTGGAGCCTAACTATACAGTCCATGGAATTCTCCAGGCCAGAATACTAGAGTGGGTAGCCTTTCCCTTCTCCAGGGGATTGAACCCAGGTATCCCGCATTGCAGGCGGATTCTTTACCAGCCGAGCCACAAAGGAAGCCCAACACATTAACACATTAACAGAAAAATGTGTTCAATTATATAACTGAACAGCTAATGTTAAATTCATATCAAAAGGCTTTTAGACAGTTATGACACACCTGGTGGGGCTTCAGTCGCTAAGTCGTGTCGGATTCCTGCGGCCCCGTGGACTACAGCCTGCTAGGTTTCTCTGTCTGTGGGATTCTCCAGGCAAGAATACTGCAGTTGCCATTTCCTTCTCCAGGGGATCTTCCCAACCCAGGAATTGAACCCTGGTCCCCTGAATTGCAGGCAGATTCTTTATCAGCTGAGCTATGAGGGAAGCCCCTACACATACCTACATACATTTCAAATATGGTAAATGTTGGTTCTTGAGATTCAAGGCAAATATATTTTGATGTCATGTCTGAAAAATCAGATATTAGATTTCACACCAGAAAGTAAAGCCAAATTATACTGATCTTGACATGATTCTGCCCTGGGGATGGATATTCTTTAAAATGTTTCAGTTTTTAAGGTCTCCTACAGGAAAAATGGGGGAAAAGCTTACAGATGTTCTTTCACTTCATCAGCTTCCATAAAACAGAAGAAAACAGTAGTACCCTGAAGCTGAGGAATAAGAATACATATTTGACAAGAGAAATATAATGTCAACGTTTAGTATTTGCTCCACGGAAGGAGGAGAAAATATATACAGGCGGGGGCACGCCTTCCGGTGTTCCGAGAGGCTCCCGGGCTGGCTGACTCACAGAGAACACCCAGGGAGCGGCCCGAGGGAGGCGGTTCCGGTGGGACCAGAAAACCCGCCTCCCTCCCGAGGAAACATGTTCCAATGGAAACAGAACACGAGCGGGAGGCGCTCTCTGCTCCTCCCGGTGAAGAGTCACTGACTTACTTCCGTCTGGAAGGCGCGCCAGCACGATCCCGCTGCCTCCTCTCGCGGTGACCAGAAAGCCAGCCTTTATCACTGAAAGGATGGCGAGGCCCTTGGCTTTGGCGATGACATGCGCTGCAAAAGAGGAGAGTGTGTGCCCGGACGGGTCAGGCCTGGGCATGGAGCTGTGCTTCCCGGACAGGGGTCTCCCTGGTCTGAGTGGCACAGGTAACTGAGGAAAATCCATCCCACATGAGCCTGAAGCCGTTGGTGGCCCTAACCCGACAGGACAGGTGCTCAGAAATTCTGCAGTGGCCACAAGAAATGAGAGCCTGGGATGAGACCATGCTGATGTCTAGTAGCAGGACAAATAATTTGGAGATTTCAATTAATTTAGAACATAATGTATAATTTTCAAATTTATTCAAAGAAATTAAGATCTATAGAGTATTAAGGAGAGACTTAAACAGTGACTGATATGCAGTGTGTGGCAGTGTTTGAGCTTGAAGCCACATCACTGAGCTCACCTGCTAATAATATGAAAATCTAGATTCAAAACCAGAAAAATTTAATGATTTTGCCACTTAAAAAAGGTTTTTAACTGTATAAAATGATTTGATCAGTATTTGAATAACACATAACTACCAAGGCACTGAAAATATAATTCCATTTACAAAATATTGGTTTATTCACATTTCAGGGAAATTCATTCCATAAAAGGAAGGTTATTAACATAGGGCCTACTAAACACAGTGCCTCACTATTCTGTGGATTTATTTACACAATAGTACATCTTTCAAATAACAAAGGAAGCCTTAAGACTGAAATTATTCTTGGATCCCAATACTACTTCTAAGGTAGTTTAATTTATCATCATTTTGTGTGCTTAGTCACTCAGTCATGTCCGACTCTTTGCGACCCCATGGACTGTAGCCTGCCAGGCTCCTCTGTCCATGGGGATTCTCCAGGCTAGAATACTGGAGTGGGTTGCCATGCCCTTCTTATTTTGAAGAAGTCAAACCAAATAGTGTACTCAAATACACAAAAAAGACTTTGTATGTATCCTTGCTGCTGCTGCTGCTGCTAAGTTGCTTCAGTTGTGTCCGACTCTTAGGAGACACTAAATTTCGAATACAATTATGCATACCATTTCAAAATTTAAATTAATAACAGACTCTCAGAGATGATTCGACCACAGGCACATGGAGTGTGACATGCAGATTGTCTCTGCAGCTGCTGGTGCTGAAGCAAGGGTGAGAAGTGATGCTGTTCAGAGGGCCGCCTGCTAAGGGGGCCTGAGTTCAAGTTCTAATGGGTGTAACAAGGTAATGATAATGGACAGTTTCATTACACGTCAGGGAGCCTGTTTATACAGCACATGCTGGCAGAACATCCTCAGCACCTCACAGGCCGTTCTCAGTGCTTTTACAGTGAGCACTGCCTCTGTTCAGAAACATTAAATAGAACAAAAGTAGATTTTTTTAATGAACACATTTCAAATGTCAGGTGTGTTTTTAATATCTTACCCACCCAAGTTCAGGGACAGTAAACTACCAATAATCACTAAATAATTGTCCAGTTAGCTCTTCATTTGTAATGAGGATGGATCGATTGCAAATTTACTCTCTAAATTCAGTCTCACATCTCAGAGCCCTTACACCAGAAAACTGTGAACTCACAGCCAAGGAGGTCTAAAGGTCTGGGCATTCTGTTTTAAAATGCTTTGAGACTTCATCTTCTGTTTCATAACAGAGCTCCCCAGTTTTAATGTAAACATAATGCCCCTCCCTCCACGTCCCATGGAAAGGCAAGGCTTGCTCCCCTGGCAGCTGAGCCTTCCTGCCTCCCACCCCCATCCCTCCACTCACAGTCTGGATACCCTGGGAGCAAGCTCTTCCCGAGGATCCTATGTAAACAGATTTTCATTTTCTGAGTGACAGCCAGTGAAAAGGAGTTGGGTGGCCTTTAACTGGAGGCAGAAAAGGCAAGACAGAATTCTGCTGGACAAAATCCTTGAGAAATAATCCATACCTAGATATTTTTATGGTAGGAAATACACTTCATCTTTAAGTTGGGCTAGCCTGATATGTAGCTGATATATACCAAGAAATGTCTGCTACCTCCTGCTTCAGAACAGAGCTAAGAAAACTCAAATTTTCTGGTTGACTTTCCTTCAAGTCCTATGCAGTGCTTCTCAAACTTTCACATGCATGTACCTCACTGGAGATCTTGTGAAAAATGCAGATTATGATTCCTTAGGTCTAAGAAGAGCCTGAGGTCCTGCATTTCTAACAAGCTCCCAGGTGATGCTTAAATGTTGTCCAGTCTGCACTTAAAGTATCAATGCTCTAAAAACCCCTGTTTTCTTAAGATGAGAGGAGTGGCTAGGCCAAAATAAGAGCAATTAGTATTATTATTATAACAACAACAAATTAGTAATTTTTAAAAACATTTAAAGATCTGTTAAACAACTTGAGAAAATCTAGCTTAAGAAATTAAACTCCTTTCTTAAATGAAGGATGAAAGTCCTGCACTAAGAGGGAAATTTGCCTGCCCAAGCTAGTTTGCATATGAGTCTCTTAGCATCAGATAAGTATTTTCTGAAACACCTTTTAGAAACAGCTGGTAGTAGTAATGAACAGATAGTGGTTCCCAAAGGCTTGCTTCTGGACCAGGTCTGGTGTGGCCCGCCTGACTACAGGAGAATCACGGAGTCTGATTCAGCAGGTCTGGGGGAGCTTAGGAACTGAGGTTTCTGACCCCAGGAACACAGATTTGCAGTTGTACTGGGAATCGTTGATTAGCCTTCTTAAACCACTGTAAGGTATAACTATCTTATCTAGAAAGAAAAAACACAAATTTAAAATTTATTTATGAGATTAGCTAGTGAGTTTGCAAAGTCCTCAGAAACTGCAGACAAGGACCTGTGAGTTTGAGGGAAGTGGCGCTGGCAAAGGGCCCGGGATACTTACAGCAATGCGCCCCCAAAAGGGGGAAGGAGCAGGGGTCTTACAAGGCAGGTGGGAGAGGTGACCGCCCAGAGCCCGGTGGGGAAGACAGGCCCAGAGCAGAAAGGTGGTCTGAGGACCTGTGTGCAGTCAAGGGTTGGGAAGATAATTTGGGAAACAGAGCAAATGTAGAAGTGGAAAGTACTTATGTTATTCACCTACCAGGAATGATCTTATCAGGTCCATTTCTGGAAGTTATTTCTGTGAATTCTCTTAGAATTTTAGCAGCCTTTTTTGCTTCAGATTTCAAATTGGAAGGTATAGGGTTGTTCACTAAAAGATTAAAAAAGTGATTTTAATGAAAAAAAAATCTACTAAATAGAAGTTAGAAGTTTGTTGTAATTTCATTTTTGTCATACACAATTAAGCATTAACAAACTGTATCCTACCAGACAAAGGAAATAAATTGAAAATCCTTATTCGGTGATCATTTCATCTCTATTTTCCTAATAAATTAAATTCACTCTGAGATTGGGAAACCTTAAACTCTCAAAAATCTCAGAAATTTAAAATCACAGAGATCTAAAGGATCTTAAAAGGACTTAGCAACTGAATAGCAACAGTTTGTAAGGAACACAGGCAGAGGTGGGCTTCTCTCCCGCACTGCAGCTTCCAGGCAGAAAAGCGGAAATCCTGGCCTTCACCTCAACTTTCCCTCCCCTCAGGAATCCTAGATCCACTTGCTGTCATTCAATGTAAAAACTGATGCTGGAAACTTTTCCCCCAGTTTCTGGTTGTTACGCAAATGGCGATTCCAACACCAGTGTCTTCGTTTGAAGCTCTCAGTGCACTTTAATTTGTTCTTTTATGATAAGTAATATTAGTATCCTTCCATTTCTGTCAAATCTTTTTTTTTTTCAAATCTTTTTTTTTTTAATATTTCCTGTCTATTTAGGGAGGGTATTTCTCTGTTTCTTATTGATTTATATATTAAAGAATTAACCTTTTTTTCTAGAATACAAGTTACATTGATTTCCTCTTTGTCATTTGTCTTTTCAATTTTCTTATGATAGTTTTTCTACTTTTTAAAAAATGAAAACAAAGTAGTCCTCAAATTCATTTGGAAAAATAAGCAAGAAAAGCTAGAAGAAAATGTGTGAAACAAGAAAAATAAGGGTGAAAATCTCCGTTTAACATATTATAAAGCCTCAATAATTTACCTCCTAGTGATACAAATATGGACAGAAAAATCAATTTTACAAAATAGAAAATTCAAAAATTGGCCCAAATGTATAAGTGAATTTAATATGTGATGAATACTGCATCTCAAATAAATGTGGAAAAATTGCCTTACACAATAAATAGTGGTCCTTTGGGGGGAAAAAATCATCCTCAGTGTCACATTACATAAACTCCAAATCTATCAATGATTCAAAATGCCAAAAGTCAAACCATAAAAGAACTAGAAATTTTGGGAGAATTACTTTTCAAATTCATAGTGTAAAAGGCCCATGAATTTTGAGACGAAAAGTTAAAAAAAAAAATTATGGCATAAGTGCATTATAAAAATAAAGGAAAAAGCATAGGTATGCAAATACTGAAGGAAAAAAGACACTCCTATCACTGATATTCACCAGTACTGCTGTCTGCATTTAGCGTGTGCTTCAATTGGTTCCTATTGTTAAACAAGTAGATTATTTCATTTTTAGCTTTTATTGATTCCACTGTTAGATAGTAATTATCTTGAGAGAATCTTAGGAGTTGGAATTAATGACTTAAAAAATTTTTTTTAGGCTTTTTTCCATTATCAGGTCGCCTTCTAAAATTATTCTCCAACCTTAGAACCACCGAGTGTTACCATGAGACATGTACTGTCACCAGGGAAGCCGCAGAGGCCGGGTGGGCATGTCAGAACAGGGCGGCAAACTCATGTTTGAGTTTATCCCACACCAGCTGAGGTCTCACTTGTTTACATTCTGTTTTGCATATTTTCTGTTGGTGCTCTTTGCCTATTTTTCTGGTCCTATATGCCTTTATCTATAATTTTAATCATGTCGCAAGTTTCCATCTCAGCTTCTTGTTTTTTACACTTTAATGTATAGTTTCTCAGTATTTATTTTCATTTATGTGACAATACCTCCCTGGGCTTTCTACCATTATCATCTTTCTATTATTGTGACTAAAAGTCTTATTTGAAGAACAAAGTTTACAAGTATTATTTCAGATTTTCTTTCAGAGCTTTTATTTTACATTAAATATTTGACATACCTCAAACTTGTGTTTGTATAGGATGTGAAGTTAGAACCTAATATTTTAAACATATTTGACACAATTTATTGAATAAACCACAGCACTTAATTAACAATGCTATACTCACAACAAAAGCAAGAAAGGAGTATTCATATAAATATATATACTCATATATTTAAAAATATATGAGAGATGACACAGTAGATTAATAAATTGTTCTGGGACAACTCTGGGTCATTCAAAGGGGAACAAAATAAAATTATATTACAATATCATATCATACAAAAAATTCAATGTAACTGAAGGCCTAAATATTAAAAGCATAACTTTGTACTTTTAGAATAAAAAGAATAGGGAATATCTTAATGATCTGAGGATGGAGGAATGGTATAAACAAGGCACAAAATAAAGGGAAACTACAGATATATTCAACTACATTAAAATGTAAAAAGTTGTATATCAACATATATTTAAAAATAAAAATATAAACCACAGACTGGAATATATTTGTCATAAGTATGACAGAGATTTAGAACTTATAATATATAAAGATCTTTTACTTTTTAAAACATAAACTTAAATGTATTTACATTTATTATGATTGATATAGTTTATGGTTATTGATTTATTATAATTACAAATCACTGAATTTTTCAATTTGTATTTCTATCATATCCTTAGTATTTTTTCTTTTGTCATTTAAAATTTAGAGTTCTTCATGTAGACTTTTTAAGTCCATCTTTGGTTCTGCACATTTTGCTTCAATTTCTCCTTTTTTAGAAAAAAAAAATTTATTGGAATATAGTTGATTTACAATATTGTGTTAGATTCTTCTGTACAGAAGTCACTTACATATTTATCTACCATTTTTTTAAACATTCTTTTCCCATATAGGCACATTAATCAGAGTTCCCTGTGCTATACAGTAGGTTCTTATTATCTATTTTATATATAGTCATATGTATATGTCAATCCCAGTCTCCCAACTTATCCCTCCCTACCCCTTAAGCAGTGGTAAGCATAAGATTGTTTCCTATGTCTGTAACTCTATTTCTGTTTTATACATAAATTCACTTGTACCTTTTTCTTAGATTCCACACATAAGTGGTATCATATGATATTTGTCTTTGACTTACTTCACTCAGTGTGACAATCTCCAGGTCCATCCATGTTGTGGTAACTTACATTATTTCATTCCTTTTTATGGCTGAGTAATATTCCACTGTATATATGTACCACTTCAAGAATATATAAAGATCTTTTAATATCAAAAAATATGAAATTACTATAGAAAATTAGGCAAAATATTCAACTAACTAATCCACAGAAGAGGAGACCACCATGGCCAATAAATACATGAAAAGTGGCTCAAACTCCTAAGATACCAGGGATGTGCAAAGCCGGACCATAACGCATTATCATTTCTCCTCCTCTAGGTGGACAGCAATGTACACAGCCTGCCAGTGCGCATGTGCAGGCCATGCAGGGGCACGGAGGGAAGCCTGTGCCCCTCTGGTGAGGTCCTGAGGAAGGGCAGCTGCTGCGGGAGCTCTCCGAGGACAGCAGAGATGACCTACCAATTCCATGCCTGGATGCGCTCACGGAGACAATGGCGGCTGGGCGGGACGGTGGCCCCAAATTCACGTCCACCGGGTCCTGTGAAAGGGGTCTCACTTGGCAAAAGGGCCTTTGCAGATGTAACTAAGTTAATCACTCCAGACTCCCCAGGTGGTCCCTAAGTGCAGGATGACTGTCCTTAAGGAGACAGAAAGGGCGAGACCTGGAGAGGAGGGGAGGCGGCATCGTGCGGCCGCCAGCCTGGAGCACTCGGCCGGGGAGCTGGGGAGAAGGCGGGCCTTCTGGAGACGCGGGGCCCTCCAGGTGCAGCCGCTGACTCCCCACGGCTGACTCCCCCGTGGGAGACACCTGCCTGTTGCTGTAAGCCAACCAGTTTCTCGTAGCTTGTCATGCAGCCCAGGAAACCAGTACTACATGTGTAAGAAGGTTCGCGGGGGGCAAGGCTTTTAATAGCAAAACAGTAAGAATAGCACATAAAAACAAACACCTTCAAAGCAGGAAACAAATTCCCCTCAAGAGGAGGATGGATGGATATACCTAGTTTGGTATAGTATTAAAACTGTATTCTATACAGAACTCCAAATAAACTAGGTTTACATGTATCAGCATGGCAAAATATGAATATTAGGAGGAAAAGCAAGCTACATAAAGATATATAGGGTATCACACACTTATGTAAATGTTTATATAAATATTTATATATAAAAATAAAGAATAATGATACTTGCTGTGGGGTATGGGGAAGGCTTATATAGGAAGCTCGCTGGAAACGTGTGCCATGTATAGTAAGTCATGGAGGTAAATTGTTATTCTCAATAGTCCTTTGTATGTTATATGTATGAAATATTACATAACAAAGATTGCTCAGCATAAATTGAATATTGTACAATTAAATATTTAATGTAGTAGTGGAAATGCATGACCCCAGCTGTTAAAAAATGTATATTATGAATAATTACTCCATACATTATCTTTTGTTTAAAGTGTGACCTCTCACAACGAACATGTCTTGTATGAAGAGGTATAGAAAAGGGAAAAATATATCCTTACATTTTACACAAACAAGAGTACAGACAGCCTCCCCTTCTCTGTGCCTCTGTGGACACACACACAAACACACACAGAATTCACAGGACAGGGGTTTGGTGAGTAGCTACACACTAGATATTCAATTATTATTATATGCACTTGTATATTATTGCTAACTCTTAAATTTTAATTTTAGGAACCATGTACAGTTGCTCTTCGTCTCCCCAGTCATGTATTTAAAATCACTGCCCCATTTTGCTGACGGCACTAAGATGCTGAAAGGCTGATACTCTCAGTACTCGGCTGTCACTCTCAGTGCTGGATACGAAGCACAAAGATGAACACAGAAAAATTCTCAGAAGCACATAATTTTTAAATAGGGAAGGAATCTTAAAACACCCATTTAAAAGTATGTCAATGTACAAGTGCCATTTTAAACATTTCCTATTATCAGTGCTTTGGTTATACAATCTGGATTTAAAAGGTCTTAGAAAAAATATAACCTATAAAAATTCCAAATGAACATATTTATGTAGATATTTGGGCCATTAAAGTACATTTTATAGAAGAAGCTGTTAGTCATGACTTGATTAATGTTGTGTTACATTGCTTCAGTCATATCCGACTCTTTGTGACCCTAAGGACTGTAGCCCGCCAGGCTCCTCTGTCCATGGGATTCTCCAGGCAAGAACCCAGAAGTGGGTTGCCATTTCCTTCTCCAGGGGATCTTCCCAACCCAGGGATGGAACCCTCCTTTCTTACGTCTCCTGCATTGGCAGGTGGGTTCTTTACCACTAGTGCCACCAGTAGCAGGGTAAAGACATATAACTGTTTTTGATACTCCACAGTGATCAAGAAAAAGCGTATATGGTGAGGGCAATTCCAAGTTTTCAATACAGTACTGACACAGTGAACAGACTCTGAAAACCACAGCCAGAGTGAACATGTGATGAAAGCCAGCCCCACTTGCAGTGATCACAACGAGGAGGGAGGAGCTGAGCTGGCAGGAGTCAGAAGGGCACACTGGGACACGACGGGAAAACTGACGAGTGTGCACCTGTTAGCACACTGCACCCGACTAGACAGGCCTCTGTTCTCTTACGCAGCCTTCCTCCTAACACAATGAACGGGCTGCACGCAGAGGGCTGCTGGGTGAGTTGCACTGGCTGGGCAGGAGTTCCCACCCACACACGCAGCGCCATCCTAGGGAGCGGCTGCTCGGACAGCGTCATGCGGTACTTCTCGCCAGGGCAGGGCGTCGTGTTTCCCCACCCTCTCCCTCTCCTTTACTGGCTGCTGGGAGCTGCCCATGACCTGGAGCATGAGGGGGAAATAACTCTTATCATGGCAAGAAATCGAGATTTGTGGGCTTGTTGTTGTGGCTGAAACTTATCATCTCTCCATGGCATCTGCTACAGAATATGGAAAAATATTTGCAATTTTTATTTTCTAACTTAGAACTAGACTTGACTTGTTTTATATACATTCTAATCACTCAATTAGTTTGGGGAGGTAGATAAATGGGTAAAAACACTTTTAAGATATAACATACCTATGTTAATATCTTTCTCTTTGATTACATAGCTTTTATAATAGACTATTTGCAAGTCCTCCTTAAAGAAAGCAAAGGTGTGCTTTTTGCCTTTTCATTACATGTTAAAATGGATGAAAAGATGATCCTGGGTGCCCCGAGTGCTTCGAGTGCTTAGTTAGCACGAGCCTGGAAACAGCCTCACGTCAGGGGGTCCTCCCTGTGCTCCCCTCCTGCGCCCCCCGAGTTATGCCAGCCCCTCCGGCTGTAATCTCCCCAACTCATCTGGAGGAGGAGCAGCAGGCGGAGTCCGACAGCAGGTGGACCTTAACTGTGAGAACCATTTGCTCTGAAGGGGGACATGTGCAAGGACGCAGCCCTCCTTGGAGGAGGTGAGGCTCAGCTGCGGACGGGGGTACAGGCAGGCGTGGGATCTGGGTGAGGCAGGGGCAGGACCCTCAGAGCCCGTGGGGGCTCCAGTTTCTGAGTGCAGGGGGCTATGCGGAGTTCTCCAGGGGCCTTTCTTGGGCCTACGGCTCAGGAGGCTCTGCCGGATGCCCTCTTACCACTCGCTGACCCCGCCTGACTCTTCCTGAGGAAGCTCGGCATCGGCCCCTCTAAAGGAGCTCTGCTGGTCCTCCCAGGGCACACGCTGAAGGCCGCGTGCGGAGCCGAGAGCTCCAAGGACTCGGCAAATCCAGCTGCTACCTGTTCTCCTATGGCCTGGATGTGAGACTGGTTGGTTGCAAAAAACTGAATCAAAAGAACGTTTTGGGTGAGAATACACTTTCAAAGATGAAATAGGTAAAATCCCGTCCTAGATCAGCATTGACAGCTGAACACTCGTGACCTGTCGTGGTAAAGGGCACTAAATAGTGAGCTCAAGTCAAAAGTGTTCTCCCACAAAGAGAATCACAGTTCACGCATCAGTACACTTGGATTACAAAAGAAGTGCTCAGTTATTATTATAATCCAGTTATCAATAAAAATTTGTGGAAGATAGTTTTCTCTCTTGTTTAAGTGTCAATACACAGTTTTGCCTCGGCTTCCAAAGCCTGATCTACGGGCTGTCTGGCCCTACAGGAAAAAAATGGCAACCTCTGACCTCTTAAAATATCATTCATTCTTCAAGATCAATTTTAAAAGCTGTTTCTACTTGAAATCATTGCACACAGACAGCCCTTTGAGGAACTGAAATCTTAGACCAGGCCTGAGATTTGGCATGAAGCCCTCCCACCCACCCCCCTGCCCCGGGTCATCCCTTCCTGGGGCAGCTAGGCAGAGCCTCACCACTTGGACCACACAAAACACGGGTGAGCTGAGGGGTGAGGAACAGCCTGACCCCATGCCTGGAGGGTGAGGCCCGGGGGCCAGCAACACCATGGTTGCTAATGCTGACTTCATCTGCCTTGCCAACTCAACATTGTCACTTGTCATCTGACTCGACAAAGATTAGGTCACTGCAGTTGCTGACCTTCCACAAACCCTGAAAGGAGTTTGGGCTAGAGGTCAGGAACAAAGACCTCTGTCCTCTGGAAAAACTGGTAGAACAGGCCTTCAGATAGTTAGCTATTTTCAGAAGAAGATTTTAAGAGCCCAATTTCTTGCCTTTTCTCATATCTAGAAGAGCGCTAAAATCATGGAGACACCTCTTCCTTGTGACGAGCAGCAACTTCCTGCCAAAACGTGTGCTTGATTGCAGGCACCCCCTTCAGCAAAACAGAAGTGCTGGCCTCCCTGCCCCATCTCTTCAGAGCAGCTCCTCAGCAGTACCTCCGAGACTGCTTGGTTACGGTCCTCGTTTTGCACCGAATAAGCTGAACTCTCAGATCTCATGCTGTGCATCTCTTTCAGTCAACAGCCTCCAGGAATGAGCCAAGAGGTGGAGGCTATGGTCCTCTCAGCCTCCCCAAGGTGCCATCCTTTTCTATTCGCACTCAACCCTAGGCCTGTGACTTTAAACACCATTTATATCTGGTAATCCTTTCCCGAAACGCCAGACTCAAGAGTATCAAGTACTAATTGAACCTTGAAACCAAGTCAGCATCTCAGATTAACCACATCTAGACGTCACAGGGACGCCTGGCCCCTCTGCAGCCTGCTCCCCAAGTTCCGTTTCCAGGAGGGCTTCGTCCATCGGGGGGCTCACGCTCAGACCCCGGACCAGCTGGGACTCCCACGTTTCTCTCATGCCTTGCCACCCTCCAGTACACAGCACCCAACACAAACCTCCAGCTTAGAATCTGACTGCAGCTCACCCTCCTCCCGCCTCCAGCCTGGCCCAGGGAGTATGAGTCTGTGGTGTCCGTTCCACAGCCTCCTCTGGCGTTTCTGTTTCCAGTTCTGAACTCCTGTGGTCATTTCTCTAAAGAAATGCTCTAAGTAATATCTCAAATAATAGCAGTCCACTGGTAACATCCCTTAAAGTTCCTCCATCATATCTAGCCTGCACCATGACCTATATCTGTGTGGGGCAGATGTGGGGTGACTGGGCTTGCTGGGACTGAATAAATAATAAGGCCGAGGAGCCAGAGGAGAGGACAGACAGGACCCAGAGCTCGGTGGGCTGCGGGTCATGCGGGCGGCAGATCAGCCCCAGGGCAGCCAGTGGCAGCGGTGAAGCTGAGGAACCACGCGCTCCGGGTGTGCTCCAACCTCAGCTCCTGCCTCCCCAGGCCCCTTTCCAGGTACTCCAGCATGGCTTCTGCCAAGGCCCCTAGGTGGCAAGCTGATCGACACTGGGTGGCCAGTAAAGGTTTACAGGCTCAGTGAGGACCAGCTGTGGGACAATCAGGGAGCCGGCATGCTGTCCGGCTACGGGGAATGGCTGCAGGGCACGTCCCTGCTAGTCAGGGCCTGACAAAACGTGGTCCACTGGAGAAGAGACTGGCAAAACACTTCAGTATTCTTGCCTTGAAAACCCCATGAACACAATGAAAAGGCAAAAAGATAGGACACCAGAAGATGAGCCCCCCAGGTCAGTAAGTGTCCAATACACTACTAGGGAAGAGCAGAGAAACAGCTCCATAAAGAATGAATAGGCTGGGCTAAAGCAGAAACATCACTCAGTTGTGGATGTGTCTGGTGGTGAAAGTAAAATCCAGGGCTGTAAAGAACAATACTGCATAGGAACCTGGAATGTTAGGTCCAGGTCCAACAAATCAAGGTAAATCAAGGTAAACTGGACATGCTCAAGCAGGAGATGGTAAGCATGAACATCGACATTCTAGGAATCAGTGAACTAAAATGGACGGGAATGGGCAAATTTATTTCAGAAGACCATTATATCTACTACGGTGGGCAAGAATCTATTAGGAAAAGTGGAGTAGCCCTCACAGTCAACAAGAGAGTCCAAAATGCAGTACTTGGATACAGTCTTAAGAACAACAGAATGATCTTGGTTCGTTTCCAAGACAAACCATTAAACATCACACTAATACAAGTCTATACTCCAACCACTAATGCCAAAGACAATGAAATTGAATGGTTCTATGAAGCTTACCAGACCTTCTAGAACTAACACCAAAAAAAAAGAAAGAAAGAAAGAAAGAAAATGTTCTTTTCATCATAATAGGCTTCCCTCATGGCTCAGATGATAGAGAATCTGCTTGCAATGCTGGAAACCCAGGTTTGATCCCTGCCTTGGGAAGATCCCCTGGAGAAGGGAATGGTTACCCACTCCAGTATTCTTGCCTGGAGAATCCTATGGATAGAGGAGCCTAGAGGGCTATAGTCCCTGGGGTCACAGAGTTGGACACGACTGAGTGACCAACACTTTCTCCATCACAGGGAACTGCAATATAAAAGTAGGAACTCAAGAGATATCTGGAGTAACAGGAAAGGTTGGCCTCAGAGTACAAAATGAAGTAGGGCAAAAGCTAACAGAGTTCTGAGAAGAGAATGCACTGGTCATAGCAAACATCCTCTTCCAACAACACAAAAGATGACTCTACACATGGACATCACCAGATGGCCAATACCAAAATTAGACTGATTATATCCTTTGCAGCTGAAGATGGAGAAGCTCTATATAGCCAGCAAAAACAAAACCTGGAGCTGGCTGTGGCTCAGATCATCAGCTCCTTACTGCAAAATGCAGGCTCAAATTGAAGGAATAGCAATTGAAGTAGGAATAGCAAGGCGAGATAAGAAAGCCTTCCTCAATGATCAATGCAAAGGAATAGAGGAAAACAATAAAGTGGGAAAGACTAGAGATCTCTTCAAGAAAATTACAGAGATAACAAAGGGAACAATTCATACAAAGATGGGCACAATAAAGGACAGAAATGGGATGGACCTAACAGAAGCAGAAGATACAAGAAGAGGTGGCAAGAATACACAGAATATACAAAAAGATCTTCATGATCCAGATAACCACGATGGTATGATCACTCACCTAGAGCCAGACATCCTAGAATGCAAAGTCAGGTGGGCCTTAGGAAGCATCACTGCCAACAAAGCTAGTGGAGGTGATG
The DNA here is from genome assembly GCF_033118175.1 of Dama dama. Taxonomy (NCBI): domain Eukaryota; kingdom Metazoa; phylum Chordata; class Mammalia; order Artiodactyla; family Cervidae; genus Dama; species Dama dama. Next base: position 261,448 of record NC_083696.1, read on the forward strand.
GAATTCCAGCTGAGCTATTTCAAACCCTAAAAGGTGATGCTGTGAAGGTGCTGCGCTCAACATGCCAGCAAATTTGGAAAACGCAGCAGTGGCCACAGCACTGTGAAGTGTCACTTTTCATTCCAATCCCAGAGAAAGGCAATGCCAAAGAATGCTCAAACTACTGCACAGTTGAACTCATCTCACACACTAGTAATGCTCAAAATTCTCCAAGCCAGGCTTCAACAGCACGTGAACTGTGAACTTCCAGATGTTCAAGTTGGTTTAGAAAAGGCAGAGGAACCAGAGATCAAATTGCCAACATCTGTGGGATCATTGAAAAAGCAAGAGTTACAGAAAAGTATCTACCTCTGCTTTATTGATTACACCAAAGCCTTTGACTGTGTACATCAAAACAAACTGGAAAATTCTTCAAGAGACGGGAATACCAGACCACCTTACCTGCCTCCTGAGAAATCTGTAGGCAGGTCAAGAAGCAACAGTTAGAACTGGACATGGAACAACAGACTGGTTCCAAATCAGGAAAGTAGTATATCAAGGCTGTATACTGTCTCCCTGCTTATTTAACTTATATGCAGAGTACATCATGCGAAATGCCGGACTGGATGAAGCACAATCTGGAATCAAGATTGCCGGGAGAAATATCAATAACCTCAGATACACAGATGACACCACCCTTATGGCAGAAAGTGAAAAGGAACTGAAGAGCCTCTTGATGAAAGTGAAAGAGGAGAGTGAAAAAGTTGGCTTAAAATTCAACATTCAAAAAACTAAGATCATGACACCCAGTCCCATCACTTCATGGTAAATAGATGGGGAGACAGTGAGAGACGTTACTTCTGGGGGCTCCAGAATCTCTGCAGAGCTTCCCTGGTGGCTGAGATGGTAAAGTGTGTGCCCACATGTGGGAGACCCGGGTTCAACCCCTGGGTTGGGAAGATCTCCTGGAGAAGGAGTGGCAACCCACTCCAGTATTCTGGCCTGGAAAATCCCATGGACGGAGGAACCTGGTAGGCTACAGTCCATGGGGTCGCAAAGATTCGGACACGACTGAGCGACTTCACTTCACTCACTAAAATCACTGCAGATGGTGATTGCAGCCATGAAATTAAAAGACACTTGCTCCTTAGAAGAAAAGCTATGACCAACCTAGACAGCATATTAAAAAGCAGAGACATCACTTTGCCAACAAAGGTCCATCTAGTCACATCTAGTAGTCACATATGGATGTGAGTTGGACATGCGAGAGTGAGAACTATGGATGAAGGCTTATAACACTGTACAGGAGTTGGTGACCAAAACCATCCCCAAGTAAAAAAAAATTCAAGAAGGCAAACTGGTTGTCTGAGGAGGCCTTACAGACAGCTGAGAAAAGAAGAGAAGTGAAAGGCAAAGGAGAAAAGGAAAGATGTACCCAACTGAATGCAGAGTTCCAGAGAAAAGCAAGGACAGATAATAAAACCTTCTTAAGTGAGCAATGGAAAGAAACAGAGGAAAACAGTAGAATGGGGAGGATCTAGATATCTCTTCAGAAGGAGATATCAAGGGAACATTGTACGCAAAGATGGGCACAATAAAGGACAGAAATGGCAAGGACCTAACAGAAGCAGAAGATATTAAGAAGAGGTAGAAAGAATACACAAAAAAGTGTACAAAATGGTCTTAATGACCTGGATAACCATGATGGTGTGATCACTGACCTACAGCCAGACATCCTGGAGGGCTAAGTCAAGTGGGACTTAGGAAGCATTACTACATACAAAGGTATTGGAAGTGATGGAATTCCAGCTGATCTATTTCAAACCCTAAAAGATGATGCTAGTAAAGTGCTACACTCAATATGCCAGCAAATTTGGAAAACTCAGCAGTAGTCACAGGACTGGAAAACATCAGTTTCCAATCCCAAAGAAAGGCAATGCCAAAGAATGTTCAAATTACAGTACAACTGCACTCATTTCACATGCTAGCAAGATTATGCTCAAAATCTTTCAAGCTGGCTTCAGCAGTACATGAACAGAGAACTTCCAGATGTATAATTTGGATTTAGAAAAGGCAGAGAAACCAGAGATCAAATTGCCAACATCCGTTGGCTCACAGAAAAAGAAAGGGAATTCCGAAAAGAAAACTACTTGTCCATTTATTAGGCTCAAGTCCTTGACTGAGTGGATCACAACAAACTGTGGAAATTCTTAAAGAGATGGGAATACACCTTACCTGTCACCTGAGAAACCTGTATGCAGGTCAAGAAGCAACAGTTAAAACCAGACAAGTAACAATGGACTAGTTCCAAATTGGGAAAGGAGTACATCAAGGCTGTATATTGTCACCCTGCTTATTTAACATATATGCAGAGCTCATATGCAAAATGCCAGGATGGATTCCTCACAAGCTGGAATCAAGATTGCTGGGAGAAGTATCAACAACCTCAGATATGCAGATGATGGTTTAATGGCAGAAATCGAAGAACTAAAGAGCCTCTTGATGAGTGTGAAAGAGGAAAGTGAAAAAGCTGGCTTAAAATTCAACATTCAAAAAACTAAGTTCATGGCATCTGTCCCATCAATTCATGGCAAATAGATGGGGAAAAAATGGAAACAATGACAGACTTTTATTTTCTTGGGCTCCAAAATCACTGTGGACAGTAAAATTAAAAGACACTTGCTAATTGGAAGAAAAGTTAAAGTGAAAGGGTTAGCTGCTCAGTGTTGTCTGATTCTTTGTGTTCCTAGGGACAAAGTAGGCTGCCAGAATCCTATGTCGATAGAATTCTCCAGGCAAGAATACTGAAGAGGGTAGTCATTCCCTTCTCCAGCAGATCTCCCCCACCAAGAGATCAAACCTGGATCTCCTGTAATGCAGGCAAATTCTTTACCATCTGATCCACTAGTGAAGAAACGTTATGACAAACCTAGACAGTGTATTAAACAGCAGAGACATCACATTGCCAATAAAGGTCCATATAGTCAAAGCTATGGTTTCCCCAGTAGTCATGTACAGATGTGAGAGCTGGACCATAAACAAGGCTGAGTGCCAAAGAATTGATGCTTTCGAACTGTAATGCTGGAGAAGACTCTTGGACCGCAAGATTAAAACAGCCAATCCTAAAGGAAATCAACCCTGAATATTCATTGGAAGGACTGATGCTGAAGCTGAAGCTTCAATATTTTGGCCACCTGATGTGAAGAGCTGACTCATTGGAAAAGACTCTGATGGTAGGAAAGACTGAGGGCAAGAGGAGAAGGGGGCGACAGAGGATGAGAAGGTTGGATGGCACCACTGACTCAATGGACATGAGTTTGAGCAAGCTCTGGGAGATGGCGAAGGACAGCAGAGCCTGGCGTGCTGCAGTCCGTGAGGTCACAGAGTCAGACACCCCTTAGCAACTGAATGTCAACAACACAGGCTGTATCGCTCCCCTGTCTGTCTAATCTTTCTAACCTAATCTCTCTCTCTACAATGTAAGTGCCACAGGTTAAGCACATTGACTATTTTATTCAGTGTAGTATCTCCAATACACATCCTAAGTGCATACAGTAAGTGCCCAATAAATATTTGTTAAATGAATAAAGCATTTGTGATTTTTTGGAATTAAATGTCAAATCTCTGTGTGGACTAGGAAAGATTCATTTACTTGGAAAATCCAGTAGGTTTAGAAGAATATGTGCTGAATAAGAGCAAAGGTTCCCTGCCTCTCAGAATCTGTAACATTTCCCAGACGTTTAAAGAGTGGAGGGTAAGGGGGTAGTAAGGTATAAGTGATGTAGTCCCTAAAATAGTCCTTTCAAAGTTGTCATAGGAAAGGGAAGACAAAACCAGAAGGTGAGGAGACCTGCGTGTGGCTCCAGCTGAAGTGGTGCTCACCCCACTGAGAGCACTTCCGCCCAGAAGGCACAGGAGAGCCAGCTGTGCCTGAGGGAACGCCCGCTGCTCCATCCGAGAGCTGCAGTGTCGGACTTGGTGAGTGCAACCAGGGTCGTCTTCAGAATTAACGACGAGTGAAGACCAAAAGCAAACCTGACTGGGCAGAGACGGCAAAGACCCAACTCCTCTTCTCAAAACCCACTCTGAAAAGTGACTGACTGGGAGGGCTCAGGATAAAATGCTTACATTTCTGGCACTTGAGTGTGTGGTTTGAGACTCATCCACACACCTGTCCGCCACTCAGCTGCAGTCCTCACAGGTCAGAAGGAGTGCTTTTACAAAGCACTGCCCTGCAGAGCCCCACGCATACACACAGATGCTCAATCTCTCTCACTGCCTTGCATTAATAAACTGCAGTGGAAATTGGTTCCTTTGGCTGCTAAATATCTATGTCTTTTGGGGGGACCAGCAGTTTGTCTGCTCCCCCTGCTGCAGCACCCAGAGCAGGACAGGTGACCCATCTGCTGAATCAGAACAAGTGTCTTCTGCGCCACAGCAGAGCTTTGTAACCAAAGCTGATCCACACCAGCATCTGGCTGGGCTTGTGTGGGAGCTGCCAGAACTCTCTTGCAGGCACTTGTGTTGACTTGTTGCAAGACTTTTTCACCACCGGGGAGAGCCTGAGAGCAGAGCTGTGTGGGGAAGCTCTTGACTAGAGTTAGAGAGAGAAGCCGGGCTCTGATGGCTCTCCTTCTGCCCTGAGCTGGGCCACAGCTGAAGCCACAAGCAGCCCCGCAGTCTCTTGCATTTCCTGCACTGGAGGTGGATTTTTTACCACTAGCACCACCTGGGAAGCCCCCTCTTCAGGCACATGGGCCAGGAAAATCTTCTTCTGCTAAAGCCAGTTTGGATAAGATTTTCTGGAACGTGCAACTAAAGCTTAGTAAATGATCATAAATCCTACCCCCAAAAGACCTTCTACTTTGAACTCTATCAATCAAGCAGAGTTAAACCAGTTAAACAAGCAAATTCCATGTTGAGAGTTGCTATTGCAAACATCCTGTTTAGGGAAGGTCAGAGCCTTTCATAAACATGGGAAGGGCAAGCTACTGGGCTGGGGAATTCGGGTCCAGCTGGGATGCCTGCAGACCACTGAGCCTGAGCGCCAGACACAGCCCTGGTCACTGAGAATTGACGTCACAAAGCTGGCCGTGGTGCAGACAGCGTCATGTCCAGCTGAGCTCCAGAAGAGCCGGGCTAATGGGTCTGAATAGCACAGATCCTGTTAAAGCTCTAATAAAAGCATATTGCCCAGTCACAGTTGTGTATAGTGAATTTCTCTGCCAGAGCCAACAAGTAACAATAATGATTTGGAAACAAGCCTCAATTCCAGTCCTCAGTATCACGTGGCTCTTCCACTTTCCTCTGCTGACCATAAGGCAGAGGGGCATGGTCTGATGAGAAAGTTGGTATCATTATATTCCTGAAGTTATGAAGATACAGGTCACTATTAAGTCTTGGTTTGCATCTGAACATTCATAAAAGTTTTAAGTCTCTTGAATTCCAAGGCAAAGCAAATTATGTATAAATATCTGAGTTTCCTCCCAGGAGAAGGATGGCTGCCAAACCTCAAGCCAAGAAAATAGAGGGAAATTTCCTTTAAAAAGTAGCTAAAATAGGGCTTCCCGTGTGGTCCAGTGGTTAAGAATCTGCCTTGCAATGCAAGGGACACTGGTTCAATCCCTGGTCCTGAAAGATCCCACATGCTGCAGGGCAACTAAGCCACGACTACTGAACCCACGTGCCTGGAGTCAGTGCTCCGCAACAAAAGAAGCCACCACAATGAGAGGCCCACACCCTGCCACAAGAGCCCTGTGCAGCCAAAGATAAACTAAAATTTTAAAAAGTAACTAAAATATTTGAAATTCCCATACTGTCTTTTTTTTTTTTAATTGAGAGGACTTTTTTTAAATACTGAGGAGAAAATTTTTACTTTTGAAACCTCAAAACCTTGAAATGACCTTAAGATGTAGAAATAATTTCCATATTGATCAGAGAGTATTAAACTCAGGGCGGGGGGCACTGGGGGCAACCAGGACATTAGAATCTACTCAGAGAAGGTTGCCACCTGGGGGAGAGGACTGACTAGTTTCCTGTCTGGCCCTTCAGAGGTCTGGAATGAATGCAGGAGAGGCAAGGCCCCTCCCAGCACCTCAACATCATAAGACTTCAAGGGCTTCCAAACTTTCCTTCTGTCGACAAAAGCATCCAATATATTATTTTTCTCAACAGAGTCTCAATTACGAGAAGGCTATCTATAGGAAATTTTTTACAAATTTTTATTTTGGCTATAAATCTTAGCTAAAAGAAACTTTGTATGTGATCTTTCAAAAACCTCTGAAATATTGCCTTTAGCTTTATTAGTATATTATCATCATGGACACCACTGCCTGAGAACTACGGCCATTTTTTCTTAAACCAGTTCTTATCTTTCCGTGGCCCAGGCTTAACTGCTTCCTTTGTCTTAAGGAGACAAAGTCTGTCAGTTCTAGAAATCAAAATGGGTCCCTCTGGTCAGGCCATTAACCTTCTAGTCCAAACTTCAAACCAAACTGATAATTTGAACCCCCAAACATTATCGTTGCCTTTGCCTCTTTTCCATTCCCCTGACTGCAGGCTTTGGACAGGAGACAGAAGTGTAGACTGACAAGACCCATAACTTCCAGCATAAGGAGACCCTTGACTTATACTCGCTTTACCATTTCTCAAACTGAAGAGTGATCCTGGCTCAGAGTAAGACTACATATGCCACTCTAGTCCAATCACTGACTGTGAAAAACTGATTCCTCCCAAAGAAAATAAAAATTCAATATGCTAAGGTCTTCATCTGCACAGGATGATGTCTTACCACGACCACTTGCTCATAAAGCAACTTATAGAAAGACGTCTGTGCCCACCGGTCACTTAGCGACACGGCAGCAGCATCCCCTTGACTTGACGGCAGTCTCCTTTCCAAATACCACTTCCTAATTTCTAAACAGAGAGAAACTCCCTGAGAAAATTTCCTAAATGGAATAAAAGCATCAAATCACTCTTGATGAGCAACGATTTCTTTTAAGTATTTTTTTTAATCTTTCAAAAGATGAGGCGCAGTATTAACTAGTTTTACAGAAACTTTGTTTAAATAGAACATTTGTAAACCAGGTAACCAATTCTCCTTAGTTTAAGCACGATAAACAGGCTGGAAGTAATAACTTCCTTTAACCTCCAGCTGGTCACTGCAGAGGTATTTCAACAGCAGGCCACACAAAGAACTAAACAGCACCACTGGAAACTTGTTTCTCTGAGGTGGGTGTGTGCAGAGTTTCTGACTAACCCATTATTAACTCAGGCATCTCTCACATCTCAATAAAACTTTCATGAGGACAAAAACGCAGAACACTGTATGTTCTGTATATAAAATAAAACCTAGAAACCTCGCCCCTTTGGTAGAACATTCTGGGGCCATCAGCTTCCTACTGTCTGTGGGCAGGGGTCCCCTGTCTGTGTCATTCTCTCCGACTCAGCCTCAGCAGCAGTAGTAGCAACACTCCAATTGAGAGGAAGTGAAAATGACACATTTCCAGCTAGTAGGGCACATCTCATCACCGTCTGGTCATCTACCAACTCAGAGCAGTTTCCTGCTTCTTTAAACAAGGAAAAGCTATCACAGCACAGAGATACGGGGTCCAGGGCTCCCAGAGCCAGGCTGCAGTCAGTCTACCCTAAGCGATACCCGCAAAGCGCGGCTTATGCGGGGCCGGTGAGCCTGGAGGGCCTGGCAGTTACGCCTCAGGAGGTCGCGGAGCAAGGGCAGCACCCGGACTCTTGCCCGAGTCAGAGGCAGGCTCAACCCAGACGGCTCTGACAGAGGTCCAGAATAACCTGCACTTACACACAGGAAACGGAAAGGACAGCAACAAATACCTGGCTTTTCAAGCTTTAGATATTTACACATCGTATAAAATGAACGATAACCATAAAAACTGTAAACAAGAAGAGCTTGACTGTGAATCGCATCGACGGAGGCTGAGTCCGCATCACACCACGTTTGTGGAGAGCCCTTTTAACTTCTGACAGCTTGTGGGATGACAGCATTAAAAGACGCGCAAGAGCAAACAATCCCAGAGACACAGCTTCTCCCTTTTCCCCCGAAGACTGGCCCTCCCCAGCGAGACTCTCGAGGCCCGGCGGCGGCCCCGAGGCCAGGAGAGGCCCGCGCCGACGCCCCTACTCACTCGCGACCCCGAGCCTGGCCCGCTCCGGCGCCCCGGCGCTGTGGACCGCGCCCAGGGAAAGGAAGAGCGCTGCCGCGGCTCCGCCTCCGGGCGGGGGCCGCTGTGGGCGGCGCACACCTGGGCAGGTATGGCCGCGGTGGGCGGCGCACACCTGAGGCAGGTGAGGGGCAGGTCCACACGCTCCCACTGGGGGAGCACCGCTTTGTACGGACTCGCAGTTAGGGGGCGCGCCCGCCCTCGGGCCCGGAAGCAGCCCGTGGTTGACGAGCGCGCAGCCCACGGCCGTCCCGCGCGGCGCCGGCCGAACGCGGCGGTCCCACCGGGCGGGGGTGGGGGCCCCAGGTCTCAAGAGGCCCGAGTGGACCCGCCCCCCGAGGGCGGCCGTCACGTGCAGCCGGTGGCTCGCTGACGGGCGCTCACCTGAGCGCAGGACTGGCCCTCCGCTCTCCGAGGACCCGAGGGGACAGAGCAGGCCCCGCCGCGCTTGCTTCGCCCTGCGGTCCCGCGAACCCCTGTGGCCCGGGGCTACGCCCTCTCCGGTCCCGGCGGTCACTCGGCGGCGCGCACCCCGCTCCTCCCCGGGGCCCTCCCCCCTCAGGTGGCTCTCGGCACCGCCCCGCCGTCCCCCTCCCCCAAGGCCTCCAGGTGGCTCGCGGCTCCGCCTCCAGCCGGCGGCGCTGGGGCCAGACTGCGCCAGCGCAAAACCGCCCCGCTCGCCCCAGAGGTCGGCGCCGGACTACGCAGGCGCACCGGCGGGCCGCTCGCAGTGCGCATGCGCTGCGCCGGAAGCGTTCCGACGTTTTTACTGGGCGCCTCTGCGCGCGCGGGAAGATGGCTGAGCAGGTGACCAAGTCGGTGCTGTTCGTGTGTCTGGGTGAGACGGCGCCGATCTAGCCCTGCTCTGAGCTTTCCGGAGGGCTGGGTAGGGCGTTATGCGTTCTGAGCTGCTCTGCGCTGCTGAACCAGGGAAAGCGATGGGGAGGCGGCCAGAGATGGGAGACCCGAGGGTGGTCGGTGCGCGGCGCCCCTTTTGTGCGCCCCGCGGCCGCAGCGCGGCTCTGCACGCTGGGTGCTCTTGACAACCCCGGTTCTAAGTCAGGTGTCTGAGTCAGAACCTCTGTCGCCTGCCTACTCCTCTGTGCAGGTCTGGGTCTCTAGCTTTTGTTCAGTCTTCTCAAGCCCGGGTCCCCGCTCACCTGCAGCATCTGCACTCCAAGCCGGGGTCTTGCCGTTGTACTTGGCTATAGCTCCTTCCCCTGCAGGTAAACCCCAGGCTACTGAACTGATCTGACCTTTAAGGGTCTGCTGATACCCGAGACCCATGATAGCACTGGTTTGCTGGCCTGTTTCCTTGCCTCAGGCTCCCAGATGGAGCGCACTTAAAGGCAGATGGAATGCGAAGGATTAGGATTTCTTGTTGTAAAATTCAAACCTGGGAGATTTGATTCTTTAGGTCGCTGTGTAACAGCCCCATGTGCCAATATTCCTCTACATGAAATGAAGGTATTTTTCTCCCTTTTAATTCTTTAGGTACTTTCCAGCTCGGAATTATTTCATTTTTAAGATTTCAGCAATCAGCCTTCCCTTCTTAAAATAGAGTTCAGTGTTCCTTTAGCTTTCGGGACTCTTCATTTGATACCGCATCTCAGCACTTCACCCCATCTCCTTAATTCCCAGGAAGGCCTAAATGGCCGGTAGTCCATAAAAAGCTCTGGATGAGCCTGCATTTCCTGCGGAATAATAGCTTTTCCACTCCTCCTTAGATGCACTCTTATGGAAGACCATAGAGATCTGCTTGGCCTTTCCCACTTTCCCTGGTTTCCTGTTTCCTACCCACACGCCCTCTGGTTGCCTGCTCCCCTGCTTTTCAGCTGCTCAGCGTGCCTTCCACTGTGTACTTCTTTCTGGGAACTCACTTTGCATTTTTCCAGGAGAATCTTTCTAAAAGGTCAGACCCAAGCATTCCCTTCTTTACTTTTTCCAGATCCTCTTGGTACAGGTAATTGTTCCCATGACGCTTTATATACATCTTCCCTCACACAAATTTTATTATAATTATTTGAAAGCCTGCTGCAATTATAGCCAGATTTAACTCTCTTGAAGGCAATGACTGTGGCTTATTTTTCTTTCTGTTTACAGCTTTAAGAGAAAATATGTTCACCAAATATTTGTAGAATTGGATATCTATGAAGGAAAAAGTAAAAGGCGTCCTTGTTTCACGTTGACAGTGGGCGTCATTTGATTTTAAGCTCTACACTGAAGGCTGACTGATGGACTCAACAGCTTTATTAAAGGGCAGTTCGGTTTATGTTGAGTATCTAACAGGATTCCATTGCTTTGCTTATTTTACTTAGCGGTGTTGGTTAGGCTGACATGGTGCACTCTGCTGGCTCTTGATGGGAGATATCTGCTTGTGTGTGTTTATCTTCTGTACGCTTTCTTTTTCCAGCAACTGCCATGGTACCAGGCACTGTTCTGAGTGCTAGGGATACAGTGGTGAGGAAAACAGACAACAATCCCTGCCTCTCAAGAGCTCACATTGTATCATCAACAGTCAAGGATTTGGCTACTCAGTCAGCTGGTGTTAACACTAAGGCAGGAAGGGGGGATGGGAGTGGAGTGCAGTTGTAAGAAGGGTTTTGTGGGGAGGCCTTACTGAGAAGGTGCCATTTGAAGAAAGACTTGGAAAAAGTAGGGAAGCAAGCATAGGGTATTTTGGAAAAGCATCCTGGACCTGGAGGAAAGCAGGTGAAAGATTCTGAACAGAGGTTCTGGCCATGTTCACGACACAGCAGGGAAGCTGCAGCGCTGGGTCTGGTGCTCTAGTTGCTTCTGAACAGACTTGCCTCAGTTCCCGAGGACTCGGAGATAATCTTGACTTGTTTTCTCAGCGCCCAGTGGATCCGAAACTTGTCCCATTCTTGGTGTATGTACAGTGAGCTGGGGCAGGAGTCAGCAAACCCTTTGAAGAGCCAGAGAACAAATATATTGTGCTTTGACGGTCATACCAGAAGTGTAGTGCAGAAGCAGCCCTAGCCAGTACGTGAACAGTCATGCTCGGTGTGATTGTTCGTGCCCACTGGAATTTGAATTCTGTATAATCTCATGTCACAACATACTGTACTTTTGAGTTTTTTCAATTGCTTAAAAATGTAAAAATTATTTTTAGCATTGAGAACTGTGTACAAAGGTGGTGGGTCCTGATTCCTAGTTTTCAGACCCACATTAGGTCCTGTGGAGAATGGATCTGGTGAGGCTGTGTAAGGACTTGGATCACTGAGTGAGTTAAGCCTTCGGAGGGTTTTGAGCAGAGGTGGGAAGTTCAGGTGTTGTGGCCATTCAGCTGTCGTGTTGAGATTGGACTGAAGAAGAGCGAAAGCCACGAGAGGGAGACCCACCGTTGAAAGAGAGCGTGTGTGTTGGACCAGAGCTTTGCTGGTGGAGGGGGTGAGACGTGGAGTTCTGAGGGGATTTGAGGTCACAGTTTGCCATTTCACTTGGCAGCCTGTATGCAGAACAGTAACAGCAGTGCATTTCCGAAAGGTGAAAGTTTTATTCCTTCAAACATTTAGTTAGTTAAGTTGCTCAGTCATGTCTGACTCTTTGCGACCCCGTGGACTGTAGCCCACCAGGCTCCTCCATCCATGGGATTCTTCAGGCAAGAATACTGGAGTGGGTTGCCATTTCCTTCTCCAGGGAGTCTTCCTGACCCAGGGATCGAACCCAGGTCTCCCGCATTGCAGGCAGACACTTTAACCTCTGAGCCAGACTGAAGTGCAGAAAAGTGTCAAATGTTTACCATCGGTAAGGGTGATAGCAGAAAAGAATGGAACTCCTTATTTTGGCAAGACTATGAAGTATTCGGTACTTTTGCGAGGCAGATGGACTGTGTTGTCCCAGCCAGCACCGTGGGAAATGAGAACACAGTGATGTCAGGTGACCTTTTTCCTACAATTAATCAGTATTTATTGATAAATACTTCTCATACTTTACAAACCAAGCCTAATTGTTCTTTTTTCTTATAAGAAATGTTATCTTCTTTTCCTGTTCTCTTGTATCTATCAGCATTTATTTTCTTGTTTTAATTGAGTTTAATTATAGTTAATTAAGCAATAAATTAATTGTAGTCATTCCCAGTAAGTCCTTGGCACTGGAGCTCTGGGTGGCATTCTGGATTGGCAGTACCCTGAGTATAGTCACACATGGATGATGGGAAGGTGACCTGTCCCTGAAGACCAGAGTTTCCTGTTTGGAATTCTTCCAGAATCTTCAATATGCCCTCTGAGTTTGGCTGGTTCTGTTCTGTGTCTTTTCATAATAGTAAAACTACAACATTTTCCTGAATTCTACAATCCTTTTAAAGAAATATTGAACCTGTTGTTGTTCAGTCGCTAAGTCGTGTCCAGCTCTTTGTGACCCTATGGACTGCAGCACACCAGGCTTCCCTGTCCTTCACTATCTCCTGGAGTTTGCTCAGATTCATATCCATTGACTTGATGATGCCATTCAACCATCTCATTCTCTGTCACCCGCTTCACTTCCTGCCCTCAGTCTTTCCTAGCATCAGGATCTTTTCCATTGAGTCAGCTCTACACATCAGGTGCGGACCCCCAAATTTGTGGCCAGCTAGTTTGAACTGATGGTGGTCCTGGGAATCGATGAACTTGCAGCTGGTTCTGGGCGGAAGTTCTGGGCCAACTGGACAGCTTGGAGGCCTGTCCCTGCCCAAGCTCCGGCTCCTGGGGGCATGGCGCTCAAGCAAGGGCTCTGCACGGGTCCTTCAGTAGGAGTCTGTGTAGAACCACTGTTCGGCCTAAATGTATTTGCTTCTGTATTTTATGAAACAATGTATTGTTTTATTGTGTGCAGTATACTTGAAAGTACGTATTTTAAAACTCTTGTTCTATATCATTTTAAAATAGACTGGTTGCAACCCATTCATTTGATTTCATGATTAGCTTCTGGGTCAGTGATAGCAAACTGAAAAATGATGATTTTGGTCCTAACTGTTCTGATTTCTAATGTCCTTGTCATTGTACTTTGTGTATTTGGACAGTTGGTTTGCAGTCATCGAGTGGGGTTGGGTCAGCTGTCCTGTTGGGTCCTGCCACGTGCTGGTAGCACAGTCACCGCAGGGAAGAGTGTTTGCCTTGCTCCCTCGCCGCCCCAGCTGTGTGGAGTCTTGTGAGCTTGTTCTGTGCTGGGCTCAGCACCTGCACTTCCCTCAAACCAGACGCTCACTCTCTGCTCCCCCACCTCTTTTTAAGGTAACATCTGTCGATCACCCATCGCAGAAGCGGTTTTCAGGAAACTTGTAACTGATCAAAACATTTCAGATAATGTAAGTACTGTTACTGTCTTAAAGAGGCCAACTTGAATGGCTTTGGGGCAGAAAGTTGTGAAAAGAATTCTTTTTTTCTCCTGCAGTGGAGGATAGACAGTGCAGCGACATCCACGTATGAACTAGGAAACCCTCCTGATTATCGGGGGCAGGCTTGCATGAAGAAGCATGGTATCCCCATGAGTCACGTTGCCCGGCAGGTACCGTACTTGACCTTGAAAGTGCACTTGTGTGTTTTATGTTGCAGTGGGTCATTGACAGTGGCGCTGTTTCTGACTGGAACGTGGGCCGGTCACCAGATCCAAGAGCTGTGAGCTGCCTAAGAAATCATGGCATTAACACAGCCCATAAAGCAAGACAGGTAGAAGAAACCTTGTTTAATTTCTCATACGTTGATCCCATAACCTGAGAGTTGTGAGAAGCTTAATGAGACTTACGTGTAATGAATGTGTTTATGTAGGGTTGGCTTAACCAGCCACAGTGCACCTGTCCTGGGTCCACAGTTCTGAAAGGTTTGTGTGACCTTGGAATTGGCTTATTAGAGTGCGAGGTCGAGAGAGCCGTGACTGAGCGCTGGATGACCTGAGCTGTCGTGTCCTTTGTATTTCTGGTGTCCTTTTGTATTCTGGTCCATGGTGACTTAGTCTGCTTCCGTTACAAGGTTGTTACTGTTGGCTTGGCCCAAAGGTTTGTTTGGGCTTTTCATAACATCTTACGGAACAACTTGAACGAACTTTTTGGCCAACCCAATAGAATACAGTGCTGCTATTAATACAAAATCATTTTCAACTGTGAAGTGCCTTAGAAATACAGGGTAATGCTGATATTTTTATGGATGCATATTCTGCACACAGCAGTTTTACTTCTGAGTTTGGGTTCTGGACTGTGGCCCAGTAGAACATTCTGCATTGAGGCGGGTGCATCTACTGCTTTCCAGGGTGGAATCCACCAGCTGCATGTGGCTCTTGCACTTTTGACATAAGGCCAGTGTGATGGGAGCTGAATTTTAAATTATAACACATTTCAATAGCCATTTGGTCTGGTGGGTGCCTATGGGGTTCCAGACTCACATGGGACTATGGGGTGGGGGAGTGAGGTTTCCATAGCGGCGTGCCTGGCAAGACATCGGGGCCCAAGGGCAGCCAACCCTGTCTCTCCTTGTCTAGAAGCTGCAGCGGGTGCTGGCACGGGGAGCTTCTGTAGGCACAGGGACCAGCTTCTGCAGAAATAGGCTTCTTCCTGACTGCTGTGTTGTTCTACGGGAACTGTTACTTTTATCGGTGCAATTATTTTCTGGAGATTCAATTGGATGTTTTAAAAAACCTGTCTAAAACCTTTGAACTTCGTTTTATATCATCCTAACAAAATATACAGCTCTGTGGACTGGATTCCAGCTGAACCATGCACAGCCCAAGAAGGGCTGTGGCTTGGTGTCAGAGCATGACAGCCCACGCCTGGGGAAGAGCTTTTGAGGCCTTCAAAATGAGAAGCCAAGTATTTTGAAAATCGCTTGTCAAATATATTGCATGTTTATAAGTATGGATGGCAGCGTGGGAACTATAATTGAGTACTAGTGCTTAAATCAGAACTTTTTGTAAAACTAGATAAAGATTCCTTAGTTATTGTTATACTAAATCTTGTCTTTGCTTAAAACTTTGCAGATTGCTTTGCCACGCATCATATTTTAAATTATTATTGTCTTAATTTTTATCAATTGTGGCAGGAAGTAGTTGATAAACACATTTTTCAGATCAAGAAACACTTCCAGAGAGAAAATAAATGACTTATTAAAGGTTACCCAGCTGCCAAGTAGTAGAACTTGGATTTAATTACAGGTTTATTTGGTGGAATGTAGGCCAGAAAATTCACAAAACAAAATTGCTATAGAAATACTTTTAACATGTTTATGTCTCAGGAATTAGTAATACACAGATTATTTTTGTCTTAGAATAATTTGAGATCTGTGAACTAATTTTCTGGCTATGTCAGTTGACTATGTGTGTTAACAATTTACTATTTAACTATTTTAAAAACCCTTTCTTAATTGGGATTTCATTGGACAGAGATTAAACATTTTTTATATCATTTGTCCATTCTTATCTCTTCAGGGTTTTGGATTCCTTGCCAATTTCTACTTTCTGTTTTTTAAATAACAGATTTATTTTGAGTAGTCCTTGAGAATTATGAGCAATCATATTTTCATGTTTTCTATTTTTAAGATCAGATTTTTTTCATACATTAAGTTTATAATAAAAATGGGCACAAATGAAGTATTTTAAATACACATGCCTTAAAAAAACAAAGCTAGAAAGTTATTGCTTATGAAATTATTACCCGTTTTAGAAGTGGTATCTCCACATAATCTACTTTTTCCTTTTCCTTGTTGCTTTTAAGAAACTTCTCAACAATGATTTTTTTTTAAATTTTGAAGTTCTGGTAGGATATGTCAATGTGACATCAGATCTTTGTTATTTTTTAGCATTTTCTAATGTTTACAGGTTTCCTCTTTAGTGTCACAACTTGTATGAGAACTATAATACTTCTACTAAACCTGAGTCTAACAGACAAAATACATTTAGGGTGCTTTTCTCTCTGCATCGCGTGTAAATCAGTTCTCTGGAGTATGTGAACTCTCATCCGGTTAGTTCTGTGGGGTTGTTTACTTTACCATACATTCTTTCCTTTCCAGTAAACTTTATTTGACACATACACAGATGTCTGGGTGCTCAGTGCATCTTGCATCATACCGGCTCCCCTCCTCTACTGCAGAGGGCCCCACTCAGAGTGCCTTCTGACCTCTGAACTTTATGGCGGTAGAATCCTCTAGTGCATATCTTTCTGTCAGCATTTTCCTTTGTGAGATTCTCCGTATTGCTCATAGCAGAGCTTCAGTCATCTTCATCTGTGGATTCAGGGTCATTGCACAGTTAGTGGCAGTTTGTTTATCTGTGCCTGTGGGCGGAGCGGCCTTGTAACACAGGTGGCCTGATGTTCTCTTCGCTTACAGAACCTTCGCCAAACAGCGACGGTGTCTCTGCTGTAACCGTCTGGGAAGGGTTCATCTGCTCCATCCTAATTTTGTTGTTTCCGACACTTGCTATCATTTTCTTCTGCTGTCTTTAGCTTTTCTTTGGTGTGTAGTTTCTGGCAATTTTATGTGGTCAACTTCACTTCCTGAATTTGTGTCTTGATGGTTTTTATCAGTGCTGGAAAATTCTGGGCTGTTATCTGTGTATATTTTTCTTCCCCTCATTCTTCTGAAATTCAACCTAAATGTATTTTAAACATAAATTTCTTATGACTTTTCTACTTTTTCCATCCTTTTCACGCTGGTTTTTAGTCTGAGATTTTCTACTGACCTGTTTTGTGATATACTAGTCTTTCTGTGTTTTCAAACTGTTCAGTTCAGTTCAGTCGCTCAGTCGTGTCTGACTCTTTGTGACCCCATGAACTGCAGCACGCCAGGCCTCCCTGTCCATCACCAACTCCCGGAGTCCACCCAAACCCATGTCCATCGAGTCGATGATGCCATCCAACTGTCTCATCCTCTGTCGTCCCCTTCTCTTCCTGCCCTCAATCTTCCTCAGCATCAGGGTCTTTTCCAGCGAGTCATCTCTTTGCATCAGGTGGTCAAAGTATTGGAGTTTCAGCTTCAACATCAGTCCTTCCAGTGAACACCCAGGATATAAGCCTTTATGGAATATTTGATGTCTGTTATTTTATTTAATACATTTTATTTCATTTAAAAATTGATTCCAACCCTCGGGTGAAATTATGCAATTTGCCCTATATTTTTTTGAACAATTCTGATCATAGCTGTTTATTTGGTTGGCCAAAAAGCTTTGACAAACCTAGACAGCATGTTAAAAAGCAGACATTACTTTGCCGACAGAGGTCCATATAGTCAAAGCTGTGGTTTTTCCAGTAGTCATGTATGTATGTGGGACCGTAAAGAAGCTGAGTGCCAAAGAATTGATGCTTTCAAATTGTGATGCTGGAGATGACTCTTGAGAGTCCCTTGGACTGCAAGGAGATCACACCAGTTAATCCTAAAGGAAACCAACCCTGAATATTCATTGGAAGGACTGATGCTGAAGCTAAAACTCCAATGCTTTGGCCACCTGATGCCAAGAGCCAATTCATTGGAACAGAGCCTGATGCTGGGAAAGATTAGAGTAAGAGGAGAATGGGGTGACAGAGGATGAGATGGTTGGATGGCATCACTGACTCAACGGACCTGAGTTTGAGCAAACCCTGGGAGAAAGTGAAGGACAGGGAAGCCTGGTGTGCTGCAGTCCATGGGGTTGCAAAGAATCAGACACAACAAGCAACTGAACAACGACAACAAGAGTTTATTTGGGAAAAGTTTGTTTGGAATTTTCTGTAACATATTCTGGAAAACCCAAATGAGGTTTTTGGCCAACCCAATAAAATAAGGTCTGGTGACTGACACCTGGGTCCTTGTGAGTCTCCTCTGCTTCCCCTTTGCTTATTGCTTCTGTGCTGATTTGGATTAAATGCCGAGCTTGACCTGTGAGCCGTGTGGACGCTCCGCGTGCAGGTCCTTCACCCTCGGGGCTTCGCTTTGGTGGGAAGGGTCTGGTTCCGAGCTGACTGGGAGCTCGTCCTGCTTCACCGGGCTCTGCCATCCTGGTCAGCTCCTCTCGGGGAAACTCAGGAGCCCTACCTGATCGGGGTGCCTGCTTCTGTCTGGAGGCAGAGTTCTGTTTCTCCCTCCCTGGGTCTGCTGTTGCTGCCTGCCACTTGTCCTCTCGGCTTCTTGCGCTGAGTCTGTTAGGAGCTCACCAGGTGCTCTGAGAGAGACCCTGTGGGGGCCAGGCTCCCCTCTCTGGGGCTCCCTCCTCCTCTGGCTGTCTTGCCATCCTTGCCTCTAGCTTCTCCGGCTGGTGAGGTTGCTGGCTGTCCTTTGGTGCTTCTGCCCAGGCTTCTCGTGGCCCGGGAGGCCACATGGTTCTACCCTCCTGATGCTGAGCACCCACTTTCCCCCCCCATTGCTGTGATCACAGTGTAATCAGATGTTGCTGACAGTCCCTCCTGTGAGTCTAGAGCGTGGTCCCCACAGTGGGGTCCAGGGACCCTCGGTCATGAGGTCAAAATGTGTGAGTGAGGGGTCCATTCAAAGGGTCAGACTAGCCAGTGAACGTGGACAGAGGAGAAGCTTGCTGATATATGGTTTCATACTCCGCATTGTAAGAGACCTGTGAGAAATCACTGCTTAGTCAGTTTTGGTGTTAGATCAAAGAATATCCACAGTCATACAATGGGTGTTAAAAGACTTCTTTCAAGCTATGTACTTGTGTGAGGCTGGGCTTGCGTATTTCAGCCGATCAGATGCTGAAGCACACAGGATAACCACCCATCTTGAATAAGCAGATATTAAAGAAATTTGCAGAGATGTAAAACAGTGCAACTCTCCTCCTGCATGTGTTTCAGTGTGGAAAGTATAGCTGTTTTTCATTTACAAAATGTTATAATAACAAGTAATGAATTTTTATTATTTTAAGCAAATAGTTTGTAACAATTTTACTTTTAATAACTTTGGTAAACATCTTAAGAGTTAAAACCAAGAAGTTTAAGATCTCTCTTCTGATCCCAAGCCGAGGTGCAGGGTCAGCAAGTGCTCTGGGAGTGGGAGCAGACTGCCGGCTGCCTCTGACAGGTCAGCCTCTCAGGCAGCCAGGCTTGTCTGCAGCAGCAGAGCCCCCGGGTTTGCACCCTTGGCTCTGCACACGCACTTGGGATTTTGGTCTTTCTTAGCCTGGCTGTCGTGGGAGCGAGTTAATGATTGTGCAGATGTGTTCGGTTTTGATGGGCATTTTCTAGGTTTTTTTAGCAATAGGGTTGTTTTGTCACAGCTATTTCATTTATAGGTGCAAGCGGAAATCCTTTACTGTGCATTCTTTATGTTAATTGTCAACTCTTTAGCAATTATTTTAACATCTTAACATCACGTAGCTACATGTAGCTGTCAGTTACTAAATTTTAGGGTCTGTAGTCACAGTCTTTCCAAAATTAAAGACAATGTTTAATGTTTAATCCCAGGACATTTTCAGACAACTAACTTGGGGCAATAACTTATAATGTTTGTTCTAATACATTTTGAAATAATCTAGTACCTTGGGAATGTGAACAAAATTGATTCCAGTATTTTATTAATATAGTATGCTGAAAACTAATGCAAATGCATACTGAGAGCCAAAATTTATTATTTTTAACAGAATAATGAGTATATTTATTGTTCTTTTGCAAAACTGAGTATAGTCGAGTATCACTTCTCTGCTTAACCAGATTATCAGAATCTTCCTTGTGGTGTCACTGTACCACTGTATTTCAGAGGACTTTTTTTAGTGATGAAGATGATTATTGAAATTGCATTCCTAGAAATTATTTCCACCTTTGATTTGGGGCATGTTTTCCTTCTTCCCTCCCTCCCTTCCTGCCATTTTTTTAGTTGACGTGTAGTTAACTTACAATGCTCTGTTAGTTTCAGGAGTACAGCAGAGTGATTCTATTCTATATATTTTTCAGATTCTTTTCTCTTATAGGTTATTAAAATTGAATATAGTTGCTCCTTTCTTATTGTCATTATAACAGTAAAAAATCGTAAAATAATTTTTCATTTATATTTTAGCAGGCTTGTGTTTATAAATGTCAAAAAATGAAAAGTTCAGGTTAGAATTAGTAAAAATATTAAGTGGCACTCTTCTGTGTCATGTCCAAATTGTAGATATTCAGTCAGAAGAAAGAAGATCCAGAGACTGTTACTCATGCATTTCTTTCTTAGTTCTAGATACTGGAGTGGGTAGCCTTTCCCTCCTCCAGAGGATCTTCCCCACCCCGGGATCAAACCCAGGTCTCCCACATTGCTGGCAGATTCTTTACCAGCTGAGCCACAAGGGAAGTCCAAGAATACTGGAGTGGATAGCCTATCCCTTCTCCAGCGGATCTTCCCGACCCAGGAATTGAACCGGAGTCTCCTGCACTGCAGGCAGATTCTTTGCCAACTGAGCTATGAGGGGATCCCCCCAAAATGCCAAGTTTAGGTTGGAATTTGTAAAACTACTGAGTGGCACTCTTCCTGTGTCATGTCCAGATTATAAATATTCAGTCAGAAGAAAGACGATCCAGAGAGTGTCACTCATGTGTTTCTGTCTTAGTTCATCTTCCCTGACCCCTACTTACATGTCATCTTCCTCTCCCCTCTTCTCTGCTTTATTTTTCCATGAGACACAGTCACTCCCGTGAGCTGCCCGCCCTGCGTTGGGGAAGCCCCACAAAGACAGCCATCTGCCCTGCAGTGGGCGCCTGTCACGGGGGCTCGGAACGAGGGCCTGGAGAGTGAAGAACAGGACTCGGATGTGGAGTGTGTAATAAGTTAGCTGTGTTACACCTTGTTTCTGAGAAGTCTAAGATGAAGTATAAGCTTGGCATGCACATACAATAAAAGACTATCTCATGGTTACTCCAGGAAACTTTATAAAACTTTGTAATACAACTCTAGGAAATTACTAACAGGTTAACTCTGTTTTAACTCTAAAGTGCCCTAAATGGTTCAACTTAATTAGTAGCAGATTCAAGTTTAGCTTTTTTTTTTAAGTTCTGTTTTTGGTCCTCTAGGCTTGATTGGTCTGAATGTAAACACTGTGTTTTGATTTCTCGTTTGCTTTCAGGTTACCAAAGAAGACTTTGCCACTTTTGATTATATACTATGTATGGATGAGAGCAATCTGAGGTAATCACATTTTTAAAAGCTATTTCTCTTCAACTCATTTCAGTAATAGGCCAAGCAGTTTGTTCAAATAACTTTTTTATTACATTAAACTTTTAATAAATAGTGATGGTCATAATATGCAGAATTATTTATTTAGAAGAGTGAGAAATCCAGTCATTTAGAATTGAGTCTCATAGGTGTGTTTGATTGAGACGCACCTTTGGATAAGGACAAGTCTGGTATGTAAGGGACTCTCTGTTTTGCAGAAGAGAGAGTGTTCTTGCCCTAATGACTCATGGGCAGCACAGTGTTTTACTGTGTTTCTCATCTTACTCTCCTTTATTGCTGCCCCACCCCACCCCGAAAGAAAGACTGACCAAAAAAGACTTTTTACTCCATTTAAATTGTTGATTGCCTTAAACAATTTAAAAACAAAAGCTGTCAGATGAAGGTATTAGACAAAAGCGGCTCTGCACGCCAGAGACTCAGCCCACAAGTCTGCAGGCTTGCCCCGTGCTATCGCAGAGGAGCTGGAGGCACAGGGAGGTTCATCGCTTGCCCAGGTTCCCGGTTCAGTGGTGCACGTGGCCCACGTTAGGCCTCGGCTCTGCACGCGTGAGTCACACCACCACTGTGCTGTCACTTACGTGGGTTTGGCCCTCGGGACCTAAATCTGGGCAGCAAGGAGCTTGGTGGCGTTTCTGCAGCGGTGTGTGCCTGGCACTGGTCACCTGGGCCTCTCTTGTGACATCTAGGGTGGGCCATGTGTGTGAAAATTAAACCTAACAAACAATATGATATAATGTGCCGACGGTGCAAAGATAAGTGAATACAGTAGCATGTCTGACAGTTCAGAGGACTGTGTGACCTGTGCCCGCTGTAAGGCAGGCGCCAAGCTGCTTGTCACACAGCGGGTCACAGTCTGCCTGCAGGGCCCCCAGCGTCTGCCCACGCCGAGGGGACAGAGAGCAGCCCTCCGCGTGAGCACAGGGCTACCCTGACTGCTTCCCTGCTAACTCGTAAATGCGCCTGCGTTTAATGAAGAGAAACTCTTTCCTGGAGTCTCTGTTGTGGAGCGGACAGGTACAGATGCACCAAACTTACCTGGGTTTTCATTAAGTCCATTAAAATGCGTATATTTTGTGTTTGCTTTTCACGTGTTTGGCCTCATTTTTCTCACTGAATAGCTTATCAGCGTTGTCAGCAGCATCTTGCTAGAGACCTCTGTGTGGCATGTTTACTAGATAAATTTCCGGAAGTGGTTGGCATTTGGTGGTGCAGCCCTTGCCATCCCAGTCCTACCCGCCCCTCTTGTTTCAGCCCCGTGGCTTCTCGGGGAGGCTTTGTGCTCTGAGGCCTGCAGGATTCCTGTAAGACCCTGGCCTCCCCCTTGGAGGTTTGTTAACCAGGCCCCACAAAGCTCAGTGAGAAGGCTGAGGTGGGAGCAGACGGAGTGGCCAAGGGTCTGCTCAGGACACCTCCCCAGGGAGCCTGCCACCCTCTGGGACCTGGTCTTCGTGGCTTTTGGAGTTCCATCCTGTTGTCTTGCTCAGTTGCTGACCCTGGGTCTGTCTGAACATATGCTTCAGAGGAGAGTGCTAATTATTGTCCGACCTGAGGGTGCACATTCTGTGTAAGCCTGCTGCTGTTGGAGCCCCCTTGCCTGGAAGAGAGAGCCCGCTGGGGCAGCCATGTGGAGGCTGTGCCGAACTGCCGAGTGTTTGGTTTCCTTTTTAAATCAGGTCACTTTTGCTGGATTTTGATACGGATACTTCATAAAACCCTAGCAGATGTCCCAGTTTAACTGGAAGCCATAGATCAGAAAACTAAGTTCATGTTTCAATTTTACAGAGATTTGAATAGAAAAAGTAATCAAGTTAAAAACTGCAGAGCGAAAATCGAACTACTCGGGAGCTATGATCCACAAAAACAACTTATCATTGAAGATCCCTATTATGTAAGTGTGGTCTCACTTCCGTCCTGATGCTCACAGACAAGGGCGACGTACAGAGAGCCCGCGTGAGTGCCTGCCGTTGGGGGTCAGAGGCAGGCGCCCTGAAGACGAGTCCCTGAGTGTTCTTGTTACTCTCCCTTCTCCCTGTCCTTCCAGGGCAACGACGCGGACTTTGAGACCGTCTACCAGCAGTGCGTGCGGTGCTGCAGGGCCTTCCTGGAGAAGGTCCGCTGACCAGGCCGTCCCGCTGTGGCCCAGGCTCGTCCCCCCAGGCCATGTGTCAACTGTCAACAGTGTCCCTTCTGAGCCAAGGCTGCAGCCCTCCCTTCAGCTTACTCGCTGTTTCTCACCTGACAAAATAACTGTAGATGGAAATCAGTCTTTATGTTTAGCAAGAGTAAATAAAAAATCTTTGATTCAGATAGTTTATGGGGTAAGAGTTCCTTAGACTTTGCCCCAGTTACAAACCTCCCACTTTGCCCCAGTTACAAAAACAGTGGAACAGTGGAAATAGTGGAGCAGCACAGTGGAACATGATGAAGTGAATAAGACGTCCCTCCAGGAACCCACACTACCTCTCCCTCCGGATGGGCCCCTGCCTGCACTACCTCTCGATGCCAGGGCCTGGCCTCCAGCGACGCTGGTCGAGTGTCACGCGCTCACAGTGCCCACGCGTGTATTTTCAGGACAGGAAGGAGAGAGATTTGTGGGATTCACCTTTAGCACCTTCACTCCTTCTTAGTTTGTGTCTGTGTAGCTTATTTCATAAGGAAGTCAGCTTATTTGTTCCCATTTGAACCCCTTTGCCTCTGGAAATGTAATTATATCCAGGAGAAGTGTGTGCTGGTTTATCTTATGGTCAGTTTGGGGACTGTGTCTGCTTCTACATGCATATAATTGCCTGAATGCCAATTATAGATCACCTTGTGTGGGAAAAAGTATTAAGTTGGAAAAAGTCCTTTTATGTTGGAATACTTAAATATTGATATATTAAGTATTATTTTGTCAGTGCCTGGTTGTAGGGAAATATACATAATTTGTGCACACTTTGAAATAACTGATCTAAAATTCATATGAATGTATGTCAGACAAAATTGTTCTCAAATAAACTGGGGAAATTAGAAAAATACAACTGAGGTGCAAGTCTGGTGTCTGCCTGCTTTTTACTGAGAGGGGAGGAAGAGTCAGAACGCCTGGGCTCCCCTGTCTCTGTGTTTGGGGTGTGGTGTGCCTATCTGCTGAGGGTCGGGCAGAAGCCTGAGGAGCGGACCTGCTGAGCAAGCGCGTTGTTTCTGCCTGACTCATCTGTTCATGGGAGAAGATGGTGGCCCTCAGCCCTATATAGCCGCCTTGCCTCCCTTACCTTCAGCAGAGGGTGGGGCTGGGACCTCAAGAGAGACTCTGCGTGAAGGGCTGGATGAGGAACCGCGTTTCTCCATTTCTCCGAGTCTTCACCCGGGTCCATAGCTGGCCACCTGAAATCCTGGGAGCACTGAGTTTCAGATCAGTCTGAGTGACGGTCACTCAGAAGCAGGAAGAGCTCAGAGGCATGGCGTCCAGTCCTCAGTCTCATGAGGGTCTCAGGTGGGGGCATTTAGTCCTAAACTAACTTGGGCCTGAGGGACGAATAAGGCTGTCGTCACCCCAGGCCGTCAGGGTTAGCAGAGGTGAAACGCTGGGGAGGTTTGGCCAGAAGACTGCTACGTGAGACTTATCCTGAAGACTTGAGAGTTAGGTGGACTGAGGATTTGATAATGATAGCTCTAAAAAGTAAAGAATCAAGGGGAAAAGTTTAACCTGCAGCTAGAAAACAGGAAAGTAAAGTACTTCAGAAGCTAAACCCCAGAGTCTTGACCATTTAGTAATTGCTTAATAATCTCAGAGCAAGAGAATTTTTTACTCTTTCTGTTCTTTCATGTTCATAGTTTACTTAATGTTTATGTCTTACATGCGGATTATCACACAAATCCTCGGATTCTAGCTGACTTTGTCCCTAGGCTCTATCTGGGGCGTCCCTGGTGGCTCAGCAGTACAGACTCCACCTGCAAGGCAGGAGCCTCAGGAGCCGCAGATTAGAGCCCTGGGTCGGGAAGACCCCGTGGAGGACGGCATGGCAACCCACTCCAGTATTATTGCCTGGAGAAGCCCATGGACAGCAGAGCCTGGCGGGCTACAGTCCGTGCAGTTGCAAAGAGTCCGACATGACGGACACAGCAGCACAGTACATGTCAGGCTGTGTTCAGACCAGGGATCGTTTGAACAGAAGAACTCACTGCTGGATTCACTTGTCTTTAAAAAAGTCAGATCCAGTCAGATTTGTTCAAAACATATCAAATATCTACCTACAAAATATATCAGGTATACCTATAGAATACATCTACCTATAAAATACATCTACCTATAAAATATATCTACCTATAAGATCTGGAGCTTCTTGGAAGCTTAGTTGCACGTTTCCATTACAAAGTCATACAGGAAATACAGAGGCAAACTTACTTGAACTATTCACTACCAAATCACGTATCTTATGGAGTATGTCACCAATATAGTACCACTTCCTAGAAAATGCTGATTGTCCCTTACAAGAATTTGTAGCTTTCTCAGTTTATTTATACCTTTTATATTCTGTGACTTCTGCCAGTATTTCAGTCTCATAAAGATTTGTAAATCACAAATTCCCCAGATAAACTTTTTCAGAAGTAAAGAGTCACTCTGAAGACTTCACTGTAACAAACACTTCATTTATTACTTGTGTTTTATTTACAGTATTTACATATTGCACAGTATCTGCATACTATTTTACATTTATTTTACAAAAGGACAAATGAAATTAGCCTGAGCATGTACACAGATGTCTCCACACTGAAGTTCTTTTTTTTTTTTCCATGCAGCTCCAAATAATACTCTGGGAATTTAATTGTAAAAATAATAAAATATTAATACCATATGCTATATGAAAATATATTTTTAGATTCTGCTGACTCTGCTTATGTTTCTAAAGAAATATCTGTGATGTCACCTAATCAGGAAAAAAGATCTCTCTCTGCCATTTCACAGCATGACACATCAAATGCAGTCCTGTTGTCTAAAATGATGAGTGGCAAGCATTGCTGTCAGGCACACAAATTTACTGAATGTGTCCACATATGGTGTCAACAACATATGAAACTCAAAGGAATTATGGAAGAGTCTGTCTGCAAAAATAAATCTCTGTTCACGGGATGTGTTCAGAAGGCAGTGGGTTCTGTCCTGTTGGTCTCCAAGGCACTTCTCATGGGTCCTGGGCTGCTGCACGGCTCTGCTCACTGCAAAACAGACAGGCTTGGTCTCCTAAAATGACTCACACTGGAAGACCTATATGTTAAACTACATGTAACATCATCTACCTGTGATGCAGGAGTCCCAGGTTCAATCCCTGGGTCAGGAAGATACCCTGGCGAAGGAAAACTCCAGAGTTCTTGCCTGGGAAATCCCGTGAACAGAGGAGCCTGGCGGGCTACCGTCCATGGGTCAGACAGACTGAGTGACTGACGTGATGTGTGTCCAGACCTGAGGAATTTGAGTCTGCATGTGTTTCCCCGTGTTCCTGAGTCTTTTACTGTGGGAAGTAACTCCGTCCTGCTGTCACCACTGGCCTGCTGTGCTGAAGGAGTGAAATTGTCTCAGATGAAGAGAATGCTGTCAGGCTGAAGACGAGCGCAGTGTTGCCGGCGTCTGCTGTGGGTTCTCGGCAGTGCAGTCTAACTGACTGGGGTGGTCCTGGGCTGCTCAGATCAGGCTGCATTTTGTAGAATGAGGTGGATGCTTGCTACTTCTTTCCTCTGAAAATATTCCTGGCCTAAGGCCTTGAAATTACCCGAGGGGAAGCCCAGATCAAGGAAAGGGTGTGAGGGAGGCTGTATTGCCACGTGGGAGAGGGGCTGGAAAGCTTGACTCCTCTGGCTGGAGGAGATCAGGTTGTGAGGTTCAGAAAGAAGGAGAGGGCTCTGCTCTGAGATCATGGAGTGGAGGGGCTCCATGCTCAGGACCCCCTGAAACCTGACTTCCTTAGACCAGCCTTTAAGAGGCTGAGGTCATGGTCTGGCGTGGGAAGAGGCATCTCCCTCTGCAGGAGCGTCCTGACTTCTTCGTGGGTTAGGACTGCAGAAGAGGCGCTTGGGCACAACTTATGGCTTGCGAGCGAAGTCGGATGTTGATGCAGAATGTGAGCTCTACCCTCCAGGGGGTCAGGGCGACCCTTGACTGTCTACACTGTCACCAACCAGTTAAGCATTTGCAATTGGGGCTTAAAGCTTCTGGAATTGGAAGAAATTAATCTTTTAAAGTACTATAAAGGTATTTTAGCATAAGAATCTATATTCTAAATGACACCTTTCTTGGCCAAAACGAACATGGTTCCTGACAGTGGTGACAAGCGTGCTTCCTGACACGGAGCAGAGCGGGACCACTCTTGGGAGCCGAGCCACAGCCGCCAGGGCTCCAGGGGGCCACTCCTCCCGCCTTTGCACTCGGGCGAGCTGTCTCTGCAGGAGAGCAGTCAGGGGACGCAGGGGTCAGCTCACAGGCAGGGAGGCGGGGAGCCTGCGGCCGGAGTGGGTCTCTCCACTTGTGAGTAAAGGCAGTTGTTTTCCAAGGATGTGCTTGGTTCATCTTTGGAAACAGTGATGCTTTAACTATAAAGAAATACTTAATAAAAGCATTCTCATCTCTCCTGGCAGGTACTTTGGGAGACTTATAATAATCCATTCATTGTTTTAAAAATAAGTGTTCTGTTTGCCACGTGGGCAGTGGAAGAGAAACTGGACGGCATTCAGATGAAAAATGAAGGAGGAGGAATTTCACAGCTTTCACTTTAAAAAATGTGCTTTCACTCCTCCCAGATACGAAGTGTTGTAAGTTTCATGAGCCTGTGGAGAGTGTGGGGTCACAGCCTCCAGTAACCGCTTGTTTGCCTGAACCCCTGTTTGCTGGAGGGACTCCCGCTGGGGAGAAGCGGTGCTGTGGGTGGAGCCCAGCGCAGCACCCACGGCGGCTGCCCCGGGCACTCGCACAGACCTTGGTCAGCGTGGCCTTCGCCACAGAGAGCACCCCTGTTTGACTCACGGGAGACGCAGGGGCAGCCATCAGACGCAGGCAGACCCAGCATCTGGCTGGCCCGGCACACAAGACACAGAGGATGCCTGTTCGCAGCTGTTCCTTAGTGCCCTGACATCCTGGTAGAAGTCCACCTCAAACAGTGTGTCTCTAGAATCTGCATGGATACGGTCAGTCATATACTCACCTGTGAATGTCTGAATGAGAGCCTGTAAGTGGGTGAGCAGGACTTCACACATGCACCAAGCACGTGCTGAGGTCAGTAGCCAGCGGGCTGTGTGCAGATCAATGTGCACTCGGCCAGCACGCCCTCCTGGGACTAGGTCCCAGCGGCTGTCTGCGGTGCTACGTGTTTTACTGCTGTCCAGTATTTAAAGACATTTGGAGTATTCTGTCAGCCTGATCCACAGTAACTCTACTTTCGCTGAGAAAGACTGTCTCTAAACCCCCGTGAATTTTTCATGTCCCAGGCGCACCCCGTTGTTGGTGTGCAGGCCATGGTGACCAGGCCGCCAGCTTACCTTATCCCTCCATGCACATCGGGCTGACTGCCAGCCGAGTAAGAAGCCGGGCACACCTCTTGTAGTCTGTAAGTGCGGACAGATCACAGACCCTTGTCAGATAACTCAGCAGCTTAGATGAACAGCATTCACTTTAAAAACCATAGCAGCTGCGAAAGCCATTCATTCCTTTAAACACTCTAAATTCCCTGGAAGCAGTACGCAGACTGTCATCTGCAATCATGGCTTGAAGCTGCTGACTTAATAATTTATGGCACCTCAGGGCCATGAGTGTCACGTGACAGAAGATAAGTGATGTGACTGGGGGCCATGGCGGGCAGGGACGCGGACGTCCACACGCCTGCTCTCTGCCTGTTTGCTCCTCACAGTGGTTGCTGGGCTCATCAAAATGGCTTTCGTTTGCTTCTTGGCAGACGGTCTTCCGTGCCCTGTGTTATTTAACTTTTAGGTCACGTGTAGGCCGGGTCCCCTCTTGAGTTGATCGTAACATAAAGCCTTCCACACAAAAATTCTAAAGACAGTGGGTCAGCAGCCAAGTACCAGAGTGAAAACACCTGGCTGGACGATGGAGGGAAGCAAGGGCTGGTTTCTGAGTGCAGCCTGGCCTTCCTAGCGATCGTGGTTTCCTGTGCCATTCGTCTCATAGGTGCTGCCTCAGAGGACAGGCAGCTCAGCAGTCATGCCCACACAGGGATTCCTCAAGACAGAGTTTACTTCTCAAGAGTCACAGAATACTACTTAAAGACAGAAGAGTTCATACTCTTGGCCAAAATTCCGAGTGAATGAATAAATTGACAGCAATAAATATCCACTGCATGGTAGACAAGCAGTTTAATTCTTCAAAAATTACACCTGATAAATATTTAGAGGACATAATTTGGACTCAAAGGATGATCTGACAGCTGGAAGCAGGGTCACTGAGACTCCTGACTTTTTGGCTCTTCACCAGATGCACCACGTTTTTTAGGATGTGGTTTTCCTAAACAGACCATATGTGATACAGTGGATTGTATGAGCTCAGAGAAGATACTGGCATTTGACATATGCCCTAAGATCCCGAGGTCAACCATCTCCCTGCTGGAAAACATGTTCTCCACTCTGATGGCCACCTGGTGGGGGGTCCCCTTAAGGTGCAGACTTTGCTCAGTGGGTGTGATGGACTCAAAAGTCCTGCTCTTCAAAGGACCTCATCCCAAGATCACACCTTGAGTGAGAAGGTCTATTGTTCCTTCTGTCTGACCTGCCAGGATTCTGGGAACCCTTGTATGCAGCCCTGAACTGCACAGATGTGCCCAGATTCGGCTCCAAGCTCATTATGAGCTGGTGGAAGCCATGTGAGCAGCCACGCGTCCAGGGCACTGACCTATCTCCAGGTCCAGGTGTAGCCATGATGCGCCCTGATCCTGCCACCTCACCTTCTGGGTGACCAGGAGAATCGTGGGTGACTGAGTTATGTTAGCTGAAGAGGCAGCAAGTGTCGGGGGGGGGGGGTTCCTGGGGAGGGTCTGTGGATGAGCCTGTGGCATCTGCAAAGCCCACAGATAGCGCGTGTGCCGCTGGCCCTGTGACAGCGCTGACCGAGGCCACCGCCCCTCCCTCCAGCAGGAGCTCCCTGCCTTCCTGCTGTGTCTGGGGGTGGGAGAGCTCCATGAGGTGGCTCTGCTGCCTACTCATGGAAAGGGGCTTAGTGTTTTGAGCAGGACAGGCAGAGCTGGTCTGCTGCCCCTAAGGATGGTCCTGAAAACAGCTCCTAAGAGGCCTGACTTATTGGCACAGCTGTCCTCCTGTGAGCCTTAAAGGGATGGAAAGCTGTGGTCCCTACACACACAAAAATTGGTTTAGGGCTCTAGCACATGTCACTCTACCTACTAAGCTACTTGTCATCACTGCAGGTTTTGTGAAGAGCACAAGGAGCCACTTTTGGGGGAAATGAAATCCATTTTGTTGTAGATAACCCAGAAAGTTACAGCTGAGAGCCACATGGAGGGGGCATCTGCATTTCTGAATGAATGATGAAGCCAAGCAGAAGAGCAAAGTTTTGAAATAGCAGTAAAATTATTGGGTGATGAGGTTATAATTACTGGTAGAAACAAAAAGGCTGTGGCCAGGGCGGTGGGAATGGTCCAGACCCATCCTTCGATACTTTACACCCTATAGTAGTCATCTCAGCAACTCATCTTAAGCGTTTGCTACACTGTTAGAGTTGAGTGGATACAAGGACAGGCATGAGGCCAGAATTCAAGAAATGCATGGAAGAGTCCAGCCCATTCCAAGACTTCATTAATTCCAGCAAATGTAAACCATGTTCTGTTTGGCACTAGCTGCTGCTTGTCGTTATCTTCCTCAGTGGTCTACTCAGCCCAGCCCCCGACTGCAGAGTCAACAGGGAGTAAATATTAGCAAGTCTGGGTGACACAAGGCAGGCGCCTATTCACCCAGGTGGAGGGCCCAGCGATTCAGATGTGGTCACTTACATGCGGGGATGGTGCAGTCTCGGGTGTTGTGGTAAAGTCTGTGGAAGTGTTTGCTGCACTTTGGGCTGAAATACAGAGGACCTGGAATGCACAAGAAGAAACAGATAGTGAGAGCTCCTGGAGGCCAGTATCTGGGGAGAGGCGAAGGAATGAGCGGAAAGCTTACCTGTAAGATGTTTTAAAAACTTGTCTTTCATCCTTAGATCTCGAGGGACAATTTCTGTTTAAGGGAAAAGAAATAAATTATTAACTTGACCAAAAGAAGCATTTTCTCATGTGATCTGAAGTGGATGTTTAAAATTACTGGATATTCTGCTATAAACAGCAATCACAGCAGTCCCTTGATCGCTGTACATGGCAATATGAGGACGGGTGAGTGGGCACATTGTCCTCAAATCAGGTTCACAACTCTCCAAAATCCACTACTAACACCAATCTCCACCACCAGGAGAGAGTCAGGGACCATGAAGTGTGTGTGTGTGTGTGTGTGTGTGTGTGTGTGTGTGTGACGGTTATCTTCCAGTGAATAAATCACTCTAGACATTTTCATCTTGAAGACCTAGAGAATCAAATTCAACAATCTCTCAAAGTTCTAAGAAGAAAACCTGATATCATCCTTCAAACAAACAAAAAAATCTGCTATAGGTATATTCTTCTAGGTATTTACTTAGAAAAAGGGTGAGATTATGTCAGTACCACCTGTTGTGAAGGCTGATATGAATGCATGCAGACAGGCAGAACCGCGTAGAGGAGCTAAAAGCACAGTTCCCAGGGAAAGATGTGTCTGCGCAGTCCTAGCTGGAGTTGGTGACTAGCCTGACTGACATCCTTTCTGCTTTCAGCCTTGTGTTTGCTCTTTTTAACAGTCATCTGGATTCATTTTTACTCACCTGATCTGCACTGGTAATGTGATGGCATGTGGTCACACTACCACCAATTCTCCTCATTCAAAGAGGGAAAATTTCCATAAGAATCTTACTTGCAAGGTTTAGACATCTCCTAAATGTCAGTCTTCGTTTACAACTAACTTTAGTCAGTCTATATAAAATTGACCTTATCATATTTGACCTGATTGTGTCATGAAAGCATTAAAAGCTTGCATGCTTTCCTTGGAAATTTCCCAGAGGGCAGCCACTCTGGGAAGGCTCTGCCGTGGGGATGGGGGTGGGGGATTCTGAAACATTTCTGTCTTAGTTGAAACTGCTTTGCTGAAAATATTTCCATTTCCAAAATAACAGATGACAGTTCCATGCTGAAATTACCGACAACGGTAACAACTCACACGTCTTAGATGTGGATGAGGGGTAGTTATGTTATCTGCCAGGCATCATTCATGGAATTCCTATATCCTTTTTTAAATAAAAATATTTCCCAGCTTTTTTTAAACAGTAGAAATGCATTTATATTTTAAAACTACGTATGCGTTCTCAGAGTTCTATCTCCAAGCAAGTCCTGGATCTTCTAGCGTCCCCTGATACAGGACAGGCAGACCCGGGGGCTCAGCCAGCCCCACACGCAGGAGGCCTTTGCAGGCGGCGCGCTCGCCTCCACAGCGGGCGGGCGGGGACTCACCCACTCTCTGCTCCTCGGGGTAAACGTAGTCGGCGACCTCCCTGCGGTCCAGGATGTAGTCCTGCCGGCCCGAGAGCTGCAGCCTCTTGGACTCCCCCGAGTGGTACTTCCTGAGCTCCTGGACGATCTCCACGATGAGCCGCAGCAGCGTCTGTCGGTCCGCGGCCTCCCGGCGCTCCGCGCCGCCCCTGCCGGGCCCCGCCGCCCCCAGCACGAGCAGCAGCCCCAGCAGGAGGGGGCGCCCGGGTCCGTGCATTCTGCGCTCGGCCGGGCCGGGTGGGGTCGGTTCGCTCCCGGAGCTCGGCTCGCTGGAGGGACAGGGTGCGGGGAGACCCGGAGAGCCGGTCGGCAGGGAGGGAGGCGAGGCCACTCCCCTCGGACCGCGCGCCCCGGCCCCCGCGCCCCGGAGGACGCGCGCCAAGCCGGTGGAGGGGCGCCCCGCGCCGTCCGGACCGGGAGGGCCGCTGCGGGGCCGGGGCGGGAGGCTGGGCGGGGTCCGCACGAGGACGCCCCCTCTCCGAGGCCCCTCGCGGCGACGTGGAGAGCGCGCCGTGGGTGCCGCGCGCCCTCCGCGCCGGGCTGTAAGGGCCTCGGCCCCGCCGCGGCCCCGAACTTTTCCTGGAGATGGCTCATCGGCCGGAGCCCCGCGGCGCGGCGCCTCAACTTTCCGTCCCCCACGGGCGCCGAGCAGGGGCCAGCGGCGGCTCGGGGGCTCGGGCCCAGGCGTCTCCCTCAGGGATCCGCAGCGCACCCCGGCGAGTCGGGGGGCGGGAGGTGGGCGCCCTGCCCGGCGGCCGGGCTCAAGTTTCCAGCAGCGCCTTTGTGTGGCGGTCGCCCCCTCCTCCCTGTGTTCCTGATCTCCGCCGAGAAGCCCCCGCGACGAGACCCTCTCCCCAGACGCCCGCTGGGCCCGGTTCTGGAAAACCCCTTGCCCTGGGGAGGGAGCCCGGCTCGTACCTGCCCGGAGCCAGCCGCGAGGCCACCTGCGCGCAGGAACCCGGCCGGGTCGCCCGTCCCCGCGCCCCGCAGCCGTGCGCGTCCTCCGGCGTCAGTCCCCGCGCCCCGGAGCTGGCGCCCGGATCCCTATTCCATGCCCGGCGGCGCCCGGCCGTGGGGCGCACTGGACGCGCGGGGAGGGGACGCGGAGCCTCGGAGCTGCGGACGCGGAACTCGCGGTGGCTTGGGGTGCGGGCTGGCGGAGTCCGGCCTCGGACCTCGGGGCGCCTCTTATCCCCGCGGCTGCCGACGTCAGGCGGGTCCCCGAGGGCCCGGCTCGGGTCTTTAATTAGAAGCCGCCGGAGTGTTCGTATCCCCGCGCGGATCTTCGTCAGACACCCCCTTCACCACCCCCATCTCCTCCCCGTCTCCCCACCCCGTCTGCCCCCTCCCCCGCATCGCCCCTCCGCGTCTCCCCCTCCTCCCCGCCTCCCTGCCCCGTCTCCCCACATTCCTCGTCTCCTCCCCTCCCCTCCCCCCCCGACCCCCTCCTACACCCCCTCTCCCCGCGCACCCGATCCCCCTTTCCCCGTCTCCCCCATTTCCCTCCCCCTCCCCCTCTGCCCACCCTGCACCCCCACCCCGGCGGCCCCCTCTCCCATCTCCCTCCCCTCCTTGTCCCTCCCCTTCTACCCCCCCTTCTCTCCTTCAGTCTATTTCCCTCCGTTCCTGTCACTTATGACAGGATGAGAAGAAACGCCTTTACCAGGAACTCGGATCTGTTTTTGTCTAAATGTAGATCTCGGGCTATTAAAAAAGGAGCTGCCTGATTGCCTCACATTTAATAAGTCAACGAGAGTCTGTGTGTTTTGGGGGATCTGCCGGCGAGGCTGGGGACCACTCCCGGGAGCGAGGTCGCTTC
Source organism: Dama dama (assembly GCF_033118175.1). Lineage (NCBI taxonomy): Eukaryota > Metazoa > Chordata > Mammalia > Artiodactyla > Cervidae > Dama > Dama dama. The sequence goes on from NC_083696.1 coordinate 296,132, forward strand.
GCCCCAGACCGGTCGAGGGCAGGGTCTGGGTTAGCGCTGGGACCCCCGGACACAGCCCCCCGGCTGGACCGCGGCGGCCCCCTGCCACCCTCACCCGCCCGGCGAGCCCCCGGAGGACGGCGCGCTGGACCCTCGGCCCCGGGCTCGCCGGCTCTCTCGGCGACGCCCTCGGAAGCGCTCCCGGGCCCTCCGTCCAGGCCCGCGTCTTGCAGAAAGTTTTAGGTTGTAGGCAGGCCCATTTGTGAGAACTCAACAGTTTACCTCCTTTAATTTTTCTTCTTGTAAAATGTATTATCAATCAGTTGCGCACTTTCCCATTTTATTGGCCCTTTCTGGGCAAGAGCTGGACCTCCTCCAAACCGGCGATCTGGTTGGGAAAGGTATTCTCGGCGCAATACCCGCAGGGAGCGCGGCGGTGGGAATGGAAACCTCCGCCGCGAGCGCGGCGACTCCGGCCGGCTGGATGCGCCCGGGACGCTGCGGGCGCGCGGCGACCCCGGCCGGACTCCGCGCTGGTCTCCGCGTCTCTTCCTCTCGCTCCCTCCCGGCGGTCCGCGTCCTCAGGAAAGTGTTTGGCAGAGTCGGGTGGGGTAAATAGAATAGAGCTGAAAAATCGTGGTCATCTAAACGCAACCCCTTCTGCACACACACTTGTGGGGGGTATGTGTTTGAAGGAGATGGTTTGATTTCTCAGTGAACTTTTTCTTTGTCCAAGCAATGACTAAAACGTGAACTTTCTGTCAAAGGTACTCTAGAAAAGTAAAACCTCATATCAAACTGCTCTGAGGCAGATAAAAGAGGTATTTTTCCTTTTTCCCTTCTGTGTGTAGATGGAGTTCACGCTGCTCTTCGGAGAGCACCGCCTAGTGACAAGTCTTTCCCAGCCAGCTCTCAGCAGCATCCCTGCGCAGCCGGGTGTCTTTGGACTCCCCTCCAGCATAGTGGAAGCGTGTGACGTTTCTATGAAAAAATATTTTGGTGTAAATCTGTTTTTGGAAAAACATCTTGCTGCAGTGAAAAAAGAAATTAGCCCAATCTCATATTATTTTAAATTTGCATATAATCTTTCTTTCTAAATCTTACCGTATCAAAAGCTAGATTTTTTTTCTAAAAAATACCGGTAAGAACTATCTTCCACTGCACCCCAAATTATACCAGTCAAAAAAGCCTTGATAGTAATCACTGTTATCCTTTTTTATCTTACAGTTTTTAAATGGGACAGACAATGGATTTCTTGAATGAATGCTTCTAGCACCCATTTATATATATGCCAACACTTCAGCTCAGCTAATTAGATACTTAGATGTATAAACAACAGTGACAAAACTGGTATTTAGTCGGTCTTTAGATTCATGAGATCTGCCAATGAAGGCTCAGACAGTTCATGTGTTAGTTCATCCATTTTTGCACAGGCTGAAATGACTAGGTGCCCTCAGTTTGGATGAGCCTTTTTAACAAACTGTTTCAACTTCATAAAAGAGTGCATGGATTTAGAATATCTACTGAGCTTTTCCACTTGTGGTATTGCCAGAATGAACTTTCTGGAGCTCTACAATCACCAGAAATATGTGTGTTGTACAGACCATCTGATTGGCTAAATTAATTTGTGCTGGTTAAGGCAAACTGAAGTATAACATATGTAAACTGGATCACACAAAAATGTGGAATTGGTTTTGCAAATTGTTTATACTTTCCCCTATCTTTTGCGTGAAATGGTGGTTGGACTGGATGGTTTCTGAAGTCTAAAGCTATGTAATTCTATGATAGTTACCAGCAAAGTTTAAAAACAACAAAATAGAAGTTTCCTACAAAAAGCTGAAGATAATTCACTGAAATAATCTCTACAAGTTTCACATCTGTTTTTGGGCAAGAAGAGGTGATATATTCATATTAACAAATTTAACTTCCTCCTTTAGTAAGTGAACAGCTTTCCACTCTGAAGTGCCCAGAAAAGATAAGGGAGAAAATTACACAACAACAACAACAAAAATAATTTATTTTGCTAGATTTGATTTAGTTTTTTGAGAAAGCAATATTGGATCATAAAGGGGAGAGCTGCGTTTAACTTATATTTACTGGAGATGTACGTTGTAAGATGGAAAAGTGTTTTTTTGTAAACAGTGTGAAACTCCAGTGTTTCAGCTACAATCAATTTTCTCTTTCCCTCCAAAAGGAATATATTTTATTTGAGATAACTATTAACTAACTTCAGAGGCTTCCAAAGTAGGTATATGTTAATTAACTACATGTTTCAAAATGAATTGTTACATTTCTTCAACCATTATGCTTATCATTTAATAGTCTAACTAAACTCTTATTAGGGAGAAAACAATTACCTTTCATAAAGGATAACATTATGTGCTATAATGAAATACTGTTTAATGTTTAACTTTATCAGCTCTTTTATTTTCACTATTAATATGCTGTTAGTATCCTAGGCATGTACTAGAAACCATGCATTTAGGAAGACAACCTTTCTAACAGGACCAATCTTCTTAGTACAAATGTAATACATATAACATTGTTATATGTACATAGAAGTGTATATGTTATATGTCACATAGAAGTAACAATGCTACCTAGCAGTGTACTCTGGATTAACGAAACACAGCTTCCATGTAGTTCCCTCCCTCAGATGTGAGAAGGGGGACACGTCTAAAGACACGCAGGTTGTCCACCCCCTCTCCACTCCTTGATGGCACTCCTGAGTCTGCAGAGCTTCACTCATGCTGGTCCAGAAGGGACAGGGCCCAAGGGCCACTGGTGATGTCACTGACTGATTCTTGCTCAGATCTTTGTTGAGGGCTGAAGGGGACGCCCCTCGGGGGCAAAGCTTAAAGGGAGTGTGGACCTTACCTTGTTCCTTGGAACTGGTTCAGGTATAAAACCCAGCTAGAGGTGGTGTCTTAAGGCTTGCTGACAGGTTCTGTCCTTAGAGGTAACACTCTGGTACCTTTTGATGGCAACAATGAGAGTAAATAGAAATGTAGACACCCCACATCAAAAAAAGACCTCCTTATTTGGTAAATATGTCTCAAATTTGTAAACAGTCAGGTTTGCCCATGGGAATATCTGTATAGACTGTAGTCCTGCTGAGGAACAATGTGATATACCCACATCAGTCTATTAATATCTTCTGGATACTTTTTTCTGCAGATCAAACATCCTGATCAAAAGAGATATGTGTAATGATTGGGGTCATGTAGGCAATTCCAATGTGCAAAAAAGGTGCCATATTCCAAAGATATTTCCAAACCAAGTGGTACTTTTAAAAGTAAGATAACTTCTTTAACAGACAGTCCTTGTATTTTGGTGGCTTTTTGCAAGCCTGGGTCCATCATGTGGAGGGGCGCAGTCTCTCCCTTCTGTCACTCAGGGGCTGCCTTTCTTTGGGTCACAAGCCCCTGCTGGGCCCTCTGCCTCTGGCCTGGGGGTGGTGGAAGCAGGCCTGGAGCTGGTACGTGGTGCCCGCCCAGTGCCCAGGGTCAGCACCCCGCCAAACATGCCAGCTTGTCCTCCCACAGGATGGTTCAGATCACTGTGAGTAGCAGGAGCAGGCTCTCTTCAGAAACCTAAGACCTATTTTCTTTCCCTTAAGGAATTCAGGAAGCAACAGCTCCTAACCCCTGGCGTCGGGCAGGGCCCCCGTGCCCGCTCGTGGATGGTGGGGCAGGGTAGAATGTGTGCCAGCCCTGTTCTGCCCACTGCCATGCTCTGGGCAGAAAGGCAGGACTGCAGGGCTCGCTGGCCTCCCCGAAGGAGACCCCAGTCTCAAGATCTGTGCTTCAGCCATGCGGCTGTGCTTCATAAATTCTCGCACCCGGACCTTTACCCAAACTGCTCTTTTTGTGTGGAACCACTTCCTTCTACTCCTCACTTTCGTTGAAGAGCTCATTCCCAATTCAGACAGCAGATCTTCTGGGAACCCCCGGCCCCCACCTGCCTGAGCCTTGCATCTGTGCTTCTTCCTGTCACGGCAGTAACCTCACTCACTCCATTTAGTTCCAGAAATATCCTGCGTCACTTTTCTGTATCCTCTTGCAGCCATGAGCTCTTTAGATGGCCAATGTTGATGTCATATGGGAAACATTGTGCAGACAAAGTAAATATGTTTGAAAATATGAATAAAGATATTTTTATGTAATTTTTATGACAGATACTCAAAAAGTATGACTTAAATACTTGTCAGGAAATGGCAACCCACTCCAGTATTCTTGCCTGGAGTATCCCATGAACAGAGGGGCTATCTCTTTAGAAAGAGTCTGATCATATGGTAAAGCCACAACTAATACACTGTTAATAGGAAAATGTTCTATCCAACTTAAGCTATCTCATAAGACTTGGTAGGAAAAGTGATATTTGAAATGCACTTGAATGATGGGGTTGTCCATGGGGATGAGGGATGTGCCTGTCCAAGGCCACGGTGAGAGCACAAAGCCATAGGAGTCTGAGCGTGAGAAGGCTGGTGGGAGCAGTGCTGCTGACCCGGGAGCCCAGGAGGGTGGAGAGCGTGGCTCAGTCTGAGTCCCGCATCCCACTCTAAAAGTCTTTTTTTCTGCACTTCTTACAACACGCTGTGAAAGAGAGCATCATCCAAATCCTACAGTGTCTGGGGCAGCAGAATTTAGTGAATCATTCACAGCTGCACGGAAAATCTATAGTTAGAAAGTGGACTGAAACATCCAGAACTATTAACAGTCCATGTGACCAGCTGGCACTCAGACAAGCAGGTGAGGGCTATTGCCCTAATCTGAGGCAGCACAAGACCCGCTGCTTTAGTGAGGAAGACACGTGTGTGTGGTTGGCTTGGGGCATGAACATGTAGGAACGGTCTATTTGTTGATCACCTGGCCCTTGCTTGTAATCATGGGGACCTTTGAACATGGCAGCCCTACTATTTTGCCACTTTTATGACTCAACACATCAGACAGAGTGTTTGGGGTACTCGGTACCCTCCAGATGCAGGCTGATACCTGGTCCTGAGGGAACTCGGCTTCAATGACAGCAAACAGTGCTATACTTCTACCAAGGAAGGGTGATTCATGTGGAGAAACTTCAACTCATGCATTCAGCTGTTGTAAGTCCTGGAAAATCTGAGGAATTCCTCTCTGGAGAAATGAAGAGAGACAAGGCCATTCTGAATTCTGTGGACTCTCTCCTGTGGTATGTAGTATATGTTCATGGGGTCCTCAGATTTATATCTCACATGGATCCTGCTGGGGGTGGATGTAGAGAATAGACTCTGAGTGTTTGCCAGCGGCAGGTGGCCCAGTGAAGAGGCACTCCTCACTCCCCCCTCCCTCCAGGCAGCAGCTGTAGTTCGCGGGGCTATGGACCTCGCCATGGACCTCACCGTGGACCTCACACCGTGGACCTCACACTGTGGACCTCACACCATGGACCTCACCCCAGACCTCACACCATGGACCTCACACCGTGGACCTCACCGTGGACCTCACACCGTGGACCTCACACTGTGGACCTCACACCATGGACCTCACCCCAGACCTCACACCATGGACCTCACACCGTGGACCTCACCGTGGACCTCACACCGTGGACCTCACCATGGACCTAACCCTGGATCTCACACCGTGGACCTCACCATGGACCTCACACCGTGGACCTCACCATGGACCTCACCCTGGACCTCACACCATGGACCTCACACCGTGGACCTCACACCGTGGACGTCACCCTGAACCTCACACCGTGGACCTCACCCCGGACCTCACACCGTGGACCTCACACTGTGGACCTCACCGTGGACCTCACTGATGGTTCAGTGCTACATCAGGTCCCTGCCCAGTGCTGCTCTCATGCCAGATAACAGATGACTGAGTAAAAACATAAATTACAAAAGGCTCAGAAGAAGGAAAGAAAGAAATGCTGAGAAAGATGGGGTCACAAGACTTGGAGGGGAACCTGTGTTTCACAAGGTAGCAGGAGAAATCGTCTCCGAAGAAGTGTCGTTTGAACAGAAATCTGAAAAATGGAAACAGCAGTAGAAGTGAAAAAAGGACAAAGCCCAGGAATGAGGGTGTGGAGACGAGGCTGGAGAGGAAAGAAAGTCTTGGCTGCCTGAGAGAACTACCTCGTTTGCTTTCTTGTTTCATCACGAGGTCAACATGCCCAGTGAGACAAGTTTCCCCAAGTGTATTAAAAATACAGTGAAAAGACCAAATGCAGACTTGAACCTACATTAGCTTATTCATCTGTCCATTCAGCAAATACTGGTCTTGTGCCCACCGTGTATCAACAGTCTTAGCAGATTTAGGAACACTGCAGTGTGCAAAGTCTAAGTTCTCACTACTTGGCTTAAGAGGTAATGTTAGCCACTTAGAAAAAATAGGCAACAAAAAAAACCAAAGTTTAAACAAAGGCCATAAACTGCTCTGCGGCAGGGGACACAGTCACACCCCTGGCTGCCTCTCGCCACTGCCGCAGAAATGTGGACAGTGTCCGGTACAGCAGAGCTTAAGCCAGGGGCAGTGGGGTTTTCCCCACAGAGTGGGAGCATTTGAGTTTGAGAGGAGACAGCACCTTAAAAGGGGCACTTTGTTTAGCATTTTATTGCATTTATTTTACAAAATAGTAACTGGATATAAATAGCAAAAAGTAAATCCAGTTTGCATTGCTCAGAATCTCGGTTATCAGACTTCCTTCAGGCAGGCCCTGACTAAATGTTATCAATACCATGGCTTTGATGAGGATGTAACCGGTCTAATGGAGATCTGTGTTGGAACAACCTAGAATTGACTGGTGTAATTTTAAAAGCATTCTTAGTTGAAGTGATAGCAATAAGCAGTTTGCAAAGGATATTTTTTATAAAAATTAATTGATGTCCTATTTACAGTGGTTGACAGAGTTTCTTACTTCCTAACTGTGCTGATGCAGATCCTGATGAATATTTCTACTGACGAATTCCATGTGCATACCACAGTATGAAGAAATTCCATTTTCATTGTCAGCATATTGAAATTAGAGCGATAGAAAATGGTAGAAACAAATTTATATCAATTCCAAAGTCGCAACTTTCACTGGGTCCAGCTTTTTCCTAATATAATTTGTATGTACAGAAAGTAAAACAGCTCTTTACACTTTTGACTTCTATTTGAACCCTTATGATTAGCAGGTTTGTGAAAGAATAGTCCCATATGTAAGGGTTTAGTAATTATAATTTCCTCCATCTTTTAAAATGCACTCAGTTTTGAGAAACTGATATATAGTATGACAATATTCACTCTACAAAAGGCAAGAGCATTCAGATGAAAAATGAGTAATGGTATCAATCATTTCTATGCTTTCAAATGTTTGGCATCTGTAGAAATTCCATCTAAATAACTAGCTCATTTTTTAGAAAGTATTTTGGTAGAGCTGACCCTGAGAATATGCTTGTAATTACTTATGTGTATTCCTGAGAACATGGGTGAAATTTAAATTGAGTTGAATCCTAAACATACTAAGGGTGTTTGTTATTTAAAGAATCTGGTTTGTTTATTTTTAAAGAAATATATACTTTTTAAAATGAGGAAAATTGACATTCGTTATAGTTTTTTGCAAATTTTAATTTATTTCACTAAGTAGAAATAGATTTTTAAAACAATCTTGGATGCCTTAGGATTCTTTTGATTATTTCCTTACATTTTTACAATAGTTATTTTAATCCTCATATTTAAATTATAATAAGCTATGTAAGAACACGGTGGTATCTGCAGAAATACAAAGGCTTCAGGTTTGCCACTGTGGAATTCTGCATTTCTAAGCCTCTTTGCCTCCAAGCAGACTTGGCTTAACTTGAATTTGGGGCTTTGAAAGAGTCCATAGAAGTGCAATGCAGCCCATTTTCTTATTCAGGAAGGATTCATCTTTACTGTTGTCAGTCTTATTATCCTCATCGTCATCATCATTCATCATCACTTGCTGGAAAATCTTTGAAGGTCAAGGAGAGACCACTTGCTCATTATGCCACATTTTCTATGTATACTGTCCTTTCCAAAAATGTTGACTTATAAGAGTCAGATCAAGTAAACAAGCCTCAAACAGAAAAAAACCACCTTCAGCGTGAGGCCCTGAGTCCTCTCCTCTCCAAGGAGATGGTTCCTGAAGCCGTTTCTTAGGCTGGCGCTGGACCCCAGGTGCGGGTGGTACCTTGGGTCACTGGCCAGCATGGCATCCCCTTGGCATAACCATCTCCACACCCTTCACCAAGAATCTGCGTCTACATTTCAGTAAGACCTGGTGATTCCGCACACCTTAAAGGTTAGAAGCAGTCATTTACGTTATGCTAAACTCATTAGACCAGAGAAAGCAATGGCAACCCACTCCAGTACTCTTGCCTGGGAAATCCCATGGACAGAGGAACCTAGTAGGCTACAGTCCATGGGGTCATGAAAAGTCGGATACGACTGAGTGACTTCACTTTCACTTTTCACTTTCATGCACTGGAGAAGGAAATGGCAACCCACTCCACTATTCTTGCCTGGAGAATCCCAGGGACGGGAGCCTGGTAGGTTGCCGTCTATGGGGTCGCACAGAGTTGGACACAATGATGTGACTTAGTAGCAGCAGCAGCAAACTCATTAGATGATTTAAACTTGCCCTGTGATATCTGGATGTGGTCTGCATCCTCTTAGCTCTCTCCTCCCATAAGACAAATGGAATCATTTCTCTGCATTTCGCTTTTCCACTGGTTCCACTGGAAATGCACACACTTTACTCTGACTCTTAGTGTAGATAATCTACATGCCCTTCTGCTCTACAAGCACTTAATTTCTTTTACTCTGCCCCTTCCCGACCCCAGCATCTAGACCTCTGCGTTTTACCTTCAAGGCTGATCAGTCACACGATCTGTTCAGACCACCATCAAGACTGTCATGCTTGGCTACAGCTGACCTAAGAGCTGAGAATGATGGATTTAGTGATGGTTTTTTAATAATGAGAGGAAACTCAAGGGGGGCTAAAAACACACGTGCACAATGCATGTACACATGTGCGTGTGTGTGTACACCACACACATACACAGAGCCAGGGTAGAAGTTTTGGGAGTTGGTCAGTGGTTCTAGGACGTCAGTCCAACACCTCCGTCGTTTGTCTGGATGCTTTGTCCTGGTCTCACGCTCAAGGTTTTTTTCCCAGTCCCCAGTGGAGAGTCTTCCCAAGTCAGTGACTGAAGATATTGATAAGGGTTTACTGTGTGATTTCGTTCTGTTCCTGTTTTTGCTGCCCCAGAGCATACGCTTGTCAGCAAGTTCTAGCCTTTAAGAGACTGGGTTGGTGGACAGGGGAGCCGCCTCTGGTCTTCACTTTGTCTGCAACCCTGGATTTTTGAACTGAAAGCAGAATGCATGTGAAGAGAGCAAGAAGCCCTGCAGAGGCGAGTGTTCGGGGACTGGCTGGCCAAAGGGGGTGCGCTGCAAGAGCGTGGATCATGGCTACACTCATCTGTCATCAGACGTAGGAGGGGACATTTAATGACGTGATGACTAGAGACAGGCCATGGGAAACCACAGGGGCTTCCACCTCCCACCCCCAGAGCGGTGAAGGTGAGAACACCGCAGAGGATCTGGTTTCAGGAGAGACAGATCAGCTCAGGTGACTTCACAGGCAGGCAGCAGGGGGGTGACGGCGAAGGGCATTCTCCCCCTCCCTCTGCTGGGCTTCCTGCTGGCTGAAAGACCCTCGATAAGTCTAGGGCGTGTGAAGCAGAAGGCCGGTGGGAGCCTGGTGATGTTGTGGGTTTGCTGTTTATCTGCTGGGTTGCCTAATGGCACCTGCTTATTTCATGCAAAATATAATTTTCTATGTGGTCAAGCGATTGCAAGTTGGGTGTCCTGATCCATGTGGCCACAGGTGAAAGAAAGGAAAGAGAGAAAGTGAAAGTCACTCAGTTATATCTGACTCTTTGTGACCCTGTGTTCTATACAGTCCATGGAATTCTCCAGGCCAGAATACTGGAGTGGGTAAGGGGGATCTTCCCAACCCAGAGATTGAACCCAGGTCTCCTGCATTGCTGGCAGATTCTTTACCAGCTGAGCCACCAGGGAAATCCAAGAATACTGGAGTGGGCAGCCTATCCCTTCTCCAGGGGATCTTGCCAACTCAGGAATCAAATCGGGGTCTCCTGTATTGCAGGCAGATTCTTTACCAGCTGAGCTACCAGGGAAGTCCCCATATAACCAAACTCAACCTTAATACATGTTACTTTATCAGTGAAATAACCTACCACACAATCAACTGCTGCTACTTGAGGCTGCTATTGTTAACCTGGGTGATTCTCTTCATAAATTACAACTTCCTTGTATCTTCCTTCATCAAGAACTGAGACATCTTCATTTTAGAGACAGCACCATTTCTTTTCTTACCGTGTCTTTGTGTGGAAAACCCCATATGTTTTTCTTGTTGTTGAGATACTTGATACAATCATGTCAAATTGCATTGGAACTAGTACCAGTATTTCAAGAGCTTCCAGGAGCCCCACAATGGATATCTGGGCTCTGATAGCAGGGCCCTTAATCTAGGACAACTCTTTCATTTTCGCACTGAGCTTCTGCTTAACATTATACTTTGGAAAAAATTAAAGAATTTCACTGCTTAATAAAGATTGAAAATTACTGATCTATGGTCATGCTCTCACCTTTGTAGGAATGTATTCAAAAAAGTTACTGGAAATCCATTTTTCTTAAGATCGCACAGCTTGTTAAGTGGTAGATTTGAGGCCTGAATCAAGGCTTTGGTGTTCCCACTAGACTCCTAATTTCTTATGGTGACCTTTTAAATATGACTATGTAAACAAGATGAACATGCAAGCTTATTTTATAAAAACAAGGGTCGAATATCTGAGTGGATGTCAGTGTTCATGGGGACCAACTGGGCAAATGATGGGCAGGGGGCTGGGCCACGCCTCTCACAGGGCAGCAGGAGGAGGAGGTGAAGACTTTGCCATCCATGAGCCGGACCTTCGGGGTCTGAGCATCTCAGACATTAGGAGGCTGGCGGGGAGCAAGTCCCCGTGGTCTCCAGAGCTTGCTAGGACCCCTGGACACTGACACTAGGTGAAATGAGTTTTTAAGCTGAGGATATCTGGGAAATCTCAGTGGTGACTGATGGTCAACAAAATTCATCTGTCTTGCATGTATTTAGTATTTTCTGTTAGTTTATTTCTTAGTGTTTTCAATAATTTATGTAAACACATTGGTCCTGTATGGCCCAGTTTTTCTGAGACAGGGTGATGGGCATCAGGTGAGGGTCAGTGCGTGAATGATCAACTACAATGTTACTTGTTTTAATGCAGGTGCCCCAATACCCTTAGCCTCCCTTTGTTGCTATGGTAACCACTCTGTTAATTTATCCTTTCTGCCAAATGGAGCCTTAGTTAGCATTCAGTTTCAGTCTTTCTGCTGACCAAAGGACTTCAATCTAGGGATTTTATAGCCGGTTATTCCTTTGCTTGCAAGCATTTTTCTCTCCTGAATCTTTTTTGTAAACAGTATAAACAGTTACTTATTGTGCTGCATCAATGGCTAATCTTCACTAATACATATCTGAAAGTACAGTACGATACAGTATATTTAAAACAATTTTGCTGAACAACACCAGTGACCTGAAAACACCTTTTCACTGTGTTTCACTGTGAAATAATTTATTTTGATGTAAGGGAGTAAATCAGGACAGTCCTCGCACCCCATGTGCCTCCTAAGTGTTTGGAGACTCTTCAGGGGTCTGTTTGTACACATTTCATGTAAACAGAGAGACAAATACAGCACCCCCTCTCTTTCTCTCTCTTGTCTGCTTTCTCTCTGTCTCTGAATCTTTTATACACTTGAAAATAAGACAGTTCAGTTCAGTCGCTCACTCATGTCTGACTCGTTGCGACCCCATGGACTGCAGCACACCAGGCTTCCCTGTCCCTCACCAACTCCCAGAGTTTGCTCAAACTCCTGTCCATCGACTCGGTGATGCCATCCAACCATCTCATCCTCTGTCATCCCCTTTTCCTCGCACCTTCAATCTTTCCCAGCATCAGGGTCTTTTCATATGAGTCAGCTCTTCCCATCAGGTGGCCAGAGTATTGGAGCTTCAGCTTCAGCATCAGTCCTTCCAATGATTATTCAGGACTGATTTTCTTTAGGATGGACTGGTTGGATCTCCCTACTGTCCAAGGGACTCTCAAGAGTCTTCTCCAACATCACAGTTCAAAAGCTTCAATTCTCTGACACTCAGCTTTCCTTATATTCCAACCCTCACATCTATACATGACTACTGGAAAAAACATAGCTTTGACTAGACTGACATTTGTTGGCAAAGTAATGTCTCTGCTTTTTAATATGCTGTCTAGGTTGGTCAAAGCTTTCCTTCCAAGAAGTAAGCTTCTTTTAATTTAATGGCTGCAGTCACCATCTGCAGTGATTTTGGAGCCCAAGAAAATAGTCTGTCACGATTTCCATTGTTTCCTCATTTATTTGCCATGAAGTGATGGGACTAGATGCCATGATCTTAGATTTTTGAATGTTGAGTTTTAAGCCATCCCTTGACTCCCCTCTTTCACTTTCATCAAAGGCTCTTCAGTTCCTCTTTGCTTTCTGCCATAAGTGTGGTGTTATCTGCATATCTGAGGTTGATATTGATATTTCTCATGGAAATCTTGATTTCAGCTTGTGCTTCATCCAGCCTGGTGATGATTTTACATGATGCATTCTGCATGTAAGTTAAATAAGCAGGGTGACAATATACAGCCTTGATGTACTCCTTTCCCAATCTGGAACCAGCCTGTTGTTCCTTGTCCAGTTCTAACTGTTGCTTCTTGACCTCATACAGATGTCTCAGGAGGCAGGTAAGGTGGCCTGATATTCCCATCTCTTGGAAAATTTTCCAGTTTGTTGTGATCCATAGAATCAAAAGCTTTGGTTCAGTCAAAAAATGGGCCAAAGAACTAAACAGACATTTCTCCAAAGAAGACATACAGATGGCTAACAAACACATGAAAAGATGCTCAACATCACCCATTATCAGAGAAATGCAAATCAAAACCACAATGAGGTACCATTACATGCCAGTCAGGATGGCTGCTATCCAAAAGTTTACAAGCAATAAATGCTGCAGAGGGTGTGGAGAAAAGGGAACCCTCTTACACTGTTGGTGGGAATGCAAACTAGTACAGCCACTATGGAGAACAGTGTGGAGATTCCTTAAAAACTGGAAATAGAACTGCCATATGACCCAGCAATCCCACTTCTGGGCATACACACTGAGGAAACCAGATCTGAAAGAGACATGTGCACCCCCAGTGTTCATCGCAGCACTGTTTATAATAGCTAGGACATGGAAACAACCTAGATGCCCATCAGCAGAAGAATGGATAAGGAAGCTGTGGTACATATACACCATGGAATATTACTCAGCCATTAAAAAGAATTTATTTGAATCAGTTCTAATGAGATGGACGAAACTGGAGCCCATTATACAGAGTGAAGTAAGCCAGAAAGATAAAGACCATTACAGTATACTAACACATATATATGGAATTTAGAAAGATGGTAATGATAATCCTGTATGCAAAACAGAAAAAGAGACACAGAAATACAGAACAGACTTTTGGACTCTGTGGGAGAAGGTGAGGGTGGGATGTTTCGAGAGAACAGCATCGAAACATGTATATTATCTACGATGAAACAGATCACCAGCCCAGGTTGGGTGCATGAGACAAGTGCTCGGACCTGGTGCACTGGGAAGACCCAGAGGAATGGGATGGGGAGGGAGGTGGGAGGGGGGATCGGGATGGGGAACACATGTAAATCCAAGGCTGATTCATGTCAATGTATGACAAAAACCACTACAATATTGTAAAGTAATTAGCCTCCAACTAATAAAAATAGATGAAAAAATAAAAATAAAAAAATAAAATGTATAACACACTAAAAAAAAAAAAAAAAGCAGAAATGGGTGTTTTTCTGGAACTCTCTTGCTTTTTCTATGACCCAATGGATGTTGGCAATTTGATCTCTGGTTCCTCTGCCTTTTCTAAATCCAGCTTGAACATCTGGAAGTTCACAGTTAACATACTATTGAAGCCTGGCTTGGAGAATTTTGAGCATTATTTTGTTAGCATGTGAGATGAGTACAACTGTGCAGTAGTTTGAACATTCTTTGGCATTGCCTTTCTTTGGAATTGAAATAAAAACTGACCTTTTCCAGACCTGTGGCTACTGCTGAGTTTTACAAATTTGCTGGCATATTGAGTGAAGCATATTGAGTAAACCAGCATCATCTTTTAGGATTTGAAATAGCTCAGCTGGAATTCCATCACCAAATAGCTCCAGAAAAATGAAGAGGCTGGGTCAAAGCAAAAACAGTGCCCAGTTGTGGATGTGACTGGTGATGGAAGTAAAGTCTGATGCTGTAAAGAACAGCATTGCATAGAAACCTGGAATGCTAGGCCCATGAGTCAAGGTAAATCCGAAGTGGTCAAACAGGATGGCAAGAATGAACATTGACATTTTGGGAATCAGAAACTAAAATGAACTGGAAAGGGCAAATTTAATTCAGATGACCATTATATCTACTACTGTGGGCAAGAATCCCTTAGAAGAAATGGAGTAGCCATCATAGTCAACAAAAGAGTCTGAAATGCAGTACTTGGGTGAAATCCCAAAAACGACAGAATGATCTCTGTTCATCTCCAAGGCAAATCATTCAATATCATGGTAATCCAAGTCTATGCCCTGACCACTAATGCCAAAGAAGCTGAAGTTGAATGGTTCTATGAAGACTTATAAGAGCTTCTAGAACTAAAATGAACAACAAAAAAGGAAACATGAATCTTATTTTGTCCAAGTGTTTCTCCTGAACACTTCTTGCTTATCCAGACATCAGTGTTTTTCCTTGGCAGGTGGTGACTCAGCATCTGATTGGAAATCCATATTGAATGACATTGACCATTTGATTGAAGAACTTATCTTCAATGTACAAGATTTCCTCTACTAGAGGCTAAAACATCTCCTTTGTTATTGTTTAGTCATTAAGTCATGTCCAACTTTTGCAATCCCATGGACAGTAGCCCACCAGGCTCCTCTGTCCATGGGATTTCCCAGGCAAGCATACTGGAGTGGGTCGCCATTCTCTCCTCCAGGGAATCTTCTGGACCCAGGGATTGAACCCATGTCTCCTATATTGACAGGTGGATTCTTTACCACTGAGTCACCAGCGAAGCACTGAAACATCTCCTTAGATGATTCTATAAAAATTTCAACATAATAAAATGGAAACACATCAACTGCTTTCACTAATAATTGATGACATGATTCTGTGGGTTTGACACAGTGAATTGATTGCCTTAGAATCAATGTTGCATTGAAACATGACAATGTTCAGTGATCCAGGAATCAGTTCAGTTCAGTCACTTGGTCATGTCTGACTCATTGCAACCCCATGGACGGCAGCACGCCAGGCCTCCCTGTCCATCACCAACTCTTGCAGCTTGCCCAAACTCATATCCATTGAGTCGGTGATGCCATCCAACCATCTCATCCTCTGTCGTCCCCTTCTCCTCCCGCTTCAACCCCTCCCAGCATCAGGGTCTTTTCAAATGAGTCAGCTCTTCCCATCAGGTGGCCAAAGTATTGGAGTTTCAGCTTCAACATCAGTCCTCCCAATGAATATTCAGGGCTGATTTCCTTTAAGATGGATTGGTTGGATCTCCTTGCAGTCCAAGGGACTCTCAAGAGTCTTCTGCAATACCACAGTTCAAAAGCTTCAATTCTTTGGCACTCAGCTTTCTTTATAGTCCAACTCTCACATCCATACATGACTACTGGAGGAACCATACCACTGAGTAGACAGAACTTTGTTGGCAAAGTAATGTCTCTGCTTTTTAATATGCTGTCTAAGTTGGTCATCACTTTTCTTCCAAGGAGCAAGTGTCTTTTAATTTCATGGCTGCAGTCACCATCTGCAATGATTTTGGAGCCCAGAAAAATAAAGTCTGTCACTGTTTCCAGTTTCCCATCAATTTGCCATGAAGTGATGGGACCAGATGCCACGATCTTAGGTTTTTGAATGTTGAATTTTAAGTCACGTTTTTCACTCTCCTCTTTCACTTTCATCAAGAGGTTATTTAGTTCTTCTTCACTTTCTGCCATAAGGGTGGGGTCATCTGTGTATCTAAGGTTATTGATGTTTCTCCCAGCAATCTTGAATCCAACTTATGCTTCATCCAGCCCAGCATTTTGCATGATATACTCTGCATATAAGTTAAATAAGCAGGGAGACAATATACAGCCTTGCCGTACTCCTTTCCCAATTTGGAACCAGTCTGTTGTTCCATGTCCAGTTCTAACTGTTGCTTCCTGATATGCATGCAGATTTCTCAGGAGGCAGGCAATGTGGTCTGGTATTCCCATCTCTCTCTTGAAGAATTTTCCATAGTTGGTTGTGATCCACGCAGTCAAAGGTTTTCGTGTAATCAATAAAGCAGAAGTAGATATTTTTGTGGAATTCTCTTGATTTTTCTGTGATCCAATGGATGTTGGAAATTTGATCTCTGGTTCCTCTGCCTTTTCTAAATCCAGCTTGGACATCTGGAAATTCACAGTTCATGTACTGTTGAAGCCTGGTGTGGAGAATTTTGAGCATTACTTTGCTAGCATGTGAGATGAGTGCAACTGTGTGGTAGTTTAAACATTCTTTGGCATTGCCTTTCTTTGGGATTGGAATGAAAGCTGACCTTTCCCAGTACTGTGGCCATGTATGAGTTTTCCAAATTTGCTGGCATATTGAGTGCAGCACTTTCACAGTATCATCTTTTAGGATTTGAAATAGCTCAACTGGAATTTTATCACCTCCACGAGCTTTATTCGTAGTGATGCTTCCTAAGGCCGACTTGACTTTGCATTCCAGGATGTCTGGCTCTAGGTGAGTGATCACACCATAGTGGTTATCTGGGTCATGATCTTTTCTGTACAGTTCTTCTGTTTGTTCTTGCCACCTCTTCTTAATATCTTCTGCTTCTGTTAGGTCCCTACCATTTCTGTCCTTTATTGTGTGCATCTTTGCATGAAATTTTCCCTCGGTATCTCTAACTTTCTTGAAGAGATATCTAGTCTTTCCCATTCTATTGCTTTCCTCTATTTCTTTGCATTGATCGCTGAGGAAGGCTTACTTATCTCTCCTTGCTGTTCTTTGGAACTCTGCATTCAAATGTGTGTATCTTTCCTTTTCTCCCTTGCCTTTTGCTTCTCCTCCTTTCTCAGCCAATTACTACAGAAAGCATTTTGTTCTTAGCAGAAATGTTAACATTCTTAGTAGAAATGTTACCCTCCTCCCCCAAATAACGAGAGAATGGGAAGATTTCCTTAAAGTGGACCAGAGGTAGCCCAGGTTAGTCTGAAGAACTGGTCTGCTAAGTACACAGCAGTATCATTCAAACATGAAAATCCTGAGCCTGTAGCTTAAAATCTCAACCTAAACAATGAATTGAATGACTGCATAAAGTCTGCACGTTTTAAATGGTGATGCCCATATTCTGAAGTGACTTGCCTTCTTGGATTCAAAGCACTTTGTTTATTCTTCGTGCTTTGCAGCTTTGCATATTTTAATACCATGAAAGAAAATATGCCTACTTAAATATATTTTTAAAATTTCTTTGCATTTTTAGCAAAGTTCTAACCAGTCCAAAATGTTCAGCTCTGTTTTCTTTACTCCTATAAAGAGGATAACCGATGATGTTGGTAAACAGACAAATTTTGCCATAATTTAGCAATGAGAAGTTAGTTACTCCAATTTATTGGGCTGCTTGTTTTCTCAGATTGGCTCAATGCAAATGTACATTATAGCCAGTGGCTGATACACGTCTGACCATCGATGTGGATGACTAGCTCCATTTCAGGAAAGTAGTGAACGCACTCTGAATGCATTTCAGCTGCACGCAGTGCTTCGTGGCCTCTGAGAAACGAGGAGAACTTCACTTGGTGCTTCAGTTCCTGCCCGTGGACCTTTGCCACCTGTCTTTGGGAAGCGTCTTGAACATCCTCCTGTCTTAGGCGCCCCGGGTGCAGCCTGCAGGTGTGTGACCTCAGCTCTCAGTCAGACCTGGTGGCCCACCGGGGAGGGGCAGGGGGATGCCCCCGCACTTGGCCAGCCCTCCAGATGCCGCGTGGCTGGTGCAGGAGCACCTTATCGTGGAGGCCCTGCAATGGCGCCATGTGAAGCCTGGGGCCTGGCTCTGGCTCTTGGAGATATTTTCACCATCTTACACGTTTAGAAGAGTTACTTTGCTGCTTAAACCATCTGTATTCAGCTCTCTTCTTTGTAAATAAGAACAAAGATTTGGTGATTCCTATGTAGACTAAGAACGCCATGAAAGAGAGTAAGATATTTTTCCCATCAATGGTGAATTCAGGTTCAGTAAGGAGGACTCCAACCATATCCACACGACATGCACATCACATCTCTCTCTCTATTTGTCTATCTGTCCATCTATCTATCTCTCTATATACATATATATATATATATATATATATATATATATATATTCGTATAGACATAGTATGTTTGTTCAAAAGCTCCCCTAGTTCATCTGATGCTTGTGGTTTACAGAGCACATGTTCCAAATATACTCTAATGTTCCATGTAGAAGCTACTCTATAAATGCATGCTGTTTCATGAATAAAAAGTACTGTTCTTTGTTGTGGGTTGTAAACAAGAGAGCAGACCCTCTACAGGTGACCTTCCGGGGCCAGCGCTGTGGCTGCTGATACTCAGAGGGTGTGTCCCATGTGCTGTTAGCTACATGAGCTGGAAACACACATTCATTCTTTCAACAAACATCTGTGCCCTTAATGTGTCAACCACTGTTGTGTGTGCTGGAAATGCAGCAGTGAGTAAATAGAGAAACCCTGTTCTCATGGCATTTAATTCGAATGGGAAGGGCACGATGATTAGCAGACAAACAGAATAAAGCACATGTGTGTCAGATGATGAAACAGTATGGAGAGAAATGCAGCCAACAGAGAAGAACTGGGTGTGCGGGGGTCTGCAGTTCGAAGCAGGGTCAGAGGTCCCCTTCTCATTTCACGGGGTCAGTGTCACACATCCCCACTTACAGACACAGAAACCCAGTTCTAGGGCCTTAACGATGGCCCCCTCCCTGTGCCTCAAGGCAGTCAGGTAGAAGAATCAGAATTTAATCTTGTGAATCTAACAAGAAATTGAGCATTTAAAAATATGGAATGAAAGAGATACAAGATGAATTTGTTAAGGAGGAGAATGGAGGAGACATAACAAATGTGAATGCTTATACTCACAACTGCATCTTAAAATGAGCCCAGGTTTTAGACTTAAGATCCCCTGGGAGCCCCCGTGTTGCTGTCGGGTGTAAATGCTCTGTAGGTGTCATCTGGGCTCACAGGAGGGCCTGTATCCCTTCTCTGACCAGAGGGCAACACAGGCCCTCTGTGCTTGTCAAACATCTGGTGTTCAGCTCAGAGGGAGGAAAGGCACTGGCGGCAGGCAGCGAGCATTCAGGCTGCACTCGGTCCAAGCGCTGGGCCCAGTCGGCCATTCAGCATTTGTTCACTGAGAGAGTCTGAAAGTAGCATTTAGTGCAGCTCAAAAAGTCGCAACAAGCCTCCACTTAAGTGAGTCCAGAGAAAACAAAGGTTACAGAGCAGTGCTGGAGGCAGGACGAGGAGGAGGACAGACGTGGTTCGCTCTCCCACCCCTCACTTCCTCCGTCACCAGGTTCAGTGGCCAAGCCTTCTGCCTGTTGTCTCAGGGGTCTGCAGCCAGGGTCGAACCTGTTTCTCCCTGGGAATCTCTTGAAACAACTGCCGTCTACCAGGAAGGGTTTCCAGAGATGTGGTCGCTAGATGGGGAGGGCGAGCTGTATAGATTTATGGCCTTTGGGGTGTGTTTCTGTTCCCCAAATTGGAAACACACAGGGGCCTCCGCTGCAGCCCACCTGGCCCCGGACTGCCCTGCGTCTCCGCGGGCCTGGCTGCCTCTCCCAGACCCGCACACCTTAGCTGCTTCCTACCAGGATGGCTTACCTAAGGCTGCCTGAGATGCCGCTTTGGCTTCGGGTTTTAGCTTTTATTCCTAAGTGCATTTGTTTAACATTTACTGGATCTTTCCCCTTGGGCTTTATGGAAAGAATGTTTTTGAATTGAAAACAGGAGAAAGAAGGAAAATGATTACTTTTTGCACAGAAAACTGAGGTCACGCAATGTCTTCAAAAGTGAGCCTTACAAGTCTCTGCACCGAGACTTGTAACTTGTGGTCCATATGTGGCAGCAGGCCGTGGCCAGGGCCGCTGTGTTTCCGCTTCCTGAGGAGGTAAACACCTGGCTTCTGTAAGTCAGTGCCCTCCCTCTGGGGTGTGGAGGCAGGTCAGAACCCTCAGGGCATCTGCTGTCTGGCATCCTGTAGGCCCGCAGTGCACAAGGATGCCGGCCCTGGTGCCCAAGCGCTGGGCCTCCTGGTGAAAGTGTATGATCCTAGAGCCTCCAGCGCTCCTGGAGCATCAGCAAGTGAAGGGCAAGAATGGACCTGTTCTGTCTCCTGCAGACCGCACAAGACTGAGCTGAGTAGACACTCCGTGAATGTTTCTGAACGATAGAATTGATGCCTTTACTCAGTTTAATGACCAAGAATGGAAATTTTAGGCTTTCAATTCTTTCCAAATCAAAACTACTTGTATAGGTGATATTGAAAACACTCTACTAAAATAAATAGCTATTAATATTTAAATAGGGTTATAATGACGATCATAGAAAAAAATGCTCACAAAGTCCAGATTAATCAAAATAGAAATTAATATTCAAAGAGGAAATGTCTCTTTGATTGGACCTATCAGCAATGTAGGCCCCAAAAGGTACTATCCTCCCAATTTTTTATATGTTTCTAAGGGAGATCAGTCCTGGGTGTTCATTGGAAGGACTGATGTTGAAGCTGAAGCTCCAATGCTTTGGCTCCCTGATGCGAAGAGCTGACTCATTTGAAAAGATCCTGATGCTGGGAAGGATTGAGGGCAGGAGGAGAAGGGGACGACAGAGGATGAGATAGTTGGATGGCATCACCGACTCAATGGACATGGGTTTGGGTGGACTCCAGGAGTTGGTGATGGACAGGGAGGCCTGGCGTGCTGCGGTTCATGGGGTTGCAAAGAGTTGGACATGACTGAGTGACTGAACTGAACTGAACTGATACATATATTACATATACAACCCAATGTTTCCTGCATCAATAGTAAATCCATGCCCAACATCTAAGTCATGGTGCATGCTGGAGGGTCATGCATGGAGCTCACATGGATTTTTGACTCACTGCTCAACAGGTGTTTACCAGCGGGAAGGGCAGGTGTTCTGGGGTGGCTCCTTCCACTGTCCACCCTGGCTTTGGACATTGGCTGAGGGGCCCCGGGTGTTCCCAAACCACCCATCACCATCACCCTGGCTGAAAGAATTGAGAAAATGCTTTTCAGTCTCTGAACAGTGAGCACTGCGCGTGTTCTTCCGAGCAAGTCTGGTAGGCATCTTGTGGGGGCGGAGCTCCACTGACAGCATGTCTCAGGTGCTGACCGCAGGGTCCTCGCTCGGGGCAGGGCTCTGGGATCAGCTGCAACTAAGTAGCTTATGACCCTGAACTTCAGCCTCTGTGCCCTTCAAAGAGAAAAAAGGAGATGAAGTTAGAAGATTTCCTAGGACTGTTCACAGTCTGTGCAAAGTAAGCGGTTCTAGTTTTGTGACTCACCACTCATCCAAGTAAGTGGCGTTTTTCACTTTTCAACTAAATTACCTTCTGTTGTATGGGCAGAGCTGGCAACCCACACAAGAGTTGAGCTGGAGGCTCTAGTGTGATGAACACATTTGCTGTGATGGAATAAAAATCTGAGCCTGTCGCTACCAGCCTGTGAGTGGCAGGGATCTTTAGCGTGATCTGTGATCAGTGGGGCCACTGGGTCCGCTGGGTGGCCCTCGAGTCTCTGTCCTGCTGGTCAGGGCCTGAGGCTGTGGGGATGAACAGGGCTGCGGTCAGGCAGGCAGCGGCTGCGGAGGCCCTGGGCTTCCAGAGTCTCCAGCGCTGCATGACGTCTTTGACTCCAGAGTGGCCCCGTCAGGGTCCCAAGACCCAGCACCTCAGCACCTCCTCTGTGAGTCCCATGGTGCACGATCACTTGATGAGTCAGACCTGATAGCAAATTGCCCCAGACTGGCACCTAAGCCCATGCTGGCTTCAGGAGAACTGGTCTCTGTCATTTTGGTAAAAAGTTAACCCTATCTTTGCAAACAAAAATTTTGGGGGGCTTCTTTTCCTCTAAGATTCAGAGTTCCTATTGCCTTTCAACATATCAGCTTTGTTTTATGAGAGACAAACCTTTGCGTTTAGCAATGTGTAAATTTGAAAGTAGTGGCTGTAGTAGTGATAATATGAGGAAAAGTAGATTAAGAAATCTAATTTTTAAATTGTTTCACAACAGAACAACAACCAGATACCCATAGAATATGGTGTCGGCCAAAAAATGGGCCCATTTCAAGGAGCAGAAGCAATAAAATACTGACCCCCACCCCACCCACCTTGTAAAAGCTAACCCCGTACAGTATAACACCAGGCCAGCCTAAATCGCTTCACATGCCCAAGTGTAAACCATCCTGAGCACACGTGGCCCAGCGGGAAGGAGGGGCTGTGTGTCTGGCACCTTATATGTCCTTGTTTAATGCCAGGCAAGCATTCTGTTCCTGATACGAGACATCTGTTGGACGTATCAGGCACGTGGAGTGGGGCGCTGAGGGCTATGAGAGGGTCTTTCATTGGCACCAGAATGTAAGGACAAACCCTTAGCCACCCAAAATCAAAATTCAAAAAGAAAGTTGAGTTTTTCCTCAAGAAGATATTCTTAGCTTCTATTCAGCTCACTTGCTCATTTCCTTTCTTCCTTTGGTACCAAATAAAGGCAAAATTCCACCAGCAGCTTTGCGTGGCAGGCCACTGGCCACTCCTGGCATCTGGCCAAATTACTTATGCACCACCGGTACTCAGATTTTTCATTTCCCCCATGGTGGCTTAGCAAGTGACAGAAAAAGCACGGGATATAAACAGCCCGCACTGTGCTTGCAGGGAGGCTGGAGAGGGGCCAGCCCACCCCCACCCTGACCCAGCATCGCTGGACTTGACCCCTCTCTATTCAGGCTCTTCAAACTTCCTCCGCTTTTGGACACATGCAATCAATACAGCACATGCTAATTAGGAAAGGGTGGTTAAATCTGGGGTTTGGCTTTAGACTGGCCTTGGGTGGTGCTCCAAGGGCGCCCAGCAGCAGGGCTGACTTCTAATCAAAGGCGGGAGTGGTCTCCGTCTTCAGGAGCCCCCACCTCAGGTCAGAGTGCCTTACTCTCTGGGAGGTGGAGTCCAGTTCAGGGTGCTGTTGGCGGTGGGGCAGGCGTCGCAGACACACACTTGGGTTTCTGCTTTCCTACTTGCAATTACACAAAATCACAGCAGAAGATGATGTTTCCTAAGGCCTGATTCTCTGCACACATTTGCTTATCCAGGTGGCCTAGAGAGTTTGCGTGTAGTTTTGCTCCCAGGGTGAGCGCGTCCTCTGACCTCACTGAGTGAGACAGCCGCTTCTGCTCACCCGGTGCCTTTTGAGCTGAGGGCGCATGCGGGTTTTGCCTTGGCTTTGGGACCCCCACTTGCCTACCTGCCCTGCCTGCAGGGAGACGTCAGATCCCGTCTACCTGTTTATAGGCTCCAGTTAGTGGGTGCAGATCACTCGGGGCTATTTTTGCACACACCTTTCTCAGAAGGAAATCTGGTTTGTAAATGGCTGTGTTTGAAATGTCAGAATCTGCCAGCTTTCCCTCCTTCCTTCCCATGTGACTCGGGCAGGACTTGACAGTGGGTACAGCTAAACTTGCAGGAGGAAGCGGCTGAGTTGAGAGCCAGTCACTGCGGACATCACCCCTGTCTTGAGAGACGGTGTCCTGCGAAGCGGTCAGTTAGGAAGCAGCACACATGCCCAGGAAGGGTCAGCGGGGACGAAAGTCAGAGGCAGAGGAGCATGTGAAGAGCAGATGCTTCAGAGGAGCTTTCTTCACTCTGAGCAGAAAGGCGTGGAAAGTGGACGTGAGCTCCGAGCCCCCGAGGACACGGCCTGACCTGCCAGCTAGGAGGTTCACCCGGGTGAGCTCTGGACTGGATAAACCCGGGGCACGGCACGAATCCCTGGGCACCGTGGGGATGACTGTGACTTCAGGTGGGGAGTGTCCTGAGTTGCAGAATGCATACCTTTGGTAGAACACTTCCTTATATTTATATACAATATTTTAAAAAATAAGGTAAGAGAAGTTTTGTGAAAGTTTCCCTCAAGCAATCCATGCAAGTCCTCATACTTTACCAGGGAGAGTGCTTCCTGCAGGTGTGGACTCTGACCCTGTTGAGCTGGTGATCACAGAGGAGGAGGAAGCCCCGCCACCACCAGAGCCCACGGGCGGGCCTTGTCCTCTAGGCGCCGGGGCTGGACACGTGCATGCGTGTCCTCACCCAGGGAGAGGGCAGCTGTGACATGCCGGGTCCCTCCTCACTCATCCCGAGGGGTGTGCCAGCCACCGAGGGCCAGTCCCCAGGTGTAGAGGACGCAGTGCGGCAGTCAGCTGTGTGCACCGGTGGGTCTGGAACCCCAGCTTCCTTGTCTGTGAGGCAGGGAGGCCACCCCTCACGTGGACGCGGGTCTGCTGTGTGGACGGGGGTCAGCCATGTGGACACGGGTCAGCCGTCTGGAGTGGGTCTGCTGTGTGGACGGGGGTCAGCAGTGTGGATGGGGGTCAGCCGTCTGGAGTGGGTCTGCCGTGTGGACGGGGGTCAGCAGTGTGGACGGGGGTCAGTGTGTGGACAGGGGTCAGCTGCCTGGAGTGGGTCTGCCGTGTGGACGGGGGTCAGCAGTGTGGACGGGGGTCAGTGTGTGGACAGGGGTCAGCTGCCTGGAGTGGGTCTGCCGTGTGGACGGGGGTCAGTGTGTGGATGGGGGTCAGTGTGTGGACATGGGTCAGCCGTCTGGAGTGGGTCTGCCGTGTGGACGGGGATCAGAGTGTGGACAGGGGTCTGCTGTATGGACGGGGTCTGCCATGTGGATGGGGGTCAGCTGTGTGGACAGGGTCTATCGTGTGGACGGGGGTCAGCCATGTGGACACGGGTCAGCTGTCTGGAGTGGGTCTGCCGTGTGGACAGGAATCAGCAGTGTGTGGACACGGGTCAGCCGTCTGGAGTGGGTCTGCCGTGTGGACGGGGGTCAGCCATCTGGAGTGGGTCTGCCGTGTGGACGGGGGTCAGCCGTCTGGAGTGGGTCTGCCGTGTGGATGGGGGTCAGGAGTGTGGACGGGGGTCAGCTGTCTGGAGTGGGTCTGCTGTGTGGACGGGGGTCAGCAGTGTGGACGGGGGTCTGCTGTATGGATGGGGTCTGCCATGTGGATGGGGGTCAGCTGTATGGACGGGGTCTGCCATGTGGATGGGGGTCAGCTGTGTGGACGTTGGACGCGGGTCGGCCTGTGGACGCAGGCCTGATGTGCGCAGGACGACAGTGATGACTTTTCCTCTTTTCCAGCAATACTCGCGGGATGATCCTTTCAGTCAGGCCAAGAACTGTCATAAAGAAATTTTAAGGTATACTCAGCGTCTAAACTACCACTTATATTTTAGTAATTTAAGTTGATCTATTTTGAATCTGAAATTAGATCAGTATGAAAGCTGCCCCTCCTAGAGGGGGTGGTGCTTTACGCCCTAGTAGCTATGGGGGCAGATGACAACCCAGGGGGGCTTGCCGTGACCCTGGGCCCATGGGGAGATGTTCACTGGAGGCTTGGCCGCAGTGCACCCCATCTCGGGGGCTGACAAGGGCCCCTTGTCTGGGTCCCCACACAGCCTTGAGGGGAGAGGAGTTTCGGATCTGATGTGTGATTTCCAGGACCCCGAAGCCGAAGCAAAGAGAAAGAAAATGTGCTACTGTTTGGAGTGGCTTGTAGGGGCACATTTCTGGATTGAGGGGCTGCTCTAGAGCCATTTGAGGGTCGTCAGCCGGGGAAGCCCACGTGGTCCGGAAGCACCAGCTGGACGGGCTCTCTGGAGAGAACGCTTCTCTCCCCCGAGCGAGCACGGAGGGTGGGGGCGCCCGTCTCCCACCAGCAGTCCCCCCTGCGCCCCCGCCTCGCCCCTGCCTCTGCGCTGGGCTCTCCCAGGCCCTCTGCTGACTGGCCCAGCCCGCTACCTCACACGTGGGCTCCCACGGATTCTGTCCTCGGGGTTCGCAGGAAGGACATGTGAGCAGTTTCTAGAGGCGCATCCGTGCATCTCTCAGCTCCAGGGCTGCGCTGAGCTGTCTGGGGTGAAGGGCAGCCAGACACTGCTTGAGCAGGTGCCAAGCTCTGGTCCTTAACTGTCCTGGGCTATAAGCAGCAACCTTTGAGGACAGAAGCCCTACGAGCTAAGAAACACCTGAAAATCTTCCCGTCTGTTCCTTTTGAACCAGGGTTTTTTGAGTCACTGGGGTAAGCGGAGTTTTCGGTGGGGCTGGGGGCGGACTGTGGCCTGGACCCAGAGTCCGTGCACTGTGGGTGGTCCTTCGCTCGGGGAGTCTGGCTGCCTGTGCAACCTCAGATCGGGAAGGCAGGGCCAGTTTATTTCAAAAATATGTGGAGACTTACGTGAAGGATCCCTGGAGAAGGGAATGGCAACCCACCCCAGTATTCTTGCCTGGAGAATCTCATGGACAGAGGAGCCTGGTGGGCCACAGTCCACAGGGTCACAAAGAGCAGGACACGACTGAGCGACTAACACACATGTGAAGGGTAGCGTCCTTGTTTCTAGCTCCTGAATTTCCCATGGCCCCCATTTGTCTATTATATCAACCGTTTCCCCCTAAATCTCAGAGCCGGAGGAAGAGTTCCAAGTCCGGTATTCAGAGCAGTGAGCAGGTGAGACCGGGAGCGGCAGTGAGGTGACTGCTCAGCCTGGAGGGATGCACGCCCTGCGGAAGCAGTTTTGCTTCCTTCCTCCCTGGCGTTTGCAGGCTGGCCATGGGGGCTCCTGTTCCCTGAGTCTGTCAGCTTGGCCCCTTGTTCCTGGCACAAGACGGGAAATGGCGTGAACTGACTCTGCATCCGAGGGAGGTGCTGATCGGCTGTTGTCCTTGTCTGCAGAGCTCCAGACCTCCCAGGGCTGCACTAATAACTAGACTCCATGAAGATAAATGTGAAAACTGGTATCTGGTTCCCCTCTCTGGCTTAAGGCCTAGAGTCTGTTCCTTATGCCCCATGACTGTCGTGAGCAGCTGGATCAAGGGGGCACTCTTGGAGTGCCAGGCCGACTGGCAAAGATTCCTGCCAGGCCTCCATCGGCTTCTCTTCTATCTTGCAACACACAGCTCGAGTCTCTGGATGTTCCAAGTTTCATGGTTTGTAGACCCAGGGCCCAGAAGCCAGAAATCTTGTTTCCCACACCCTTGGACTGACTCCCACTGAACCTGGAGCTCTAACTATGCCAGGTCACAGGCAACGATTCTGTGGCTCAGAACTGATGGTGTCTTTAGCTACCCATCCTCGCCAGCTCCACCCTGACGTTGCTTTAGGAGGTCCCATGAGCACATTGTTGTACTGTTAAGTTTTTATCTCTCATGACTGAAAAGGCAAACCATATCTGTTTGTTTTTATTCAATTTTCCAAGTTTTATATAGAGTTCCTATAAATAAAATATCGTGCCTTGAGAATGTGAGGGCATGGAAACGAATGCAGTTTAACCAGCAGCAGTACCTAATATTCTAGTCTCCTGGGTGATTTCTTAGGGATCCCGAATTTTGTATTAGAAAATGATTCTCAGGCTCCAAAATGGCCCTAAACTGAAATTTTCATTTTTTAAAAAAATTTATACATGAAGTGTTAAAAATATCTGTGTGCAAAATCTTGTTCCATACCATCATTAATCAGAGCATGGGAGCTCCTACGAGGATTGATAACTGTGAGCTTAGCTTAGTGACTTCTCATAGGCCCTGGCAGTTTGTGTTCAGGTTTTTGATTCAGCTGTTTGATGAAAGTGAGCTTGAAAGTTAATGTTTATCATCAATGACATGTATCAATGATGGTGAACCTGTGAGGTATACATACAAGTTCTTTATATTTAGAACATTTATTAGCTAATGACCAATGATGTTTTTAATGGGGCGTTTCATTCTCTGCTAGAGCAGCCTCAGGGTAGCCATATGCATACAAACAGTTGACCTTGGACTGTGTGGGTCCACTTACACTTGGATGTTTCCCAAAAGTAACACTATGGGACCACACAGTCCTTGGGTGGCTGGCCCTCTGATGTGGAGGAAACACGGATACAGAGACCAGCTATAAATGACACTCAGATTAACCCCGTCTTGTTCAAGGGTCAGCTGCATGGGTTTTCCATGCATTCTGATGTTTAGCCCCATTAAGTTTTTCACAGAGACATTTTAAGTCCCTACCTATATGTCAACTGGAAAATAGTATTCAAAAATAGACATAGGTGAGACTTTTTGGCTGCCCAAATAAAGTACTCTAACTGATAGATTATTGAAGATCTTTCTTTTTTAAAAGAAGGGAAAAGGTCAAGAATGGGTAAATACATTAAAGAAAACATCAGCCTCTTTAAAATAAAAGTTCAGGTGGATAATTGGGGTCATCTAAGAAATCATGTCATTACTTAAATATGGACAGAGATCTTTGAAGTTGAACAAACTCAAATGAAATCATATACTGAATAAAATTTAGCAAAAGTGTTTTTGTTTGTTTTTAGCCAGAAATGGTCTTAACAGATTTTCTACAGATATATAACATGGAAAGAGTATCAGGCAAAGAAGTATTCAGACTGACTCAGAGATGAAACAGTTATGGGAAGTACAGTTAGAAGTCAGTTAATTAAATGGTAGTTAACGAGGTGGTGTATTAGCTGGCTTTTGGCTGTGTAATAAAATCTTGGCGGTTAAAGCAACGGCTGTTTATTCAGCTCATGGTTCTGTGGGGTCGCTGGTGTCCTTACGGCTTGAGGTGCTTTGACTGATCTGAACGCCCCTCATCACTTGTGCACACCTGGCAGGGGTAAGTGATTTTCCGCTAAGATTCTTAAACTGTTCTCCATGTGATTTTTCATTTTTCAGGGTAGCTTAGCCTTATTAAGCATGACAATCTTGCAATTTTGTTAAGTGTAAATGGGTCAAATAGTCCAATTAAAATGCAGAGATTATCTAAATAGACTAAATAGAAAATAAGACATATGCTGCCTACAAGAGGCTTTAAATATAGAAAATAGGTTGAAAGTAAAAGGACAGGAGAAGACTGACGTGCCATGAGCATAAGAAGGTTGCTGTGCTGCCTTTATACCAAAACCAGGTGTAGACCAAGTCAGAACCTGTTACCGAAGGCACAGGGGAACACTTTGCAAATATAAAATAGTCAGTTTTTCAGGAAGACATACTAATCATTAATGTGGATGTATCTAAGTGTAAACCTCAAGTCATTTCTTTTTATAAGAAAACTGAGAATGAAAGAAAGATAGACAAACCCAAAGTTGTAGTCGAAGACTTTTAACATCCTGTTCTTGGTAATTAATAGAATAGCTAGAAAAGACAAGCATATGGACATTTGAAACAATTATCAACTACCTTGGCTTATTTTCCTTTTACAGAACATGCCATACAACAGCTAGAGCGCGCAAGTGCTGTCCAAGTGCAGCTGGAACTCTCCCGGGTAGTCCACGTGCTGGGCCGTGAAACAAGTGTCAGTCACTTTTGAGAGCTTGAAATCTTGCAGTTTCTGTTCTCTGATCAGAACAGAATCAAAGGAAAGAGCAACTACAACAAAAGCTAGAAAAGCCCCCAAGTACTTGGAATTTAAACAGCACACTTGTAAATAACTTATTGATAAAGGATGAAAGCACTAGAAAAATCAGAAAATATTTGACCTTTATGAAAATAAATACAGTAATAATAACAGCATTTAGAGGGAAATTTGCAGTTTTAATGCCAATATTAGAAAAGACCAGTTGTTGAAACTTGTTCTATGTGTCTGCATAAGAAACTAGAAAAAGTAATGTAAATTAAATTGTATAGTGAAATCAAATAAATAGATGACATAAGTAAAACAGAGAAAAGCAAACAATAATGACAGAAGTGTTTTAAGGTGGTTCTTTGAAAACAATAGTGAACTGATTAATCTCTAGTGAGATGAATGAAAACACAAGTTAAGGGGAAATCACCTCAATTTCTACATAATTTTAGAAAGATCATAAGAAAGTATTATAGGCAAAGTTATTTTAATAAATTTGATAACATAGATGAAATGAACAGTCTTTGACAAAGAGAGTTTACCAAAATTGACACAAAAATAAATTGAAAATCTGAATAGCCATGTATCTAAAGAAAAATTTGAGCATTTGTATTGAAGTTTATCAGACAGCCTTAGTACAAAGACAGTAGTGAGCCCAGATGAATTCTGGAATAATGGGAGAAGTAATGGAAATTTACACAAACTCTTACAGAAAGTAGGGGAAACAGGAATATGCCAAACACTTGTGTTTGTGGTTTTGAATCCACACCACCCTGACACCAAAATATGACAAAGACATAAACATATGCATGTATATACATATGTATATAAGTACATATATACACAAATATTCCTCATGAACATAACCATAAAAATATTCAACAAAATATTGGAAATAAAAAGATAATATAACATTACCAAGTGAGATATATCCCAGGAATTCAAGATTGATTGAACTCTTGAAAAACCATTAATTTGTCTACATATTAACAAAATAAAGAGGAAAAATCATGTCATTTCAAGAAATGCAGAAAAATATTTGACAACATTAAAAACTTATTCAAGATAGATAGCAAATGCAAGCAAAGAATAAAAAGTAATTCCCTCAAACTGATAAAAGGGCATCTATGAAAAACCTGCAGATCAGTGAATGGTGAAATGTTGAAGGCTTGCCCTCAAATTAGGAGCGAGGAAGGAAAACCTTTCTGACCCCTTCAGTTCAGCTCTGCACAGGAGTACCTGGCCAGTGCATTCAAGCAAGAAAAGAGAAAGCCACACAGATCAGGAAAGAGAAAACAAAACCTTTAAATTTGCATGTGGCATGATTGTTTGTGCAGAAAATTCTAAGGAATTTACAAATAGCTACTGGAAATAATAAGTGAATTTAGTCTGGCCATGAGACACAAATAACCATCAATTTTATTGCTATATACTAGCATAAATCAAGTGAAAAATAAAACAAAAGTTTACTTAAACAGAATAAAAAAAGAATATAAAATATTCAAGAGCATATTTCATAAAAAAGGGCAAGAATTGTAACTTGGGATTAAAAAGGACCTGCATAAAGGGAAAGCAGCACTTTCACTGTTAAGAATTTAAATGCCCACAAGTTAATCCAACACAGCATCAGCAAGAACACTGGTTTTCTAAACATGTATAAATTAAATTTAACATTTATATGGGAAAGACCTGGAACAGCCCAAATACTTCTGATGAGAAAGAACAAAGAACTCCTAATTCCAAGTCTCACCCTGAAGACAGTCAGCACATACACAGAGGCAGTTTCATCAACGCAGGAAGCAGTTCAGAACAGACACTTGTGTAGACTGTAAATTGATTTTTGACAAAAATTCTAAAGAAATTAAATGGAGAAAGGTGTTTTTTTTTTAATGATGCTGGGACAGCAGAATAAATGTGTGGAAAGAACAACCTCATGCATACACTGTGGTTTTACACCAAACAGGGGGTTTGACTGCATTTTACTAATATTAAAATCCAACCCAGTGTGTGGGGATTGGGAAGCAGCTGAAAGTCTCAACCACTTTGCAGAAGTTTGGCGACTTCTGACACAGTAAAGATGCTGCTAATGGTTCACTGATACCACTCTGGTGTTCACCCAAAAGGCAGGAAAAAATCTGCACAGAAGGCTTGTTCAAAGGTGTCTGCACTGGCTTTGCTGTGAGCAATTCAAATCCCCATCAGCAGGAAAATAGATTTTAACATTACCATATAACTGGGCTTCCTGGTGGCTCAGATGGTAAAGAGTTCAGTTCAGTCGCTCGGTCGTGTCCGACTCTGCGACGCTATGGACTGCATCATGCCAGGCCTCCCTGTCTATTATCAACTCCCAGAGCTTGCTCAAACTCATGTCCATCGAGTTGCTGATGCCATCCAACCATCTCATCCTCTGTTGTCCCCTTCTCCTCCTGACCTCAATCTTTCTCAGAATCGGGGTGTTATATAATGAGTCCATTCTTCCCATCAGGTGGCCAAAGTATTGGAGCTTCAGCTTCAGCATCAGTCCTTCCAATGAATATTCAGGACTGATTTCCTTTAGGATGGACTGGTTTGATTTCCTTGCAGTCCAAGGGACTCTCAAGAGTCCAACACCACAGTTCAAAAGCATCAATTTTTCGGAGCTCAGCTTTCTTTATGGTCCAACTCTCACATCCATACATGACTACTGGAAAAACCATAGCTTTGACTAGACGGACGTTTGTTGGCAAAGTAATGTCTCTGCTTTTTAATGTGCTGTCTGGGTTGATCAAAGCCTTTCTTCCAAGGAGCAAGTGTCTTTTAATTTAATGGCTGTAGGCACCATTTGCAGTGATTTTGGAGCCCCCCCAAAAAATAAAGTCAGACACTGTTTCCACTGTTTTCCCATCTATTTTCCATGAAGTGATGGGACCAGATGCCATGATCTTTGTTTACTGAATGTTGAGTTTTAAGCCAACTTTTTGACTCTTCTCTTTCACTTTCATCAAGAGGGTCTTCAGTTCCTCGCTTCCTGCTTCAGGGTGGCATTATCTGCATATCTGAGGTTACTGATATTTCTCCCGGCAATCTTGATTCCAGCTTGTGCTTCATCCAGGCTGGCACTTTGCATGGTGCACTCTGCATATAAGTTAAATAAGCAGGGTGACAATATGCAGCCTTGACACACTCCTTTCCCAATTTCGAACCAGTCTGTTGTTCCATGTCGAGTTCTAACTGTTGCTTTACACCTGCATACAGATTTCTCAGGAGACAGGTCAGGTGATCTGGTATTCCCGTCTCTTTAAGAATTTTCCACAGTTTGTTGTGATCCACAGAGTCAAAGGCTTTGGAATAGTCAATAAAAACTAGATATTTTTCTAGAACTCTCTTGCTTTTTTGATGATCCAACGGATGTTGGCAATTTGATCTCTGGTTCATCTGCATTTTCTAAATCCAGCTTGAACATCTGGAAGTTCACAGTTCACATATTGTTGAAGCCTACCTTGGAGAATTTTGAGCATTACTTTGCTAGTGTGTGAGATGAGTGCAATTGTGTGGTAGTTTGAGCATTCTTTGGCATTGCTTTTCTTTGGGATCGGAATGAAAACTGACCTTTTCTAGTCCTGTGGCCACTGCTGAGTTTTCCAAATTTGCTGGCATATTGAATGCAGCACTTTAACAGCATCATCTTTTGGACACAGAGTATCTTTTCTTGGTGGAATCCAACATTCTCCTGTCGATGGTTGTCCAGCTGTGAGTTGTAATTTTGGAATTCTCGCAGAAGATGAGTGCACAGTCCTACTCCGCATCTTGATGATGTCTAGGTGGTAAAGAATCCACCTGCATTGTGGGAGAACTGAATTCGATCCCTGAGCTGGGAAGATCCCCTGGAGGAGGGCATGGCAACTGACTCCAGTGTTCTTGCCTGGAGAGTCCCCGTGGACAGAGGAGCCTGGCGGGCTACAGTCCATGGGGTCGCACAGATTCGGATGCGACCGAGCGACTGAGCATGGTAACACATCCAACCGTAGGCTGGATGTTACTCAGCAATGAAGAGGCAGGGACTGAGGGTACACAGCATGTGTGGGTGCAGGAGGTGCTGCGGCCTGTGTCCTCTCTGGCGTGAGCAAGGTGGGGCTCTGGGGATGACGGAGCCCTTCCTGCATCCTGACTGGTATGGTGGCCTCCAGGGACACCCGGATCCTAGTTCTCAGACCTGTGGAACTACTTTATGAGGAAGAGGGACTTTTGCTGATGCAATTTTGGACCTTGAGATGGGGAAATCATCCTGGATGATTTAAAAGCAGGGAGGCACAGGAGGTGGGAAGACAGCTGGGAAGAGATGTGACCGGGGGACCAGGGGGAGTAAAGGTTGAGGACACATCATCCTGAGGACAACGTCCAGGGGCCGAACAAGGCCAGGACTCAGCTTCTGCCCTGGAGCTTCAGAGGGAGGGCCTTGCCAGCACCCTGACCATGGCCGCCAAACAGTAAGAGAATAAATGCATGCTGGTTTAGCACTGCCCACCACCCTACCTTGTAGTCATTTATTCTGCAACCCCTGGAAATATAGCTGGCATGCTGGTGGAAAATTCTTCAAGAGATGGGAATACCAGACCACCTGACCTGCCTCCTGAGAAATCTGTATGCAGGTCAAGAAGCAACAGTTAGAGCTGGAACAACAGTTCAGTTCAGTCACTCAGTCGTGTCCGACTCTTTGTGACCCCATGAATCGCAGCACGCCAGGCCTCCCTGTCCATCACCAACTCCCAGAGTTTACTCAAACTCATGCCCATCGAGTCAGTGATGCCATCCAGCCATCTCATCCTCTGTCATCCCCTTCTCCCCCAATCCCTCCCAGCATCAGGGTCTTTTCAAATGAGTCAACTCTTCGCATGAGGTGAAGTGGAACAACAGACTGGCTCCAAATTGGGAAATGAGTACATCAAGGCTGTATACTGTCACCCTGCTTATTTAACTTATATGCAGACTAAGTACATCATGCAAAATGCTAGGCTGGATGAAGCACAAACTGGAGTCAAGATTGCTGGGAGAAATATCAGTAACCTCAGCTATGCAGATGACACCACCCTTAGGGTAGAAAGTGAAGAGGAACTAAAGAGCCTCTTGATGAAAGTGAAAGAGGAGAGTGAAAAAGCTGGCTTAAAACTCAACATTCAAAAAACGAAGATCATGGCATCCAGTCTCATCTCTTCATGGCAAATAGATGGGGAAACAATGGAAACAGTGAGAGACTTTATTTTCTTGGGCTCTAAAATCACTGCATGAAATTAAGACACTTGCTCCTTGGAAGAAAAGGATATTAAAAAGCAGAGACACTACTTTGCCAACAAAGTTCTGTCTAGTCAAAGCTGTGGTTTTTCTAGTAGTCATGTATGGATGCGAGAGTTGGACTATAAGGAAAGCTGAGCACCGAAGAATTGATGCTTTTGAACTGTGGTGTTGGAGAAGATTCTTGAGAGTCCCTTGGGTTGCAAGGAGATCCAACCAGTCCATCCTAAAGGAAATCAGTCCTGAATATTCATTGGAAGGACTGATGCTGAAGCTGAAGCTCCAATACTTTGGTCACCTGATGGGAAGAACTGACTCCTTAGAAAAGATTCTGATGCTGGGAAAGGTTGAAGGCAGGAGGAGAAGGGGACGACAGAGGATGAGATGGTTGGATGGCATCAGCAACTCGATGGACATGAGTTTGAGCAAGCTCTGGGAGTTGGTGGTGGACAGGGAGGCCTGGTGTGCTGCAGTCCATGGGGTCGCAAAGAGTCAGACATGACTGAGTGAACTGAGCTGATGCTGGTTTTATGACTATAGGCCTTTCTCAAAATGTCAGAGTGTACCCTTACCAGAGCTATGGGGACAATAAAATGGTCAATGGTTGCCTGGGGTTGGGGGCAAGGAGGGAAGAGTGGGGGTCTCACAGAAGACGTTCAGGGCAGTGGAATGCCCCGTATGTCACTGTAACGGTGGACACACATCATTACACATCTGCCCAGACCCACAGACCATACAGCCTAAGTCTGAACCCTGATGTAAATACTGGGCCATGGGCAGTGATGACGTGCCAGTGTGGGGTCTTTCTTGGTGATGAATGCCCCCTGGCAGGAAGTGGGGGGATGTTGGTAACTGGGATGTGATGTACATGTGGTGCGGGTGGGGTGTATGAGAAATCTCCACAATTCCCTCCCAATTTTGTTGTGGATCTAAAAAAAATAATTCTTTTAAAAATGTATCCTTGAGATCTGTATGTTTGTATGAAAAATTTGCTTCAAAACACCCACTCAAAAATAGCATAAAAAGAAATAAAAACATATATTCTACACTTAGACACAAAAGTATGTACATAAACAAAATGGGAGTCCATGATCTCTGACATGCTCTTCTGGAGGAAATGCAAACATGGTATTTTTTAAATGCCTTTTTAAAGTTTATTTTAAATTGGAGAATAATTACTTTACAGTGTTGTGTTGGCATCTGCCTTCCATCAGCATGAATCAGTCATAAGTACATATGTGTCCCCTCCTCTGGATGCACCCTCGCCCGGACCCCATCCCTTCCCCTGGATGTCACAGAGCACCATGGTGAGCTCCCTGTGTTACACGGCAACTCCCCACAAGCTATCAGTCTACAAGCGGTAATATCTATGATTCAATGCCACTCTCTCAATTTGTCTCACTCTCTCCTTCCCCCGCTGTGTCCAAAGTCTGTTTTCTATGTCTGCATTTCTATTCCTGCCCTGCAAGTGGGTTCATCAGTACCATTCTATATATACGTGTTAATACATGATATTTGTTTTTCTCTTTCTGACTTACTTCACTCTGTATTACAGGCTCTAGATTCATCCACTTCACTAGAGCTGACTGAAATGTATTCCTTTTTATGACTAAACAGACATTTCTCCAAAGAAGACATACAGATGGCCAACAAACACATGCAAAGATGCTCAGCATCGCTTATTATTAGAGAAATGCAAATCAAAACTATAATGAGGTATTACCTCACATAGATCAGAAGGCCATCATCAAAAAATCTACAAACAGTAAATGCTGGAAAGAGTGAGGAGAAAAGAGAACCCGCCTAGACTGTTGGGAATGCAAACTGACACAGCCATGGTGGAGACCAGTATGGAGACTCCTTAAAGAGCTAGGAATGAAACTACCATATGACCCAGCAATCCTACTCTTGGGCATCTACCCTGAGAACACCATAATCAAAAAAGACACATGTACCCCAATGCTCACAGGAGCACTGTTTACAATAGCCAGGACATGGAAGCAATCTAGATGTTCACTGCCACATGAATGGATGAAGTTGTTGTGGTGCGTATGTAGACTGGGATATTACACGTGGCATTTTCTGTGTGGTTCTTATTCTCAGTGGTTCTCAACCTGTCACATCTCAGTTCCTTTAAATCACAGCAGCAGAGTCGGGCCTTCACATTTACACTGACTTTTCCAGACTCTTCCTCCGTGCCGTCTGACTCGCCTCCCTCCACTGGGCGCCCCGGGTCTGCAGCTGCTGGGCCCCATCTGCTCAGGAGAGTCCGGCCAGCGCAGCGGGTGCAACGTGCCTGCCTCGGCCGACCCGCGGAGGGGGTCTGGGGGCTTGAGTTCCTTCATGGACCGGGCCGCAGGGCGAGGCTGGACAGGAGACTGGGGGGAAGGAGGCTGCGCCGGAGCAGGGTGATCTCAGAGGACGAGTCCGAGGGGACAGGGAGTGGGCGAGGGCCGCCGCCCTGGACAGCGGGCAGTGACTGCGGGGGAGCGTGGCCGCCAGCAGATGACCCTGCAGACACGGGGGTGAAAGCTGGTGCACCCCCTCAGGTAGAGTGAGGTGTGAGCCCTGGGCCCCCGCCGGGGATGCGCCGGTGCGGCCGGAAGTCCAGGGCTGGGCGCCTGGCGGAGGTCCCCGCGGGGCGGCCCTGCCTGACTCGGGGGCGTCGCTCCTGGGTCGGCCCTCAGGCTGCCGGCCTGTGGGGGCCCCTTTCTGTCTCATTCACAATTTACAGTGTGTGCTTGTCTGCAGTTCAGAGTGTAATAAAGAAAAGGTTTAAAATAGTCTCCGAACAGTGCAAAGCAGAAAGGACTGTAAAAGGTTAAAAATAACTTTGAACATGTTTAAAAATGTGATCGCTTTGCACACACCGTCTGCAGCTCGCAGCTGGCTGTGCCAACTGCAGCACTTGTGTGCTTGAGGCTGAGGGTGCGGGGCTCGCCTGGACTCTGCACCAGGCGGGCACACTCCGGCCACCCCCTCCGGAGGCCCCCGGGGCACAGAACTTGCTTTGTGGTGTTGTAGGGTGTTCTCCCGGACTGAGGTTCCAGTCTTTGTGTGCACATATGATTTTATATAAAGTTAGGCATTTTCTTATATATATATTTTTTTCCTTTGAAGCAGATTAGGCACCTGCATCTTTCCCTTTGATGGCCACTCTCTGCAGGAGCTGGTCAGGTATGTTGCGGAGGGGAGCTGCCGGGCAGGTCCCAGAGGACACGGGACTGCGGGACAAGTCTGGACTTGGCTCCCTGAAGGGGCCCACTGTACTGGGGACGTTCGCCCTCACACTGCCTCCTAGCTTGCCTTTTTCCTTCTTTAGAAGGGGAGCTGCTCGGGGACTGCAGACCCTTGGACCCACCAGTGGCAGTGTTCACTAGCAGGGAGGCCTGGGGGGTGGGGGCCTGTCTCCCTCCCAGGGAGGAAGGTGGGCAGTGAGAGCCGGCTGACCTAGGCCTAGGGGATCCCAGAAGGGTGCAGCTTTCCCAGAGCTCAGGGTCCCCCATTGCTTCATCTCCAGGGGGCTGCACTCCAGGGGGCTGGGACGCTGCAGGCGGGACTTGGGACACAGAAGCGCTTGTTCCTTGCTCAGTACTCCTCTCCTAACCATGAAAGGGCCTCGGTGATTACCAGGCACACCAGGAAACTTTCTAGCAGGAAAGACAACAACAAGCCAATCCACAGTTTGAAGAGTGCAAGCAGAAGAGAGCAGAAAGTAATTAATAGCATCTTCAGGGAGATTAGAGATGGTATGAAATGAGAAAAGGTGTTATCAGGCAGAGATACTCAGAGGACAACAGTGAACACAGACATTAAAAACACATGGAAGCGAAAGTGAAATCACTCAGTAGTGTCCGACTCTGTCACTATGGACTATACAGTCCATGGGATTCTGTAGGCCAGAATACTGGAGTGGGTAGCCTATCTGTTCTCCAGGGGATCTTTCCGACCCAGGAATCAAACTGGGGTCTCCTGCATTGCAGGCAGATTCTTTACCAGCTGAACTCTCATGGAAGCCTAAGGTAAAACAGTGAAAGAGTTGGAAACTACTGTTGAGGAAATCTTTTGGAAACTAGTGCTGAAAGAGGCAGGCAGGGCGCTGGGAAGGCGAAGCTTGGACAGCTAGTCCTGCAGCCTTCGTCCTAAATCAGTGACCCAGGGTCAGAGGCATCTGGGGGAAGGTGACCCCTGAAATAATCAAAGAACAAACCTCCAGAGCCAGATGACACCGCTTTCCAAATTGAAAGGAAACACCGACGGCCCAGTACAGGGATGAAGATCAAGCCAAAGCAAAGCATGATGCCAGGACACTTCAGGGCAGAAGGGAAGCTGAGCCCCTGAGACAGAGCACGAAGACCAGCCATTCACATGCAGCACAGAATCAGGGGCAGCCCATGTTCTTGTGAACCTTGTGCACCAAGGCCAAACTATCAACAAGAATTTGAGGTGGAATGTACAGGTCTTCAGACATGAAAGGTATCTGCCTCCTGATTGCCCTCCTGGGGAAGCCCTGGGACGTATGCTTCGTTGCGACCCGGGAGACGAGGCAGGGAAACAGGAGCCAGGGAAGCCGCCGAGGAGGAGCCTCCCGGGGCGGAGGGTGACTGGCCCTGAGCAGCTTGTGCAGCTGGTTTAAAGGACGCCCAGTGGAGACAGCTTCTTCTCAAAGAAGACGGGACTGAGGGGAAACTGGATGATGTGTCTGAAAGCCTAGAGAGGAGATTTGGCATTGTGTTACTTGAGTAACAACCAGATAGAAAACAAGGCGGTTCTAACTCCAGAGAAGGGGGAATCTACTGTAAAACACACACTCACAGTTCATTACATGTCCTTGTCAATTACATTTGTAATGACAAAACTGAATGCAGGTATTGATCTAAACCGAATTGTAAGGTGGCTGTTGAAGGAGATGGGAGCTCACGCAGAGCCTGCAGGGGAGAGAAGGGCCAGTCCTGACGGCGCAGGGTGGGACAACAGGGCTGGCCGCGCTGGAGGCTGAGCGTGGGACACGGATGGGAGGACATTGTACAAAATCACTGAGGCTGCCTCTGTGCACGAGTAACCTCCAAAAAGTAGAGAGAAAAGCTGAGAGTGAGCGAGGGCAAAACGCACTTGTTCACGGCAAAGTCGCAAATATGACTCGGCCATTAAAAAGAATGCACTCGAATCAGTTCTAATGAGATGAATGAAACTGGAGCCCATTATACAGAGTGAGGTAAGCCAGAAAGAGGAACACCAATACAGTATACTGACACATACATATGGAATTTAGAAAGAGGTAATGATTACGCTGTATGTGAGACAGCAAGAGAGACACAGGTGTACTGAACAGTCTTTTGGACTCTGTGGGAGAGGGTGAGGGCGGGATGATATGGCAGAATGGCATTGAAACATGTAAATGATCAAATGTGAAACGAATCGCCAGTCCAGGTTGGATGCATGATACAGGTGCTCGGGGCTGGTGCACTGGGATGACCCAGAGGGCTGGGATGGGGAGGGAGGCGGGAGAGGGGTTCGGGATGGGGAACACATGTACACCCATGGCGGAGTCAAGTCAATGTGTGGCAAAACCAATACAGTGTTGTAAAGTAAAATAAATAAATTAATTAATTAATTTAAAAAGAAAAAAAAAAAGAACTCGTAAACCAGGGTTGTTTCACCAGGGACTTGGCCTTCTTGTGCTTGGAGCACTAGCCAAGACTTCAGCACTATGCCCAGGGCCAATTTAAAGCAAAAATCACCCCAAACACGCACAAGAATGCAAAAATGTGGCCCTAAATATGCTGCCATGGCATGCCTGTTCACTGTTTACAGGTGAGACCTGAGACAGGAAGGCAGAGGGCAGCCTTGGGCGACCCTAGTTGGGAACATGGGCCTTGGGTGACTCAAAATTCCATCGCTCTGATTATGCCTGCAAATAGCCCCGAAAGCAAGTGCTGCAGGTATTGACTTTGTAACAAATTCTAGCAAGGAGGTGAATTTGCTTTAAGGTTTGAAACTAGAAGTGTGAGTCTTCCTTTTTTTGTTGTTGTTGTTGTTTGCTTCAAAATTGTTTTGACTATTTGGGGACTCCTCATATTTCCATATGAATTTGAAAATCAGCTTTTTCTGCAAAAAAAAAAAAAAAAGACTGAGATTGTCTTCAGTGTGAAGACAACTTTGGGGAGTATTGCCATATTAACAATATTAAATTTTCCAGTTTATAATAGTGGGATGTCTTTCCATTTATTTAGGTCTTTGATTTATTTCAACAATCTCTTGTGGTTTCAGTGTATAAAGCTTTTACTTTCTTGGGTAAATTTCTTTGTAGATATTTTACTATTTTGAATGCTATTGTAAATTTAATTTTAATTTCCTTTCAGATTATTTACTGCTACTGTAGTGAAACACAGCTGATTTTTGTTGTTGCTGATCTCATACCCTGCAACTTTGCTTTATTAGCACTGATAGTTTATTCTGGCCACGGATGAACTCTATAAATTTTCTATGTACAGAATCGTGTCATGTGCAAATAGAGTCACCTTTACTTCAACTTAAATGACTTGTTCTGTTTTCCTTCCCAACTGCTCTGGCTGGGACCTGCAGTACTACATGGCATTAGACGTCCTTGTCTTGTTCTTGATCTTGGCGGCGGGGAGGCGGGGGGGCACATTTCAGTCTTTCATTATTAAGTGTGATCTTAGCCGTAGTTTTCCCCGTGTCCTGTGTCATGCTAAAAACATTCTCTTGTACTCCTAGTTTGCTGAGTTTGTTTCTTAAATCAGCAAAATGTGTTGAATTTTGTCAAATGTTTTCTTTGCATCTATTTACATGATCATGTGCGTGTGTTCTTCATTCTGTTAATATGGTGTATTGCATTAACTGATTTTCTTACATTGAACTCCACTTACATTCCCAGGATGAATCCTACTGTGGAGAGTCTTTTAATGTTCTGTTGGATTCAGCATGCCAGAAGGGGATATTAATCTATAAAAATGTTCATATCAGCATTATGGTGTTATGTAACTTATATTGAGTTTTATTTGATGAGTCCAGGTCAAGACCTAAAGCTGAAGCTACCTGGTTAATGTTGGTTATACCTTTGCTAGTTGGATGCTTCATAGAGTGGAAATAAAGCGTATTGAGATCAACATATGGAAACTCTTTCTGTTTCTGGGCATTTCAGTTCCATACTACATTATTTAATATACCTGATCAACAAGTCTGTAATGCTGCGATGAATCCATATTGAATTTATTTGTGCTAATCATGCTAAGTCACTTCAGTTGTGTCTGACTCTGTGATGCTATGGACTGTAGTCCGCCAGGCTCTTCTCTCCATGGAATTCTCTAGGCGAGAATATTGGAGTGGGTTGCCATCTCCTCCTCCAAAAGATCTTCCCGATCCAGGGATCAAACCTGCATCTCCTATGTCTCCTGCATTGGCAGGTAGGTTCTTCACCAGCTGAGCCACAGGTTCAAAAAAAATTAATAAAACATTTGTCGTTGCTATCTAGCCTCAAACACAGAACATATGAACACATGAAATCTGATTTAATTCAAGCTCAGAGTCTGTTTTTCTCTTTTTACTAATAGTGACTTGCAATCAAATTTAGCTTTGAAATCCTTTCTCTAGTTAAATATGTCTTAAACAATTTTATCTTTCTTTTTGATATATATCATTGACTTGCTTTTTTTCGGTAGTATTGCCTCCAGCTATAGAGCTAATTTCCCTTATGGTGTTAGTTTCTATTTTTCATTTGGATTGCAAAAGTAATGATTTCCTTTGTTAGTAATATATAGAGTTTTTAATAAAAAATGATGTTATCCTTTAGTTATGTTTTCACAGGAGGCTTTCTAAATAATTGTGGTACATGTGTGTGAATTTATATTCATTTTCTTAAATTCATCTCTCTTCTTTCCTCATATGCTTTTGAAGATATTAAAGGATAAAGTTCCTATATTACATTTTAAAAAGTTGTCTCTTCCCCAAAAAATGAATATTCAAGACAGTTTAAAATTTCCTTTCATTTGCGATAATTACTTATAACATTTGATTCATCATAGTATACAATTTTTGCTATTAAAATAATTTAAATCGACATTAAATGTATGTACTTAAAATCTGTTTTCATTCACCCTATTTTTCATGATCACTTTGTCATTCCTTCTGGCATGAGCTGCACTGATTCAAGGCTAAGCCTCACTCATCTGATGTTCAGCTCCTCAGGAAGCGGGGTCTGTGTCGGTGCTTCCCTTCCTCCTCCATGTTCTTTCTTTTCTTGCTCCCTGTTTCTTCATTTCTCCTATTCTTTCCCCATCTCTCTTCCTTGCTTCCATGTTTATTGAATGAAAAGTCCTATAACCTTTCAGTTCAGGTCAGTTCAGTCGCTCAGTCATGTCTGACTTTTTGTGACCCCATGGACTGCAGCACGCCAGGCCTCCCTGTCCATCACCAACTCCTGGAGTTTACCCAAACTCATGTCCATTCAGTCAGTGATGCCATCCAACCATCTCATCCTCTGTCGTCCCCTTCTCCTCCTGCCCTCAATCTTTCCCAGCATCAGGGTCTTTTCCAATGAGTCAGCTCTTTGCATCAGGTGGCCAAAGTATTGGAGTTTCAGCTTCAGCATCAGTCCTTCCAACGAACACCCAGGACTGATCTCCTTTAGGATGGATTGGCTGTATCTCCTTGCAGTCCAAGGGACTGTCAAGAGTCTTCTCCAATACCACAGTTCAAAAGCATCAATTCTTTGGCACTCAGCTTTCTTTACAGTCCAACTATCACATCCATACATGACTACTAGAAAAACCATAGCTTTGATGAGACAGACCTTTGTTGGCAAAGCAATGTGTCTGCTTTTTAGTATGCTGTCTTGGTTGGTCATAACTTTTCTTCCAAGGAGTAAGTGTCTTTTAATTTCATGGCTGCAATCACCATCTGCAGTGATTTTGGAGCCCCAAAAAATAAAGTCAGCCACTGTTCCCCATCCATTTGCCACGAAGTGATGGGACCAGATGCCATAATCTTAGTAGCCTATAGTAGTGACTTTATACCTCCTTAATCTCGGTAACCTAAAGTCAAGTCTGCCTTTGAGCATGACAGGGTTAGCCTGCTGGATCCAATTGGATAAAAGACTTGAAGGCAGAACGCTGCAGGCATTTCCAACACTGTATGAAATGCTTTCTTCTTTACAGTCTCTGTATACTCTCCCTAAGGTATTTTGCAAAGAGAAAAATAGAATAACTGAGAATATAGTAAATGCACTTCGATAATCCTGGTTTATTACCAGCAGGTTTGATAGCTGCTTTCATTTCTGGTTGTGCCGTTCTCAGGTTGCATCTTACTTGTTTGGACCCTGAGGACCTTGGCTCGGTGTGAAGTCGGGAAAATGAGAGGGCTATCGGGAGGGAGCAGGCTCTCTCTGCAGAACCCACCTCCAAGGAGGCTGGAGATTTTCCAGGCTGAGTCCAGTCCAGCAGCAGCGTTTTAGGGACGTCAGTTCCTCCAGCCCCTGGGACTGTCTTCAGGAGCTCCTCAGAGTCTGGAGAACCCACAGTCACTCTTCTCAGAACAAGGGGTCACCGCATGAGCGAGTGCAGCCATCAGGGCTGGGGTCAGCCTGAG
This sequence comes from Dama dama, assembly GCF_033118175.1. NCBI lineage: Eukaryota > Metazoa > Chordata > Mammalia > Artiodactyla > Cervidae > Dama > Dama dama. The sequence goes on from NC_083696.1 coordinate 340,837, forward strand.
GTTAGAGGTGATGGCTATTAGACCATCCTGCTCCTGCCTCAGTTCTGCTTGCTTCCTCTAAGGATGCAGGCTTCACACCCCATTATTTTGTCAGGTGCCGTTTCCAACCCTGTGAAAAAACCCACACCACCCACATGCCTTTTGAAACAGGCTTGAATTCTTTCATGAAAATACACTCTGTAAAATGGGATCTGTATTTTTGGAAAGAAGTGTCCAGATTCTGTCTCTCATATCTAAGCAGGAAAGACTCTTTTTCTAAGCCTGGCTGAAGAAGAGAAATTATCTGACTAATCAAGAATACAATACTTAAAAAAAAAAAAAAGGAATGTAACTTTATTTGAATTCTGACAGGACAGTGGAGGTTGGAGCCAGGAAGAAGCACAGATGGAAGACCAGAGGTTGAATCCACCAGCTAGCCCTCCTCACTGGTCAGTTTCTAAAGAACCCAAATGTATTAAGATGCAGAGAACACAAATTATAGTGCACACAGTTTAATCTTATTTGGTGACTCAGAAACAATTCAGATTCTTGCTTCAGGGTTAGCATTACGAATATCAGATGACATTGCATTGTCTTACACTTGAGAGGAATCTGGTTTATCAGCATTGAGTGAATAATATAGCCCAGAAGATACAGCTATATGTAAAGTCCTAATATCGGCTTCTTCACTTAAAAGTTAATCCTTCAGTGTCAAAGGTACCAACTTCCAGCTACAAAATAGGTCCTGAGCATGTGATGGGGACTATAGTTAGCAAACTATGCTGCATGTTTGAAAACTGCCAAGAGGGCAGATCTGAAAAGTTCTCATCACAGGAAAATATTTGTAACTATGTGAGGTGATGGAAGTTAATCAGACAGCTTGTGGTGATCATTCTGCAGTATATACAAATATCAAATTATTATGTTATACACTTGAAGCTAAAATAGTGATATATGTCAATCCCACCTCACTTTAAAAAGCAAATTAAATAATTTTAGTAATTCCTTTGTCTGTTATGCTTAGTTCACATTACTTATTGGAAGAAACAATGTTCACCAGATAAGAATGCTTATGTGTTTCTTGGGTCTATTTTCAGTGTATAATTTTTGTATATTAGTTGCTGTAACATTATAATACTTTTATAGTTATTAAATCTTTAAACTACACTTTAATATCACTTGTACAAGTATCATCTTCAGTTTAGTTCAGCCGCTCAGTCATATCTGTCTCTTTGTGACCCCATGGACTGCAGCACGCCGGGCTTCCCTGTCCATCACCAACTCCTAGAGTGTGCTCAAACTCTTGTCCATTGAGTTGGTGATGCCAACCAGCCATTTCATCCTCTGTCGTCCCCTTCTCCTGCCTTCAATCCTTCCCAGCATCAGGGTCTTTTCCAATGAGTCAGTTCTTTGCATTAGGTGGCCAAAGTATTGGAGCTTCAGCTTCAGCATCAGTCCTTCCAATAAATATTTAGGACTGATTTCCTTTAGGATGGACTGGTTGAACTCCTTGCAGTCCAAGGGACTCTCAAGAGTCTTCTCCAACATCACAGTTCAAAAGCATCAGTTCTTTGATGCTCAGCTTTCTTTATGGTCCAACTCTCACATCCATACATGACTACCGGAAAAACCATCGCTTTGACTATACGGGCCTTTGTCGACAAAGTATCACCTTATTGTACTTCAAATAAAGTTTTAAAGTTAGTTTTTTATTTATTTGTTTCTGTAAGGAAATTTAGATTTGTCCAATTAGATTACGCAAGGAGAAATAATATCTATAATGTTTTCTTTTTAGAGTTTTTCTCTTTAGCAGATGACAGGTTTTGGTGATACAAGTCCTCCAAATCTGTGGGTGTGCATTCCTAGGTATTTTATATTACTTATTGCTATTACATCTTTTTCATTGTATTGTATAATATTAACACAGTGATTTTTCACATTATTTGTGTCTGAGCACCGTATTGCATTACTGATTTTCAATAGACACTTCTGAATTGCATGCAAGTAGTCATACGACCTACAAACAACACTGATTTGGCCTCTGCTTCCCCAGTTTTGCCTTGTATTTCTTCTGTTTGTCTAATTTCATTACATAGAACATCCAGAACAAGGATGTCAGTGGCAAATGATCAGAAGGAATGTGTTGGATTCAGAAAGACCTGGTTCTATCCCAGTCTTGCAGGAGGTTCTCCCCAAAATGTCCATTGCGTCTTCATTAAACTGGGAAATAATTTTGCCTCCTGGGTTGATGTAAATATTAGAGATAATTTTTGTCATTTTTTGGCTAATATGCCAGGCGTTGTATGTATACACTGTATAAAATTTACTTTTATATTAAAATTTTGTGATGCTATTGGGCATTCTTGCTTGTTTTTGATGATAAGAATAATCATCTTCGGTTATTCTTTTTTAAATATGAATTTCTAATATGAGTCTGACATTAAAATTTTTCATAATGGCTTTAATTAATTTGTTTTAGATCCAACTTAGTATACATAGATTTTTTCCATAAATAGATATTGGAGTTTTTACAAGATATTTTTATGATATAAAAAATGATAGTTTTTTTTCTTTTTTTAACCAAAGGATGTGATGAATATCTGGTGGCTCAGACAGCAATGAGTCTGGCTGCAATGCAGGAGAACCAGTTGCGATGCCTAGGTCAAAAAGATCCGTTGGAGAAGGGAATGGCAACCCACTCCAGTATTCTTGCCTGGAAAATCCCATGGACAGAGGAGCCTGGTGGGCTACAGTCCATGGGGTAACATTGAATCGGACATGCCTGAGTAACACACACACACACATACATACACACACACACACACACACACACACACACATTAATATTAAACCATCCTTGAAGTTTGATATAAATGCTAAAGGTCAAAATGCATAAGTATGTTAAAGTACTTGTTATTAAGTTATTAAATATATTATATGTATATCTCTAAAATAGAAAATATCCTTTTCCATAACTATATTTTAATGTTGTGATTTTATATATTATTTTCTTGATACTCATAATTATTTTATTGCTTATTTGTAAAGGATTAGCATTTAAATTGTATTACTTATATTATTTTTTGTATCCTAATTCCTTATTTTTTGTTTTTATTATTTTTCTAACCATTATCTTTATTTTTATTAATTGCACGCTTACTTTATTTTTATTTTTTAAAATTAATAACAAAACATTGTGGGCCAGTGTTTTGGACACTACTTATTGGCTGTATAATTTATTAACTGATTATTTTCATTAAAATTACTTTAGCCCATGTTCCTCAAACTGTCAAATTAAATTTCCTGATTTTCCATCACTTTAAATAGGAGTCATTTTATGGTGCATTCTGTCAGTCTGCTCAGGCCCCATAACAAAATACCACAGACTTGGTGCCTAAACATCAGGAACATTTCCTCTCACTTCTGGGGCTAAAAGTCCCAGACTCAGTGCCAGCAGGTGGGTTTGACAGGACCTCCCCCTGGTTTGTGGGTGGCTACTGCTGTGTCCACGTGGGCTTCCCTCTGTGGGCATCCTGGTGCTTCTGACTCTTTCAGGGGAAACAAGTCATATGGGATTAAGGTCACACTCTATGGTATTATTCAACCTAATTACCCTCAGAGATATGTATGCAGGTCAAGAAGCGACAGTTAGAATCGGACATGGAACAACAGCTGGTTCCAAATTGGGAAAGGAGTACATCAAGGCTGCATATTGTCACCCTGCTTATTTAACTTATATGCAGAGTACATCATGAGAAACGCTGGGCTGGAGGAAGCACAAGCTGGAATCAAGACTGCCGGGAGAAATATCAATAACCTCAGATATGCAGATGACACCACCGTTATGGCAGAAAGTGAAGAACTAAAGAGCCTCTTGATGAAAGTGAAAGAGGAGCGTGAGAAAGCTGGTTTAAAACTCAGTTTTAAAAAAACCAAGATCATGGTATCCTGTCCTGTCACTTCATGGAAAATAGAAGGGAAAAAAGTGGAAGCAGTGACAGACTTTATTTTCCTGGGCTCCAAAATCACTGCAGATGGTGATTGCAGCCGTGAAATTAAAAGATGCTAGCTCCTTGGAAGGAAAGTTATAACAAACCTAGACAGCATATTAAAAAGCAGAGACATCATTTTGCCAGAAAAAGTCTGTCTAGTCAAATCTATGGTTTTTCCAGTAGTCATGTATGGATGTGATATTTGGACCATAAAGAAAACTGAGTGCCGAAGAATTGATACCTTTGAACTATGATGTTGGAGAAGACTCTTGAGAGTCCCTTGGACTGCAAGGAAATCAAACCAGTCCATCCTAAAGGAAATCAGTCCTGAATGTTCATTGGAAGGACTGATGCTGAAGCTGAAACTCCAATACTTTGGCCACCTGATGCAAAGAGCTGACTCATCTGAAAGGACCCTGACGCTGGGAAAGATTGAAGGCAAGAGGAGAAGGGGACGACAGAGGATGAGATGGTTGGATGGCATCACCGATTCAGTGGACATGAATTTGAGCAAACTTCAGGAGATAGTGAAGGACAGGAAAGCCAGGTGACTGCAGTCCATGGGGTCGCAAGTAGTCCGACATGACTCAGTGACTGAACAACAACCCCCGGAAAGGCTTGTCTGAAAGGCTTGTCTCCAGATGTGGTCATGTTGGTTGTTGGGACTCCAGCCTGTGGATCTCTGTATGTGTGAGTGCTCAATCGTGTCTGACTCTTGCAACCCCAGGGACTATAGCCCTCCAGGCTTCTCTGTCCATGGAATTTTTCAGGCAATATTACTAGAGTGGATTGCCATCTCATACTCTTGGTTCAGTTCAGTTCAGTCACTCAGTCATGTCCACCTCTTTGCGACTGCATGAACTGCAGCATGTCAGGCCTCCCTGTCCATCACCAACTCCCGGAGTCTACCCAAGCTCATGTCCATTGAGCCAGTGATGCCATGAAACCATCTCATGCTCTGTCGCCCCCTTCTCCTCCTGCCCTCAATCTTTCCCAGCATTAGGGTATTTTCAAATGAGTCAGTTCTTTGCAGCAGGTGGCCAAAGTATTGGACTTTCAGCTTCAGCATCAGTCCTTCCAGTGAACATCCAGGACTGATTTCGTTTAGAATGGACTGGCTGTATCTCCTTGCAGTCCAAGGGACTGTCAAGAGTCTTCTCCAACACCACAGTTCAAAAGCATCAATTCTTCGGCGTTCAGCTTTCTTCACAGTCCACCTCTCACATCCATACATGACCACTGCAGAAACCATAGCTTTAACTAGATGGACCTTTGTTGGCAAAGTGATGTCTCTGCTTTTTAATATGCTGTCTAGGTTGGTCATAGCTTTTCTTCCAAGAAGTAAGCATCTTTTAATTTCATGGCTGCAATCACCATCTGCAGTGATTTTGGAGCCCAAGAAAATAAAGTCTGTCACTATTTCCATTGTTTCCCCATCTATGTGCCATGAAGTGATGGGACTGGATGCCATGATCTTCATTTTTTTAATGTTGTGTTTTAAGCCAGCTTTTTCATTCTCCTCTTTCACTTTTATCAAGAGACTCTTCAGTTCCTCTTCACTTTCTTCCATGAGAGTGGTGCTGTCTACATACCTGAGGTTATTGATATTTCATACCCTAGGGAATCTTCCCGACCCAGGGATCGAACCTGCATCTCTTGTGTCTCCTGCATTGGCAGGTAGGTTCTTTACCACTAATGCCACCTAGGAAGCCCTGAACTGGAAATGGGAGGGGACACAATTCCACCCCTAACATAAACCACTCTTCTAGGTCTGTGACTGAAAAATCTTTTTGATGTCCAAGTCTGTTTTGTGAGCAGGTTTATGTTCAGGTGGTTTCAGTACTTACTGGTAATCTCTTTATATCTCAGTTTTCTGTTCCTGGACTCGTCACTTGGTTGGAGTCCCTCCTTGAGGAGGGGTCCTTGAGGGGAACCACTTTGAACTCTGCTATTCTGCTTATTAGATGAAATGCACCTTGATCATTAAAAAAACATGAAAAATATGTTCTCCCTCAGGTTTCATGAGCCTTATTCCATTATGCTTTGACATTTCATGTTTAAGAGAAAATGATATTTTGGTTGCTGAGGATGCAAATTACCACTTGCCCTGTTGCTAATAGGATTTAGTTTTTTTCTTTCTTCTTGTCCACACAACTGTATTCATTGCCACTGTTTGTTTATTCAGGAAATGGAATGACTGCATATCCTACCTTTCAGCTCAGGAAAGTTGTCTCACATCATTTTTACCTAGTGCTTTTCTGTGTTTCTGGCAGCTTTCTTTGTATCGTTAATAATCCTCATAAAGACCCTCCACTTTCTGTTCTCCACAAGCACCCGTTTCGTTCTCACGGGTTTCTCTTGTTATAGTAAGTTCTGGAGTGGCCTCAGTCTCCCCTTCCCGTCTCTGCATTTCTGATGACTATTCGAGTCCCGCTGGCAGGCCCTCTGTGCACCAGGACGAGGCCTCTTCTCCGCCTCGTTACAGAGCTTCCCCGAGACCGTGCCTCATCACCCCCGCCCTCCAGCCTGAAGAGCTGATTCCCCTCCTGTGGTTCTTCTGAAGAGCCCAAAAGCCCGAGGGCAGGAAGCGGGCGGCTCCACAAATGTGGCAGAATGACGCTTCTCTGGAGGGTGCCTCATCTGATCCTGTGACAGCATCTGGGTTTCTTTCCTCTCCCTAGGAGAGGGCACCCTTGGTCATGCGACCCCAAGCCTGGGCGCGCTGTCTTCACTCTGGTCCTCCAGTGTGGAGGGGGTGGTCAGGCAGTCTTCTCCCTTCACTCCCGGCTCTGTGGGCAGAAGGGAGGAGCAGAGGGGTGGCCAGAGAGGGACCACGGCTGCATTTAGGTCACCCCTCAGAATTCCAATCCTGCCTTTCCTCACTGTGTCTGTCCACCACCTTCCTAACTTGCCTGGGAAACTTGGAGGAGGAAAGAATAATTAGATTCTGTCAAGTTTTTATTTACATTTAGGACTACACATTGGTGGTGATTATTTCCCAAATGTCAGTTCATATGATTGAGCTTAAGTCCTTCAGGTATTTTAGTAGACAGAGATTTTAGTATGTAGGAACTGTGACTTTTTTAATTTCTAAAGGATAAAGGAAAGACTTCCATTAAATTTCACTGAAATTTTAGAAGTATAAGATTTGGGGCTTATTTTACAATCTAGAAAGATCACATGAATTTCCAGGTCATGTGGGTAATTTTGGCTGGCTGTGTGACATTCGGCAAATATGCTGACCTCTCTGATTAGATCTCAGATGCAGGCTGGTGCAGTTGACTTAGTTCATCTCCCTGGGAGAACGGTTCTGGAGCCATTTCAGCCGGCAGTCTGCAAGGGTGAATGGTCTTACTGCTCCTGTGGAATGTACGGTGCTCACGTCTGTGGTCTGTTAGGGTGAGCTGGGGGCTTCTTTCCCATCCCGTGGGCCCTGTGGCTTTTCCACGCACACTGGGGATTTCTGCCCATGGGCAATTCCCCTTCCCCTTGTGGTTATTCCATGGGTCCTTTGGGTACTGCGGTTGTGCCCCCTCCCTCCGCCTCAGGGACCATTTGGCACCAACTGGGGACATTCTGGTTGTCTCACCTGGCGGAGGACATTGTCGCCCGACGGAGAGAGCGGGAGTGCTGCTCTGCCAGGACGCACAGAGCGGCCGCGCAGTCCAGACGCTTTCCGTCCAAAGCCGACAGCGCCGAGCAGAGATAATGTGACGCGTGCTGATGAACTGCGGTGTGGTTCTTTCTGCCTTTCATGATTCTAGTGTCTGTTATTTTCCTGAACAACCGATGTCTTTGAATTTATCCTTGATGTAGCTACAAAGCTTCAATAAGCCTGGAGACCTTTTCAATTTTTTTAAGTACATATATTTTTTGGTCTACAAATGCTCAAAGTACATATAATAAAAGCACTTTTGTTGTTCAAAAAATAATGCTGTATTTGTTCCAAAATCCAAATACTGCACTTGAAAGAGACTTGAAATCCATATGGTCCACATGGAAAGGGAAAAAAAAAAAAATGCTCTTTCATGAATATTTGTGAGCTTGGGACATTACCAATATCATATTTCAAATGACACTATTCCCAAGAATTTTAAAGAATAGCATAATTAGATTCATAGAAATTTTGAGTTGGAGTGAGTTTCAGGGATCATCCAGAATGTTGAGAGGCTCAGCCAGGCTGTCTCCAAATGCTCTGGCTGTGACGCTGGGGTCTGAAGAGGTGAGCTGTGAGCATCCTTGGAGCAGGCGGCCCAGGCTGGCCAGCGGTCACCTGCGTCTGCGTGGAGCTTCCGCACTCGCTCTGCTGTGAGAACATTCTTACCTCTTCCAGAAACAATCCACATTATCTTTTCACTGAGCTATGTGCTAAGTCACTTCAGTTGTGTCCAACTCTTTGTGACCCCGTGGACTGTAGCCCACCAGTCTCCTCTGTCCATGGGATTCTCCAGGCAAGAATGCTGGAGTGGGTTCCCAATGCCCTTCTCCAGGGGATCTTCCCAACCCAGGAATCGAACCTGGGTCTCCTTCATTGCAGGCACATTCTTTATTGTCTGAGCCACCAGGGAAGCCCACATCACAGCTAAAGTGATGTGTTGAGATTGTTGAGAAAACAGAATTCCATGCTGGACACAGGTTGCCACGTGGCTGCTGCTGTGAGGGTTTGCATCCTTTGCCCACCTCTGACGCTGCCGTCCCTAGCGCTGGGCGGTGTCACCGTCGCTGGGTGCTGGGCTCCGGCTGGTGGGAGTGCCCGCGACAGAACCCCTGACCTCGTGAACCAGCGCCAGGGGCTCAGTGCCCCAGGACTGACTGCGCTCACGCCCTTCCCCGCGGGGTTTCCTGGCCCCTCTCTGAATCCTGGGACTATCGGCGGCTCCCCGGCGGCGTGGCGCCGGTGCACCCGGGAGCAGACGGTCCCCCCGGAGGGGGATGCCGGTACATGGACACGGAGGCGGGGGAGGGGGGGCGGTGTGAGGCAGAGTTCACGCTCTGAGGACAATGGAGGCCGGGGGCAGGGGAGTGAGGGGCGGAGGGGGTCCTCTCAGGGCGAGTCCAACGGAGCTCTGCGAGCAGCGCGGGGCCCTCTGACGTCGGAGCACACAGTCAGCCTCCTACAGGCGCTCTGTGCGGAGCGGGCTGACCGGGGTACGCAGAAGCACGGGCTTCGGGGGCGCTGGTCTGCTTCAGACTCCCCTCTGTGACCGACCGCCAGCCAGCCCGTCCGGCATGGATCTCTCCAGAGAAGGGGGGTCCTTCGCTCGGTGTCCAGGGCCCTCCGCCCCAGCAGCTGTGGTCTTCACTCAGTGTCACCTTCTCCATCAGCCTTGGTCCCTGTTCTTCAAAGTGCAACCCTCCATTACTGCAGAAGAGGGTACTTAGAATAAGAGGGTACTCTTTCTAAATTTGCTTTTCGCAGCATACGTATTACCTATAATTCTACACATTTCCTTTATTAATTTTCTCCTTAACTAGAATTAATCTTCATGAAATTAGGATTTTCATTTGCCATTTTCACTGATAAGTCCAGTGTTTGGAAAGGTAGACCATCTACCTTTCTATAAAAGAATAATACACAGAAGAACTATACAAAAAAGATATTCGTGACCCAGATAACCATGATGATGTGATCACTCACCTAGAGCCAGACACCCTGGATACAAAGTTAAGTGGGCCTTAGGAAGCATCACTACGAACAAAGCTCGTGGAGGTGATAGAATTCCAAGTGAGCTGTTTCAAATCCTAAAGGACGATGCTGTGAAAGTGCTGCACTCAATATGCCAGCAAATTTGGAAAACTCAACAGTGGCTACAGGACTGGAAAAGGTCAGTCTTCATTCCAATCCCAAAGAAAGCCAATGCCAAGGAATGTTCAAACTACCGCACACTTGCACTCATCTCACACACTAGCAAAGTAATGCTCAAAATTCTCCAAGCCAGGCTTCAACAGTACCTGAACTGTGAACTTCCACATACACAAGCTGGACTTAGAAAAGGCAGAGGAACCAGAGAGCAAATTGCCAACATCTGATGGACCATCAAAAAAGCAAGAGTTCCAGAAAAACATCTACTTTTGCTTTATTGACTATGTCAAAGCCTTTGACTGTGTGGATCACAAAAAAAAGGTGGAAAATTGTTAAAAAGATGGGAATACCAGACCACCTGACCTGCCTTCTGAGAAACCTGTATGCAAGTCAAGAAGCAACAGTTAGAACTGGACATGGAACAACAGACTGGTTCCAAATCAGGAAAGGAGTACATCAAGGCTGCATATTGTCACCCTGCTTATTTAACTTATATGCAGAGTACATCATGAGAAATGTCAGGCTGGATGAAGCACAAGCTGGAATCAAGATTGCCAGCAGAAATATCAATAACCTCAGATATGCAGATGACAACACCCTTATGGCAGAAAGTGAAGAAGAACTAAAGAGCCACTTGATGAAAGTGAAAGAGGAGTGAAAAAGTTGGCTTAAAACTCAACATTCAGAAAAGTAAGATCATGGCATCTGGTCTCATCACTTCATAGCACATAGATGGGGAAACAATGGAAACAGTGACAGACTTTATTTTTGGGGGCTTGAAAATCACTGTAGATAGTGACTGCAGTCATGAAATTAAAAGACACTTGCTCCTTGGAAGAAAAGCTATGACCAACCTAGACAGCATATTAAAAAGCAGAGACATTACTTTGCTGACAAAGGTCCATCTAGTCAAAGCTATGGTTTTTGCAGTAGTCATGTATAGATGTGAGAGTTGGACTATAAAGAAAGCTGAGTGCTGAAGAATTGATGCTTTTGAACTGTGGTGTTGAAGAAGACTCTTGAGAGTTCCTCGGACTGCATGGAGATCCAACCAGTCAATCCTACAGGAAATCAGTCCCGGATATTCATTGGAAGGATTGATGCTGGAACTCCAATACTTTGGCTACCTGATGGGAAGAACCAACTCATTGTAAAAGATCCTGATGCTGAGAAAGATTGAGGGCAGGAGGAGAAGAGGATGACAGAGGATGAGATGGTTGGATGGCATCACCCACACGATAGACATGAGTTTCAGCACACTCTGGGAGTTGGTGATGGACAGGGATGCCTGGCGTGCTGAAGGCAATGGGGATGCAAAGAGTCAGACACGACTGGGCGACTGAACTGGACTGAAAATAATAAATTTCACAGGGCTCTTTTGAGCCTTAAAGGTAATGCAAAAAACTCTTCTATCAGGCACAGAGAAAGTATGCCAAAAAATGAAAATCTTTTTATTTTAATATAAAAATTAGTGTTTAAATGAAAAATATTAGTAATGCTTCCTTTGGAAATAATTTTTTTTTCATAAGGAGCTTCTGGACAGTCTTTTGAACAAATTATGTTAAGAAAATTGCATATCCACATGCAAAGAAAATGAAGTAAGACCCTTACATTACACCATATGTAAAAATTAAGTCAAGATGGATCAAAGACCTTAACGTAACAGCCTAAATTACAAAACTCTTAGAAAAAAACATAAGGACAAATCTTTATGAAATTGGATTTGTCAATGATTTCTTGGCTATGGCACCAAAAACAGAGGCAAGGAAAGAAAATAGATAAGTTAAACTTCACAAAAACTGAAAGCTTTGTGCATCAAAACACCATCAATGGAGCATAAAAAACCCCAGTTCTCACAACAGGAGGAAATGTTTGTGAATCATATACCTAACAAGAGGGTAGTGTCCAGAATATGTAAAGAACTTCTTAGCAACAATGATAAAACCTAATTAACTTATTTAAAAATGGGCAAAGGACTTGAGTTGATGTTTATCCAAAGAAGATGTACAGATGGCCAATACCCCTGAAAAAATGCCCAACATCACTATTAGGGAAATCCCCATCAAAGCTACAGTGAGAAATATCTAGACTCCTGGTAAGATGGCTCCTACCAAACAAGCAGAAAATATTAACTGTCAAGGAAGTAGAGAGTTGGAGTCCTTATCACTATTGGTGGGAATGAAAAATAATGTAGCTGCTGTGGGGAACAGCATGGAGGCTCCTCAAAAACTGAGACCCAGAGTTACTGTATGATCCAGCCATTCTGCTTCTGGAGGTACCCCCAGGGGGCCTGGAGGCAGAGACCTGACAGGTATTTGCACACATATTCGTAGCAGCATCATTCACAGCAGTCAGAATGTCTGCCAGTGGGTAAACAGATAAGCATCGTGATACATAGGTACGTTGATGTACCTTCAGCTTTGAGAAGGAAGGAAATCCTGTGATATGACAACGTGGAAGAACCATAAGGACCTTATGCTAAATGTAAAAAATCAGACACAAGATGGCTAAATTGTGTGGTTCCATTTATTTGAAGTACATTGAGGGGTCAAACCCAGAGACAGAAAATCGAATGGTAGTTGTAAAACAATGGGGTCTGCAGGAGGAAGGATGGGGAGTTACGGTTTCACGGGGCGGAGTCTCAGTTTGAGAAGATGAGGAAGCTCTAGGAAGTGTGGTGGTGATGGGGGCATGAAAATGTGACTGTGACCGAAAAATGGTCAGACTGGTGAACTTGTGTTGTGTGTGTTTACCACGGTAAAAATGAAGACTCTTGACAGATGTTATCAACAGTTTTAAAAACACCTCAGCATTGCACCACACATAAGGTTCATATTTTAAAAGTCATGATATAATGTGATATCAGAATTTTGGGCACTTTCCCCTGCATTTGCCTCTTGTATTTTTTCCTATAATATATTGACAAATGCAAAGCTTTAGAAAGTTTGCCATTTGGAGAAAACCCACTTCGGAAGTCCTAACACAAACTATTTGCTACATTAAAGGGAAAATCAAATATGATGAAGGGAGTGGGGGAGTAGCGGTGTTGCCGTGTTCAGGTTGTTGAATTTTCATGCCCCCCTCCTATGTGACCAATTCTATTTGGCCAAAAGGTAGAGAACCAGAGACCAAGAAGGATGAAAAGATGACCCAAGGTAGAGACACCTGGACACAGTGAGGATTTTCTGCTTTTTCTAACTTTTAGGGTGTTATATTTTATAATCTCCGAATACAGACCTCGAAGCCCCTTCATCCTTGACCCATTCTTCTTTACTGACTTAGCTATTTAAGTAAAGTTTACTCACTGCCTTCGGCGTGCCATGCACCGGGCAACACGGCACGAACTGTCCCAGTTTCGCCGCATGTGGAGCTGGGACAAGAGTTTGTAAAGCTGAGAACTGAGCGGCTGGTTCCCACTAACCAATGTGATGTCGCTGGGCGCCTGCTACTTCAGCCCTTCTAAACGAAGACAGGAGCCAGAAAGCAATGGTGTCTCTGGACATCGGTGAAGTAATGGCAGTTGTTTTTAATGGCACAAGATACTGACCTCAGATTCCAACAACCGTTATCTTGAAATGTATTAGTCCAGGGTTGATTTAGCAAATCAATTCCTAATTTGTTGTCAATTCTGGTCTTAAGATTTCCTTTGGTTTTTTTTTTTCTTAAGGGAGTGAGGAGAGAAATTTTCATCATGATTGGGCTGTTAAGTGCTTTCTTTCTATCATTTCATTCTGCCACCATCTCCTGTCCAAGGTTTAAAAATGCTATTTTTCAAGTATGAATGGATAGAACATTTGAGATTAGAGAGAGTGACTGACATGCTGTTTTTTCAAATTTATTTATTATTATTTTTATTTTTTTTCCATTTATTTTTATTAGTTGGAGGCTAATTACTTTACAATAGTGTAGTGGTTTTTGTCATACATTGACATGAATCAGCCATGGATTTACATGTATTCCCCATCCCGATCCCCCCTCCCGCCTCCCTCTCCACCCGCTTCCTCTGGGTCTGAACAGTGAGAATATTAGCAATGACATCTCAGAACACTGGCCTCGAAACTGACGGGAAATGTAAAGAAGACGTCACAGGTGCAGGAAGGGCTCGCAGCTGCAAGGCTGCCTCCAAGCTGGTCCTAGAGGCGTGGGGGAAGCTGGGGGCAGAATGCCCAGCTCACGTCAGATCAGACCTTGATGAACACAGGAGGTCCACAATGGTATCAGAGGGTGAACACACCTTAGCAAGAAACACAGGAATCAAGGTGTGGCTATGTGGCTGGCCTGAAAGATGCCATCAGCACCAGTGTGTTGATTTTGATTCCATTGTTTCCTTTCATATTTTGGAGCCATTTTTTTCACCTTAATTGTGCATGGCTCCTGGGACCCCCATGCCCGAAGTGACAGGGAAGGAAATGAACTGGTCTGAAGAAGAGGTTGGGTTTTCTGCAGGGTCCCGCGGTGACTGTCGTGCGGGACCTGGACATGGTGTGTCAGCCCCTCTGGACATGGCTGGGACTCAGAGGGCTATTTGACATTTATGAGCTCCATCAATACCTTAGACATTGTAGCAAACATCATTCTGTGCCTGAATCAATGCGATTGCAATCTTAATTAAGGATGAGTCAGGCCACAAATAGAAAGGGAGCCTGGTTGGCCCTCGGCAGAGAGGGGGCCCAGCCTGACTCTCCGCTGGCCTTCTAGGCCCCAAGGAGCCTGGAAAAGATGTGGGGTCGCGAGTCCCTGGGGGGTCCCTCGGGGCCTGGGGCCCCGGGGCCACTTCAGTCCTACATGGGGCTCATTATATTGTTGCCAGTTCACTTCTGAAACAGGAGATGCTGGTCAGGACCTCAGGCAGAGGCTGAGCTGCTGGGAGCCCGACCCTGTGGGGAGAGCAGAGTCCCCAGAGCACGCCTCCTGTATCCAGAACTAGAGTTTGAACTTGGATGGGTCCCTGACAACAAGGAAGCTTCCCCCTAGACTTTTCTGTTGGGTACAGATAAAACTCAGGCTCTGGAAACCATGTCTCCTCTGCTGAGTGTGAACGGACACCCATTCAGCAAAGGAGCTTTTTGATGAGATGATGCTAGGAGTGAGCCGAATCCAGGTCTGAGGACGCACTCTGAGTGCCCAGGCCCCAGAGCAATGCCTATTTGAAATGCTACATTTTATTTTATAATGTGTATGGATGTATCATTTGTTTCAGACTGTTTCAATTTAAAAAAATACAAAACTGATACTTCATGCCTCAAATCACTGAGTAAAAGTGAGATTCTGGGAAGACGTGACAAGCAGGCCTGAGATTTGGGTACCTGGCTGGCTCTCACAACCTGGCCCTGACTGTGCAGGGTGGGGGGTGCACAGGCTGCAACGTCCAGGAGGACGTTACCTTTCAGCCCTGCTTCGTTCCCTCCCTTGCTGCGCACAGGCCTTCAGCAGCCGGCAAAGGCCCAAGCACATCGTAAAGGTGTGATTTGGCTAATACACCGGGCATCCCCGCAAGAGGAGGAGGAGATGGCGGATAGAGCGGGGGGCAGACAGATGCCAGCATTGTTTTCTGATTCATTTTCCCTTGCGAAATTCTACAGGCAGGAGGCACTTGGCTGCCTATAATTTCCACAGATCCGATTTGCTAAGAATTCTTCCCACATATCATTTCATCCAAGGGAAAAGACAAGAGGACACAACCTAGGCCAGCTTCTGCCCAGACTTACACTAACACAGAGAAGTTTGCCTGAGGCTTCCTCGTGGGCTAGCCCAGGTCACAGCAGGAGGAAATATTCTAACAGCTGGGTGTTTAGCCCCCAGCTTGTAACAGGGCACGTTTGCTCCGCGCCTCCTTTCTGCCTGTTCCCCTGCAGAAATCTGCAAATATTAATATTAATTTTGTTTATTCCCCTCTTCCATTCTCCTCCTGTTTCTTCCTGCAGGTTAAATGCTGGTGCAGCATACGGCTACAAAATAGGAGTAACCTCATGAATCGTGCGGAGGAGAAAGACGCGTCCATGGTAACGGAGGTCCGCAGTGACGTCGCTGCCGGCGCTCCGGCTGCTTCCCGGCTCAGCCACGTGCAGGTCTCCACGGGCAGAGGGGCTGGAGCTCCCAGGTCACAGCTGCCCGTCAGGCCTGGTGGTGCCTGAGGGCACAGACCTGGCTCACAGACACATTTTGCTTGGTTTCACATCAAAAAGTAAGCTAATTTTTTTTTTTTTTTTTTTTTTTTTACAAATCAGCGATGTTTTTATTAAATGCTAAATCATAACAGTGGGATGGCCTGTCCGTGCCGGGCTCGTTTTGCTCACAGGTGTCTGAGAGGGAGCTGGCGGCTGGCTCTCTCCCCGCTGACGCCCTGCAGCCAGGGTCCCTGGAGGGCTTGGGCACCCGGGGAACCGAGTCTGAAAGCTGAAGTCCAGGTGGTGGTGTCTAGTCCAGACCCCTATTTTTCTTTCCAGATGACCCATAGTCATTGGTGGGTGGGAGATGGATGGAGGGGGCTAAGCAGGCAGATGGGGGACCTCTGCCCGCTATTCTCAGAAACCGCTGCCATCAGGACCTTTTCCTCTGCCTGGAGTTCACCAGAAACAAAATGCACAGAGAAATGACAAACGGTGAGCTAAAGCTAGAGAATGAAGTGCTTTAAAAGTATAAAATTCATAAACAATTATACAAGGAAGTAATTACAAATGAAAGTATTAACATGCATTTCAAAAATAAAAATGGAAATTAATAGTAATTTGAAAATAGTATTTAGTAATTGATACAGAGATGTAAAACATGAAAACAGAAAATGTTAAAATAATGGTGAAAGTAGAAAGTTGAATATTACAAAATTTACTTTTTTGCATCAAAATGGTGAGTTTCAACCCAATATGTTACTTTTACTCTGACAAAGCTCATCAACAGCTGTAAAAACGCTCATGTTTGGTCTCTTGCCAGAAAGACCCTGATCTTCCAGTGGCTGATCAGAGTGTCAGAGTCTGATGGAGCTGGGACGTCCCCTTCAGCCTTCTGTCTCAGAGAGAGGCTTCCCTGCCCGCAGCCCGTGTGCCCTGCACCCACTCCCAGGTGCTGGGCCCCATGGGTTCCTGGTTCAAGAAGACCTAGGTGCAGTTCTCTGAGTATCTCCAAGCCTGGCGTCTGAGACTCATACTTCCTTCCTTCTACAACTGCTTGAGTCTCTGAGCGTAACTTGGATGTGTTGTTGCTAAAATGTGCTGGGCTTAGTCGCTCAGTCATGTCCAACTCTTTGCGACTTCATGGGCTGTAGCCCACCAGGCTCCTCTGTCCGTGTGGATTCTCCAGGCAGGAATACTGGAGTGGGTTGCCATGCCTTCCTCCAGGGGATCTTCCCAACCCAGGGATCGAACCCAGGTCTCCCGCATTGCAGGTGGACTCTTTACCGTCTGAGCACCAGGGAAGCCCCAGAATACTGTATGGGTTGTCTATCCTCCAGGAGATTGTTCCAACCCAGGAATCCAACCGGGCTCTCCTGCATTGCAGGCAGATTCTTTACCAGCTGAGCCATCAGGGAAGCTCCCTCTACACTCTGTCTACTCCTAAATTTCTCTGCACAAATTCTCTTATCAGGGCAGTTTACAAATTTCTAACCCATAACATTGTTAGAAGAAATGCCACATCTGAATTTGCCACTAGGCAAAAAATGTTCATTGAATGGAATTTAATGTATTGAGCTCATACAATGGCTGCTCTCATTTTGTCACAAGAAAAACGCTATAACCAGTGAGAGTGTTCCTGACCTAGGGAGCAGCAGCAAATGAGTCACCTCAAAACCTGATTTGCCTAAATGACAAGATACAATAACCACAAAAGCCTTCTGTCATAGTGTGCTTCATGTACGCATGGACCGACTGCATGTGACATGCACAGTGTACTATAACTGAAGTACCAAACTGTCTTCGCCAAGGGGAAAAACAGAGACAGTACCTCATCAACAACGGTAAAAACAAGAGTAAAGCAGAAGCACAGTTACACTAAAAAAAAAAAAAGCATTAAGGCTCCTTCCATCCTTATGTTCCATGAAAAATACTGCAAATATGATAAATATAACCTAAAACTAATCAAATTTGGAGGGGTAACATTCTCACACTAACTTTAAAGACAGGATTGCTTTTATCACTTAGGTTTCTTAAGATTTCGAGAAGAATAAGGACACTACACATAATGATCAAGGGTTCAATCCAAAAAGAATATATAACAGTTATATATATGCACCCAACACAGTCTCCCCGTGTGGCTTAGTGGGTGAAGAACCTGCCTGCCAATGCAAGAGACACAGGAGATTTGGGTTTGATCCCTGCGTTGGGAAGATTCCCTGGAGCAGGGCATGGAAACTCACCCCAGCATTCTCGCCTGCAGAATCCCATGGACAGAGGAGCCTGGTGGACCACAGTCAGTAGGGTTGCAAAGAGTCAGACGTGACTGAAGTGATCGAGCATGCATGCACGCACCCAACAAAGGAGCACTTCAATATGTAAGGCAAATACTAACAGCGTTGAAGTGAGAAATCTTCCTGTTAGGAGCTATCAGTTCAAGGTTCGGCTGCAATAACAGAAACCCCAAACCCCCAAGGATTATTCCCTCACGGGAAAGAGCCAGAAGGGGGCAGTCAAGTGCTGCTGGGATGGTCCATGAAGTGGCCAGGGACCCAGGCTGTTTTTAGCTTTTCCGTTCCACCAGTATTCTGCGTTGGTTCCATCCTCAGTGTCACAACATGGCTGCTAGAGCTTTAGCAATTGCATCTGCTTCCAGTCAGGAGGAAGGATGGTGGCAAATGGACTTTACTTAGCTCCCTGTTGCCTAAGAAGCCTTCCTGGCATGAACTCCTGATAACTTCCATTTGTGAGCTCAGTGTTGACTGAGAGGATTGCTCTTCCCAACAGCACAGGCAGTTGCCTAAGGAGGAAAGGGGAGGCCGCTGCGGGGTGACCAGTGGTGGTCACTGCCTCAGGGACCACTTTCCTTGCTAGGAATTCCTCTCCTCTTCCCTCCCACCATCAGCTCCCACCTACCTTCTGTGCCTAAGTGCTTCCTCCTCCCCCAGGCCCCGGGTTCAGGTTACGGAGCTGCTGGAGACACAGGTTCCAGGTGGCCCTCCTCACCCCGCTGTCAAGGTCGGTGTTCATGTCAGTGATCATGTTGGTGAAGAGCCAGCCAGCCAGTGCAGATTCTAACAAGCGAGTCACCAACGGGATCGTTTCAGCTTCATATTTAGACAACCAATAGCAACTTTTTAAAATCAAGATAAAACTTACAGACAAAAATGGTTATTTTTAACGTATCAAATTAACAATCTGATGAATATTGCTTTACAGATAATAGAATGTACGTTTAATAATGGCAATAAAAACTACATGTTACAATGCTATTCCTAAGAGTCTCAGCTTTGGAGCATCTTAAAAATGTCCTTTCGACTCTGTTCTAAGGCAGGATGAATGATGCTGTGGATGGTCCTCAGGGCAGGTGTGGGGCCTAACAGCCCTGTGCCCAAGGGTCCCGGCCCCAGTTCCGAGAAGCCGTTTCCTGAGACTTCAGACTTATGCCGCTGTTCACAGCACAGTGAAAAACACGCTGGTTGGTTGACTGTGTGGGTTCGGGTTTGACTTTAATAATTAACACAAGCTATTTTCTCTTGTGAGCGAGGCGCAGTGGAGAGAACGCAGGTCACGCAGACGTGGGTTCGGATCCAAGTGGCCTTGCCACTCCCTAGATGTGCGACGCACAGGCCCGCCCTCATCACTGGCAGTCAGGTGGGTGACCAGGAGGAGAGAGGGGACCCAGGAGCCAAGATGGTCTGAGGGCGGAGGTCCGAGGCCCTGGATGTTTCCAGCGGGAGAAACACTTGGTGAGCTTTCCGCTGTCCTTGAAGACGGGTCTGGAGGAGATGCGGAGTGGTCCGGAGCTCCCTCTTCCAAGCGAGCGTGGAGTTTACGGAACTGTCTGGCTTTCCAGTTACCAGGATGTCGATGGTTTCCGGCTCAGCTACTTGGGTGGTGGTGCTGCTGCGGTATGTGCGTGTGTGGCATTAATCGCGATAATTTTTGACAAATGGCTTATTTGCCTTATTACTCATTTCCAGGAGGAACATTGTTTGAATCTCCGGAAACCCCAGTCCTCCCCCTACCCCCTCAGAGTTTCTTCCCTTTGCACGGTATTCTTATTTTTCTGGTGCTTTAGGGACGCTGTCGACTACATTAAGCAGCTGCACTTAAAGGCCTGATCCCAGAGGCCACACCAACTGGAGCGGGCGTGTTTGTTTCAAAGCGACGCCGAGACGATGTCATGGACACACACAGAGCCGGGAGGAGAGGAGGCCCAGCAGAGAGTCAGCCCTGAGTGTCAGAAGCACCGGAGTCACAGGAGCTGATGCTCTGGGCGGAGAAGAGTCAGAGCTGAGGCCCACAAAGTGGTTGGCTCCTGCCGGGAACCCCTGAGGTGGGGCCGCCGGGTCAAGAAGGAGGCTCCCTGAGGCTGTGTGAGTGGGAGCTGGGCTATCGGGGCCCAGTCCTGGGGCCTGGAGGCCACGCTGGACCCGGAGACCCAGGCCACTCGGGGCAGGAGTCCCTGCGGGCCTTTCCTCACCGTGCCAAGAGAGCTGCTGGCTTCGGCACGCGGGGTTGGAGGACCGTCCTCAGAGAAAGCGTCCTGCGCAGCATGAGCGTGGCCACAGCTTTGGGTGGGCGGGAACAGCTCAGGCCCCTCGCCGCCAGGAAGCTCACCACTTCGCAAGCTTCTCACATGGTTTCCGATTGGCTTTATTTTCAAATAGGAGCAATTTCCCAAAGGAAATGGAAAACCTGAAAGGCAGAGACAAGTGAAAGATTGAGAATGATCTGTGAGCAGAGAAAGGAGGACAGAACGAGAGAGTCAGGAAGGGTGCAAAGGGCAGTGGGCGAGGCTGTGGGCTCCGCAGCGCTGTGCCGCGGGCTTGATCCTCGGGCTTGCTCTCGCTGTCAGCCGAGCCTGTCTGCCTGCACACCGGCCGGGAAAGCCTCAGAGACCATCTTTCCAGGGCCCTCAGTCGGAATGTAGTTCCTGTCCTCAGCAAGAGAGGAGGACACACTGCATTCAAAGGGAAAACCATGCTACAAAGAAAGTGTTTAGAGAAGAGCAGAAACAGAAGCAGCAGGAGGGAGCGGGAAATGGAACGGGAGAGATTTCCTGGAAAGCACAACAACAGAAAAAAAGAGTTTAGAGATTTAATTTAAAAAGAAAAGAGGTTTGACATTTAGATTCCTATATTGACCAGATGTCTGTGGCCCCTCAGAATCCATGTGTGGAAATCCTGACCCCAGTGTGACTGTATCTGGGGCTGGGCCCTTGCCAGGGGTTCAGGCCGTGAGGGTGGAGCCTCGTGGTGGGACTGGCGCCCTGAGAAGGGGTGTAGGCCCAGGACCCCCGCATGCTCGCCGCTGTGCTCAGAGACGCGGAAACGTCCATCTGCAACCAGGGGGAGAGTCCCCTAAACACGGCGGGTCTGCCAGCACCTGCCTCTCGGACTTCCAGTGCCCAGAACCACGAGAAAGGAGCCTCTGTGGTTCAGGCGCCCAGTCTGTCAGTTTATCATAGCAGCCTGCTCTGATTGACTGAGGGCTCTTTTTTTAGAAGCTACAACATTCGATTCACAAGACTTACAAAGTAGAAAACAGAAATAAAGCATCAAAGGACTAACATGAGAAACATTTCTAAAACTTAAGGACAGGAAATTCCAGGTTAAAAGAGTCCGCTGACTGTTCAGGTGACCCAAGAGGTAACGAATCTGCTTGCCAGTGCAGGAGCCGCTGGAGACTGGGGTTTGATCCTTGGCTGGGAAGGTCCCCTGGAGGAGGAAATGGCAAGCCACTCCAGTGTTCTTGCCTGGGAAATGCCATGGACAGAGGAGCCTGGTGGGGTGCAGTCCACAGGGTCTCAAAGCGGCAGACACGACTGAGCGAGCATGCACGCGCACGCTGACTGTGCAGTCAAAAGATGAAGGAAGCGCCCCACCAAGATGCATCCCTGCCAAGTTACAGAAACATTATGGGAAACGATCTCAAAACACTTTATTCACGATATTGAGGGAAATACTACGAAAAACTGCTAAAGTGTCGAAAGTGGTTACTTCTGAAAAGGCGTTCACTAGGACAGGCAGAGACAATTCAGAGGAAATCTGTTTTTCTGTGCCAGCCCTGCTTTGGGCGTTTCCTGTTGATCATGCTTATATATTATTAAGAAAAAAATAACCCAATGTTGAATCGTAAGAGTATTTGAGATTTGCTCACATAATCTCTGCTGCCCGGACTGCTCTCTGCATGTGCAGATGAGAACTTACAACCTTCAGACAGGACTCAGGGACTTCGGCATCACTGTCATCTACCCATGTGAGAGCCAGCTTGAGAAGGTGCGGACAGGTGTGTCAGAGGCCTTCCCCCAACCCGCAGGGGCTTGTCTGTTAGATTCCACAAGCTCCAGGTACTTTCTGCTGCCGCCTGGGGGCTCTCTGTCTTCCTGCAGACCGTGACCCGGTGCTGGAGGTGGAGCTGGAGCTCTTGCCCGGGAAACATTGTTGCCGGGGCAGTGTGAGCTTCGGGCCCCTCTCAGGGTCAAGCCAAGACCACCCTGCTAAGACCTGCATTCAGCCTCTGTTCTTCACCCTTCCCGGGGTAGCTTGGATGGATGTTTAGCCTTCAGAGAGTGCGGGGCTTCGGATCACTCTGCTCCCAGACACCACCCCTTTCTGTGCAGGGCTCCCTGCTGTGGGGAGGCTGCATTTCCTGCCCCGTGTTGGACTCGCTCGCTTCTGGACAGAACCTTCAAGAGTCAGTTGGTGGTCCACCACCTCTCTTGCTCCTCTTTCACAGAGCTGGTGACACACCACCCTTCAGAGCAGAGGCAGCGCTGAGCAGAGTTTCAGCCCGTGACTCACTGGGGGTACCAGGGGTGAGTGTGATGCTCTGAGCTGCTGCCACCGTCACAAACTAAGCGGACGGGCTACAAGCCCACAGGTGTCTGCCGGGCATCACACGCAGGTTTCCAAGGTTCTCAGAGTAAGCCACACATCGGGCTTTGGCTTTCATCAGAAGACTAATGGGGAAGCCTTTGATGGAGGGTGAGCTGAGATGCCACAAAGTCGTTCATGTTTCTGGGTTAAGGAGTTCACTCTGGCAGGATCATGGACACGGGGTTGGAATAGAGGGCAAAATACTGCAGGGATCTGGTTTTTTTATTTTAGGAGGTTCCTGAAAATATAGGCAAGAGGTGATGGTGGCTTGGAGGTGTAGGTGTACAGAACAGAAGGCTGTCCAGAGACATCTGAGTGTAAAACCGGCGGCGGGATAAAGACAGGGAGGCCACGCCCTCGGGGCCACGAGCCACAGGCACACTCGGCGCCGCGGGCCTGAGTCCACGTCAGCGTCCACGCCAAGAGTCACTTCTTGGAAAAGTACCACTTCCCATAGTATATTTGCTTAACGAAACGGAGAATCTTCTCCTCAGGGACACGGGTTCAGATCGAGATGTTTGCTTTAATTATAAGCTTTGGCGCAAAGAGAACAGAATGTTTTCCTTCTTCAGGGTCGGTGTTCTTGCTTCGGCTGGTCAGCGGTCTCAGCTGCTTCTCTTCAGGGCGGTTTCCCTCTGTGGATCCCTCACAGATGGGCCTGGGGCCGTTTACAAGAGCGGTCACGTTTGGAAAACAAAGTTGCTATAGGAGGAAGAAAGACACCCTGTTTATACTGGACTATTAATACTTATAGAGGCTGATTCTGAGGTTTTGGAAAATAACGGCCTACCTGACATTTATTCTCTCTGAGCAGTAATTAATATTTTTCACATAGCTATCTGTTCTGTTCGATGTGTTTCGAGGTTTGATTTAATTATAAAACCCTAACAAACCAAGTTGCATCTTTTTCATGGTAAAGGACCACACACTCACTAAAGCTGAAGAAGAATTGGTTTACTGTGGATTCCATCCAATATTATGAAGTTCTGTTGTCCAAGAATACAGTTTTGAAAGATGAGGTTAGATTTATTACAGTTGTTTTGGCTGAGATTTCATTAAGTGAGAGAGCTCTCATAGTTTTCTTAGACCAAGCAAATTTTATTAGGCCTAAGTATTTTTAGGTAAATCTATGGAATCTTTCCAGTTTGTTCTATGTCCTAAAATCTTGGAGCTCTGTTTTCCCTTTTTAAAGCTCTCTCTCTGTGTCTCTGATGTTATTCAAAGTAAAATTGTACCTTGTTTCACGTGTGTCTGAGGACAGTCAGGATGTGCCCAGGGATAAGTGCAGGTTAAACGGAGAAGTTCCCCATGAGGCCTCCCCTCCCCTCCGTGGCTGCCTCCTGGGTACTGTGTTTCTGTGACCTGTTGTCAGGCTCACCGATGAGCTACCAGCACCCTCAGCAGCTTACTGGGCATCGTCTCAGAGAACAAATGACATCAAATGTCCAGTGTTTTTGTGTGTGACGGTCCCTCCCTTCTCTCTTGGACAAACCTTCATCTGATGTGGGAGAAGTGATGGGCCCACAGCCAAGCGTCAAGGCTCCAGCCACAAGCACCAGCTTCCAATACTGGATTCACAAAGCGTTTCTCTAGGTTCCAAACAAGTGTCTGCTTGGGGCTTAGGGGCAGCATGTGAAAAATCTCCATATCCTGTTTCCAGTCCCCTAAATCATAAACTCTCCAAGAGGGGAAAAAAATCTTTTCTAAAGAGACTGGCTTGCTTTCAAGCTTATAAAAACCATCTAGGGGGCCCAAGCTAAGTTTAGACAACCAAAAATTAAGTGAAAACTTGCTTTTTAAATTATTATCGCTATTATTTTTAGATGCCATTTTTGAATGTACTTACACAGTGTTAGAATAATAAGATTCATTGTGATTATGAAAATAAGTCTGTTTGGGGCTCAGATTAAATGAAGAACTTCTGTAATGAATGTTTGCATTTTTTTTCCTCTTAAAAACCAAATGTGCGAATTCTATATGATCCCACCTATATGAGGAGTTTAGAATCATCAGACTCATCAAGACAGAAGAGGTTGCAGCAGGAGCCGGGGCTGGGGGAGGGGCCGGGGTGTCAGTGCCGTGTGGGGGGCGTCCCACTGGGAGAGTTTTACAAGCAGGGGCGCCTTCTGGGGGGGTGTATGTGAATGGGCTTCGTGCCAATGAACTGGGCACTCAAAATGGTCAAGACAGCATGGTCTAGGTTATGTGCATTTTACCACAATACAAAGAGAAAGCAAAACAAAAACCAAACATGTGTGATTTGTTGAAGTAAAGATTGTAATCATGAACCTTACTCATCATCTCAACCTGCTTGGCATTTATTTCTTTAAAAAAGCACTTTTTCCCTTAAAACCTTGATCTTTTATGGCATTCTCATGCATAGGAGACATAGATAGGAGATTAGGAGATTAGGAGACGTAGGTACTTTTACGAAGGGTGTATTTCTGATGTAGATATAGATTTACCTATTGACATCTGGCTTTCTTGTAAACGTTGCATTTTCTACCATATACTAAAAATACAAAGAATGAAAAAAGACAGTGAAGAATGGCAATCCTGGCCCCACCTTTCTCTTCTACTTTCACAAATGAAATATCAAACTTTTATGGCAGCTGGACAACTGTGAAGAATCCTTAGGGTAGTAAAAACACAAATGTAAAATTTTCTGATCTCTCCAAACAGGAAGATTCTAATCAGAACTTTGTTAGGGATTATCTGGTCATTTTATAAAGCAGGTTTTATACCCTCAGTGGATCCTAAGAATACAGGGTTTATGCCACTCCCTGGAGACAGAAGTGAACAGCTTTTTACAGCAGAGGCTGCCCAGTGGCTCCACCTGTAAATGTTCTGCAGTTCATCCTTGTCCTTTGGCATAAAGACCTTCAGCAGCGGAGCCCGGGGAGGTCAGGTCCGCGGGTGGCAGGACTGGACGCTCTGTCCCCAGCTTCCTAGAAGTTCTGTTTCCCAGTTCTCGGTAATCCCAGAGCTGGTGATTTCCTGTGATGAGGAGGACGGTGGTGATGGAACCTTCCCGATGCTGCCTCAGCTCACAGGTCCAGGTGCCTTGGCCTGCAAATGTTCCACGTGGGGATTCCATCCAAACCCAGCTGGGGAAGAGCAGGTCTTCTGTTGTTTTTCTTAAAGGGAGTGGACGCAAAGCCGGTGGGCTCACTGTCCACACCATGTGCTGCGGGCACTGGGCCTCGGCAGGTGGGTCCTCGCTGTTTCGGAAGTTCGCTAAAGCGGAGGCTCATGGAGCGACGGCAGCAGCGCGCACTGCTGGATGGGCTGAGACCCTCGGGAAAGCCCCTTTAAAGTCACTTAGCCTCGTGCCAGCAAAGGGGAGAGCCGAGTGGACGGGGGCCCCATGGCAAGTCCCCACTAGCCCTGTTAATGAGTTTCCAGAGAGAGAGATGCTCAGGTTTTGTGGCTAGATGAAGCTGCCAAGTGCTGGAGATGCGTGCTTGGGGTTCTGAGGGGCTGTGGACCATGCACCTCAACCAGCAGACCCCCCTGGGGCTGTTACACTGACACATAGTTACACACGTGTGCATCGCAGCCACAAAACTGTTGACATTGATTTTTAAGTTTTCTATAAATTATAAAATATAAATACAGATGTAAGACAAAATCATTGACGATCATCAGTGGAATTCAGTGTTTCCAACGTCTCTGTGGCCTGAGCTCTGCCGCGCTCATGGGGCGTGAACTCCCAGGACACGTCCTGCATGGTTAGAAGCTTCCAGAAACACCTCCGTGCAGTGCAGATAACAGCCTGGGCCTCAGAGACAATGAAACTGGGAGCATTTCTCATTGGCATCTTCAAACAGAACCTGAACATGGTGGGAGACGAGGTCTTTAGTCCTGGGCATCAGACACCACCTTCGTCCACTTAACATTCTTTCCGTGACATTTACAAACAGATCAGGAATTGACTGGAGGATCTGACCCAAAGCTGCGGTATAACCTGAAATCTGTGTGCTTCATGCTACCCACCGCTACTTTCCAGAATGAGGTGTGTATTAAAACACAGGGCAGTGACTTGTGAGGGCTCTGATTAGGGACTGAAACCAGCCAGATATGGGAAATACGTACCTTCAGGACTTGGATGTAGGTGAGAGACCCCAGCCATAACCCTGCAATAATGACAAAAAAAGGTATGAAAAATAGTTAAGAAAACCCCAAGAGAACTGTGCAATAAAATGAAAGAGAAAGAGTCTCCAGGCGGCATTGAGCGTGGGCAGAGATGGAACTAAATTGCAGGTATTTTGGTCTATTAAGTCCTGACGAGGCAGCGATGGCTGAGGCACCCTGACCTTGGAAGGAGATGACCAAGGCCGCTCTCTCTCCACCCACCCTGGGAACACATCCCCCCGGGGCACATGGCCCTCCCCACCCCAGGCACATGTCTCCCCCAGGCACACATTCCACCCCCACCCTGCCCCGGGCACACATCCCCCCTGGGGACACAGATCCCCCCAGGCACACAGGCCCCCCTCCCAGAGCACACAGCCCCCAGGGCACACGGCCCCACCAGGCACACAGCCCTGGGGCCCTGCTTGGCGCTGAGACCTTGTCCCCGGGGCTTCCCTCGGTGCCAAGAATGTGAAAGGAGAGGCCGACCCTGTCCTGGCTTTGCTTTTGTCCATTTTTCCTCCTCAGCCTTTCTCCTCCCTGACAGGGTTTCTCCCTGTAACTCCATGCAGATTAAGATGCTCTTAGCATCCGATGAACACTGACTGCACGTCTAATGTGTGAGGCCACACTCAGCCTTTCTGATGAAAGACACTTGCACTTACCCTAATAAAACTGGTGTCATTTGCTCTGCTTAGAGCTACCTCTTCAAGTAGCTGAACTGAAGAGCAAAGTCAGAGCATCACATAGCAGAGGAGATGTTATGAAAACACCTACTTGAACATAGACTGTGCCTATCCTTTGAAGAAGTGAGCACAAAGTCATAACACCCGAAGCAGAAAATAGTTAGAGCTAGGTTTTCTAGAGAAGCAAGGTTCTGCACTGGCAGGTCAGCAATAGAGAGTCCTGGGCCAGCACAGCTGGTGGCTGCCTACAACCAGAGGCTCCTGCAGCATCTGCTCAGCGAGGGAAGACTCAGGATGGAGCACCGGGGACTAGTCAGGGGGCAGAAGAGCCAGAGCCCAGGACAGGGGGTCCGGCAGTGCTTCACACGGAGATAGATGGGTTCTGAGGCTTTGTGACCCTGTGTGGGTAAAGGTCTGTGTTTTTGCTCGTGTTTTATTCCTCATTACACGCAGGACTAGTAGAGAGGTTTTCAGGGTGTAGAATTTGGACAGAATTGCTCTCATAGCAGATTATATTAAAGTGTAAGCAGTACATATAAGCAACATCCATAGATGTTCTTTGACTCCAGGCTGTTCTGAAACCTGGGGGTAGGAGGTGGCGGGGGTGGGAAAATAGTGAAGGGTCTGACTTTAAGGGGCTTCTCTGGAGGATCAGTGGTAAAGGATATACTTGCCTATGCAGAAGATGCAAGTTCAATCCCTGGATAGGTAACATACCCTGGAGAAGAAAATGGCAACCCACTCCAGTATTCTTGCCTGGAAAATCCCACAGACAGAAGACCCTGGCAGGCTGCAATCCATGGGGTCACAAAGATTCAACCATGATTTAGTGATCAAACAACAACAAAAACAACTGACTTTGAAATGAGGAAACAGAATGTAAAAGAAAAGATCTCAGTGGTCAAAGTTGAGGTGATTAATCAGTTAATCTTAATAAATTAATCAAATTAAGTGGCATAAATATCAAGTAAGGCTAGATTCACTTTTTGCTTTGTTTTCCTTTAGGTACCTTCAGATCTGAACTCCCCAAATATAAACATAAATGTAGACAGTGAAGCTATAAGCCATACCATGCTTGGCAACCCAAGACAGAGGTCATAGTGAAGAGTTCTGACAAAACATGGTCCAGTGGAGAAGGAAATGGCAACCCACTCCTGTATTCTTGCCTGAAGAAACTCATGGATTGTACGAAAAGGCAAAAAGATTTGACACCGGAAGATGAGGCCCTACCCCCAGGTTGGAAGGTGTCCAACCTGCTACTGGGGCTGCTGCTGCTGCTAAGTCACTTCAGTCGTGTCTGACTCTGTGCGACCCCATAGACGGCAGCCCCCCAGGCTCCACCCTCCCTGGGATTCTCCAGGCAAGAACACTGGAGTGGGTTGCCATTTCCTTCTCCAATGCATGAAAGTGAAAAGTGAAAGTGAAGTCGCTCAGTCGTGTCCGACTCCTAGAGACCCCATGGACTGTAGCCCACCAGGCTCCTCCATCCATGGGATTTTCCAGGCAAGAGTACTGGAGTGGGGGGCAGAGGATGATTCCTACTACCTCCAGAAAGAATGAAGCGGCTGAGCCAAAGCAGGAATGATGCTCAGCTGTGGATGTCTGGTGGTGAAAGTAAAGCCCAGTGCTATAAAGATGCAATATAATATATATTATGTGTAAATATATATATACAAAGTGCAATATAGTGTATTATATTGCATAACAACTTGGAATGTTAAGTAAATTGGAAGTGGTCAAGAAGGAGATGGCAAGATTGAACATCTACATCGTAGGAATCTGTGAACTAAAATGGACAGGAAAGGGCAAATTTAATTCAGATGACCATTATATCTACTACTGTGGGCAGGAATCCCTTAGAAGAAATTGAGTAGCCCTCCTAGTCAACAAAAGGGTTCAAAATGTAGTACTTGCATGCAATTTCAAAAACAACAGAGTAATTTAGTTTGTTTCCAAGGCAAACCATTCAACACCACAGTAACCTAAGTCTATGCCCCACCTACTGATGCTGAGGAAGTTGAAGTTGATGAGCTCTTTGAAGATCTACAATGCCTTCTAGAACTAACACCAAAATAAGATGTCTTTTTCATCATAGGGGATTGGACTGTAAAAGTAGGAAGTCAAGAGATATCTGAAATAACAGGTAAGTTTGGCTTTGGAGTACAAAATGAAGCAGGGCAAATGCTAACAGAGTTTTGTCAGGAGAACATGTTGGTTATAGCAAACACCCTCTTCCAGCAACTCGAGAGATGACTCTGCATATGGGCATCACCAGATGGTCAATACAGAAATCAGATTGATATTTTTCTTTGTAGTCAAAGATGGAGAAGCTCTATACGGTCAGCAAAAATAAGACCTGGCTCAGATCATGAACTCCTTATTGCAAAATTTGGGCTTCAATTGAAGAAAGTAGGGAAAACCACTAGGCTATTCAGGTATGACCTAAATCAAATCTCTTTTGATTATACAGTGGATATGATGAATAGATTCAAAGGATTAGATCTGATAGAGCTCCTGAAGAACTATGGACAGAGATTCATAACATTGTATGGGAGACAGTGACCAAAACCATCCCAAAGAAAAAGAAATGCAGCAAGGCAAAGTGGCTGTTGGAGAGGGCTTTACAAATAACTGAGGAAAGAAGAGAAGTGAAAGGCAAGGGGGAAAGGGAAAGATACACCCAACTGAAGGCAGAATTCCAGAGAAGAGCAAGGAGAGACAAGAAGGCTTGCTCAGATGGACAATGAAAAGAAACAGAGGAAAACAACAATGAGAAAGATTAGAGATTGCTTCAAGAAAACTGGAGATACTAAGGGAACATGTCACGTAAGGTTGGGCATGACAAAGGACAGAAATGGTATGGACCTGACAGAAGCAAAAGAGATTAAGAAGAAGTGGCAAGAATACACAAGAAAGGTCTTAACGACCCAGATAACCACGATGGTGTGATCACTCACCTAGAGCCAGACATACTGGAGTGTGAATTCAAGTGGACCTCAGGAAGCATCACTATGAACAAAGGTAGTAAAGGTGATGGAATTCCAGTTGAGCCATTTCAAATCCTAAAAGATGATGCTGTGAAAGTGCTGCACTCAATATGCCAGCAAATTTGGAAAGCTCAGCAGGGGTCACAGGACTGGAAAAGGTCAGTTTTCATTCCAGTCCCAAAGAAGGACAATGCCAAAGAATGCTCAAACTACTGCACAATTGCACTCATTTCACGTGCTAGCAAAGTAATGCTCAAAATTCCCCAAGCTAGGCTTCAACAGTATGTGAACCAAGAACTTCCACATACACAAGCTGGACTTAGAAAAGGCAGAGGAACCAGAGATCAAATTGCCAACATCCGTTGGATCATAGAAAAAGCTAGAGAATTCCAGAAAAGCATCTATTTCTGCTTCATTGACTATGTGAAAGCCTTTGACTGTGTGGATTATGACAAACTGTGGAAAACTCTTCAAGAGATGGGAATACTAGACCACATTACTGTCTCCAGAGAAATCTTTATGCAGGTCAAGAAGCAACAGTTAGAACCACACATGGAGCAACAGACTGGTTCAAAACTGGGAAAGGAGTACGTCAAGGCTGTATATTGTCACCCTGCTTATTTAACTTATATGCAGAATATATCATGCAAAATACCAAGTTTGATATTTCCTGGCAGAAATATCAACAACCTCAGATAAGCAGATGATCCCACTCATGGCAGAAAACCAAGAGGAAATAAACAGCCTCTTGATGTGGATGAGAGAGGAGAGTAAAAAGTTGGCTTAAAACTCAGCATTCAGAAAACTAAGATCATGGCATCTGGTCCCATCACTTCAAGGCAAATAGATCGGGAAACAATGGAAACAGTGAGAGACTTATTTGGGGGGACTCCAAAATCACTGCAGATGGTGACTACAGCTATAAAATTAAAAGATGCTTGTTCCTGCAAGAAAAGCTATGACCAACCTAGACATTATATTAAAAAACAGAGACATTACTTTGCTGACAAAGGTCTATCTAGTCAAAGCTATGGTTTTTCCAGGAGTCATGTATGGATGTGAGAGTTGGACTATAAAGAAATCTGAGTGCCAAAGAACTGATGGTTTTGAACTGTGGCATTGGAGAAGACTCTTGAGAGTCCCTTGGACTGCAAGGGGATCAAACCAGTCAATCCTAAAGGAAATCAGTCCTGAATATTCATTGGAAAGACTGTTGCTAAAGTTGAAGATCCGACACTTTGGCCACTTGATACGAAGAGCCGAGTCATAGGAAAAGACTCTGATGCTGGGAAAGATTGAAGGCAAAATGAGACGGGACAACAGAGGATGAGATGGTTGGATAGCATCACTGACTGAATGGACATAAATCTGAGCCAACTCCAGGAGAGAGTGGAGGGCAGAGGACCTTGGCTTGCTACAACCATGGGGTCACAAAGAGTCCGACAAGACTTATCAGCTGAACAAGAAAAACAAAGCTGAAGAAGGGGATTTGTCTTTTTAAAGACAACCCTCTCCACCCCTTCCACACCCTGGGCCTTATCCTGGGCTCTTTACACAGAACTTGTAAGAAGGGCTCCTGAGAGCATTAAACACCTAGTAACTGTTTCTGGACCTCTTTCAAGAATACGGCCCCTCTCTTCTCTCTGGCGACACAGGGAGCATCATTAGGAGACGTTGGGCGCTGATGAGCAGTAGGCAGGATGGCCTCCACCCAGACCTGCTCCCTGCCCCGCTGTCTGGAGGGCGTCCCTCCAGGCCCAGTCACCAGAGGGGACAGTCGCCCCAGGCTCTGTGCTTGGCTAGAGTCCCTTCCTGCAGCTCCTCGCAGGAGCCATTCCAAAAGGGCCCGGTTTATCACTGTCACAGGACCATTTTTAAAACACTATTTTCTTGTCTGTATAAATGAGTCAGGGCCTAGCAACTAAGCGACAAACCAGATGTCTTATTCTGCCTTCAACTCTAAGGAAGCAAAAGTGGGTAAGAATGTATCCTTAGAGACAATCTGGCCAAATATTTGGAAGGTAGCATGACCGTTTACAAGCCTAGTGGACATGGTTGGAGCCAGGGGAAGGGTTCGTATCCTTCTGTGGCTGAAGCAAGGAAAGTGGGGCGTAACAGTTACAGCCCCCCGCTCCAGGAGGGAAGGGAAACGGCAGATGGGGCTGTTGCTGGGGGAAGCCAACTTTAGTTACCGGATGCTGGATGCTCGTAGAGTGCTCTTTCTGAAGAAAGGCAAGTGCAGTTCCAGGGGTGTGTGTCCACAACTGGGATTTCTTCTCTTTGACCAATAGAACCTCGAGCCAAATCTGCCAGCAAAGCCATTGATCGAAGCTGCTCTGGGGCAAAATCCCTAAAGTGCCGGTCCCTGGAGAAGCCACTTGTAGGATGGGAATTCATAAAGGGAGAGCCTCCTGAGAGGAGGAGAAGCAGAGAGACAGAGGAAGGGAAACGGAACTCGTTCTTTGCTCCTGGTCCACACAGCAGTTTCCTGACGCATCCTAACACCACAGCCAGGGGGTCTAATGAGCTGTCCTCAGAGGAAGGAAGGGCATCTTCCCTGACTTTGCAGTGGACCCGGGCCCCCGGGGCTTAGATCTGCAGAAGGGGCTCCTGACACCCGTGGCCAGACTTCAGTTTTCCTCTTGTGTTAAATTCTCCAACTCCTCTACCTTAACAGGCAGACCAGCACTTCAACAGACTCAGGAGCGGACTGAGGATCTTGCTGTGAGGACTGAGAACCCCAGTGACCTCCGCCACCCCCACTCCCAGGCCGCGGCTCCCTGCCTTCCTTGGCTGACCCGGTGAAGCCTCGCCCTGGGTACTCACCGCTCAGCGCGGGAGTTTGTGCCTGGAAAGCCCAGCACAGGACACTGCTCATCCGGAGAGCAGGACCTCCGGGCACTGGGCTCGGCTGAGAGGTTCTGAAGACTGTCTGAAGCGGTCCCGGTCCCCCCACCCCCAGGCCACCGTTCTCTGCTCTGTCTCTAGACCCTGCACCCATCACCCTCATTCCAGCACCTTCTACCTCATTTTCTCCAACAGTGACTTTTAAAATCACCAGCATCAGAAAGGTTAGGACAGTTATGATCACTTTATTTTCTGCAGTTATACAGTTGTGTACCCTGGAGAAGGGCATCGCCACCCACTCCAGTATTCTTTTCTGGAGAATTCTATGGACAGAGGAGCCTGGTGGGCTACAGTCCATGGGGTCGCAAAGAGTTGGACACGACTTTAAGCGGCTTAGCACACAGCACAGGGAGATTTCACGTCTATTTTTGTCTGTTCTTACCTCCATGTTGTCACGCAGATGTCAAGCTCCGGTTGAGAGGAGGAATTGATCGATGTGTTCCTGCCTGCTCTTGTCTGTCTCCCTCAGGTTGGTTCACTTGCTATTATGTGTCCATCTCCTCCCGCACAGATGAGGACCGGGGCCACTGCCGCACAGCCTCTGGCCTTTAGAGTTTCAAGCTGGCTCAGCTGCTCGAGGGCACATCCACGCTCGGGGGTGAGGTTGCATCCCCGGGGGTCCGAGCTGAGGTTGCTTCTTGAGCGCCTGGCCCCAGTGAGGCCACTGCACACCGAAACCCTCTGCCCACCTCTGTGGGAACCCCAGAACCTCCAGTCGTGGGAGCCTCGGTCCCAGCTCCCCCAGCACGGGTCTGTGAGGCTGGGTGGGGCCCAGCGCAGAGGCCGCTCTTGGCATCGGGACAGAAGAGGTGGTGGTCCTAGGCTTCTGCCCGTCCCTCTCCCAGAACCGCCTCCTCCCAGTCCCAGCGGCACCCCCTGAGTGGGGGGACCCCCACATCGCGTCCTCGGCTCCCCACCTATCCTGTGCATGAGCTCTCCCAAGCCTGGCCTTTTGCTAAGTTAGGAGAAGCTTGAGGGATGAAAACATGACATGCATGTATATATATGTATTTATGTCCGTGTGTGTGTTTATACAAGCACAGATGTATTTACCCTCTCACACCTCAACTATTAAAAAATATTGTCTCGGCAGATTCACAACTATCTCACTGTCAGTCAAAATCTGATAATGCCTCTCCCTGTCTTTTGCATTTCTGCTGTAACGATTCTCATCTTCCCTGAGGCAACTGGCTATTTCTGATGAGCAGAGAGGGCACACACACAGCAAAGGGAGCGATGTGATTAGTGCAATGATGCTTCTCAATGATCTCCTTTGTACCAATATTTGTCTTCTTTTTTCATGTTTACTAGAAGTTTGTTGGGAATGAAATAAATTGGAGGGTGAGGCGCAGAGCCAGCGTTCCCGAGGGCCCCTGGGGGCTGCAGACACGGGAGCCGGGCAGCCTGGGCTCAGCCTTCTGTGGGCAGCCGCGGCCGCCCAGCACCGGCCCGCATCTCCAGCAGGAGGGTGGGCTGAGCACCCGCGCCGGCTTGCGGAGGGTGGCCGTGGGGCCTGGGCGCTGGCCCCCGGGTGGGAGGGGAGGACGCGCTCACCCGCAGAGTGTCTGCCCAGAGTCGGCCCGCACACCGGTGCCTCTCCACGCTTCCAGACACAGGACGCAATGTAACCGGCTCTTCCTTCGGACGTGGTGAGGGTGTGAAAGGCGGCCGCCCCTGGGAGGCTCGGTGCCGGGCACCCGCAGCCTGGTGTGGGGGCGTCTGGGGGAGCCACAGACGCCACTCGAGGGCACCCCACGTCCCAGAGTCGCCTGGGCAGCCCAGCCCCTCATCATGGGCTGCGAGTCCCCGACCTGAGACACCGGCTGAAGGCTTTTCCGTACATGTCCCCTCTCCACTGCCCCCCTTATCAGACCCCTCTGGGGGGCGTGGGCCTGACCCACGGCTGCCTCGGGTCCCTCCGCGTTTCTGGGTCTCACCCCTAGCCCCGCGATCCCGCTGACGGTGGAGGGGACTCCAGACCCCCGGGCCCCCTGCGCTCATGGGACGAGCTCCGCGTCCTCTGTGCACTTCCCTCCGCGTGTGCACACGCGGGACTCAAGTCCTCGTCGCTCCACACGTGGATTTTAAACTCCACCTCACCGTCTTCCCACGGCTGGTCCATGTCCTCTCTGCTCCCCCGCGGGCGTCCGTCGGTCTGTCTCTCACAGGGAAGTGGTGGCCACATCTCGGGAGCGTCACAAGCTTCCGCCCGTCTGAGCATGGCCAGGACCAGCCTTCCAGGCCCTCCCCGGGGACTTCACCTGCCTTCAGGACACGCCTCTCCTCGCTTCCCTTGACGGCTGGGCACTGGAGCTCAGCGGAGCCGTGTGCGGTCCCTTCCCCGCTGTTCTGGAACGCTGTCCAGGCCTTTCATTCTCTCGCGAAGCCCCTCGCCCCTCGCCCCAGGCTTCTCACACTTTCCGTTCCGATTTGTGTCCGCTGTGCTGGAATCTCATTCACGTGAGTGCCAACCCAGGCGCACTCAGCAGCGAGGCCCACTGGGCACCTGTCTGACCGCGCGGGAGAGGAGGGGCCTGTCCCGCACTCACCCGCGTGGCTGCGCCTTGAACGCCCACCCAGCGGGGGCCCCGGGTCCAGGCGCGAGGGTGCAGCGGCAGGAGCTGGCCCTCCTGGCGGGCGGAGCCCAGCGCAGCGCCCGCCGCGCTGCCATGGCGACGGTAGCCCCCATCCTTTCCACGAAGAGGGCCCCCAGGGCTGCCGGTTAGAGAGATGGGTGTTTTTAGTCAACAGTGCCTCTCAACCCTGCATCGGAAGAAATCCTATTTTCAGCAGCACGTATGTCTGAAGCATCAATTATTTTCACTTCCAAAATCAGTTGTGTTGCCACCACATTAAATCTGCTGTGAAATAACAGTAACTGCCAACACATGGGCATTTGCTTAATTATCATCTTTTTATAAACGCACTATGCTTTAATTGATACATTTTTTTCTGTTACTTAAGCCATTAATGATGTGTTTTTCTGGACTTGTCATAGGTCAGTTCTGCAAATAGTATCCTTTTGGAGTGATACTAAGTGGCATTTAAAAAGTGTTAATACCAATAGCTGAGTTGTTCTGAGAGAGACAAAGCTGATTAAAAAAGAGAATGAACAGTTTCACAGAGTCACATGGATTTAAAGCCGAATTGGTGTAAGTAAGGAACTATAGGAAATTAAAACTGAGCTCTTAAGTTTTTGCTTTAAGAAAATTGTTCTTTTGACGACTTTGGGTCAGCTGGGGTGACAGATTTTTATCCCCTTACCATTAAAAGAGTGTTCTCTTTCCAGTGAAGAAACAAAGAGAAATGTGCTCCCAGGGGGACAAGCCTGTGTGAACTGAAGGTGTCTGCCCTCTGTTCCTGCCCTGAAGTGCTAACCCCCGTGGCAGTCTGGAGGCGGGACTTTGGGAGGAATTAGGGTGAGTGTGAGGTTGAGGCCCCACCACTGGGTCAGTCAGTGCTGGTAAGAGACCCTGGAAAGCAGGCATTGCCTCTGAAGGAGGAGAAGGCGGTGTGAGCAGCAAAGAGCCGGTGCCTCGAGGGGAGACGCCCTGGCTCTTGGACATCCAGCCTCAGAGCTGTGGGAAGTGAAGCCTGGTTTTCCAAGCCACCCAAGTCCTGGCATCTTGTTAAGGCAGCCCAAGCTGGCTGAGACAGACACGTTGGGAAGTTTGTCATTAAAATATGCCTTTCTCAGAGTTCTCCCATCTAGCCTTGGTTTCTGCATATCCATATAAATTTCAGAACTTTAAACACAATTTTATAACACAGGCAAGCCCAAATCCTGATGGCACATTGATCATTCATTGACTCTGCAGATTTGTTTGGGAATAATCACTATCATTACAACATTGAATCCACTTCTATTTTTTTAATTCAATAAATTTTTTTTTTTTTTGGTTTTCTGATTAGTGGACATGCACATATTTTGTAAATTTGTTTGAGATATTTAATGTCTTGTGGTGTCTTGTGATGCTGTTCTAAATTCTGTTTGCTTCTGGCTTATACCAATAAAATTTATTTAAAAATGTTGACCTCATCACCAGCAACCTTACTAAATCCAAGTAGTTTAGATTTTTCAGATTTTCACAGAGAGCATATCTTGGTAGATGAGACAACGTATTTTTCTGATCCAGTCATTATATCTTACTTCCTTGTATTGCCTCTTTAAGTTGTCTGGTTCCCAGGGACAGTGTGGTTACGGGGTGGTGGCCAGCCTGGTCTCATCAGCCTCACAGGAGGACTTCCAGTGCCTCCTGACCAGCACGACGTCCGCGAGAGACTTTGCTTACAGACGTTCTTTACCAGATCATGTGTTTTCTTCTATTTGCTTTTGGCTTAAAGTTTTTTCCCTTTCTTAGAATGAATGCCAACTTTTTATTAAATATTTCCTTCATCTTGGGGAAGATCATGTATACTTTCTCCACAGACCAAGTATCTAGAGGGACCCTCCTCCAAAGCAGGGCTTGAACTCCCAATTTTGTGCCAAATGGTGAAAAACTATTACTAAATTATTGTCAAAATATTTGTCAGAGCAGAATTTTGAGAGACTGACACCAGTGAGCCTGTCAGAGTTTCCTTGGTGTCCTGCCCCCAGCCTCTGCCCTCCAGGGGCAGGGACCCCAGGGACCACCAGCCTGGCTCCTTCCTGGCCCGCTTTCTGCCCCACAGGGCCTCAGGGTCTCGGAGGTTCTCTGATCTCTTTAATCATGTGGATATATATATACTTTTGGTATAGTTTCCTTTTCTTCCCTCCTTCCGCCTTCTTTCCTTGCTTTCTTTCTCTCCTTGAGCCAAAATTTTAGAATCTTCTCACTGAATATCTTCTCATTGCCTTTGGAAGAAACACAAACGTCACGACGGCCTTACATATTACGCCTTTTTCTCTTCCTTCCAGGCTTATTTCATGTA
Organism: Dama dama; assembly: GCF_033118175.1. Taxonomy (NCBI): domain Eukaryota; kingdom Metazoa; phylum Chordata; class Mammalia; order Artiodactyla; family Cervidae; genus Dama; species Dama dama. The sequence continues at coordinate 379,227 of NC_083696.1, forward strand.
CGTTTTCATTCTTTGCTACACTTGCATTTTACTTGTGAATTTAGAAAGGACTGTAGAATTTCAAAGGACCTCATCATGGACCTAGAGAAGGCAAGAATTTATTTGATAAGGTGTCCTTTGAATAAATATAATTTTACTCATAAATTTATTCCACATGAACCAGCACCCATGACATTGTTATATTTAGCTCAGTATTTTAAAAAAAGAAAAAAAAAGTGAATTGTATTAGACTCAAATTTCAGTAAGTTCCAATTCTGCCATGCATTAATTTCTCATCCATAAAATTTACGTGGTAGTGACTAAATCATAGTGTGTTTTGAGTTATAAACATGAAAAAATTTTTGAATGTGATTGATATGAATATCTTAAAATGGGGGCATTTTAGAATTCTGTCTGAGCCTCAGTCAGCGTGAAGGACAAAAGACTTCTCACTGATGCCTGGATCGCTGCAGAGGTTTGTGTCCACCGCGCCTGTACTGAGGAATCCACTCGTGTGCTGTGCAAGACAGGGGTGAAGCCGGAGGCCGCAGTGAACTTCAGAACTTGTGGTGTCAGCCTGCTGGAGTGAAGCTGGGGCTGCTGGCATGAAGCTGGGGTCTCGCTCACTGCTTCCCCGAAACTCAGGGCTGCTGCTGTTCCCACCTGCGCTGGAGAATTGGGAAAGCAAATCAACACAGCGAGAAGGTCAGAGAGCAAAGATGTTGCCTTCATTTGGGTAAATGCAGACTTTGCCATGAATTCTTTTTTCTTTGTTTTTACTTCTGGGGGAAGTTGTACAATTAAAGAAACAAACTCCTTGGCCAAATGTTTGAAAAACGCAGTGGCTCGCCTTAGATATTTTTATGTTCAGAATTAACAGGCCGTTTGGGGTGAGCAGAAGCCTCCTGGGCTGAGAACCGGCTTCTGGGGCCCCGGCCCCCATCGACGTGAGCGCCACCGCTGAGGAGCAGACGGTCTGCAGCTTAACTGCTTCCTGTGAGCTGCATTTCAGTTTCTGGATATTTGCAGCTTAACTCAGTCGAAACTCAGGCCATGAGACTCCGCAGCTCAGGGCCCTTTTGTCTTTTATTTGTTCAGGCTGTGGCCTGAGCACCGGGGTGAACAGGTCCAGGACAGGATAGAAGCCCTCCCTGCTGCAGGGCTGGGACCTTGGCCTGAGGAACGACCCAGGAAGACCACCTGCAGGGGGTTGGGCCCCAGTGCAAGGCCCTGGCGGGCAGGGCAGGGCCTTTCCTGCCTCCTGACCTTGTCCGCGTCCGTTCAGTGACCGCGGCTGCCGATCGCTGGCGCACACCCACTGCCAGCTTGGGACGGACCGGGGTGCGGGCACTGACGCCCAGCCCCAGAGCGGCAAGGGTGTCCTGGCCCCCGCGAGTCCTCTAGGGCCAAGACTGTCTGCCTGGTCCCTGCGCCCATTACCGTCGGCTGGTGGGGGGTGATGTGTAAGCCTGCAGACTCATTTGTAGAAACGGGCTTGGATTCTAAGCCCTGATTCTAAACCGTGTCTTACGGCAGGTGGACAGGTGTCCAGGGTCTGATGCTGAGGCTGGACCCTGGCGTCTCTGAGCTCCACCGCCTCCCAGCTTGAGACCTGTAAACTCTTAGGGTTCAGTTTCTCTCTCAATAAAACGGAGATAATAATACTCCCCCTGCAGGGTTGTGAGGGTAAAATGTTCCCGTTTGAAAAGCCACTCACGGGGGCGGGGATATACATATATATATATATGGAGAAGGCAATGGCACCCCACTCCAGTACTCTTGCCTGAAAAATCCCATGGGCAGAGGAGCCTGGTAGCCTGCAGTCCATGGGGTCACGAAGAGTTGGACATGATTGAGCGACTTCACTTTCACTTTTCACTTTCATGCATTGGAAAAGGAAATGGCAACCCACTCCAGTGTTGTTGCTTGGAGAATCCCAGGGACGGCGGAACCTGGTAGGCTGCCATCTGTGGGGTCGCACAGAGTCAGACACGACTGAAGCGACTTAGCAGCAGCATATATATATACAGATATATATATATATATATCTCCACTTATAGCTGATTCACATTGTTGTATGGCAGAAACTAATACAACGTTGTAAAGTAATAATCCTCTGATTTAAAAGAAAAGGAAAACCACTCAGTATAATCCTCAGTCCAAAGCAGGAGCCAAGCAAGGGGTGTCACATCTGCCTTCCCACTGCTGGCAGTGACCCTCCCCGGCATGAACCCCTCCTGGTGGCCGGCGGTGGCCGCCTCTGCTCTTTCTCCACCAGGAGCTCAGGTCGTGCCTGAAAGGGACACTGTGGTCCTGGCACCATGGTGTGGGGCTCTGGGCAACATCTCACCTTCCCGTCTGAGAACCAGGAAGGTCAACACCCACCCAAAGGACCAACTTTGGACTAAACACAATTTCAATGATGTGGATCCCAACACACGGTAGTCATTTGATGATAGACACTAGAATTTTCCCTCTTTTCCTACACTTGTAGGAATATTTTTATAATTCAAATACAGAAATAGGAGCAGACACGCTCAGTGGTTTACCAGGGTCTTCAAGCTAAGGATGTGGACATGAAGCAGGACCCTGAGTCACAGGGGTCAGACCCTCTTAGCCTCCACCTGCCCCTGGCCTCCAGGCTTGAAAGACCTTGGGGAACAACAGATGACTGTTGACCATCAACAAAGTAATCGGAACTGTAGGGCTTGTGACCTTTACAACTTCACGAACGACCCATGAATGAACCCTGGTGCCACCTAAAACAACACCATGCCCTGCTTCCTTATCCACGCAGCCTGGAAGTTCTGGGAACAATGGTGAAGGGATTTCCCCGGAAGTCCTCAGAAAACAGAAAGCAAATACATCTATGATCAAAAATATGATTTACCAGTTTGAGTTAAAATTTGAGTTCAGGCAAAACTAATCAGCTTTAAGCATGGAGCAAACAGCAAGTCATGGGGCACTGGGCGGGTCTGTGTGCGAGCCTTGCATAGTCAGACCGGCAAAGCTCCCTGGGCTCCTCAAACACCTGGGGAGCCAGACTGAGAAGGGGCTCTGGCAGGAAGGTCTCTCCCAGCCCCCTCCCAGCACAGCAGTCGAGAGGGGCGGGGCCACGAGCCCGCATCCTCTCCCAGCAGCCCTGGTACACCCAGGATGCAGGCTGTCTTCTCCATCACCCCTGGTTCTTTCTGCTGAGGGCTGAGTTCTCCAGGAGCTCCGATGAGCAAGCAACCCAAGTTCACAGGAGCAAGGACAAGGTGGGCGCCATGCCACCTCCTCCCCCAGGCCCACCTGCCCAGCCTCCCTACAGGGGCCACAGAAGGCGTGATCCAGAAGGGCTAGAGGGCATTGCAGGTTTTGGTGAAATCGAGTCTCGAGATGACAACTGGAGAGAAGGATCTGATTAGTAGCAGAGCTGGTCTTCAGCCTGGGGTCTTCCATGTCAGACCCTGAGCCTCTGCTGCTCAAGCCTGGCTGCCCCTAGTCCATCAGGAGCTTTAGAAGCACACCAGTGATGGGGCCAAACCCAGAGAACCCAAGTCAGACTCCTCCCCACACTGCGTACTGCGAGGGAGTCGCCACAAAGGGTCTACAGAACTGAGCTCCTGAGCTTGGAAGGTGGTTTTAGGAGAAGAGACCTTCATGCACGAAGAGCCAGCATCCATGTCCCTGGGGCCAACTCCAGGCTCTGTAGCCAGGGCCCACCTCCCTGCCATGTCATCCGACTCAACCACCAGGATTCCATGAATACAGAGTGTGTGGGCTGGGATTTCAATGTATGAGTTTTGAGAAGGGAAAAGGCAGCCCCTGACAGCCAGGAGCTGGCCTGGCAAGGTCTAGGGTTCTCCTGTTAACACCAGGGAGGAATCGCGGGAGAAACAGGAGCCCACAGTGGTCACATCTTCTGAACAGATGGAGCCTGAACCTTGTCCAGAGCACAAGCTGCAAACACTCCCTCCTGGCCAGTGTGAGGGCCAGCTACACGGCGTTCTTGGCTCAGCCTCCCTCCTACTGAGACTTGTTGGGAACCCCCAGTCATAAAACCGACCACGTCCCCGAGCCTCCAGCCCAGCAGAGCCCGCTTCCTCAGACTCCCCCCCAGATGACTGAAAACCAGCAAAAGCCGATGGGCCCCCCAACACCCCCTGCTGTGTGTCTGTGCCACCATCTGAACCCCGCTTGTTCGGGCTCAAGTGGTCCTGGGGGCATTTGGCATCAACAGTGCAGTGACACTGACGTGTCCTGTGTTTCGGTACAGAACAGCACAGGCCAGACTGACGCAGACAAATGTGGCTCATGGACTAGAGGGGAAAACGACACAGCTTATGGAAGCTGGTTACTGGTCAAGCGAGATGCTAGAGCGCTTTTTGCTTTGCTGCTGAGCACAGGTAGACAGTCTCCTTGGGATCTCCAGTGTCTCCCAGGGTGGTCCTGCCTGACTGAGCAGGGACGGCACCAGCTTGCAAGAGACGAAAAGCGAAAGCATGAAATATTAACGCTGTTCAGAAATGTTGCCAGAGGCATGTTCTGGGCCTTGACGCGGACAGTACCACGTGTGGACACATCACGGACCCAGGCTTCAGCCCCCAGGAGGACTGCTGTCCAGAGCTCCTGGTCCACTCACAGGGTCGTCCTGGGAGGAGGGTGGGTTGGTGCTGCCAGGCTGAGCTGAGCTGGGCCGCATCTGGTTCTAGAAGGGCGTATGAGCATGGATGGCAGGCAGCAAGCGCAACCCGCTGTCGCTACAGATGGCAAGAGGGCCTCCAGCACCCCCCCGCTCTCCCTCACTGTGTGTGGAAGCTCCAGGGGCCCAGCCCACACTCATTCTCAGCAGTCACGCCGGTCCCTGGTGTGAGGGAGTCCCAGCATCTCACAGAATGACGTAGACTTTGGAACTGGAGTTCTGGAAGCCAGGCTGCTCTTCCAAAGTGGGCTGTTGGGCCCACTTCATCATGGAGGTTCTACCTTGTGACAGGCATGCTGCAGGCTGCGTTTGGAAGGGTACCTTGTACATTAAATTTCCTGGGTGGTCATCTGTTTTCCCAAGTTCAGCTTTATCCAACTTCAGTGTAACACTGTGAGGAAAAAAAGAGCATGTCAGTGATGAATTTGAAGGACAAAATTAAGCTTTGAAAATGTTAAATGCAGATTTTGCAAAAAACAAAATCTAGCTTATGAAGTGCCATGTTTTTGTGATCATAAAGCTTTGGATGAAACGCAGCTGCATTTTAAAAACTTTTGCTGCCTACATTGTCACTCATGTAATGGACAGCAATTAAATTATATGTTGAACTCAATTGCTTCCAAAGGAAATAGTTTTCTAATTATTGAAGCCATCTTTTGATGATACTGGAAATTAAATCTTTTTCTTGTAAATGAGAGTTTTTTTAAAAATAGAATTCTTGCTGAGTTTATGGAATCTTGCTCTTTTCCACTGATTTTTTTAAACATTTCTTTCAGAATCTCCCAAGTTTTCAGTGTGAGATGTGGGGAAGAGCATGCACTATTGAGTGACCCAGATGGTGGGAAAAGGTTGTGGTCCAGGTGAGGGCGTGTGTACAGGGTAACCCGGGCATCCACATCAGCTCTGACTGCTGCACAGAAGCCCCGTGGCAGATGGTCAACACAGCAGATACAGGTTCCTCACATTCTGAAGGCTGGACGTCCGAGATCAAAATGTCAGCAGATTTGATGTCTGATGAGAACCCGCTTCCTGGTTCACAGATGGTATCTCCTCACTGCATCCTCACCTGGAGGAAGGGCAGGAATCCTGTCATGAGGCTACCTCCTCGTGACCTCCTCACCTTCCAAAGGCCCAAGACCTTTCAGTCCATAGTAGCAAGCAAATGGGATTCTTCTTACCTAAATGCGGAGGGAGAAGTAAAAGAGCTCAGGGATGATCAAAGAAATGTCTTAGGAGAATCACGGATGATCTAAGCACAAACTGAGACCAGTTTCCTGGAAGTTCTCACGCAAATGACATGTGGAATAGATGAGGGACGGCGACCCAACATGTCTGTGTATGTTAACTTGTGGCAGAGTCGGACGTATGTTCATTCAGCATTTCTTGAATGTACAGCATTTTTACGCTGAGATGCTTGGATACAGAGATGAAGGGCATCTTCCCCACTTTGAGACCGGTCAGTCCATGGCAGACAGAAGAACTAACAGCTAACCCTCGCAGAGTGAGAAGCGTGGAGCTCTGGCTTTGCGGATCAAGACCACGCGAGCTGGCAGGGCTCACCCAGCCGTCGTCCGCGGGATCCGCTTTGAACGGCAGTGAAGAGAGGCCTGTGATTCCACAGAAAAGGGCAGAGGAAGGAGGCAGCCCCGCATCCGGGCGTGCGGGACTTTCTCTCCTGAAGACACACAGTGGCCCTGTGCCCACGGGACCTGTGGCCACACTGTCCCACCCTCCCGCTGCTCAGAGTCTGCCGGCAGGAGCTGCGGGGCTGCCCAGGCACCACGCAGCGTCCACCACCGCAGTGTCCTCACGCACCCTCTGCCCTGCCGCCCTGGCCGCCGCTGCCTGCCTCCTCATCCTGTCCTTACAGAAGTCCAGTGGGTGTGGAAGGGCCCATCCCAGCGCCTCTGCACACAGGCTGTTGCTTCCCATGTCAGGGACCCTGGGAGGCGCAGACCTGACCCGCTGCCAGCCTGACTTGGTGGCCACTCTCCTGCCCAGTGCGGGTCTGCATCCACTCCGTCCACTCCGTGGAGCTCCACGTCCATCCTGGGGACACTGAAGTCTAGGGTCCCCCTAGTACATACATCTTTTGATGGTTTACTGTATGCTTTCTTTGCATTTTTTAAAGTTTAGAGGATTTTTCAAGTTCAGATGTATGATGAGTTATATTTCTTCTGGATTTTAGTCATTTTTAAATCTTTACTTTTTAGTAATCTGGAGAAGGCAATGGCACCCTACTCCACTACTCTTGCCTGGAAAATCCTGTGGATGGAGGAGCCTGGTAGGCTGCAGTCCATGGGGTCGCTAAGAGTTGGACATGACTAAGTGACTTCACTCACTTTTTTTAGTAATCTGATTTCTATTCCTCTTTGTGATGTGAGATGGTTGTCTAAGTGGATTTTACTATGACACCACTTATTAAAAAAAAAATCTCATTATCAATCTGGAATGTTTTCATGGATTTCTTAGTGAGGAACAGCAGGAGGCTGGCACGGCAGCTACTCCCTGTGGTTCCTGGGTCACCGTCTATGGGAATAAAAGCGGAGGATAAATGGAACACAGGTTCCACATTACTGTCAAACACCCGAATGGTCTGCATGAGGTTTCCAGGCATGTAATCATGTCTTGATTAAATATAAATTTCTGAACTTGTGGCTAAAGTTGTTATCTTGAGGCTGAGAGTGTATAACATGGTAAAAATCTTATGGAAAATTGGCATAGTGCTTCCAGGTTTGCTTACCATCTATTAAAAATATGATAGACCTGCTGTACTATAACAGGGCTGTATTGCTACAAAACTAGGTTGTCAATAAAACCAGTATATATCTTGGCTTGAAACTGAAAACAAAAATCAGTGGGCTTCATATGTATATACATGCTGACCTTAATTAACAGACCTGTTTGTTATAAATACAAGTCTAACACAAATGGACTTGATTGAGGGCCCTGGAGGCAAGCTTGCGATCTGAGTGCTGTGTGTGTTTCAGACCCCAAGCTCCCCAAGGAAGTGTGACCGGCACCTACCACAGCTGAAAGCGCTAATCGACGTTGTCAGCAGGCTTCTCAAACCCTCTTCCCGGGGATCTAAGCATGATCAATGATCGTGTTGCTTTGGGAAAACAGTCTGCTCTCAGACCTTGAAATTATGTTCCCGGGGACGCCCGTTTCCGCAGCAGGCAGCATCTGTTTTTTATTGGGGTCTTGCCTCTTCCTAATTGTGCAGCTGGTTTGAGAAAGAAAAAGCCTGTCATGTAATCTGGGATCAAGGGTGAGCAGAAAATTCACTTTGGTCTCAAGGACAGGCAAGTTCTAAGAGGCAGATCACCACCTCCCCACTCCCCAAAGCCACTGAGCCACGTGCACTCTGAAGCTGGTCATTTATTTATTAAACACCTTCAGGGAGTGGGGAGGCCCTTCGGGCAAGGCTAGTTGCAAGCTGGGGCATCTACACCCTGTTTCTAGGGGTGCAGTTAGGACAGATGTACTGGTGTTTACACACCTCTTTCTCTGAGCTCTGGCACATACATGTCAGATGTGTGCTTTCTGAACAGAGACATCAGCCTCCAACCCCCATCTTTTCAGGGTCTCACCCACCCCTTCAGGTGTGAGGTCCTTCCGTTACTAATGAAATTGCCTGGGAATAAAAAGTAAGCTCACACTGCGACAGGCCTTAGGAAGGAGAATTTTTTCATGTTTCCTTCATCTGTCATTTTTAGTTTATTTGACATATACTTTATACTCATTATGCACAACTTACGGGATAGGTTAGTACTTTGAACATTTTAAAACCAAGATTTTTTTAAAAATCACATGTAAAATGCTTTACTGCACTTTTTCCTGTTTGTGGTGGTATTTTTAAGAGCACAAAGCTGTGCGCACAAGACAGTGATGGCAGAGAAGGGGCTTAACGTCCGGCCTCCAGATCTCCTGCCTGCGAAGGGAGGACGCGGGCGGGTGGCAAGCCGCAGCAGCACCCCTGAGACCCGCACACAGGTCCACGCAGCTCTGTGGCCGCTGCGTCCTCACCAGTGGTGGTGCTGGTGGCTGTTGTCGCCATTTTTAGTGAACTCCCGACGGCTGTGTCAGCACCCTGCAATGCCACCAAGCCTCTTCCTCTGCAACGACACTGTGTCCCCCTTGTGGACACCCACCCACTTCCCAAGCCCCGTGGCCTCTGGGCGGTGCCTGGTTTTAGCTCTAGAGGCTGTCTGAGCACCTGTGTCAACCCCTGGCCTCACAAGCTGCTCGGTTCTCCCTGGGGACCCTGGAGAGGTTAACGGAATGCTAATATTTATGTCCTAAATAACAACTTTGCTACAAAGAAGCAACCTTCTCAGCTGCCTGACACACAAATGAGTTCCTACATGGAACCTTCCTCTGAGGGGCCGGAAGTAAGGGGCTCCCGGGCCCCTGATGTGTTTTGTACACATGGGAAGAAGAGGCTGTTTTACCCACACCTCTGTTTCTATAAATATTCCCCCTTTTTTTCTTTTTGGGGAGAGGGAAGCAGATGATGGTGTGATTCACGACCAGCTGCAAACTCTCTGAGCGTCTTGTTTTAAAAGGCACAGCCGCAATCCAAGGGTTTGGCTTTACATGGTCTCTTCAGAGGCATGAGACTTTGCACAAAACTGTTTTTTCCCCGATAAACATCTGCATCTGTGGACAGGCTGTGAAAAGACAGCCACCTCTCCCACCGCTCGGTGGCGAATCCCTATCTTGAATCCGAGGCTCTGATACGAATCCCGAATGAGTGTTTTCTAGCTCTGTGATTTTGAGCAAGTTGGTAACCTTGTGAATTTCAGTCCCTACATTTGTTAAACAGGATTACAATGTGTACCTCTCAGAGTCTTTTCAGTGAGGATTAAGAATGCCTGTTAAGCATTTAAAATAAAGTAGGGGTGCTCACTGACCAGTACCTTCCCTCTGCTTTGCTTGTAAATGGAATCTCTTGACAGAGAATTCAGACAAAAGTAGATTGTTTGTTTAATGAAACTCTTCCTATGTTGAAAACTGTAAAGCTACAGCAGAAAAGAGGCAGATCCAGGGTGTGTCCCCAAGGCTGGGCTCTGGCATTCAGAACAGCCTCGCTGACCCTTGGTGAAGCCCCTCCACACTCCCCAGGGCTGCCGGCCAATTGCTCACAGTGTGGGACTGAGGAACCATCCGGTCCCAGTGTGAGTCTCAGCTGATGCCACCTCCCTCCTGTGTATTCATGGGGAAACTAGAGCAGAAGCTGGTCTGAAGGAGGAGAAAATGGAGGCCGATGTGCAAGGTGCAGGCAGCCTCTGAGTCTCCGATGAAGCCATTTCTCAGCATCTCTCCACCCACCATCTTCTGTGAAACTAGCTGATGCTCTCAGGGGGCTCGCGTCTGTCACCTGGCAGAGGGGAGCCTGTGAACAGGGTCAAGTCTCATGCATTTGTTTATTTTCTTAACGAACTCCTACTGCACATTTAATAAGATGCCCACCGTCAGGAGCCGAGGAAGCAGGCAGTCAGGCTTGGAGCCCGTGTGGCAGGTCCCGAGCGTGTTCTCTGTTGTGTCGCTTCCCGGCTCCTCCTGATGCGTCCCTCCCCTGCAGCCTGCTGTGATCAGTGACCAGGCTTCCTGGGTTTTCTGTCTCCACAGACGCACTCACGTCCAACGTGGCTCTCCACCGGGGTCTTCCCTCTCCGCATCTGCCCTGAGTGACTTCCTAAGTGGAGAACTGGACGCCAAGTCTCTTCACAGCTCCCCTCTGTCTGCAGGGTCAAGTTTACACTACCCGGCTTGCATTTCTCTTCTTCCACATGTGCTCACACAACATCTTCACATTCTCCAAACGTGTCATGCGACTTCATGTGAGTCTGTCTTCACAGACGCTGCCCATTTTTACGCATGTGACTGATGCAGCCATGTTCTCTCTCCTTTAGGGCGGCTCTCAGATGTACTCTCAGCCACGGTCGCTCAGCCCCGGCTCTGGACAGGGCCCTTCCCATGGCGCAGTGCCGGGTTTGCCTGTCTGGTTGGCAGGGATTCTCATCACTGTTCTCTGACCTCAGTTGTGAGAATCTTACAAGGCAGCCGGGTGAAGTTTCCCATACTTTTCTTCTTTGTAGAGTTAATCTCATTAAACGAATGAATCGGTGTTGCTGGTAATAAGAGACGTGTGTCCTAAGGCAGGGAGGGCTGCAGAGAGCGCGGAGCTGGGGTGGGGGAAAGCCAGCAGGAGAAAGTCAGAAAATGGAGCAGAAGAGGACAGGTTCCGGGCACGTCCAAGCCGCCAGGTACGTAACACAAACGCCTCAGCAAATCTTGCAGAAAAAGAGCAGATACAGTGAGTAATTCTGGCAGAACAGGCCTTTGTTCACACCCAGATCTTCAGCCTTAGTATTAATAGTCTTAATAGTGTCTAGAATTTTATACCATGAACGTGCGGTGCCAGAAAAGCATATGATGTGTTTTCAAATCAAGATAGGTCCTGTATCGAAGGGAGGCACCCCTGGGGCTCAGTCTGTGTGGGACGTGGAGACCTGCCACATCGAGATTTGGGGGAGGGCAGCGTGGACTCAGGGCACCGCTCACCCCGAGGCCCTAGGGACTTGGCGGGAACCCTCTCCCTCACTCTCGAAGCTGACACCGGAAATGGCTCCTCTGGGCAGGTCACTTCTGGTTCTGCGGCTGCCGCGGCCTCTCCCCGACCCCTTCCGGAACCGCCTACTGTGGAAGCCTCGCTTCCGCCTGCCTCCTTACCAAGAGGGCACGGGGAGGAGACGGAGACGGACCACGCCGTGAGTTCCTCTAGGTGCCGGAACAAACAGCATATTTGGTCAGAAATAAGTGAAGATACACAAATTTTGGGGACCCTGCGAGTTCTGACACAGGAGGTGCCAGGCCTCAAAGAAACTGGATCTGTGAGGCTGATTTATACAGGAACCTGGGATACCGCGCGCGTTGTAGAGTGGGAGCAGAAAACAAATCGTTGGAATATTTGCAAAAGGAAACTCAGGACCAAGGGCTTTGGAAGATGGCAGGGGTGCTGGATTAAAGAGAAGGAAGCTGTCAGCAAAGAAGTCCAGAGGTGCGTGTCTAGGAACTCCGGGGTGATTCACAAAAGCAAGGACAAGCCTCTGGAGAATTAACTGAAGTTCTGAGTTTTAAACCCCCAATTCTTTTTTAAAATTAGTTATTTTAATGGGAGGCTAATTTACAATGTTTGTAGTGGTTAATGAAGCTGGAGCCTATTAAACCCCCAATGCTTATGAATAGGTTTAGTCCTTTTTGTAGAAATCACACCGTGAGATGTGAGGTTTAGGGCACTTAAGTGACTCCTGGTGGACTGGGAACCAGAATGCATTCTGACTTCTAGCCTTATACTTCCATTTGGATGTTAAATTCCTGTTGAATTTAACTGCTTATATTAAAACGGGTTAAGAGTTCGCATCCTCTCCAGGGTTCCCGGGAGCTTGGAACGTCTCCTTAGAGACTGACGCAAACCCTGAGCCTGGACTCGCAAGTCTTGCATTTGAACCTGAAAATGCTGCTCAACTTGAAAGTAAAAGTCCTCAAGTGCAGCTTCACACACAGCTCTGAGGCCCTGTGTACCTAGGTACCTGTATAGTCACATTCCAGATGTGTCCCTTCCATGAACGGCAACATGCTGGGGAATTAGCCTCTTGAAGCAGAATTAGCGTAAAACAAATTCAATTCAGTGTGAAACAAAACTCACAAAACCAGAGAAAATTGAGAATGTTTGCCCAGGGGCTTCCCTGCACAGGGAACATGGCTAAATGTGATTTAAGCGCTTTTGGTGTCTCCGGTCCTTGGAGAAGTGGGGCTCAGAAAGGAGAGGCTCTCCTCAAGAAACAGACATGCTGTTCTCTCTCATTGCTTTCATCTGATTGGAAGTTGTAAAGGTTTGTTTGCCTATTCATACTCTATTTAATAAATTGCAAAATACTTATTAAGTAAGATATTCCTTCATAGCTCAGTTGGTGAAGAATCTGCCTGCAATGCAGGAGACCCTGGTTCGGTTCCTGGGTTGGGAAGATCCGCTAGAGAAGGGATAGGCTACCCACTCCAATATTCTTGGTCTTCCCTTGTGGCTCAGCTGGTAAAGAATCCTCCTGCAATGTGGGAGACCTGGGTTCAACCCCTGGGTTGGGAAGATCCCTTGGAGAAGGGACAGGCTACCCACTCCAGTATTCTGGCCTGGAGAATTACATGGACTGTATAGTCCATGGGGTCACAAAGAGTCAGACATGACTGAGTGACTTTCACCTTCACTGGTGAGTGCTTGCTCTGGGCCATAATTCCTGGGTCTCTGTGGGGTCAGAGTGAAGGATGCAGACCTTTCACATCAGAAATGTGGTGTCACATGTTCACATGGAGGGTGTCGACTTACTCTGGAAGGGGCTAGGACTGCCCCTTTGTATGCTTCCTGATGATGGGCAGGCTAGCACTGCCTCTTTTCTCTTGAAGTGCTTGGTTTATTCAAATTATGTCCTCGAATGGCTTCCTTCCTTCCTGTCTGTGTGGAGTAATGACTTCCTTCCTTCCTGTCTGTGTGGATTAAGCTGGACGCCCAGGAGGTATTGTTCACAGGCTTATTTACAGCTGTTAGCATCTTCCCAGCTAAAAGCAAACTGCCTTTTGAGGATCAGTCCCCACTTGTCCTGAAGCTAAGGGTTCCTGTGTGTAGTTAACCCCTCGACAGCCACTACCTGGCAGAGACTAGGGTATCCTTGGACGCTTGTCAAGTCAGGAGCTCAGCATGCTCTAGGCTTTCCTGGTCATGATTAAGTTCTGTGTTGACCTCAGTGGGAGTTGTGTCTATTTTCTTGCAATATTTATATACTGGCCTTCACACTACCGCTGGAACTACAAAATGGCATCTCATTGTCTCTACGACCAAGAGACCTGCACACTCTCCCATCTCGTCCGAGGCTCTCAGATGACCCTGCAGAGCTGGGAAAGGCTCTGGTCTCCACCTCCTCCACTGACCTGAGAAGCTCCTCACAAAAGAGAAGAATGAACATTCCCAAATTTCTGATTGCAAGAGCGTAACATTCTAGGAAATAAAGGACATGACATATTAGAATAGTCCAATCGCTGAGACACTTCCAAACTTCAGTGGCCCAACAACTGAGGATGTATTTTTCAGGCATCTGGGACCTTCCCCCCAGGGTTCAGGGTCTCTGTGGGCAGCAGGAACTGGGGGCAAGGGTAGAGTAGGTGGGCTTACAGATTGGGGCTCCAGACCTTGAGCTGTGAGTGTCCCTCCCCCTCCATCCTCTGACCAGAGCTGGGCCAGGGGGCTACCCTGCACAGCGAGCTGGGTCTGGGGTACCCTGGAGCCCAGGAGGCAGGCTGATGGCTTATGGGTGGCTGCTGTCCTCTGCACAGGACAGCACTCATTTCCCCCTCTTGAGCCCACAGGCCCCACCATCCAGGGGAGATGAGGTGGGAACTGTGCACAGGGTCTGCGGCAAAGGCAGCTGGTCTCTATGGCGAAAAAGCCCAGCCTTGCCTTCCCTGTGATGAGGGTGGCCTTGGCTAAAGTCTGTCTAGCAAGCAAGTTCAATCCCCATCCACCACCTGTAACACCACTTCCAGCCTTTTCCCTTTCCTTTAAGAATCACTTCTCTCCTTCCCCACCTTCCAGGGCCAGGAAGGGTTTCCTCCTGTTGAGTTGAGTTGTCCGCAGAGCATTTGGCTTTGCTTGGGTTTCTATCTGCTGCCCCTCAATTCTAGCTTGTTGCTAAGAAGCTGAACTCAGGTGTGGAGTATACACTTTTGTTTGAAAACTAGACCTTAATATCTGGCAACAAGCTGATGCTGCTAAGTCGCCTCAGTCATGTCCAACTCTGTGTGACCCCATAGACGGCAGCCCACCAGGCTCCTCTGTCCCTGGGATTCTCCAAGCAAGAACACTGGAGTGGGTTGCCGTTTCTCCTTAGAACATCTCTTGGAGGCAGCTTTTAGCAGATGAGGAAGGATAATTGAAATCCCTGGATAGGTTGACCAGGCTGGAGTTGACCTGAAGTCAGACTGAGCATCTTGGTGATGTTTGCAGGTCTCCTTCGAGGCATCCTGGTAACAGTCGTCTGCCTTCTGCTTGACTGTATCATGGACATTAAGTTGCAGGGGTCAGCTCTGTGAACTATAAATCTGTTACAAATCAAATATACTACAATACAAAACAGGGAAAAGAAAACAACTGTGAAGTAAAGGAACGGGATATCACAATATCAAACATCAAAAATGTTTCAAATCACATTCTGATGGAAGTTTTCTAAACAGCAGACCATAAACAGAGGTCCAAGCTGTGAGTGGAGACACAGAGGGAGCAGAGGAGGGGATGGGGTAAACAGGAAACTGGAAACAGGACCGACTCCAGACCTTGGGCTACAGGCACCAGAGAGGCAGTGCTTCCCCGGTTTCTATTTCTAGCATTTGAGGTGCAGTCACTCTAATAACCAAAGCGTGCTTGTGGGGAAGGGAACATTGTGTTTCATGATTGAGTCCATGTTTGAGTAGCATGGTCCGTGTTTACCTGCCAGCATACTGATGATCTATAGGAGTAATGGGTTCCAGGAAAAAGCAAATCCTCAGTGTTGGTGCCGCGAACTGAGTTCTGCTCGCTGCCTGCTTCTCCTCGTGGAGGGGAGGCAGGAGGACAAGTCTCCCTGCTTGGTGCACTTCCTTCCGCCGTGGGCTCTAAGTACAAATGCCTCCCTTCATTTATTTTTCCTTCCAAAAATCACCTCGAGGCTCCCCTCTTAGAGATAGCAGAGGCGAAGGTGACCGAGCTCAGCACAGAGTGACAGAAGGATACAAGGGGGCTTCCTGGGAGGCCCTACCCGCCCAGGGCTGACCCCTCCCAACACAGTCTAAAACGCTGGGGAAGCAAGAGAAGCCACACTCACTACGTGAGAGACAGCGTGTTAGCTGGGCCGCGTCATGTTTAACAGGAAGCCTCATTAAGTGAAAACCCACACGGCATGCGGTTGCTGGTGATCACACAGACTTTGACTCATGGACAGTAGCCTCAGTTTCATACTGAGTCTCCAGACCTGGGAGGATGGGACCAAGGAGGGGAGGGGGCGAGGTCCTCAGGGTGCAGGTCCCACCACGCAGCTCTCACCTGCGGAAGGGGTGCAGGGCCTGGGATGGCCCTGATAGGCAGAGTCAGGTCTTAGAGGTGACAGACTGTCTGCCTCCCACATACAGAGCCGAAATAATGCCCTGATAGCTATTTGGGGGGGGGAAAAAGTCCCTTCATCTTCAAAATATTTATGTTTAAGTTGAGTTCTATTCCTGGAAACTGAAATTATTCCTAAGTAATTCAAGAGGTGTGAGTGCTACCTGCTCAGTCACGGCAGTCATGTCCTACCTTTTGCAACCTTATGGACTACAGTCTGCCAGGCTTCTTGTCCATGGGATGCTCCAGGCAAGAATACTGGAGTGGGTTGCCATGTCCTCCTCCAGGGGATCTTCCCAACCCAAGGATCAAATGCGCATCTCTAAAGTTTCCTGCACTGGCAGGCAGGTTCTTTACCACAAGTGCCACCTGGGAAGCCCAATTTAAGAGGAGGGCATATTAAATTAAAAAAATAAATAAAAAAGTATAAAAAACAAAAAGCATAAAAATTTTCTTTTAATCTAAAGGTATACAACAATTTTTATAAGCACAGTAACACTTTAAGTTATCTAATAAGAAAAGTCAATAAATTTGACTAATTGAAAATTTCATAGCATGTTCATTTTTTCGAATAGAATAAAGCCGGTTTATGGGAGCAGACACTCTTGCTGGCACCGAATCCAGCTCCTTCTCTGGCTCAGGAGCCTCTCGTGGCCCCGTCCCTGCACTATGTGGCTCCATGACCTGGCTACACCCGGGCAGGCCACCCCATGGGTTCTGAGCAGCCATGAGGCCTGTCCTCAGGTGTGCACAGTCAGGGTGAGGCCCCAGCCGCAGGCCCGGCCCTCGGAGCACAGCTCTCACGGCTGGGCCACCTGTCACAGGCACCTCCTTCCTGAAGCCTCCCCATGATGGGCAAAGAAGCACAACTAGCATAAAGTGTCTCTTTAAATTGATTAAAGCCGTAATCTGATTTTTATTATTTTGTAAATGGTAATATCCAATGTATGGATATTTTTGTATACTGGTGGTAGAAATAAAGCAAATGAAATCATAAACTAAACAAAAACACACCCCTCAGAATGGGAGAAAACATTTGCAAATGAAGCAACCCACAAAGGACTATCTCCAAATTATACAAACAGCTCATGCAACTTAGTATCAAAAACCCCCAAGTAACTCAATCAAAAATGGATGGAAGATCTACATTTCTCCAAAAAAGACATACAGATGGCCACCAAACATGTGAAAAGATGCTCAACATCACAAACTGTTCAGTTCAGTTCAGTCGCTCCGTCGTGTCTGACTCTTTGTGACCCCGTGAATCACAGCACTCCAGGCCTCCCTGTCCATCACCAACTCCCGGAGTTTACTCAAACTCATGCCCATCAACTTGGTGATGCCATCCAGCCATCTCATCCTCTGTCATCCCCTTCTCCTCCTGCCCCCAATCCCTCCAAGCATCAGGGTCTTTTCCAATGAGTCAACTCTTCGCATGAGGTGACCAAAGTACTGGAGTTTCAGCTTCAGCATCAGTCCTTCCAATGAACACCCAGGACTGATCTCCCTTAAGATGGACTGGTTGGATCTCCTTGCAGTCCAAGGGACTCCCAAGAGTCTTCTCCAACACCACAGTTCAAAAGCATCAATTTTTCGGCACTCAGCTTTCTTCACAGTCCAACTCTCACATCCATACATGACCACTGGAAAAACCATAGCCTTGACCAGACGGACCTTTGTTGGCAAAGTAATGTCTCTGCTTTTTAATATGCTATCTAGGTTGGTCATAACTTTCTTTCCAAGGAGTAAGTGGCTTTTAATTTCATGGCTGCAGTCACCATCCACAGTGATTTTGGAGCCCAAAAAATGAAGTCTGACACTGTTTCCACTGTCTCCCCATCTATTTCCCATGAGGTGATGGGACCAGATGCCATGATCTTAGTTTTCTGAATGTTAAGCTTTAAGCCAACTTTTTCACTCTCCTCTTTCACTTTCATCAAGAGGCTTTTTAGTTCCCCTTCACTGTCTGCCATAAGGGTGGTGTCATCTGCATATATGAGGTTATTGATATTTCTCCTGGCAATCTTGATTCCAGCTTGTGCTTCTTCCAGTCCAGCGTTTCTCATGATGTGCTCTGCATATAAGTTAAATAGCAGGGTGACAATATACAGCCTTGATGTACTCCTTTTCCTATTTGGAACCAGTCTGTTGTTCCACGTCCAGTTCTAACTGTTGCTTCCTGACCTGCATATAGGTTTCTCAAGAGGCAGGTCAGGTGGTCTGGTATTCCCATCTCTTGAAGAATTTTCCACAGTTTATTGTGATCCACACAGTTGAAGGCTTTTGCATAGTCAATAAAGCAGAAAAGAAAGCTTTTCTGGAACTCTCTTGCTTTTTCGATGATGCTTTTTCGATGATCCAGCGGATATTGGCAAACTTCAATGAAGTATCACCTCACGTTATTCAGAATGGCCATCCTCAAAAAAAATCTTCAACAATAATTGTTGGAGTGACTTTGGAGAAAAGGGAACCCTCCTACATTGTTCGTGGGAGTGCAAATAGGTGCAGCCATTATGGAGAATGGTATGGAGGTTCCTTAAAACACTAAAAATAAAACTACCATATGACTCAACTATCCCACTACTGGGCATATACTCAGAGAAAACCATAATTCAAAGACACATGTATCCCAGTGTTCACTGCACCTCTTTTTACAATAGCCAAGATGTGGAAGCACTCTAAACATTCATCAACAGAGGAATGGATAAAGAAGATGTTGTGTATAGAAATAATGGAATATTACTTAGCCATAAAAAAGAACAAAATAATGCCATCTCGGGCAACATGGATAGGCCTGGGACTGACTGTCATGCTGACTGAAGTAAGTCAAACACAGAAAGACAAATAACATGATATTGCTTACGTGTGGAATCCAAAACAAAGGGCTCAGTGGTCTTCCCTGGCAGTCCAGCAGTTAAGACTGCTTCCACTGCAGGGGGCACAGGTTTGACCCCTGCTTGGGGAACTAAGTTCCTGTATGCCCTGTGGTGCAATAACAACCGATTTGTTTAATTAAAAAAAGGGGGGGTAGAAATGAATTTATTTACAAAACAGAAGGATAGTCACAGATGTAGAAAACAAATCTATGGTTATCAGGGGATAAGTTGGGGGAGGGATAAATTGGGAAGTTGGGAATGACATACACACACACACACACATATATATATACACACACACATATACATATAAGTAATAAACACCTACTGTATAGCATAGGGGACTCTGCTCTATGCTCTGTGGGGGCCTGTATAGGAACAAATCTAAAGAAGAGAGAGTGATACGTGCACATGCATAATGATTCACTTTGCTGTACCACCTGCAGCTAACACAGCATTGTAAATCAACTCTAATCAAAGTTAAAAGAGAATTGATATGAACTTGCTAAAAAACAACTTGGAAACACCTTTCAAAGCTCTTGAAGTTTTTTAATGCCATTTAACTCAGTAATTGCACTTTTAGGTTATTTATCTTCAAGAAATAATCTGAAATGAAAACAAAGAATAAAACTATATGTGGAGACATGGACAGACATAGAGACTGTCTTACAGAGCAATAAGTCAGACGGACAAAAACAAATATATTAAAATATATATATATATATATGTGGAATCTACTCAGCCAGTGTAGGATGGTGGAATAGAAGGATGTATGCTCATCTTCTCCTGCAAGAACTCCAAAATTACAACTCGCTGCTGATAAACCATCTACAGGAGAATGTTGGGTCTCATCAAAAAGAGACACCCCATGTCCAAGGGCAAAGGAGAAGCCTGAGCAAGATGGTAGGAGGGGTGAAATCGCATTTAGAATCAAACCCCACAACTGCCAGAGAGGCTTGCAGAGCTCAAACAAAACCTTGTGTACACCAGGGCCCAGAGGCCCCACTGAGACTGAGCCAGACCTGTGTTTGAGTCTCCTGTGGAGGTACAGGTCAGCAGTGGCCTGCCACAGGGGCAGGGGCTCTGGCTGCAGCAGACTTGGGTGTGGCATAAGCCCTCTTAGAGGAGGTCACCATTAGCCCCACCATAGAGCTGCCGAGCAGACAACCCACAAACTGCAGAACAATTACACCAAAGAATTTCTCCCACTGTTAAGAAAGTTCTAGGACCTACAACAGATTTTCCAACGTGGGGACCTGGCAAAGGGGCTGAGAACCCCCATAGAATTTGACTTTGGCGGCCAGTGGGATTTGATTACAGAACTTACACAGGACTGGGGAAACAGACTCTAGGAGGGCACAAACAAAACCTTGTGCACACCAGGACCCAGGAGAAAGGAGCAGTGACCTCTCAAAAGACTGACCCAGACTTGCCTATGAGTATCCAGGAGTCTCCGGTGGAGGCATGGTCTGGCAGTGGCCTGCTGCAGGGTCGGGGGCACTGAGCGCAGCAGTGTGCGCATGGGATGCACGTAAGGAGGTCACCATCATCTTCATCACCTCCAGCATAGTTTGGCCTCAGGTCAAACAACAGGGAGGGAACACAGCCCCGCCCATCAACAGAAAATTGGATTAAAGATTTACTGAGCATAGCCCGCCCATCAGAACAAGACCCAGTTTCCCCCACAGTCAGTCTCTCCCATCAGGACGCTTCCATAAGCGTCTTATCTTTATATGAAAACCACAATCATAGAAAATTAATCAAACTGATCACAGGGACCACAGCATTGTCTAACTCAGTGAAACTATGAGCCATGCCGCGTAGGGCCACCCAAGACAGATGGATCATGGTGGAGAGGTCTGACAAAGCGTGATCCACTGGAGAAGGGAATGACAAACCACTTCAGTATTCTTGCCTTGAGAACCCCATGAACAGTATGAAAAGGCAAAAGATAGGATACTGAAAGATGAACTCCCCAGGTTGGTAGGTGCCCAATATGCTACTAGAGATCAGTGGAGAAATAACTCCAGAAAGAATGAAGAGATGGAGCCAAAGCAAAAACAACACCCAGTTGTGGTTGTGACTGCTGATGAAAGCAAGGTTCAATGCTGTAAGGAGCAATATAGCATAGAAACCTGGCATGTTAGGTCCATGAATCAAGGTAAGTTGGAAGTGGTCAAACAGGAGATGGTAAGAGTGAACATTGACATTTTAGGAGTCAGTGAGCTGAAATGGACTTGAACGGGCGAATTTAATTCAGATGACCATTATATCTACTACTGTGGGCAAGAATCCCTTAGAAGAAATGGAGTAGCCCTCATAGTCAACAAAAGAGTCCAAAATGCAGTGCTTGGGTGTGATCTCAGAATGACAGAATGATCTCAGCTTGTTTCCAAGGCAAACCATTCAATATTACAGTAATCCAAGTATATGCCTCAAACAGTAATTCTGAAGAAGCTGAAGTTGAATGGTTCTATGAAGACCTATAAGACCTTTTAGAACTAACACCCCAAAAAGATGTCCTTTTCATTATAGGGGACTGGAATGTAAAAGTAGCAAGTCAAGAGATACCTGGAGTTACAGGCAAGTTTGGCCTGGGAGTACAAAATGAAGCAGGGCAAAGGCTAATAGAGTTTTGCCAAGAGAATGCACTGGTCATAGCAAACACCCTTTTCCAACAACACAAGAGAAGACTCTACATGTGGACATCACCAGGTGGTCAATACCAAAATCAGATTGATTATAATCTTTGCAGCCAAAGATGGAGAAGCTCTATACAGTCAGCAAAAACAAGACTGGGAGCTGAGTGGGGTTCAGATCATGAACTCCTTATTGCCAAATTCAGACTTAAATTGAAGAAAGTAGGGAAAACCCATAGACTATTCAGAGATGACCTCAATCAAATACAGTGGAAGTGAGAAACAGATTCAAGGGATTAGATCTGATAGACAGAGTGCCTGAAGAGCTATGGATAGAGGTTCATGGCATTGTATAGGAGGCAGTGATCAAGACCATCCCCAAGAAAAAGAAATGCAAAAAGGCAAAATGGTTGTCTGAGGAGGGCTTACAAATAGCTGTGAAAAGAAGAGAAGCTAGAGGCAAAGGAGAAAAGGAAAGGTATACCAATTTGACTGCAGAGTTTCAAAGAATAGCAAGGAGAGATAAGAAAGCCTTCCTCGGAGATCAATGCAAAGAAATAGAGGAAAACAATAGAATGGAAAAGACTAGAGATCTCTTCAAATAATTAGAGATGTCAAGGGAAAATTTCATGCAAAGATAGGCTCAATAAAGGACAGAAATGGTATGGACCTAACAGAAGCAGAAGATATTAAGAAGAGGTAGCAAGAATACACAGAAGAACTATACAAAAAAGATCTTCATGACCCAGATAACCACGATGGTATGATCACTCACCTAGAGCCAGACATCCTGGATTGTGAAGTCAAGGGGGCCTTAGAAAGCATCACTACAAACAAAGCTCATGGAGGTGATGGAATTCCAGTTGAGCTATTTCAGATCCTAAAAGACGATGCTGTGAAAGTGCTAAACTCAATATGCCAGCAAATTTGGAAAACTCAGCAGTGGCCACAGGACTGGAAAAGGTCAGTTTTCATTCCAACCCCAAAGAAGCACAATGCCAAATTATATTCAAACTACTGCACAATTGTACTCATCTCACAGGCTAGCCAAGTAATCCTCAAAATTCTCCAAGCCAGGCTTCAATAGTACGTGAACTGTAAACTTTGAGATTTTCAAGCTGGATTTAGAAAAGGTAAAGGAACCAGCAATCAAATTGCCAACAGCCATTGTAACATAGAAAAAGCAAGAGAATTCCAGAAAAACATCTGTTTCTGTCTTATTGTTTATGCCAAAACCTTTGACTGTGTAGATCACAAAAAAACTGTGGAAAATCTTAAAGAACTAGGAATACCAGACCACCTGACCTGCCTCCTGAGAAATCTGTATGCAGGTCCAGAGGCAACAATTAAATCTGGGCCTAGAACAACAGACTGTTCCAGATTGGGAAAGGAGTACGTCAAGGCTGTATATTGTCACCCTGCTTATTTAACTTATATGGAGTACATCATGAGAAATGCTGGACTGGATGAAGCGCAAGCTAGAATCAAGATTGCCATATCAATAACCTCAGATATGCAGATGACACCACCCTTATGGCAGAAAGTGAAGGGGAACTAAAGAGCCTCTTAATGAAAGTGAAAGATGAGAGTGAAAAAGTTGGCTTAAAGCTCAACATTCAGAAAACTAAGATCATGGCATCTGGTCCCATCACTTCATGACAAACAGATGGGGAAACAATGGAAATAGAGACAGACTTTATTTTCTTGGACTCCAAAATCCCTGCAGAAGGTGACTGCAGCCATGAAATTAAAAGACACTTGCTTCTTGGAAGAAAAGCTATGACTAACCTAGATAGCATATTAAAAAGCAGAGACATTACTTTGCAAAGGTTCATCTAGTCCAAGTTATGGTTTTTCTAGTAGTCACGTAAGGATGTGAGAGTTGGACTATAAAGAAAGCTGAGTGCCAAAGAATTGAAGCTTTTGGACTGTGGTGTTGGAGAAGACTCTTGAGAGCCCCTTGGACTGCAAGGAGATCAAACCAGTCCATCCTAAAGGAAATCAGTCCTGAATATTCATTGGAAGGACTGATGCTGAAGCTGAAACTCCAATACTTTGGTCACCTGATGGGAAGAATTGACTCCTTAGAAAAGACCCTGATGCTGGGAAAGAAAGATTGAAGGCAGGAGGAGAAGGGGACGGCAGAGGATAAGATGGTTGGATGGCATCACTGACTTAATGGCCATGAGTTTGAGCAAGCTCTGGGAGTTGGTGATGGACAGGGAATCCTGGTGTGCTGCAGTTCATGGGGTTGCAAAGAGTCGGACATGACTGAGTGACCTAACTTAATGACTGTGGAATCTAGAAAAATGGTATAGATGATCTTATTTGCAAAGCAGAAATAGAGACACAGATGTATAGAACAAACTTATGTATGTCAAGTGGGGAGAGGGATGGGAATGGATTGGGAGGTTAGGACTGACATATGTACACTACTATGTGTAAAATAGATAGCCAATGAGAACTTACTGTATAGCAAAGTGAACTCTACTCAATGCTCTGTGGTGACTGAAATGGGAAGGAAATCCAAAAAAGAGGGGATATGTGTATACCTATAGCTAATTCATTTTGTTATACAGTAGAAACTCACACAACAGTGTAAAGAAAGTACACTCCAATAAAGTTTAATTAGTTTAATTAGAAAAGAGAAAAGTATAATAATAGAAGTAGCTGGATGGAAGATCTCTGACTTCAGCCTCCAGAACTGGGGAGAGTGGATTCTCTTATTTGAAGCTGTCCAGATGGTGGCGATTTCTTATGGCAGCTCTTGGAAACTAAACAATGGCTGACATTTTTCTTCTAAAAAATTGGGAAGGGAGCTGCTACAGATGAGACAAGGTGAGTTATGAATTTATAACTGGGTCATAGGTTATAGAGAATGCAATATATAATATATCATTTTTTCAATGCAAGCAAATAAGTACTTTTTTTCTTCTTGCTTTTTCCCTTAATATGTGTACTAGAGATATTTCTCATTTATTTTTAAACTGCATACTATTTATTGTATAAAAAGAACATGTTATTTTTTCAACCAGACCCCTCTTGAGGAACATCTAGGCTATTTTTCCAGTATGTCTGTCTGTGTGCCTCTTTACTGGAATTGGTTTTACAAGCAGTTCTGGATCAGGCAGACTCCCTGGAGCAGACCTCTGTCTACATGTACATGACAACCATGTGAACAACTTCAATACCAGGAGACCCGCCACATCTCCCCTTGTGCTTCTGTATTTTGCATCGTACATTACAAAACCATCCATCCATGTTTTCTCTTAGTGAAATGCCCTTATGGCAGAAAGTGAAGAAGAACTAAAGAGCCTCCTGATGAAAGTGAAAGAGGAGAGTGAAAAAGTTGGCTTAAAGCTCAACATTCAGAAAACTAAGATCAGGCATCTGGTCCCATCACTTCATGCAAATAGATGGGGAAACAGTGGAAACAGTGGCTGACTTTATTTTGGGGGGCTCTGAAATCACTACAGATGGTGATTGCAGCCATGAAATTAAAAGATGCTTACTTCTTGGAAGCAAAGTTATGACCAACCTAGACAGCATATTAAAAAGCAGAGACATTACTTTGCCAACAAAGATCCATCTAGTCAAAGCTATGGTTTTTCCAGTGATCATGTATGGATGTGAGAGTTGGACTGTAAAGAAAGCTGAGTGCCGAAGAACTGATGCTTTTGAACTGTGGTTTTGGAGAAGACTCTTGAGGGTCCCTTGGACTGCAAGGAGATTCAACCAGTCCATCCTAAAGGAGATCAGTCCTGGGTGTTCATTGGAAGGACTGATGCTGAAGCTGAAACTCCAATGCTTTGGCCACCTGATGTGAAGAGCTGACTCATTTGAAAAGACCCTGATGCTGGGAAAGATTGAGGGCAGGAGGAGAAGGGGACGACAGAGGGTGAGATGGTTGGATGGCATCACCGATACAATGAACATGGGTTTGGGTGGACTCCGGGAGCTGGTGATGGACAGGGAGGCCTGGCATGCTGCGGTTCATGGGGTTGCAAAGAGTCAGACACGACTGAGTGACTGAACTGAACTGGACAATTGGTTTAGCTTTACAGTAACTTGCATACCTAGAGTCATCCTCAGTTTGTGTGTACATGTGCACATGTGTGTGTGTGTACATGTATGTACACCTATGTGGACGTGCGTGTGGCTCCACAGCACCTACTCGCTCCTCCTTAGTTCTGTCTTCGTTCCTCCTCAGCAGCAGAGGCTGGTTCTTGTCCATTTCCACTTCCTCTTCATCCTCTGCTTCTCTGGGGTCCCTCATGGCTGAGTACCTTCCTCAGCCCCCTTCTGTCATGCCCAGGCCTCCTGGCCTCTGGGCTGCCTGTGCTGGTGCTGAAAATGCTGTTTCCTGAGTTGTTCTTTTGTTTGAAAGCAGCAACAACTGCTTGTATAAGATACAGTCAGTTCCCACGATCCTGTTCAAGTTCAGTAAGGGTTTCATTGCTTGAGTAAAATTCCCAAGCCACAGCATTATGCCTCAAAGTTCACACTGTTTTATCATTTTAATTTTTTTCACTGTTTAAAATTTTAAACACAAAAACTCTGAGTGAGCTGCTGCAGGTTCTCACGTTCTGTGTTACTCTGTGTTCATAATCACAGCATCACTGTGTTCAGCATGAGTCTGCTGTTTAAAAGGCGGGTGCGCCACCCCTGAAGGGGCACACTGTTGGAGGGGGTAAGGCGTGTGTAACGTGTCTCAGATCCAGCGTTCGCCAGGAATACCAAGTTATGAAAGAATGCTCAATAAAACATGATAATTTGAAGTTAACATATACTGTTAAAACTCAATAGGAACCTTAGCAATTATTTAGAGCTTAGATTAGCACAAAGCAGTTTAGGAGAAGGGTATTTCATTCTCAGCATCATTTCATGTTCCACTGCTGCTTTTGTTGGTTTATTATCAAACTGTCCACACAGAGAGCGCAGACAGCGTGCACCCTCGCCGGCAGGATCACACAGTATCACTGGAGAGTGTGAGAGGAGCTGGATTTACAAGTCATTGATTGCTTCCTTATAATTATCCCCAGGAGTGGTAACAGTGGTCTGTTACCACTGTTACAGAGTGTACATTTTCTATAAGCTGACAGAACTGCTTTTCAGAGGTTCAGAACCTCTGTGTATAGCCACCAGCGTGGGTTAACATGCCTTCACCCACGAGTGTGAAAGTCGGTTTATTAATCTCCTGTGCCTTATCACTTTTTGAATTCTGGTTCAGACCATCCCACTTTATAGAAAAATTGATATTCTTTTCCCTGAACCTGAGAGATTTAGACCAGACTGTGCTTCTTTGCAAGAAGACGTAGGAAGCTGTGTAGTAACACAGGCTACGCGGCTCGTTTCTCAATGAGCGTGCATTTCCTAGGCCCTGCCTTAGCTGTCGGGGCTCAAACTCGTCTGCATCCTTACTTCCTTTTCTCAGTCAGCGACTCATTTTAATAGGAAAGTGCAATTCTGTTAATGTGTCTCCTCTGGACATTAGTGTGATTTCTGCTCTGCAATTTCCTTCCCGTTGTTCTTTCAGACCACTTAATATTTCATATGGGTAATTAGCTAATTCTTGTTATTTAGTGCTAATTTTAAGCATCCCATCTATTTTTGTAAGACCATTTTTCAGTAAACATAATTTCTTCTAAATGTTCCCTATATCATCCGTTTACAGTTATAAGACTGCTCTACACCCAGGGTTACTTGACTCTTCTGCTCCTTGAGATGGACTAACTGGTTTTCTTCTCCAGTCAGATTCTGCCCACTGACCCTCTGGCATATTTTACTGAGCACCTACTACGTGCCTGGCACAAGGCGGGAGGTGGGGTAGACCCGAGAGTAAAGAGGAAGGAAGGAACTGACATTTATTAAGTGCTTGCCCTGTGCCAAGCACCATTCTCAAGACTTCTGTGAATTAATTTGCATGAAACCAGTTTTGTAGACAAGGGAACAGATGCCTGAAAACAAGGAAGTTGGTGGGTTTGATGTCTTGCCTTGGACTCACATGAATAGACTTTCTCACCAGGCCTTGCATTTTCTTTTTGAATGACCAAAACTCCTACCATCCATTCCAGGCCCTGGGAAAATGCCCTGGATAACCAACAGGCAAAGACTGTCTTGCAGGTTCTTAGGCCATTTCAGTATCATCCCAGCTTTCACCAGCTACAGCCTGCTTCTCTGGGAAAAGCTCAAAGACATCTGAAGAGTGTGGAATTCAATCACTCTTTGAATGTCAGCTCAGCTCTCTCATCACCCTACCTGACGCCAGCACACGGGGATGCTTTCTGGACTGCTCGGATATTCCTGGATTTGAAAAGTATCACGAGTGACTTGAGGTGTGTGTTAGTCACTCGGTCATGTCTGACTCTTTGCGACCCCATGGACTGTAGCCTGACAGGCTCTTTTGTCCATGGAGTTTTCATGGCAAGGATACTGGAGTGGGTTGCCATTTCCTTCTCCAGGGGATCTTCCTGACCCAGGGATTGATCCTGGGTCTCCTGCATTGCAGGTGGATGCCTTAATGTCTGAGCTAACAGAGAAGCCTGGTAACTCTAACTTGAGGAGTGACGTGAGGAGGAAATGGCACCCACTCCAGTATTCTTGCCTGGAGAATCCCATGGGCAGAGGAACCTGGCAGGCTACATCCATGGGGTCTCAAAGAGTTGGACACGATTCAGCGACTAAATACAGCACAGCACGAATGACTCAGAATTAATTCTCGAAGAGCCTTGGTCACCAGCAGTCTGGACCAGTGGAGCCGTGTTCCCACAGGAGCGGGAAAGAGGGCAAAGGCAGAGTCAACCGTCTGAGAGGACACAGACCCCTCCACCGTGCACCCGACTTCGGCTTCCTGGGGGAGGCTCTAAATCTGAAGCCTGTTTCTGGCTTCCCGTCTCTGGCATGTCTGTGCCCCCAGGCCAGTCCCCGCCCCAAACATGCTTGCTGGACGCAGACCTCATCTGCGGTGAGCGCTGCGCTGAGCCCTCAGAGTAACGTGCTGAGGTCCCTCCACACTCGGTCTCCGGGACCATCCAGGTGACTCTTCCAGGGTGTCCTGGCCAAGCTTTCTCACCCTCGGAAATCGCCCCCCAGGCTTCCTCCACCCACTGCTATCGCACAACGTTTGGCATCTTTGGAGGCGGGCCTCTGATCTGCCCCCCAGTCAGAGCAGGACCCTGAGACGCCCATGGGGAGACACACGAGGTCACCTGGAGTGGCTCCTGGCAGGTGGCGGAGCCGGGGCCGTCCGTGAAGGTCACCGGGTCAGTGGAGCTGAGGTCTGGCCCCCAGCCAGGCTCTGCTTCCTCACGGCTCCCTGGAGGCTTCTTTGTAAAGTCCCCCACACCTGGTGCGTGCTCTTCTCTGCCATCTGGGGCACCTCCTACGACTTGTCCCCAAGTGTGCACTCCCATGTCTCCCCCAGGGTGAGTTCGGGAGGGGACCTCAGCTTTACAGATCAGTCTGTGTCCCAATGATGAGACCACAGGAAATTCAGTGGCAATTAAAGGGAGCATCTTGATTGGCCGCGCCTGGGGCCGGGCGGGGTGGCGGGGGAGAGCTGTGCTCACAACCACTGTTTGTGTGACGGTCTCAGTGCCCACGTTAATGCAAGACCCTGGGAGACAAGATCCCATCACAGTCCTTCTGTTCCTAACACATACGCAACAGCCAGCGGTTCATACTCAGTTAGTGACTTATTTTGAAAAAGCTCCATCTTTTACATTATAAAAGAGGAAGCCAACTTTCCTCAAAATGCTCATATAACAGGAATGGATTGAGGCAACTAAAAATGAGGGCAATTAGGAAACTCTGCAGATTATTTTAAAACTTTCATGTACATTGTTTTGTCTTTAGTAGTAAAGGCCTTCAAAAACAGATCTCACATCATAATAAAGTTAATGGAGGTCGGCTTCTGTGATTCAAGGAAAAACCACCAGGATAAATCACTTCCAGTTGCTGAGAGGGTGAGCCTTTCCCATCAGCCTTTGACAGCTAAGGGCTAGTGGGTTCTTCTAGGAAAGATTCTGGAGTGGAGCTACGGTAATAGACAGTTACCTGCAAAACAGCTTTAAAAAACCCAAACAAGAGATGCTCTTTTTCTGCATCTGAGTGTGGATTCCAGGCCCCTCCGCAGCCAGTGACCCACGAGGGCAGCAGAAGCCTCTGCCAGCCCCAATGAGCCCTCCAGTCTCTCTCTGCTCAGAGAAGGAGGACCCCCTTCATTCTGCCTTTCAGAATTAAGCACATGATACATGTTTTTAAACAGATGTTGACAGATGGCATCTCTCTGGCATTCTGTGCTTCACCGTCCCTACGAAATGCGCTATATTCTTTCAGAACAGCAGGAGCCGAGGTCACCTTGAGCACCTAAGAGGTGGAAGGTGCTGTGGCCCATCTCTGCCAACTTCCTGGTGGGAATCACAGACCAGGGGGTCCTTCGTGGGCGAGTTCACTCTGCTCCCATCTCTGGTTCTCTGATGGTGAGTTACTCACTTCCTGTGACCCCTACTCAGCAGCGGGACGGAGGCCTGGCCGGCCGTTTCCTGCCCTCCATACACAGCCCCCCCCACCGGGTTTGCTCCCCGGCATCCTGTTTCCACCAGGGCCTCCAGCTCCTCTTCCCGCTCCACGCGAGTCTGTCCAAACCTTTCCTCAGGTCCCAGGAGTCCCTTCCCTTCCCTGAGGTTCATCTCAGGAAGGAAGACTAGAGGCAACCTTGTCCCCATGGTTGGGGTTGCATCTACGCTGCGGTTTCCTCTGCGGTTTCTGCCCTTGTCCTCCAAGAAGCTGCGAGTTTCCAGTCCTGAGCCCTGGACAGGCAGGGGGACCCTCAGGGTGTGCACCGAGTCTGGACTTTGGAGCCAGAGCCTCAGACTCAGAAAGTCCTGCGGAGACGGTTTTGTTTTCTGGAAGCACCGAGGTGCCTCAGTTAGGGAGCCACCTCTGCCCTCTGCGTCTTCATCAGATATCACGGGTCTGGCTGATGAGCCCTATTTCCAAAGAAAGAAGTTCGGTTTATTGGTGGACATAAATTTTTAAATTTAATTTTGCCTTGGACAAGGTCCAGAGGACCCAAGCGGGGGAGCATTCTTTGGATGAAGATGCACACAGATCAACAGTGTTCGTGGAGCCAGGCAGTGACTCCGTGCTGACGCCAGATGCGCGCCCGGGTTCAGGCAGCGGTACTTCCTCACTGCGGGCTGATGCGTGCCCAGCTCTGAGGGTGAGGAAGGGAGGAGGGGGAGGAGGTGTGTTTTCATCTGACAATTAAAAATGCTCTCATCTGCATGACTCTTCCTGTAGCTGTACTGTAGGCTTATTGCACCAAATATGAATTCTTCACTGTATCGCAAAATCAGTAACAATCCACTTGCGTGTTAAACCAAGTCAATAAAAGGCTTATGCCATTTCCAAATGCGAGTTGCATGCAGACCATCTCCCTGGACACAGAGGAGAGTCAGTTACCCTGCTTCCTACTCTGGCTGCCAGGACTGGTCAACCATCGCACGAGCCGGACTTTACCTGCTGGCTGCTTCCCTGGGGCAGGGAGAAGCAATGAGTCCGTCCCTGCAGCCGTCACCTCCCCGCTGACCGCAGCACGTGGCCACCACTGGGCTCACCCCGACTGATCTCATCATTCCGGCATCTTAAGGGTTAGAAATACAATGAGTACAGAAGCCCCATCACCAGCACATAATAAATACTATGCAAATCTAGTGAACGTACCTTCTGGTTGTTTTACAAGCGGAAAGTTCCAAGAATCTCTAGGACCTGATATGATGCCTTTGTGGACGGCTGAGCACAGAGCACTTGCCCAGGAAGTCAAAGAAGTTAAACTAGTGTGACAGGAAAAAAGTATAAAAATCACACATTTCTCCCTCATTCTGATGCCACTATTACAGGATCATCAGGAGAGAAATGAGTGAAACACTGATTTGGGTTCAAGGGTAATGTGTTATAGTCTCATCCGCGATGACTTTTCATTCCCCATAGTTTTTTACATTTTAAGACCGACACTGAAAACATGACATAGGAATGTAAAAAGGAGCAGATTAACTTTTTATCAGCTGAAAATTCTATGGTCAATTGCTGAAAACTATTAACAGATGAATCTGTCTTAGAGCAGATGGTGGTGAGTGAGCAAGTGCATTCACAGGGCACAGCCACGAGACAGGCGCCGGCAGCACCTGCAGGCTGACCCCTGACCTTCTGGCCAGAGCGTCCCCTCTGGGAGCTGAAGGGCAGCGGCCCCGGGGACGGTGAGTCTCCGTCTGGCGGTGGACGGGGGTTATGAAGTTTCTGTGAGGACTGGCAAAGTTGTGGCCAAGCTCACAGGAGCCCGGGGCTTTTCTGGAGACAAAACACATAGCGGTTCCTTACTCAGTGAAAAGCCCACAACTGTCCCAGCTGATCTGTGACGTGCGAGCTGTCAGCCCAGCGCCTCCTGGGCGCAGAGCTGGTGCCTGGAGAGGCCGGACAAGCTGCTGGGTCACCCCGCTGGTCACTCACTTCCCAGGCTGGGGCGCCCCTCCTCGTCCCCTCTGCAGTCCTCCCCCACCGTGACATGGCCCCTCGCGCTGTTAGCAGGACGCTGCCCGTCCGGGGTCCTGCGGTCACGTCGCGGGGCAGAGCCAGGGTTGGCTGGGAAAGCCTTGGGGATTTTGTTGATTTCAGGACGCCGCTGCTCCTAGGTCTCCGAGCCCATCTGCCGCCCCCTTCACTTAAATTGTTGAAGTCCCTCCCCTCCCGTGAGTACTGGGCGTGTGGGAGGCACATGACGAGGAGTGGTGGGTAGCTGAGCCCCCAGTCTCACCTTGCCTCTGACTTTGGAAGTCACCTGCAGTGACCAGTGTTTGCTGTCTTGAGTATCTCCCTGAGAGCTCAGCTGGTAAAGAATCCGCCTGCAATGCAGGAGACCCCAGTTCGATTCCTGGGTTGGGAAGATCCCCTGGAGAAGGGACAGGCTACCCACTCCAGTATTCTGGCCTTGAGAAATCCATGGACTATACAGCCCATGGGGTCGCAAAGAGTCGGACACGACTGAGTGGCTTTCACTTTCACTTTGAAAATCACCTGCTGTGACCAGTGTTGGCTATCCTGAGAATATCCCTGAGAGCAGGATGCGTTTCTAGCAAGAATCTTTATTCCACCTCTTGGAAGCATCAAGGATGTTGAGGACGTGAAGCAAATGGGCCTTCACCCCTCCTCATGGGAGGTAGCAGGGTTTGGTAATGTCCTAAAAGTTAGCTTGCACCTGCTTTATGGCCAACCAACCCATTTCCAGATTTTGACTGGAGAGACATGAAGACACTTGTCTACAGAAGACTTGGAAAGAAGAGTCACAGTGAATTCACCCTCATGACAGCCAGAAACTCGATCACACATGAATTCCACCACCAAGGGAATAAATAAACTCTGGGAGATGTATTCATACAATGGAACACTGTTCATGATTAAAGGCAGCAAACTATCCATACGCCTAGCTTCAAGGGTGATTCTCACCAACCTGTTTCTGAACAAAAGAAGCCAGACCAAAAAGATCTCATGGTTCACAATTCTGTTTACGTGGAATTTATCAGTATGGACACGTGTGATCTAAGGTGTAGGAAACCAAAGCAGTGTTGCCTCTAAGGTGGAGTTGCCTGGGATAAAAGACACAAGACCTTTTCAGGGTGAGAAATCTTATTTGGGGTGCTGTGGTCAGGTGTACACATGTGCCAAAACTCACCTTTAGACTTTGTCTTTAAACATGTGGCACTTCACAGGACATAACTTAGAGAAACAGAGCACGAATATCTATGTCCTCTCAACAGCCTTCATGCCTTTATTGCAAAGGAAACTGTCTTCTTACATGTACGTTCTGGATAAAGACAGTTCTGTTGCATTGTCAGAAACAAAGGCCGCCCATGACATGCCCTTGCTGAGGAAAAGAGAGGCACTTCCTGTCCAGGGGCCTAAGAAACTAAACCAGGGCCTGAAATTAGGTCTCCGCTCATATTCAGAAGAGGCGGCAGCAGGTACATCAGTTTCCTGCTTCTTCTTTGCTTTGTCTGCTTGAGTCCAGTTTTATTCTTCTGCTCTTTGCATTGTTTTATGTTTATTGTCTGATGTTGGATGGATTTTAATGCTGAAACTGTTAATTATAAGTGAGATAGTTCACCTCACATCCTCATTTTGATCCAATTACAATCCATTCTTTCTTCTGCTTTATTGAGATATAATTGATAGATAAGATTATAATATATTTATAGTGCACAAAGTAATGATTTGATATATTATTACATAAACATTGCAAGAGGATCCCATAGTTGAGTTAATTAACATGTCATCACCTCACATACTTATTTATTTATTTATTTATTATCAGAATCAAGTCAATTCTTGACTACTGTAATTCACAGATAGGCTTTGATGATATTAATATGTTA
The DNA here is from genome assembly GCF_033118175.1 of Dama dama. NCBI lineage: Eukaryota > Metazoa > Chordata > Mammalia > Artiodactyla > Cervidae > Dama > Dama dama. The sequence goes on from NC_083696.1 coordinate 413,024, forward strand.
TCCAGGAATATCTGACTTCTGCTCCTTTTTGATTGTGAAAGTATACAAAGGAACAATGGCATAAAGAAAATAAACATTAAAGATTGAGTTTGAACCTATAGTGTCCCAGTCAGGAAACTGCAAGGTGTTTACGTATTATCTTAGCTCAAACCCAAGTCTTATCATAGACTACCTATGGGTTCTCAGGACAGAAAGAGAGTGTCTGAATCCAAAAGTTAGAGACAGAGAAGGAGACAGAGATAGGAGCAGAGAGAGATAAAGACGCCCCAGCGCTCTGCCTGTGGGCTGGGCTCTCGGGCTCTTGGCCGGTTCTCGTTGCTCAGCATCCTGGACCCGACGGTGATGCTGGGGAAGTGTGTGGAGGGGCGGGGAGGGGGGCGGAGAGCATCTTTCCAGCAGAGAAGGCTGGGCTGAAAGGTGCCCTCGCTCCTCAGGACGTGACCTCACTGCCTGTAAGACCCTGAAGCACGTCCTTTGCAGTTTCCGGAAAGCTCTCCGGAGATTCGGGCTGTGGTAAGACAAACCGCAGGAAGGAAGTGTGTTGGGAAACAGAACCTTGTTTCAGGGTGCAATTACCATCACAACTCTAGAAAACTGATGAGAATGGCAAAGACCTCGGGAATAGTAGATGGGTGTTTGGGAGCTCGGACGCAGGACGGTTAGGACCGTGTATCAGAATTGTGTTGTGTCTATGGCATCTGTAATTGACTCAGGCCTTTGCCTCTGATGAATCCCTGACTCTCACCCTTCTAATTATCACCCACACAGTAGTTTCAGTGTGTTAGTGCTCTGTCGGAGCGTGAAGGTGCATTTGCACTTGATGTATTATTGATATGCGGCAGAGGCTGTACACCCTAGCTGTGAGGGGGAAGCGGTATCAGGATAACACAGCTTTATATTAATAGGAAGACTTCTCCCTATGTGTATCCAACTTTTACAACAGAGTGGTAGCCCTAGCATGCTACTCTGGGACGCGGGATGTAGATGTTGAGCATATAACCATCCAATAAGCTCTGGGATGTGGGATACAGATATTGAGCATATAACCATCAAATAAGCCACATCTCCTGTATTTTCTGTGAGCTGTCACATGGCTCATTACCCAGGGGCTTCAACATTGATAAAAACTTTCATTGTCTCACCTCTTCTCTATTTTTTTTCTGATGGGTCTCAGTTGAAAGTCAAAGTTGGCCATTATTTTTAGAAGGAAATATATCTTCATGGGGAAATATCCCCTTTGGGGATAAATTTTACTCTTGAATGGTGATACAGCATAATTATAATGTGATTTTAGATTCATATATCGAGTCATTCTTATGACCGACATCTGTTTCAGTGCTGGTCTATGGAGTGATCACAGTGGGTCCGGGAGATTCAGAGATAAACGGTCCCACGCCCAGGTATCTCAGTTTGCAGTCGGGTGTCTCACCTCACGACCTACAGACCACATGGTGTGTTACGTACGTAACAAGAGGTTGCTCTTCCAACGATGGTGATTCTTCTCTGGAAGGAGACCGTCTGACAAAGACCCAGGCTTACCCATGGTGGGTACAGGGTGTCAGACATTCTCCTTCTATTCATTCCAGGTCCTTGATGGTGAGTAAACATCTATTTCCAGTCCCTCCACAGATGCTTCTGACACATCTGTTTTGATCGGTGTACAGAACCGGAAGTCTAGCCTCAACATCACCCTGGACACTGACCTGGGAGATAATCCACAGCATGTCCCTCAGCCTCGGGAGTCACTGTCTGTTCAGGAGCTGCATGCAGCTGTTTCCTCTTAATGTGACTCTCCCGAGGTGAGGACCACACTGGGTGGTCTACTCAGTTCTCTGTGGGGCTGGGCTTGTATTTGGCATTCAGGGAGTATCTGTTCAATGAATGAATGTGTATAATCAATTGAAGGAGTTTCGGGGCTGTGCTAGTGTTCCATTGGGGAATAAAAAGTCAGCTAACTTGTGTTTGCTCCTAGGTGATTTCAAGGCTTCTGAAATGAACATTGGAGACTTGTCTGCATGATTAGTGGAAAGGACATTTCAGGCCTGTGTTCCTCCTCCTCTGCTCCACAAAGTCCACAGAGGAGCCAGGTGTGGTGGGGGGTGGGTGTTGAAGTGAGACAGCAGACACGAGTGGATGGGAGGATTCTGGGGTTGAAGGATACTCGGTTTGCAGCCAAGCCCGTGAGCAGGGCAGGCGGCAGGCACTTGCTGGCTCCTTCCTGGACCGTGTTTGACTCACTCTTCTCTGGAACTCACACATGCTAGGCTTCTGTTCCAGGGCCACTCAGGGGAGCCCCCCGGAGCAGAGTCGGCCATCCTAAGGGTGCAGTCAGCTGGGGGAGGAATCGGGGAGTGAGCCCGCGGTAACGGGGCAGCCCAGAGCCCCAGCTCTGCCATCATGCAGTCACAGACCCCACGACTGTGAGTCCAGCCAACCCCTGGGCCTCAGCTTCTCCCATGGGAACAGAGGACAACCACGTTGGGCCCCCAAACTTCACACCGGAAGGCTTCGGACTTCTGCAGGGAAATGCTTGCCAGGTCTTTTATTAATTAAACTTTAATCAGTCTGAGTAAGTGAGAATTTGTGTCAACTTTCCTCACTAGAGCACCTTTTTCAGACCCTTGAAGACTAGCTTCTCCAATGATTTTTTTAATGACTTTGTGGCTTTGTCTTTTTAAGTAATATTTACTGCTACAGTTATTGATTATAAATTGATATATTATGTTAAAATTTGTTGAAAATAAAATGATACTAAAGAAGGAAAACCTTTTTCCATGAACCCAAGGTAACTCCTCTTTATTATTTTGGCACATGTTTTTTAATCTCTTTTGACATATTTATATACGTACCTGACTTTTGCACTTTTATAAAATTAATTTTATACAGTACATTAGTATTTGACATATCAAGGTGAATGATTTTATGTACTTAGATATGTAAACATAAAGTAATGCAAAAATGCAGCAAAAGTAATGTTCAAAGTGTTGGTTTCATTAGACAGTTGGTCAAGAGTGCAGAACAGAAGTTGGCCAAGTGCTTTGCTGGCATCTCTAGGGAGAGCAGTGTCCCTGGGGGACACAACGCAGCGTTGCAGGTGAAAGAGCGTGAGATGGAAAATGACCCAGTGGCCACCTGAGTATCTGAACTTGGTGTGAAACAGTCTCCGCTTCTGTGTCTAACTTTTGACGGCAGTTTGTGTGGTTTTATGTACATTTTCTTGATCCTAACATTGGGTTGAAGCTGAAGCTTCAATAGTTGAGCCACCTTATGTGAAGAGCCAACTCGTAGAAAAAGACCCTGATGCTAGGAAAGATTGAGAAGAGGAGAAGGAGGTGGTAGAGAATGAGATTGCTAAATAGCATCACCGACTCAGTGGACATGAATTTGAGCAAACTGTGGGTGACAGTGAAGGACAGGGAAGCCTGGTGTGCTGCAGTCCCTGGAGCTGCAGAGAGGTGGGCATGACCAAGTGGCTGAACAACAGCAACATTGGGCAGGGTAGGTTGTCCCAGGATAGGTATTTATTATTAATTTTTCATCCTTTAGAACAAGGGTGCCAAACTGTTTTGATGACACTTTCTAGTGTTTTTTTTAGAGTATGTTAATTTTGGAGTGATTTCCTATATCATTTTCGTTATAAAACATCCATGAAGAAAAACATCTGTAAAAGATGAAGAATCACCTTAAACCATCACTCATGCTGTTTTCTTCCCTCACTCTTTTGGGAGATGGCTGGTACCGATCCAGCCCTGGTCACCTGTCCTGGGGCCACGAGAGCGTCCTCTCCAGCCCCATACCCTGGCCCCTAGCCCCTCCCCTCCAGGGCTGTGGTCACAAGGACTGTATACTTTAAATACATGAGCTTGGTCAGCTGTGTTTTCTTCCTTAATTTCCCATCTATGACGTGAGTGAATCAGGATGAAGGCATCGGTGTCACAGTGCCTCCTGTATACTATGGGCTCAGTGAATGTTTGATGGATTGGAAGTACAGTTATAACATGTTACAGAGGAAGACTGATTCCTAATAGAGTTCTTGACCCAAGGTGATCAGAGGCCTGGGAAAGTAAGACATAGTTTGGGAGGATATCATGTAAAGTAGAGCTAAATATTTAAAATGCAGCCTGCAAATTTAAATGACAGAATGTACTCAATTCTGCAATCCTTTAAAATATACTGCAGTGAAGGTCATACATTTCAGATGCCAGGGGCTCAGCAGACTTGTTGGGAGTCCCGACCCTCAGGCATGTGGTTTGGCAAATATTTCAACCATCTCACAGATGCCTCAGACCACTGAACACCTCAGTTTAAGGTCACCTTGGCAGAATGTCTCAGCTGATGCTGTGGGTTCACAGGAACATCCAAATCGGACTGCGTGTGATGCCTGAGGGCTGGAGGAGCCTGAAGGGGAGCTGGCTGTGCTGTCAGAAGGGGTGGCTTCAGGCAGCCACTGTTGATCAGAGCCTGGGACCCTGGAAGAGCCACAAATAGAACCTGAGCTTAACCTGTTGTCTGGGAACTAGGGGATGAAGATACCAGCCCGACTAACCGCGAGGACACACATTAAGTAAAGGTGCTTCAAGCTCATGTGCTCAGCCCATCATCTGAATGTCATTCACTTATTCTTTCCTTCACTGAGTGTTGCTTATTCGTCAGCTCCTGTTCTAAGCAGTAGACACAAATGGACTCCACGTGACCACTGACCACTTCAGGAGACTCTTGTTCAAAGGTCAGTTGTGGTGCCATGCCAGTTCTTGACACAGATCTTAATTAGTCCTCACAGTAGGACCATGATCTATGTTCTATTGTCCTTCTTCATAAATAAGGAAATTAAAGAGGTTTTAAAGAAATTAAGAAAGTGTTAAGATCTTGTCCTAATTTATAGTTATAACTAAGAGTAATGTATGCTTGATACCAAAATTTTCTATGTAATTCTATCTACCTAAGAGGTAAGTGAAAAGTGAAAGTCCCTCAGTTATGTCTGACTCTGCGACCCCATGGACTACGCAGTCCATGGAATTCTCCCGGCCAGAATACTGGAGTGGGTAGCCTGTCCCTTCTTCAGGGGATATTCCCAACCCAGGGATTGAACCCAGGTCTCCCGCATTGCAGGCAGATTCCTTACCAGCTGAGCCACAAGGGAAGCCCAATACTGGAGTGGGTAGCCTATCCCTCCTCCAGCGGATTTTCCCTCCCCAGGAATCGAACCTGGGTCTCCTGCATTGTAGGTGGATTTTTTTTTTTTTTTTTTCTTTTTTTACCAACTGAGCTATCAGGGAAGCCCCAGTAGAGGCATTTTCAATTATGAAAAAACTATTCATTTATTCCTGAGAGACTTTGAAAAACCAGATTTCGTAAAATACAACAAACAGCCCTAATTGCATGTGTATATTTTCAGAATCTTTTTAAATCAGTATATTCAAAAGTAAAAAGTTCAAAAGTAATACCATGCTCAATAAGGACTTAAATGAAGGAGAGTTATTTTAACATTATTTTAGTGAAGTCTGTGTTCTTTTCCTGTACAGAAATCTAACTGAGCCAAGAAACCCCAGGTCCTTCTGCAGTTTCCGGCCAAGGAAGGCATCCACCGCGCCTGCTGTGAGGTGCCACTGGGGTGGTGCCCGCAGGCCCGGCCTGAGTGCTGCAGGAGGCACATGTCCCCTCCACGCTGCACGTCACCAGAATCCCAGTTTGTAATTAGAAGAGCTTTGTGTAGCCTCCAATTAAAACACAATGGAGACCCCAGCAATACTGAGTTCCAAATGTAAAAAGCACAATATAATCAGTAGACACTACGCAAAGCACGTCTTTTTCAAGATTCCGCATCTTCAGTGGGTGTGCAGAGGGTTTCCTTGTGCAAGTCAGGCTCCCGCGGCAGCTCACGCTGTGCACCGGCCGGCGTGTGGTGCTGGCGTCTCTGCGCCTTCGCTTCACTGCGCCCTGCTGCTCAGGCTGTGTGGGTAAGCCCTGAGGAAATCACCATTTAGAAAGACCTGCATCCCAGTGTTCATGGCAGTTCTGTTCACAGTAGCTAGGACATGGATGCAATCTAGATGTTCATCGACAGATGAATGGATAAAGAAGTTGTGGTATACATACACAATGGAATATTACTCAGCTACAAAAAGGAATGCATCTGGGTCAGCTCTAATGAGATGGATGAACCTAGAGCCTATTATACAGAGTGAAGTAAGTCAGAAAGAGGAAGACGAATGTTGTATAGTAACACATGTATATGGAACCTTGAAAGATGGTACTGATGATCTGATTTGAGGGCAGCAAAGGAGACGCAGACACAGAGAACAGACTTGGTCACAGCAGGGAAATGGGAGGGTGGGGTGATTTGAGAGAGTAGCTTTGGATCACACACTTTACCGTATGTAGAAGAGAGCACCAGTGGGAGTTTGATGTAGAATGCAGGGAACCCAAAGCCAGGCTTTGTGACAACCTAGAGGGGTAGTGTGGGGAGGGAGGGGGAGGGAGGCTCCTGAGGGAGGGGGTGTATGCATAGCCATGGCCGACTCATGTTGATGTATGGCAGAAACCATCACAATGTTGTAATTATCCTCTAATTGAAAATAAAAAATTTTAAAAAAGAGTAACTGGCTCTTCTCTCAGCTCCGTGACTCTGCTGTTTCAAGGTTTACTCATGTGGCTGTATTTTGTGCTAAGGGTAATCGATGGGCATGCGTGTGGACAGTGGGACGTAGCAGGCATTCCCTGTCCAGCACAAGTAGCTATAACCTTGGCACTTGGCCCTGGGCCAGCTGTGAGCGTGGGCTCTGTGATGCCTCTCGAAGGCCTCCCTGTGGATGCTTCCCAGAAACCTGCTCTCCTGTGAGAAGCGCCCACCCCGCAGGGCCACACTTCGGAAGAGTGAGGCCCTTCCCCACCTGTGACTTCCGAGCTCACAGCCGGCAAGGCTGAGGCTCCCCTGCAATGGCTGCCGTCGGGGATGGTAAGAAGGACCTGAGGCTGGAAACAGGGAAGGAAAGGTGAACACCTGGGAGGGAGTGGGGCTTTCCATGAACGTCCTTGAATAATGTGTTTATAGATTGCTTCCAGAAAAATGAATTACAAGCTGAAAATTTTTTCCATGTACAACAATGTATTCTACTCTTAATGCTTCTTAATTTTTAATATTATTTTCTTGATATTTTATTTCTGGGATGTACAATCATCAATAATCACTTAAAATTATTAATTTGTTTACAATTTTTTAAGTTCAGAGAGCACAGATTAAAAATTTTAAGAACACAGTTTAATTGATGTTTAATATATATGGTAAATACAAATTTAAGTTAGCCAGTGGATTTCTGAAATGGTCCATTGTCATGTTTCCAAGTAGTGCCTGAATCACTGTCTAGGAACATTCAAGTGACAAAACAGAAAACATCTTGGGTGGCATTATAGAACAACTCTTATTAAGTCTTGCAGAAACTTACTCTGCTTCTCAAAATTGTTGATAACTGTACCCTGGAAAAGGGTGTATTTGTAAACGTTTCAATAACCTGAGAAATCTTGACTCAACCCCCCTTTACTGCTACAGGAGCACGGACGCCCTCTCCACCCTCCTGTCTGCCGCGCAGAGCGGGGACGTGCCTCCCGACGGCCGGGAGTCTGAGGGAGGAACGTGACTGGGAGCTGGGGAGGAGGGAGACACCAGCAAAGTTGGGGTAACAGTTGGAACCCGTCCTGGGAAACTCAGGTGCTTTGTGTGACTGACAAGCAGTCAAGGGCCAGGCCTGGAGTTTGTAAGTATTGACCTTAAACGATGATTCAAAAAGAGCTGTGTGTACAGACCTTTGATGTCCTTCATAAATATGTGTTAAAATCTTGGAGGAGACACATTGCATGTGAGTCCAGAAGCCACGTAGCCTGACAGGAGGTTACAGTCCTCCCCTCACTGTCCCGAGAACCACAGAAAGAAAATGCAGAGAAAACCACAGCCGGGAGGAATCGTGCGACATCTGCTAACACACACCCAGTGATTTAGAGACGGCTGCCGATGCAGGCTGCCCCGAGTCGTCAGAAGAGCTGCCCAGAGCAGGAAGGAGCAGAGCCTGGCTCCAGAGGGTGGGCAGGGCCGCTCGTGCCATCTCCTGGAGGCAGAGAGGAGCCCAGGCTTGTGAAGCCGCGGGCATCTCAGGCGATGGCCCCAGGGAGCAGAGGGTCTTGCTTTGGGCCCCTTCCCATGACTCGAGGCTCTTGTGGGAAGCAGAGCACGCAGTGCAGCAAAAAGCAGGAGCTTCTCCAAAGCGGTGTAGAAAGGTAAACGGGTAGAAGTCAGAGAGCCGGCCAGTTAGCGACTGAACCACAGCAGCACACCCTGCACTTGATCCAGCCCCCGCCCGCAGAAGCCCCGGGCGGCCGCCCCACCGCCACCCCTCATCCTTCCACACAGCTGAGCTGGGGCGTGGTGTCTCTGTGGCAGGAAGCAGAAAGGACCAAAGTAAAAACAGAAGGATTGTAGCACAAAACACAAAAGGCAGACACAAATTTAAATCAGAAGGAAAAACCAACTGTGATTGCTTGCTGTGGTTCTTAAAACTGCTCATTAAAGAAAATTTCTGCAGACATGAGGAGTGTGGATAGTTTTTAGAAAAACTAAACAAATGAAAAGGGGGATAGCAAAGACACCAGTTGAACTAAGGCAAAAGTGATAGATAGGGAAGCAAAGGGACTCCAACACCTGAGGAATGTTCTGGAGCAGCATGGTAAAGAGTAGCAGAAACAGCAGCAGGCTGACTGCCTGCATCCTCCCGGTAGCCCAGCCAACAACCCTGCCCTCCTCCACCAGAGAGGAGGCAGCTTGCACCCCGCCCGCCATCCCTCCCTGTCCATCACCAACTCCCAGAGTTTGCTCAAACTCATGGCCATCGAATTGGTGATGCCATCCAACCATCTCATCTTCTGTCATCCTCTTCTCCCACCTTCCATCTTACCCAGCATCAGGGTCTTTTCCAATGAGTCAGTTCTTCACATCAGGTGGCCAAAGTACTGGAGTTTCAGCTTCAGCATCAGTCCTTCCAATGAACACCCAGGACTGATTTCCTTTAGGATGGACTGGTTGGATCTCCTTGCAGTCCAAGGGACTCTCAAGAGTCTTCTCCAACATCACAGTTCAAAAGCGTCAATTCTTCAGTGCTCAGCTTTCTTTATAGTCCAACTCTCACATCCATACATGACTACTGCAAGAACCATAGCTTCGACTAGATGGACCTTTGTTGGCAAAGTAATGTCTCTGCTTTTTAATAAGCTGTCTAGGTTGGTCATAGCTTTCCTTCCAAGGAGCAAGCGTCTTTTAATTTCATGGCTGCAGTCACCTTCTGCAGTGATTTTGGAGCCCAAGAAAATCAAGTCTGTCTCTGTTTCCACTATTTCCCCGCCTATTTGCTATGACGTGATGGGACCGGATGCCATGAGCTTCGTTTTTTGAATGTTCAGTTTTAAGCCAACTTTTTCACTCTTCTCTTCACTTTCATCAAGAGGCTCTTCAGTTCTTCTTCACTTTCTGCCATAAGGGTGGTGTCATCTGCATATCTGAGATTGCTTATATTTCTCCCAGCAATATTGATTCCAGCTTCTGCTTCATCTGGCCTGGCATTTTGCATGATGTACTCTGCATATAAGTTAAATAAGCAGGGTGACCATATACAGCCTTGATGTACTCCTTTCCCAACCTGGAACCAGTCTGTCATTCCATGTCTGGTTCTAACTGTTGTTTCTTGACCTGCATACAGATTTCTCAGGAGGCAGGTAAGGTGGCCTGGTATCCCTAGCTCTTGAAGAGTTTTCCACAGTTTGTTGTGATCCACATGGTCAAAGGCTTTGGCATAGTCAATAAAGCATAAGTAGGAGTTTTTCTGGAATTCTCTTGCTTTTTCTATGACCCAGTGGATGTTGGCAGTTTGATCTCTGGTTCCTCTGCCTTTTCTAAATCCAGCTTGAACAGCTGGAAGTTCTCATTTCACATACCTTTGAAGCCTGGCTTGGAGAATTTTGAGCATTACTTTACTAGTGTGTGAGATGTGTGCAATTGTGTGATAGTTTGAACATTCTTTGGCATTGTGCTTCTTTGGGATTGGAATAAAAACTGACCTTTTCCAGTCCTATGGCCACTGCTGAGTTTTCCAAATTTGCTGGCATATTGAGTATAGCACTTTCACAGCATCATCTTTTAGGATTTGAAATAACTCAGCTGGAATTCCTAGCTTTGTTCATGGTGATGCTTCCTAAGGTTCCACTTGACTTTGGACTCCAGGATGTCTGACTCTCGGTGAGTGATCATACCATCATGGTTATCTGGGTCATGAAGATCTTTTTTGTGTAGTTCTTCTGTGTAATCTTGCCACTTCTTCTTATCTTCTGCTTCTGTTAGGTCCATACGGTTTCTGTTCTTTATTGTGCCCATCTTTGCATGATATTCCCTTGGTATCTCTAATTTTCTTGAAGAGATCTCTAGTCTTTCCCATTCTATTGTTTTCCTCTATTTCTTTGCATTGATCACTGAGGCTTTCTTATCTCCCCTTGCTATTCTTTGAAATTCTTCATTCAGATGGGTATATCTTTCCTTTTCTCCTTTACCTTTAGCTTCTCTTCTTTTCTCAGCTATTTGTAAGGGCTTCTCAGACAACCATTTTGCCTTTTTGCTTTTCTTATTCTTGGGGATGGCCTTGATCATTGCTTTCAGTACAATGTCATGAACCTTCATCCATAGTTCCTCAAGCATCTGTCATAGGTGTTTCAAATTGAGGTAAGTGTAATTGACATGCTTGGTTGGATGATCTATTCCTAATTATCTGATGTGGTGTATTTACTTTTGCTATTTTTCCAACAGAAAATGGCAGCAACTCCAGCTATTTGTGATTCTCATTTATTTAGTACTGGTTTATTGAAATGTTCTTATAAAATTGACTTTTGAAGGAATTTTAATAGTGTTTCATAATAGTCAAATAATTATTAATATTTTATCTATGAATATATGGTCATATCTATACATATTATAATTTATTAAAACCAATTGAATCAAATTCCACATTGATTCCATCAGTTTTACAGATATCTGGATCTATGTGTATCTTCCACGTCATTTATTAAATTCCCTTCCTTTCCTGTCTCAGTTAGAAGTGCTCGCTCCTCTTGAATTTAGTTTGAGCTTTAATAAACCCAGCATTTATTGTGGAGGAAGCAAGTCCCTTGACACCAGGACGGCAGGCGCTGTTTCGGCAAACACAGCACATCATTACCCAGCACTTTCCAGGTGCTCAGAGAGATATGTTCCTTCTGGGACAGGCAGTGAATTGAAAAATCCTTGTTTTCTTTCAAATGGCTTCATGCATTTTCTTTAATGTTTAATGTAATACACTCATTCTTTTAGCTTTATGGATAAAAGGGTTTTTTTTATACTAACATTTTAATGAATGAGTGATTTGTCACAAATTAAAATCTCAGTGCCCAAAATTGTTCCCCCAAATGTGTTCAGACCACTTTTTTTTTCAGACCACTTTCAAAGGTTGTAAAGGCAATAATGAAAAATCCCTTAGTTTATGGTCTCAAAGAAAGGGTCATGAGTTTGTTTATAAATGAGCCAATTAAAACGAGAAAGCTTCATACCTAAAGTTATTTCCTCATGTAAATTTCAAGAGCTCCTAGCACGCAGCTGTTCCAGAGATGGGGAAGAAGGGACTTGGAGATGTGGGGGTGTCCATGGTGTCGAGTGTGTCCTGTAGTTCCTCGTCTAGCCCAAAATCCTCGTTTAGACTGGGAACGTGCCTTTGTAGAAACATGAGATAGGGTTCAGTTAAGTGAAAACGTGCATCAACATTTGCTCATCTACTTTGCCAAATGTAGGCGAATGCAATTCTCTACCTTTAAAAATTTACTTCCAATAAAACTACATTCATTATTTGATAAGATAACTAATTATGTCTCTCAGACAGGTATCACTAAAATTCCTTGAACATTTGTAAGTTACTGAACAGTCGTGGTAAAATCATAAGTAACACAGAAGTGTCCTTAGCTTGCAAAACAGAATAAACCTCAAGGAGGGACGTGGGGCTCTCAGAGCTATGACAGGACCCGAAGGGAGGTCCGGGTGTCAGATCCCAGAAGCTGAGCGTCTGAACAGGCTGCCCGTGTCGTCAGAGGCCACTTCCCTTCCTGGACCGTCTTGCTCAGCAAATTGTTGAGATCTGGCCACCTCAACTCTAAGTTCCAGGTCCAGGAATCTGCGACTCTAAATTAGTACGGAGTCCATTATTTGCAATTTATTTTTCTTATTTGTACATATTTGTCTAACTTTGCATGAACAGCATTTTCGTCCCAGAAATTCCTTGTCAGAGATGAGACGGTCTGCTCCTCCCCAGGCCCTTGGTGGCCGAGGGCCAGTTCACATCGAGGGATCCCTCCGCCCCGCGATGCGTCTCTGAGAGTACCTGCCCAGGGGCGCGCTGCTCTGAGGTCCGCTGAGCCTGCCTATCGGGGCTCCCCACTCCTGCCTGGTCGGAGCGGGGGCCCCTGGCCAGCATCGGGATGCTTCCATGGCCCCTGGAGCCTGGAGAGGCAGGGCTGCTGCTGCAGGCCGGTTTCCAAGGCAACCTCCTGCCGAGGCAGCTGCTTCCCTCCCTGTGTGCAGAAAAGCGGGAGGGTCTCCGGAACCGCCGCTGGAAGGCCTGGCCCGGGATGGCTCTGCTCCTGTAGGACCCCAGAAGAAGCAGACGGGCACCCGGCTCCACGCACACATCATCACGGGAGGGGCCGCAGCTCTGCCTTCTCAGAGCCCTCCTAACCGGTGCCTGCTTCATAAAAGGGGTGATTCCTTTCCACTTGATGACAGATACTGTTCCTAGGTAGTGCCCAAGATGATGCTGTTCAGATGAAATACACTCGACTAGAAACTCAGCTGAAATTATTTTACTAATTCTGTGTATAAACAGTGGAATAGGACTTGCCGGTGCTGGTTACTATTTCCACTAGCAAAATCTGGACTCTGCTATTTTTCTTAGCCATCTGTATATTCACTAGAGGCTTGGAGTTCTCCCATAGCAATTTTGACACTTAGAGCAGAAAAAGTCACATCCTTAGGAAATTTGAGTTTCCCAGCACGTAGGTCCTGACCCAGCTCAGAGTCCACTTACGCATCTGCTTGGTGTCAGGTTTGTGGTTTTAAGGAAGAACATTTGAGAAAGAGGGTACCTTTAAACTGTGTCTGAAATAAGGAATATCATATTTGTGTTATATATGATGAAAGGCATTCTGCTCTTGTATTTCCTATGAGTAAACTTTTGATCTTTAAAAGCACACCACGTCGTAGGTACACACACACACACACACACACACACTGCTCCATGGAGGACCTGCGGGATACATACTCCCTGTTCCCAGGATGGAGAGAAGCGTTTTAATTAATCCTGAGCTTTCCATGTTTTTAACAAACAACTGCTATATTCATTCCATGAAAGACAGGAGATGGGCAGAACACCTGTGTTCTGGTCCAGGTTGAAAAATAGCTCAAACGGCTGTGGTCTGCATGGTCCTCGGCAGATGGCTTGTTCCAGCTATTTCAGGAGGTCCTCACAGTTTCCTGTGTGATGGATCATCAGTCCCACTGATGTGTCCAGCAGAAACTGAGGGGCTAAGTCTGGCTCGAGGTGATGCAATGGTCCCCAGGGCCAGGGAACTGCAGCCCAGGTCCTCTGCCTGCCCTGTACCTGCCTGGTTAGGGCAGCTTCGGTGCCTCATGCCTCGGAGTCTCCTCAGCCCCGCCTGTTAAAGACCAAGACCCACCTGGCCCTGGAAGGCATCTCTGGACGTTCATGGTGCAGCCTGTACTTCTGCTCCCTTCCCGCGGTGTCAACACAACTGCTGCGTCCTGTGACGCCTCACACTTCCTTTTCTGTTCTTCTGGAATTTCAGGGTTTTCACAGGCTGTTGGATCCCTCATTCACACCATAAAAGCCTAAGTTTTAGACGGAGGGTTTTACTTAAAATACTAACACAGGATCAAGGCAGTGATGAGAGCCTCTGATGAGCTCAGATCACAAGTCGGCAGGCCCCCGTGAGCATGTCTCTGCTGTGATCACCATGATCCCCTGACAGCCCACCCGGGGTCCCGCCGTCTCTCACCCCCAGAACCGGGGCTACAACCCTGGGGCTCGTGTGACTCGGCCGAGCTGGCTCTCAGCCGGGCCTGTGAGTCAGGGGTTTGGTGTCAGGGTCCCCCAAGAGCTCACTCTCCTACTTCATGGGCAGAAAGTTCCTTCAACAGGCAAGGGCTGCTCCCAGCACAGCCAGCTCCCTTTTTCCCTCTGGGCAGCCTGACCTTGAACTCAGTTTCCCTGAAGCCTCCCCTGCAGGTGGGAGATGGTTGTCTGGCCCTACAGCTCAGCCTGGGACCTGGCAGGGTTAGCGTGCTCCCGGCCTCCCTGGGGCGGCGTAGGATCAGGGGACCCCTCGGGGCACTGTCCTTTGGGGGCACCAGACTCTTAGCCATGGTCCCGTCTACCCAGTGGGAGTCTGGCTGGGGTCTCCACAAAGAAACTCTGCTGATGTATGAGTGAAAATAACTCAGCTTTCTCTAAAGTGTTTAGGAGTCAAGTATCATTTACAGAAAGAATCCAGTTTGGAGATTTGTAATGTCCGTGGATAGAGAGTAGATTCTTCTACACGATTTCCAAACAATGTAGCTCATGTGTTCTCAGTTCAGCGATGACCAGAATAAACACTTCCCTGAAGTCTTGGATTGACCATTTACAAGGTCACAAACCAGACGTTTTACAGGGAAGTCAGATGTGAGCCTGACGAGGCCGGCTCAGAGGACCTGTCCCTGCAGAGGACAGAAGAGAAGGACAGGTATCTTCAGCCACTCATCCTGGCCCCCTGAGGGGCCACGTACTGACTGCATGTCAGGATGGAGGAAGCCAAGTCAGAGCAGCTACTCAGCCTGACCAAGTCCGCATGGTCCCTGCTGCAGGGGGTGTGACGGAGGGGTAGGCAGGGCTCCTGTCTGAGCAGGGTGGACACACGGTGGAGCATCGCCTAGACTGGGGGCCAGGTGGGGGGTGGTGGGACAACTTCAGGGGAGGAGGGGGTGTGAGGCTGTGACTCAGGGCTGGACGGGGGGCAGCAGGGCCCCCGACACTCGGCCTGAGAAGCAGAGCCCGAGCTGCCCCGAGAGGGATGCTCCGGGCTGACCTGCAACACAGGGAGGAGGGGTCGGTGCTCCTCGCCCCTTGCCTGGGGGTCCCCACGAGGCAGCCACATGACCCTCGGGAGGACCCCTGGCTCCCCCTGCCCCCCAGGCTGCAGGATGATAACCGAGGAAATAAAAGGTGACTCCTGAGTCCTTGTCCCCACCTCAGCCTCAGCGACGACGCACCCTCGGTCTTGACTTCCTGGGCAGTGAGCAGGTCAGGAAACTACAATAATAGGTAATTTATGAAACTGACAAAAATCCTCTGCTAATGCCAGGAATAACTGCAGATTTTCAGAAAGAAAACAGGGATATTTCCTGCTGTAAATAATAGATAAAGAATGAAAAAGAATAAATGAACGCCATCCAGCAGTAGTCCCCTGAGGGGACAATAAAGCCCGGGAAGTCCAATTTGTGCAGCAAGCCCATTAGGCAGGAAGGTGGAATGCCAGACACTGTCCTTGGGCTCTGAGGGGCGGGAGCTGACCTGGGCCTGGTCCTCAGAGCCCAGGAGGAGGGGGTGCAGCGCTGCCCGTCGGCTCGGGACAGGCCTGCCCCGCAGGGACCTCCTCGGCCTGCACAGAGCAGATCCCGCGCCTGGAGCGGCGGTCACGGTGCCCGAGGCCTCCCCGTGTACCCCCGCCTGGGCCCCACTGTGCGCCTCCTGGTCAGTGCCCCACGGACACGGGCCCCTTTGGCTGTGCTGGGAGTTAGCGCAGATCCTGAGGCTTTAACTAAGCTGCTGACCTCAGTTTGCAGGTCACTGTTATTTAGGGTGAGGTGACTATCTTATTGAGAGCAGTTTTTTGTTTGGTTTCAGGGGGGATGATTTAAGACTAGGGTAGATTTTTTTTTTAAATATAAGTTTAAACCATAGTGGTATGTGGACCCTCATAGATTTCTATTTTCTACAAGAGAAAAATCAGGAGCATAAATTTTTACGGTAGTAACTGGGCCACTCTCACAATAACTGCTGCCTTGTGTTAGCGATTGTGAGCATCAGTTCCGTCCCGCGTGCATAGGCGAGTCTCTCCAGGTATGGTTTCAATGCGCTGCTCTCTGGGGAAGGCAGAGCTCATACGAGACTTGGTAGTACTTTTCCTACAACAACTCTGAGTTTCCTCTGGCAATTCCGACCAAAGCCCACATGAGGGGTTGGGAGTGGCTGCCTTGCCAAGTGCAGTCGAGCTCAGGGCTGGGGGCCGTGCAGTGTCCCTCCGGCGGACACGAGCCCAGCTTTACGGCTCAGCCCTCTGCGTGGGCAGTGCCTGCGGCTTCCACATTCACGCCAGTCCCTCCTCAGCCCCGGCTGCTGCCCTGATGTTTGTGCTCACATGAGCTGGTAGACATTCAAGGTAAACTGATGAGGAGAGACACGGTCCCCGTGTTTTCCTGTCTCACTCATGTTGCTCTCAGGGAGCCGGATGGAAGGGGGACGAAGATGGCCTTTTCTGCGAGGACGGCACACATGTGCCAAGCCAGGCCTCCTGCCCTTTCTCCAGATTCTTCAAGGGCACGAGCAGAAGGTGAGCAATGAGGCCACCAGCCAGGGGGGCTGGGGGTCACACATGGTCCAGTCTGGCTGCGAGCACCCCCAGATCAACAGAGCCCATGACTGGGAAAGTGAGCCTTCATGCTGGAGTCCTGCGCCTGCAAGTGGGCACCGGAAACCATGAGCACAGAACTGGCATTTGAGAAAGCTGACACGTGGATGAGCCAGGACTCCGTTTTGTCTGAGATGGAGGAGATGCATTCCTCCCAGGTCTTTCCCTTACAATTAAAACACCTTAGACACAGCACTGCGAACAGGTAAGGTGAGAGAAGAAGGCGGGCCTTGGACCTTAGGACTGAGGAATAACACATGGTTGAGTGCCCAGCTTCCTCACGGACCCAGTACATCCTAGACAGGTGGGTCCCCTGGGGTCCTCCTGGCTCCTGTTCATTCTGGACAGGTGAGTCCCCTGGAGTCCTTGTGGCTCCTGTTCATTCTGGACAGGTGGGTCCCCTGGAGTCCTTGTGGCTCCTGTTCATTCTGGACAGGTGGGTCCCCTGGAGTCCTTGTGGCTCCTGTTCATTCTGGACAGGTGGGTCCCCTGGAGTCCTTGTGGCTCCTGTTCATTCTGGACAGGTGGGTCCCCTGGAGTCCTCGTGGCTCCTGTTCATTCTGGACAGGTGGGTCCCCTGGAGTCCTTGTGGCTCCTGTTCATTCTGGACAGGTGGGTCCCCTGGAGTCCTTGTGGCTCCTGTTCATTCTGGACAGGTGGGTCCCCTGGAGTCCTCGTGGCTCCTGTTCATTCTGGACAGGTGGGTCCCCTGGAGTCCTTGTGGCTCCTGTTCATTCTGGACAGGTGGGTCCCCTGGAGTCCTTGTGGCCCCAGTACTCCTGGGTAGGTGGGTCTCCCACATACCCTAGATGGGTGCTATGTAACCTCCAACCAGAGCTGCTGATGGTCACAAACACGAAGCTCCAAGGGAAACCTTCCTTAGCCACAGGTCTGGGCAGTGGGGATCTAGCCACAAAAGACAAAAGATAATATTTGCCTTATTCCAGAAGATGGTCCCCACCATGGTCTTAATGAGAAGAAAAGGAAGGTCGTCTTCTTCCACCCCACCCGAGCAAAGGCAGGCAGGGTCTTGAGTCTCCAACCAGGAGAGTACCAGTGGGGTCCATCCTTACTGGGCACAGTGAGATTTAGTCAGATTTTATGAGGTGGGGGCAGTCAGCTCTGTGGAAGTCACATGTGTTAAACAACCCATGGGTGGAAGATAAAATCTCAAAGGAAATAAAAATAAATGAAAATTAAAATACAGCATGTCAAATTGTGGGATGCAGGTAAGCCAGTGTTGAGAGGAAAATTTGTAGCACTAAATGCTTGCATTAGAAAAGAGGGATGATTTCAAATCAATAATCCAAGTTCTTACCTCAAGAAACTAGAAAAAGAAGAGAAAAATAAACTTGAAGCAAACAGTAGGTAGGAAATAACAGACAAGAATAGAAAACTGTGAAACCAAATGCAGGAAAACACAGAGAAAACAACAAAACAAAGGGCTGATGAAAAATGCCAAGAAATAAGGGGAAAAACTCAGGTTGAGAAAGAAGATGGAAGTAAAGTGTGACCAAGATACAGGAAATAGGAAGACAGATGGACCCGGGGTGTAGCAGAAACCTACAATCAAACCCCCTCCTTGAATAAACTTTCAGAAAGTTGTGGGAACTGCAGGCCGCATGTGCACTCAATCTGTGAGTCCAGGTAAAGGACTGAAGGCATGAGCACCTTTTAGCCTGTGGAACGCTGTTCAGTCGCTAAGTCATGTCTGACTTTGCGACCCCATGCACTGCAGCACACCAGGCTTCCCTGTCCTTCACCATCTCCCGGAGTTTACCCAAACTCATGTTCATTGAGTTGGTGATGCCATCCAACCATCTCATCCTTTGTCACCCCCTTCTCCTGCCTTCGATCTTTCCCAGCATCAGGATCTTTTCCAATGAGTCAGCTCTTCACATCAGGTGGCCAAAGTATAGGTGCTGCAGCTTCAACATCAGTCCTTTCAATGAATATTCTGGGTTGATTTCCTGAAGGATTGACTGGTTTGATCTCCTTGCAGTCCAATGGACTCTAGAGAGTCTTCTTCAACACCACAGTTCAAAAGCATTAATTCTTCAGTACTCAGCCTTCTTTATGGTCCAACTCTCACATCTATACATAAGTACTGGAAAAACTATAGTTTTGACTAGATGGACCTTTGTTAGCAAAGTAATGTCTCTGCTTTTTAACACTCCCTGTCTAGATTTGTCATAGCTTTTCTATGAAATAATGCGTCTCCAAGTGTGGTCCCCAACCAGCTGCATGGGCATCACCTGGAAATCGTTAGAAGTGCACATTCTCAGCCCTTAGGCCTCTGAATTGAGACCCCTGGGCATAGAAGTTCGGCTGTGCATGTGCTTCTGAGGCATGGGGGGCCTGCTGCTGCGTGAGAAGCTCAGACTCGGAACCCCTGCCGCCCACGAGCCTGGACCTCACCTCCCCGCCTTGGCAGAAGCCTGGAGGTGCAGGGCCCTGGAGCTGTGCTCCTCAGGCCTGAATGTGCCGTCGGATTCCTGTCAAACAGACGGTGGTCCAGGAGGTCTGGGCTAGGACGGGGGATGATGAGAGTTTAATAAGCTCCCACGGGGGAGCAGGACCACCCTAGAGTCAGGAGGCAGAATGCACTCCCAGACTTGGTTGCCTGGTCTCTTGGGAACCTTGCAAGCTGCTGGGGTTGGAGCCCCACCTGGGGGTCCCTCAACGGGTGTGCGTGTGGTCTGAGCACTGCTGCCCCCCACCCCCCAGCAGAGACCCCGGAGGCAGGGACCCTCCTAAGGCTGAAGCGAGAGTTCCAAACCCAAGTGGAGAAGGAGCGTCCCTACGTGGACAGATGAGGGTCCAGCCTCTCCCCAGCTCGGCTTCCAGCCAGGAGTTCACACGCCGCTTCTGGGGAGACTTGCACAAAGGGAAGAACTGGAGAAGCTAACACTGGAGCCCTCCCTGGTCGGGCGACTGTTCCTCCATGCTGACCACAGGGCGAGGAAGTGAAAGGCAGCCAATTAACACTCCATTTGCAATCACACAGGCTAGAAAGAATGTTTTCTGTAGCGTCCCGTCAGACATCCAGAAATCAGCTGAAAAGGAGCTGTGGGAACATATGAAGAAATGGGACATTTTCCATTTGAATTTCGCGGTCATGACCCCACTGCTTACCTCAGTGGCAAGCACATTCTTTCCTTGAACTAAGTTCGTAGTAACTGGAAATTAATAAGACACTTACTCAAAAGCCTCATGCTGTGCTTTCTGAGGGCAGGACAGCAGCGGGCCTCGCCCTCTCACCTGGTGAGTGTCTGACACGTGGGAGGTCTTTAATTTACAGGGTCGTTGTTTCTTTAATGAAAGAAGTTCTGGTGGTCGTGCTGGGCTACCTTCTCAGGGATTATGGTTAACTTTTGTCTGCTTGCGTGTCATCTAGTGTTGGTATAACATGATTTTCTCTGGAACATTACGTTGGTGAAATTGTGTGTTTCTTGAGTCAAGAAGTTTCTTTGTAAAAATAAATACATCTTAAAGTAACATGTAATGATAATTGATCCCTGACAGTGGTTGTGTTTTCAATTAACTGGGTGAGTGAAGAATTCTGTGTTTATGTGACAGCTGGATGGACCAGTGTCCGGCTTCTTTCTGGCCCTTCCCGCCCTCCTCCCTTAGAACTTCCTTCTCCTCCTCCCTCCCCTCTCCCTTTTTCTCAGGGCTGGGGAGTTTTTACCTTGCTTAGTGGAATTTAAAATGCTGGTATTTCACTTCTGGGCCTCAAGAAACCCCAGGGCAATGATCATGTTTTAGATAAATGAAATGTAGCAAATGTTAAAATTGGTTAAATATGCAGTTTAGGAGAGTTTTCATGTAGAAAGAGCAAGGCGTGAGAGTGCCACCCATAAAAAAGCTGGAAAATGAAATATTATAACATCCAGCACAGATACAACTGAAAGTTTAAAAAACGACTATGAGAAAGTGGTCTGAAGCAGATCTCAAAGGAAAAGCAGAAAACTCGACGGCCTTGTTCTGTTCCGAGCCGGAAGATGAGAGGATAAAGAGCAAATGAAGATGCGCTTCTGGCGGTCCAGCCCGGCCAGACACAGCACCCTCGTATCTCCCTGCCTCTCAGCCGCGGGCCCCCCACGCGTGGTCTGAGTGGTCCCACCGAGTTTCCTGCTCTGCAGCCTGCCTCCTCCCGCCTCTTCACACCAGGCAGCGGAGGGCTGAACCACCCTTCCCCACTTCACTTCTGCTCTCAGCTCCTGAACAAGGCGAGAAGCCACGCCCGGGCTGACGGGCTTGCAGACGGCTGGGCAGACAGCGCTGAAGGACCGTGAGCCCTGCTCTTCCCAACGGGTGTTTTCCACGACCCTCCGGAGGCTGCTCGCTCCCCTTCTCTCTGCACGCCACGTCGCTCTTGGCTGGCGAGCACGCGTCCCTCCTCACTGAAGAAGCCCCCACCCTTGCCTGCCGCTGCCTCACCTCCTGGTGTCCTGGGCGCGTCTCATCCAGGCTCAGGGCAGAGTCTCCACGTGTGCGGTGAGCCCACTCGCTTATTCTACTCAAGGACATCCCTCCACCGAACACCCCTTCCGCTTCCTGAATCATTATGTGTTTTCTTTTGATTGGACCATTCTCATCAACAAGTTGAACTTTTCCTGCCTTTAAAACATCTTCTTAATCACACGCACCCTTGTAGCCACCCCAAGACCTCCTGCTCTTCTTTGTCACGGGCTGGCTGGGGTGACGGCGCCTCTCCACCCCCTGACAGTGGGTACTTTTCGACCCTTACTTCACCGCGCACTCGCCTGCCCCAGACCCGCCGGGCCAGCCTGCACCAGCCCACCCTGTTTGAGGCTACTCTGCCCCTTGGACCCCACCTCTCCCCAGGCTGGCCTGCAGACCCCTTCATCCGCTCACCTGTGATTCTCTCACTCCGAGGCCTGGCCTCTGCATGCCGAGTTCCTCGCCTCCCTCCTCGCTGAACCCACACACCGGCTCCCACTCCACGACCCCGACCCTAGGTGCCAAGAGCCCTCTCTCATGCAGTCTTTCTAAAACCGTGGTCCTGGCCCTGCCTAGCCTCACCGTCTCGGCACCCAAATAAACGTTTCCGGAGCTGCCTCCATCCCGTGCCCTCTGCTTACTGATTTATAGTCATCGTTGTCCCTTGTCACGATTGAACATCCTCAGGTTTGACTTCATCCTCAGGTGTCAGTTCATGGAGGGCAGGGGCTGTTCCCTATTCACACAGGGTGTTTCTAGTTCTTAGAACCGCGTCTGGCACAGAGCATTTGCTAACGTAGGAGAAATGTCAGATAAATTGCTGTCACCAGAGTGAGGGGGGCGCTTGAGGAGAGGGGCGCTTGAGGAGAGAGGCGCTCAGGTTAGACCTGGAAGGCCCAGGGGGAGATGGCAGGACGAAGGATTTCTGAAGCCAAAGCTGCAAATTCAATATTTGCCAACTATTGGACAATTCCATGAGTTGACCTTTTATCTTTGATAGAGAGAAAGAAACAGACAAATGCCTTTTTATGGGGCAGGGGAGTCTCATTTTAATAAGAGGTAATATCGCAACGACACCCCGCATTTCCTAGGCTCCCGAATGCAGCCTGTTTCAGTGAAGGAGGCTGATGGGAGAACACTTACTGCACAGGAGTTATTGGGCTTCTGCCACTGTTTGAAATCCCTCACTTTGCTTTATAACACTTGTTGGTTTCGATATTTCATCATGTTTCTCAGCGGAATCTCAAAATTTTTCCTTGCACCTGTGTTGGAATCTCAGAAGTAAGCCTGAGGACAGGAAATAAGCAAAGATTTGGCAGGAGAAGCTCCAGCTCAAAGCCACAGTGCCGCCCGTGACTTGCAAGCAGCAGGGCTGGACGTCCGGCCTTGGTTTCTGCGGGCTGGTCCCCCGCTCTGCTGTGTCTCTGGAGGAACACTGTTTCTGCTCGTCCTGTGGGCATGGGACCGCTTTCAACATCCTCCTGATGATGGACTTTCTGAGAACCAGCTCGTCTTTTCTCTAACTAGGTTGGACATTCCCTGGAGAGTCTTTCTTCTATTTCCCTTTATTTCTTAAAAATAGAAAAATAGCCAAACATCCGGGCACCGAGTGCCCCGTGTCTCTGGAGCGGGCATGGGCGGGTTGCCCAGGCGTGGCGGGGTCTGCAGTGAGGAGCCTGCCTGCCCCCAGCCCTGCGGGGCCTCCGGTCACCACATGGGCAGACGCACTGGCGGGGAGCAGCATCCAGGGGCCGAAACGTGGATTCCCGCTCAGCCTTCAGAACGAGCCTGACAGGTCAGCCAGACGAGGCCTCTGGTGTCCATGGGAGACCCCATCACGCGTGCGTCCCTGGTACTTGGGGGTCTGAGCTGACCCAGAACAGGGCTCAGCCCACCCACATGTCTCTGGTGTCCGGCGCTGGGGAGTGTAGAGGATCCGCATGTGTGTGTTGTGTGTGTATGTCTGTATGTGTGTGTATCTGTGTGTGTGCTATTGTGTGTCTCACTGTGTGTATATTGTGTGTGTATCTGTGTGTGTCTCTGGGTGTCTATTGTATATCTGTTGTGTATATGTTATTGTGTGTGTCTCTCTGAATATGTACACAAGTGTGTGTCTCTGGGTGTCTATTGTATGTGTATCTCTGTGTTATTGTGTATCTGTGTGTCTCTCTGTATGTGTCTCTGCATGTTTTTGTGTGTGTAGTTCTGTGTGTGTTTGTTGTGTGTGTTTCTGAGTGCACACTGTGTGTGTGTCTCTCGGTGTATACTGTATGTGTATCTCTGTGTGTTTGCATGCATATCTGTGTGTCTGTGTCTCTGTGTGTGTCTGTATGCACACTGTGTATGCCTCTGTGTGTATCTCTCCATGTGTCACTGTGTCTCTGTGCAAGCCGCGTGTGCATCTCTGGGTGTTTGTATGCACATCTGTGTGTCTGTGTCTCTGTGTGTCTCTGTGGTATCTCTCCATGTGTCACTGTGTGTCTCTGGGTGTGTATACTGTGTGCATCTCTGTGCACGCTGTGTGTGTACCTCTGGGTGTATACTGTGTGTGTCTCTGGGTGTTAGTATGCATATCTGTGTGTCTGTGTCTCTGTGTGTGTCTGTATGCACACTGTGTGTGTATCTGTGTGTATCTGTCCGTGTGTCACTGTGTGTGTGCCTCTGGGTGTTCGTATGCACATCTGTGTGTCTGTGTCTCTGTGTGTGTCTGTGTGCACACTCTGTGTGTCTCTGTGGTATCTCTCCATGTGTCACTGTGTGTGTCTCTGGGTGTATACTGTGTGTGTCTCTGGGTGTTCATATGCACATCTGTGTGTCTGTGTGTCTCTGTGGTATCTCTCCATGTGTCACTGTGTGTGTCTCTGGGTGTATACTGTGTGTGTGTCTCTGGATGTATACTGTGTGTGTGTCTCTGGGTGTATACTGTGTGTGTCTCTGGGTGTATATTGTGTGTGTGTCTCTGGGTGAATACTGTGTGTGTCTCTGGGTGTTCGTATGCACATCTGTGTGTCTGTGTCTCTGCGTGTGTCTGTATGCACACTGTGTGTGTATCTGTGTGTATCTGTCTGTGTGTCACTGTGTGTGCATCTCTGGGTGTTTGTATGCACATCTGTGTGTCTGTGTGTCTCTGTGGTATCTGTCCATGTGTCACTGTGTGTGCGTCTCTGGGTGTATACTGTGTGTGTGTCTCTGGCTGTATACTGTGTGTGTCTCTGGGTGTATATTGTATGTGTATCTGTCCGTGTGTTACTGTGTGTGTCTGTATGCACACTGTGTGTGTCTCTGTGTGTATCTCTCCATGTGGCACTGTGTGTCTCTGGGTGTATACTGTGTATGTCTCTGGGTGTTCGTATGCACATCTGTGTGTCTGTGTCTCTGTGTGTGCACTCTGTGGCCCCCGGAGGAGCAGTCTGAGGCCTGACGACACCTCCATTTCTCACCGCCCTGAGTCATGATTCTGACGATCAGCAGGGTCACCGCTCAGACGCAGAGCACTCACCCTCCGTCACCCAGTTTCTCCTCTGTGGAAACACAGGGTTTATTATTCTCTGTCTTTGCTCTGGACATATATTCAAAATGCCATGAGGAAATCCGTGTGTCAGTAACTAAAATAGTCTAAATAGCCATTTAGTTTCCATATCATTTATTTCATTGGTCAGGCTTAAAATTTTTTGTCTTTCAAAGTATTCTGTTTACCATACTTTTAACAGAAAATAAGTTGGAAAAAAATGACAAAAGTTAAAACCAGATGTTTGGATGTCTTTAACAAAGTTCAGTTCGAAGAAGGGAGCTACATGCTAAGAGACGAGATTTGTTGTTTCTGTTTCCCATCTTCTGGTGACTGGGCCATGGAAGGAGGCCTCCTTGGCCTGTCTACTCTCCCTGCGCTGTTTCAGCTCCAGGATCTTTCTGGAGCAGCTCTCCAGGGTGTGGAGCAGCTCACGGTCACACACAGCAGCAGCCGCGGGACTCCTCAGCTCGACGGCCCCTTTGAAAGCTCGGCACAGCTCCCCTCCGAGCAGCAGACACTGAGCCACAAGCCACCCAGGGAAAGCTGGTTAAACGGCCATCATGACGGAGACCGAGAACTCTGGAATCGAACTTGATTCCTGCACAAGCCACATGCGTACTGGGGATAGCGCAGATGACTTCTCTGCCTCATGGACTTAGTTCACGGAGGATCAGCGTGCCTGGTCTCTTGGCGAACATCCTGATTACTGCGCACGCTCTCTGAGCTCTCAACCACAGACAGGCTGGGGTACAAACGGCGCTGTGGTCCCCAGGGCACCTTTGAAGACGATCAGGCTGCTTTGAGGGGCTCCTTGTGGTCTGGGTGTGTGTGTGTGTGTGTGTGTGTGGTGTGGTGTGTCTGTATGAGTGTGTGTGTGGTGTGTGTATATGCATGCATGTGTGTGTGGTGTGTGAATATGCATGCATGTGTGTGTGGTGTGTGAATATGCATGCATGCATGTGTGTGTGGTGTGTGAATATGCATGCATGTGTGCGCATATGTGTGTGGTGTGTGAATATGCATGCATGTGTGTGGGGTGTGAATATGCATGCATGTGTGTGTGGGGTGTGAATACACATGCGTGTGTGTACATGTATGTGTGTGTTATGTGAATATGCATGCATGTGTGTGTGGTGTGTGAATATGCATGCATGTGTGTGTGTGTGGTGTGTGTGCATGTGTGTGTGGTGTGTGAATATGCATGCATGTGTGTGTGTTGTGTGCAGGGTGTGTGTGTGTGTGCATGTGTGTGTGTGGTGTGTGGAGTGTGTGTGTGAGTGCATGTGTGTATGTGTGTGTGCATGCGTGTGTGTGTGTGTTATTCCCAGCACTGGGCTCTGCCAGCTATGCTCCTCCCGCAGAAAAGGGAAAACACTTTCTGTCAACACCCGGAAGAAGGCGTGGTTGCTGGGCTGCAAGCGTGTGCACCTCCACATGCTTGGCCTGTGACCTGTCTGGTCTTTGGTCAACAGCACAAAAAAGACACGACCTCGCAGGAACCCGCCAGGACTCAGCAGCTCCCAAAAGCTCTGGGTTCAAGGCTGATGCCTGAGACAGCCACCTCGCTGGAGCCTCGTGGACGCAGCTTTGGCCGATGGTGTTTTCTTTGTTCCCTTGAAAAGCAAATAAATTAAGATCTTGGCATTAATGTAAACACTACTATATACAAATAGATAAAAAACAAGGACCTACTGTGTAGTTCAAGAGAACTCATTATCTTGTAATAATCTATAAGGGAAAGGAATCAGAAAACAAAAAAATATGTATGTATAACTGAATCTAGCTCGAAGGACAAGAATTTAGAGGCTTCCCTTGTAGCTCAGTGGGTAAAGAATCTGCCTGCAATACAAGAGACCCCAGTTCAATTCCTGGGTCAGGAAGATCCCCTGGAGAAGGAAATGGCAACTCACTCCAGTATTCTTGCCTGGAGAATCCCAGGGACAGAGGAGCCTGACAGGCTACAGTCCCCAGGGTCACAAGAGTCGGACACGACACTTAGCAACTAAACCACCATAACTGACTCACTTTGCTATACACCTGAAACTAACACAACCTCGTAATTAATTATACTTCAACTAAAAAGAAAAGTAACTAGAAAAAGAGAAGTAAGGGGTTCGTGAATTAAGGATGGTAGTTATTGCAAACATCAGGGGCCAATTACTAACCAAAATAAACCAAGAACCAAACAAAAACAAAATGCAAATATAAAATTCTTATCAAACATTGCCCAGGAACAAAGTCTGGGAGGTTCGGGAGATTTTAAGTTATAACCAAATAAGGCAGCCTCTCACCCCACACATCTACACAGTGCTTGGGCCCGAACAACCTCTGGCAGATTCTGAATTTAATAGAGTGTTTTCTGTAACTAATTCTCTGTAACTTGTCTCATCTACATTAGTCTCTTAGTCTTGCCTTTTCCTTCATGTGTATCACAGATGTCTTTCCCCATCATACACTCATTCCGAAAAATGAGTTGATTGATTGGAATGGAAGACAGAACTGCCTGTTGTGGCTGAGCTCAAATTGGTCTTCCCTCTCCCCTCATGCCCTTCCCTTCCTTCTCATCTGAGCATGTTCAGTTGACTTTTCAGTTACTCTGGCATCTGTGATGAGACACAATCACAGTACAAGTGTTTTGCTCAAATGCCAACGCCCCGTGTCTGTGACACTAATAATTTGCCATTATTAACTCATCAAGTAGATGAATTTGTGTCTTCATTGAACTATTCAACTTGCCGCCCTGTGGATTCTGGAGGTGAGGTGAGGAGCCGCAGGCAGCTGGAGGGTGTCGAGCCCCTGCCCGCTCTCTGGACCAGCCTCCGCGTCCCCGGCCTGGGGCAGCAGAGCGCTGGGCAGATCTCCCTGAACCCTCAGCCTCGCCCTCTCCCGCCTCCTCTCCCTCCGTGCGTCTCTCCCGCATCTCTCGGAAGGCTGTGCTCCTCTTCTGACGAAGGCTGCTTTCTTCCTCTGTCCCACAGGAGACCGTCCTGTACAGAAAACATTTGCCTGCAGGGAAGATGGTCTAGGTTTATAGTCACCGACTCTGGGAGAGTCTCAGCTTCCTAAGCCAACTTCTTCTATTAAGGATTTGCAAACCTCACTGTGCAAGAACCTCGCAGACTTCTCCCTCAGGTTCAGTATAGTGATGCGTAGAGTGTTACCACCCTCGCGTATACCATGCCATCATGCTCTATTAATACGCACGCTTGCAGTGTAAATGCTGACAGCTGTCTTTTCTTTAACGCAAGTGCCTGGCTTCGGCTCTGCTTGCCCAGGGACCCCCTCTGAGGGGCCCAGCTTGTAGCAACACTCTGTCGTCCACACACAAGACAGAGCTGGAACCCCCTACCCTCAACCCTCGCCGACTCCGATGTTTGAGAGATCTGGGTTGATTTCAGTAACTGATCATTTGGGCCGCTTGTTTTTGCTCTTCCTGAGCTTTAAATTCCCACTCTTGTGTTTAAATTCACCAACAAAGAGGGATCCCTGGAAACCAGGCCCCCTCCCACCTCAGTGAAAACAGGCCCCCAGGCCCCTCTCTCTGCCGGCAACTTTGGTCTCCCCGTGTGACCGGGTCTGCTGTGTAATTTCCAGGTCCCATCAGTAGAGAACCTCTGTGTTCTCAAAGTCCCCCCACGGCTACCGCCGAAGGTGTCTTGCAACCACAGTCAGAAACAGCGGGACTGGTGCAGCCACAGCACAGGCGAGCGTCGGCCTGAGACCCACACAGAGCAATGATAACCTAGAATTCTAAGCTCACTCTTTTGCCTCTGAATTTCTCAATTTATTTTCAGTTCAAAAGTCATGATTTCAATGAAGTGATTTAAAATTGTACCCAATGAATATTATATTTCCTGATCTGAAGTCAGGACACTCTGGGCCTCACCAAAGAGAGGGGCCCTTAGTAGCACACAGTGGTCATGCCAGGGCAGCTGGGTTTCCTGTGACCCAGTGAGATCCCCGACCCCTGCCTCCCACTTACGTGAGCAAAGGGCATGACCACAATGTACACGCCCACCAGGTAAAGTCCTTGGTCAGGAGACAAGGGATTTTCTCCCATCCCTCTCTCCATGGCAACAACTTACTCATAATGATCATTTGGTATGGGTAATATAAGACAGTTGTTAAACCCAACACTTTTATTTGTTGGGTTTATTTGTTGAGCTTGAACCTCTATACACCATGTAGAGGTTCATGACCTTGTACAGGAGTCAGTGGTCAAGACCATCCCCAAGAGAAAGAAATGCAAAAAAAGCAAAATGGCTGTCTGAAGAGGTCTTAAAATAGCTGTAAAAAGAAGAGGAGCAAAAAGCAAAGGAGAAAAGGAAAGATATTCCTGTTTGAATGCAGAGTTCCAAAGAACAGCAAGGAGAGATAAGAAAGCCTTCCTCAGTGATCATTGTAAAGAAATACAGGAAAACAATAGAATGGGAAAGACTAGAGATCTCTTCAAGAAAATCAGAGTTACCAAGGGAACTTTTCATGCAAAGATGGGCACAATAAAGGGCAGAAACAGTATGGATCTAACAGAAGCAGAAGATATTAAGAAGAGGTAGCAAGGATACACAGAAGAACTATAAAAAAATATCCTCATGACTCAGATAACCACAAGGGTGTGATCACTCACCTAGAACCAAACATGCTAGAGTCCGAAGTCAAGTGGGCCTTAGGAAGCATCACTACAAACAAAGCTAGTGGAGGTGATAGAATTCCAGTTGAGCTATTTCAAATCCTAAAAGGTGATGCTGTGAAAGTGCTCCACTCAATATGCCAGCAAATTTGGAAAACTCAGCAGTGGCCACAGGACTGGAAAAGGTCAGTTTTCATTCCAATCCCAAAGAAAGGCAATGCCAAAGAATGCTCAGACTAATACACAATTGCACTAATTTCACACACTAGCAAAGTAATGCTCAAAATTTTCCAAGCCAGACTCCAACAGCATGTGAACCAAGATCTCCCAGATGTCCAAGCTGGATTTAGAAAAGGACGAGGAACCAGAGATCAAATTGCCAATATCTGTTGGATCAGAGTAAAAGCAAGAGAGTTCCAGAAAAACATTTACTTCTACTTTATTGACTACGCTAAAGCCTTTGACTGTGTGGATCACAACAAATTGTGGAAAATTCTTCAAGAGCTGGGAATACCAGAGAAATACCAGCTGAGAAATCTGTATGCAGGTCAAGAAGCAACAGTTAGAACTGGACATGGAACAACAGACTAGTTCCAGATTAGGAAAAGAGTACATCAAGGCTATATATTGTCAACCTCCTTATTTAACTTATATGCAGAGTACACCATGCAAAATGCCAGGCTGGATGAAGCACAAGCTGGAATCAAGATTGCTGGGAAAAGTATCACTAACCTCAGATACACTGAAGATACCACCCTTATGGCAGAAAATGAAGAGGAACTAAAAAGCCTCTTTATGAAAGTGAAAGAGGAGAGTGAAAAAGTTGGCTTAAAGCTCAACATTCAAAAGAAGAAGATCATGGCATCCGGTTCCATAACTTCATGGCAAATAGATGGGGAAACAACGGAAATAGTAAGAGACTTTATTTTTTTTTGGCTCCAAAATCACTGCAGATGGTGATTGCAGCCATGAAATTAAAAGACGCTTGCTCCTTGGAAGAAAAGCTATGACCAACCTAGACAGCATGTTAATAAGCAGAGACATTACTTTGCCAACAAAGGTCCGTTTAGTCAAAGCTATGGTTTTTCCAGTAGTCATGTATGGATGTGAGAGTTGGACTATAAAGAAAGCTGAACATCGAAGAATTGATGTTTTTGAAATGTGGTGTTGGAGAAGACTCTTGAGAGTCCCTTGGACTGCGAGGAGATCCAACCAGTCCATCCTAAAGGAAATCAGTACTGAGTGTTCATTGGAAGGACTGATGCTGAAGCTGAAACTCCAATACTTTGGCCACCTGATGGAAAGAACTGACTCATTGGAAAAGATCCTGATGCTGGGAAAGATTGAAGGCAGGAGAAGGGGACAACAGAGGATGAGATGATTGGATGGCATCACTGACTCAATGAACATGAGTTTGAGCAAACTTCAGGAGTTGGTGATGGACAGGGAGGCCTGGGGTGCTCCAGTCCCTGGGGTCACAAAGAGTGGGACATGACTGAGTGACTGAACTGAACTGATTCTTTAATGTAGTGTTATTTTGCATGGAAGCTTCTTAAATATTAGTAGTAGAAGCCACTGTCATAATGGTGCTGTTTTAGACATCATTCTAAATATAGTTGTATGTTTTCCCACAATTTCTATATAAGAAAACACATACTGGTTAAGATTAATGGAACATTTAAGAACATTGGGTTGAGTCATATTCAGTAACTCTAAACACCTTTTGAAATCAAATCTTTGTAATTTGCTGTTATGTAGAATAAGTACACTGTATACTTATAAAAAACAAATTAAGAAAAATATTAATAAGCCTATTTATTAATATCAATACTGTTTTGGGGGTTTCTCAAGGCAAGAATACTGAAATGGTTTGCCATTCCTTCCTCAGTCGACCACATTTTGTCAGACCTCTCCACTGTGACCCGTCTATCTTGGGAGGCCCTACACAGCATGGCTCTCAGTTTCACTGAGTTAGACAAGGCTGCTGTCTATGTGATCAGTTTGGGTAGTTTTCTGTGATTGTAGTTTTCATTCTGTCTGCCCTCTGATGGATAAGAATAAGAGGCTTATGGAAGCTTTGGCCACCTGATGTGAAGAACTGACTCACTGGAAAAGACCCTGAAGTTGGGAAAGATTGAAGGTGGGAGGAGAAGGGGACGACAGAGGATGAGATGGTTGGGTGCATCACCGACTCAATGGATGTGAGGTTGAGTAAGCTCTGGGAGTTGGTGATGGACAGGGAAGCCTGGCATGCTGCAGTCCATGGGGTCGCAAAGAGTTGGACACGATTGATCGACTGAACTGAATTAATATTAATAGACCTCCAAACTGTGCCATTACGACAGATGGTGTGCATCACTTTCATGGCATCACCCACAGTTGCTCTCAACTCTGAACTAACCCTCAGTCTCCTCAAGAGGAAAGCGAGTTTCTGAGGTTAGTGATGTTTCTCATTTCTCCAGGATTCAGGGCCATGCCTGACACACAGCAGTCCCCAGGAACAATTGCAAAACGAGCGCTGCCTCAGCCACTCTGAGCAGTTGGCAGGTCAGGTCACTGGCATGAGCTGAAGAAAGAAATGTTGGGAGAAGTTTTGTTGTGTTTTATTTTAATGGCCGGAAGATCAAAATGATTTTCCACAGCCATGACCTCATTTCGGCTGGAAAGGTCAATGCTCACCTCCCCCTCACATCATCAACTGTCCGGCTGTGCATCCATATTTCTGTCTCTGCTCTTAGCGTGTTTATTGAATGTGTATCATTTTTCAATGTCGATTTTCATAAGCTTAATATGATACTTTAGAAAATGGCAAAGATAAATCTGCTGTTTAATTCCAGTTTTGCTCGAAGGGATGGCAGATCATCCACATTCCACATGCTGTCTTTGTAGGGAAATGGGAAATTCTCCAGAGCAATTAGAGTCAGAATATGATTGGAAGGTCTTGACTCTCTCAAGACGCCTCCAATTTTTAGACTCTCTGGAATAGTTGAGATGACCTGTGGCCAATGTCCAGGGGACAAGACTGACCCTGGAAAATTAAAGGAGTTTCCCAGCAGGAATTCCCCTGGAGCCAGCACAGGACCACATGGTGCTTCAAAACTGAAGCCAAGAAGCTTGGTCTTTGCTGGAGATGCGCGTGAGTGCAGACAGGCAGCGGGCATGCTGACCGCGGGCGCTGCTGTGCTCACAGGTGCCCTGCGCTCACAGGGGATGCTCTGAGTGGTCCAGGTTCAAAGTGAGCAGCCGTGAAGCTCTCCTGGGAGACCGAGCCAGCGGTAAGCATAGTTGGACATTCCAGAAATATACTGATGACTTAACATGATCAAATTTGTTGACTCTATATGTCATAACAACCTGGTTCTGGGTGGTGGGGTAGGGAGATGGGGGTGAGGACAGGATGCTTCCGGTTGGGCTGTGCTGCTTTCATGGAGACAACAACAAGCAAGGACTTCCTCCTCGAAGGAAGCAGAGTGGTTGGAAAGCTGAGCCACCTCTGTCAGAGCAGCCCCCAGCCTGGGACCACCCTAAGACCCTTCCCAAATAGCGTGGAACCTACTCTGTCTTCCTTATTATACTTTATAATTTCAATAGGCATTCCATCTAAACGGGGTTACAGTGGATATGTCTCTGGTCATCTAAGCACTCAAGAGTGAGGTGTTAATTTTTCCTATGTCACCGAGTTTTAATCCAAGTCCTATAATCCTGTGTTTCATTATTTTATCATTGAGCTATGGTTAAATTTCTAAGGAAAAATAATAGACTAATTATTTTGTCAATTTGATTTAAATTTTTTGCTAGGTAATTATAGCAAAGAATACCATGTGACAATCTAGTAATTGTGGGAAATCTGGACAGGCTTAATAATGTCAATGACTTAACATTTTGTAATTGTTTGGTGTGATCAGTTCAGACTTAGAGGGAAGGAAGTAGACAAGCATAGTTTTATCCCCCTGGACCAGCCCAGGGATGCATGATGTTTTACTTGGAAGAGTTCAAAGATTTCTAAGTGGTCTTTCCATTTCCTGTGAGTTCTGTCCCTATCTATTTTGCACCTGTATTACAGATTCGTCTTCCCAAAGAAGATCTGAGCAATGAACCCTAGAATCTGTAGATTAGAAGGGATGGTATGGACAGCCTGCCTCACCCTGCAGCTGCGCATCTGCGTGAAGTGTCTGGATGCTTCCCATGGAGACTTTCTCAACATAGGACCCTTGACCCACCTGCTTGAGGATCGCCTGTGATCTTGTCAAAATGCACATTCTATGTCTGCACCCCTGTTCCACTGACTTGGACACTTGATCATCAGGAGAGTCCTCTGTGACTCAAAGATAAGGGAAAAATAGCACAAGGCAGTCCATTTCATCCTGGGAAACTCATTATTAGAAAGATACTGGAATGTTACACTCAAAAATTAAACAGCAACAAGAACAGAGATAGGAAAAAAAATCAAAATAGCTGAATCTCCCTGTCTCACTCCTGGTCGTAAGGCAGAGAGCTACGGTCTTGTGGTCTCTGTGGTCCTACAATCCTGTGGTCCATGTTGTCCTCGGGTCCTGTGGTCCTGTGATTCATGTGGTTCTGTGGTCCACGTGCTTCTGTAATAAAGCGTGATGCCTTGGCAACAGAGGACAGTATGTCAGAGACTACGGCTGCCTTTCTTTCAGTTTAATCTGAAAAGATCAGCTATGATGAGTGAATCCTTGACCTTTCTTTGGGCTGGAGGCCCTCATGCTGCTCTGTATTGCTGTTACAAGGTGCAGCGTTTGTGGGCATGTTCCTGAAATGCCCGGGAGTTGTTTGCATGAATGGAGGGAATGTTCTGGAAGCATCAGTGTGCTTCAAGTTCTTCCCTTCACTGTGAAGGATCATCTCACAGTCTCAACAGGCCCCCAACTCAGACTTTGCTTGTTCCCACACAGAGAGATTCTCTATCCTCACTTGCCCTTGGCTCAAAGTCGATGATGAAGCAGCTTGGAGGCTTTTGTGAGTGTAACCAGGCTTCATGCTCTTAAAAGCACTTTTTGAAGTTCATAGAATTATAAAGAGGAGCAGTAGTAGTCTGATGCAGGGAGAATGATGTATGTGGCTGAGCCCCATCTGTCATCTCAGCAAGTGATGAGGCCAAATTTATAGTTTAGTTTCTAAAGTCTAATAATCTCCAAATGTTCCACCAGACCCCCTTGGCAAGTCCCCTGACGACAGAGACATGCAAGTGTAATTCAGCTGAGAAAGATGAAGGTTTCACAGTCATAAAATCAGTCCTTTTCTCTTTCTTTATCCTCCAGAGAGATCACTTAAAGATCACACAGTTCTCTTCCCCCCAGTATGCTGACTCTGTATCCAGTGCACACATTTGCATGTCTACATGCAACATAGACAGAGAGACATCAGGTGTATGATGAGTATTACCAGGCAGGGTAATAAAATAAGCTCATTCTCTTGAAGCTGCAGTTGTATTTGTATTGTTTGGGATGGTAATTACTGGGTGGATAAATCTGAGAAAAATTAGTCTGGGGACAGCAGAGATGCCCTTTATTTGTTGCCATTTATGTGGATTCTTGTTTCTGTTAAATAAGGGACTTTATTTTTTAAAACACTGTTATGTTCACAGGAAAATTGAGCAGAGGGTAGTAAGAGGCCCCAGTATATCCCCTGTCACCGCCCACCCCCGCCCCCGCCTACTGTTTCCCTATTAGCAGTATCTTGTGTTAGTGAGGCACATTTGTTGCAGTTGGTGAATCTTCATTGACACATTTGTATTTAGCAAAGTCCATGGTTTTTATTATGGTTACTCTCTGTGCTGTGGAGTTCTACGGGTTTTGGCACACAATGTCATGTATCCGTCATTACAGTGCTGTGCAGATTAGTTTCAAGACCCTAAATCTATCTTCATTTATTCCTTCTCTAACAGTCTTCCTTTCTCCATGTAGGTCTGAGTCTCAGGCCTGTATATCCTTCCTTCTCTCTTCAGAAATTCTTTTAATATTTCTCACAAGGCAGATCTACTGCTACAAATCTATTTTTCTTTGTCAGAGAAAGTCTTTACTTTTCCTTCACTTCTGAAGAATAATTTTCCTGGGTTATGCTCTGATAAAGCCTCAAATGGTTAGTCTCTGGTAACAAGGTTTCCCCTGAAGGCAAGCCTCCTAAGTAGGACGGAGTACTCTGGGCATGTTTCAAAACGGCTCCTTTCCCCTCCCTCTGCCAAAGCATGAGGGTGTGTTCTCTGATCTTCAGTCTAAGGACCTGGTAGAGTTCCTGGAGGTAAAACTCACAAGAGTTGGGGACCTTCCAATGACCTGGCCCAAAAGGACCTTTTTTTGTCTCTCAAGTGTGTCCACACTCAAGCTCCAGAAATTATTCAGCCAGCTGTTAAGTGTTCCTGCTGGCTGATTGCTCCAAGGCTTCTGTTTACGCTGTGATTCTCTGCACTCACCTATCTATCTCTTCAGGTTTCAGGGTGACTGTTTGCCCTGAAACCTCAATTCTCCAATGAATCTAAATAGTTGTTATTTTCAAATTATTCAGCTGTTTTCTTATTGTGAGGATGGGACTGGTAATAGCCAAGCTCTTCACATATTGGGCTGGACACCAGGATATACCATTTTCTTTTCCTCTGGGGCCAGCATTTCAAATTTCCTAGTACTAGTCTATCCACTTCCCAATTTTTAAAGATATATTAAATGGTCT
Organism: Dama dama; assembly: GCF_033118175.1. Taxonomy (NCBI): domain Eukaryota; kingdom Metazoa; phylum Chordata; class Mammalia; order Artiodactyla; family Cervidae; genus Dama; species Dama dama. The sequence goes on from NC_083696.1 coordinate 449,116, forward strand.
GGTTCATCATTGACCTTTGCTATGTAATAAATAATAATTTTCTTGTGTAGACATTATTTTATAAATACTTGCATTATCCTAAAGATCAAGCTGGATTTAGAAAAGGCAGAGGAACCAGAGATGAAATTGCCAACATCCTTTGGATCATCGAAAAAGCAAGACATTTCTAGAAAAACATCTACTTCTCCTTTATTGACTATGCCAAAGCCTTTGACTGTGTGGATCACAACAAATTGTGGAAAATTCTGAAGGAGATGGGAATACCAGACTACCCGACCTGCCTCCTGAGAAATCTGTATGCAGGTCAGGGAGCAACAGTTAGAACTGAACATGGAACAACAGACTGGTTCCAAATAGGAAAAGGAGTGTGTCAAGGCTGCATATTGTCACCCTGCTTATTTAACTTATATGCAGAGTACATCATGAGAAATGCTGGACTGGATGAAGCACAATCTGGAATCAAGACTGCCAGGAGAAATATCAAGAACCTCAGATATGCAGGTGACACCACCCTTATGGCAGAAAGCGAAGAACTAAAGAGTCTCTTGATGAAAGTGAAAGAGGAGAGTGAAAAAGTTGGCTTAAAACTCAACATTGAGAAAACTAAGATCGTGACATATGGTCCCATCACTTCATGGCAAATAGATGGGGAAACAGTGGAAACAATCATGGACTTTAGTTTTGGGGGCTCCAAAATCACTCAGAAGGTGACTGCAGCTATGAAATTAAAAGAAGCTTGCTTCTTGAAGGAAAAGTTATGACTAACCTAGACGGCATATTAAAAAGCAGAGACATTACTTTGCCGACAAAGGTCCATCTAGTCAAAGCTATGGTTTTTGCAGTAGTCATGTATGGATATGAGAGTTGGACTATAGAGAAAGCTGAACGCCAAAGAACTGATGCTTTTGAATTGTGGTGTTGGAGAGTCCCTTGGACTGCAAGGAGATCCAGTCAGTCCATCCTAAAGGAAATCAGTCCTGAATGTCAATTGGAAGGACTGAGGCTGAAGCTGAAACTCCAATATTTTGGCCACCTAATGTGAAGAACTGACTCACTTGAAAAGACCCTGATGCTGGGAAAGAGTGAAGGCAGGCGGAGAAGGGGACGACAGAGGATAAGATGGTTGGATGGCATCACCGACTCAATGGACATGAGTTTGAGCAAGCTCCAGGAGTTGGTGAGGGACAGGGAGGCCTGGCGTGCTGCAGTCCACGGGGTGGCAAAGAGTCGGACACGACTAAGTGACTGAATTGAACTGAACTGAACTGAAAGATCACAACCATTTTCATGTATATTTGGGGGGTTTTTGTTTCTTTGTTTGTTTTTTACCCATGATAACAGTCTTAATGTTGCCAAACATCTCTAGTTTAAGTTATTCAGTCATGTCTGACTCTTTGAAACCCCATGGGCTATAGCCCATCAGGCTCCTCTGTCCATGGGATTTCCCAGGCAAGAATACTGGAGTGGATTGCCATTTCCTCCTCGAGGAGATATTCCCCATCCGGGGATCAAGCCCAGGCCTCCTGCATTGCAGGCAGACTCTTTACTACTCGGCCACCTGGGAAGCCCCAAACATTCAGAAGCATCTTTACACAGGAATCTGATCTTTGAATCTAATAATAATGAAGAGGATAAAAGTTGGATTCATTCTCTTCTGAGCAGTCCTTCCCATGTCTGTAGAAGCCAAATTATCCATTTCAAATATTCTTCTTCATGACTCTCTTGTAGATACTCCCAAAGAAGGATAAAAGTATTTACCTTCTATGAAAATATTGACATTTGATTTTCATTGAATAAAAACTTGATATCTATTTAGAAAATACTGAAACAAATAAAATGCTTCAATGCCAAAGGAGCACATATTAACTCAATATTAATGTTTTATTTATATTAATATAATATATGTAATAAACATGTATTACTTGTAACAAGAGTAATACATACAATAAACATGCATTACTTTCCAGGAACCTGTGTAACAGCCGGACATGTGGAGATGAGTAGAATCTGCCTGTGGTCTTCAAGGAACATGCTATCCGTTGGAATAGTATAGGTATGATTTCTGGCACCTGGTGATTCAGGGTTCTGATTCTCCAGCATGAAGAAGAATGGCCTGTCAATCAAGGCCCCTCTGGGAGGAAAAGATCTTCCATGTAGGTAACAAAAGATCCCAATTCCAGGACTGAACAAGAAAGACAATAAACTAAAATAGTGAAGTTTTAAGGAAGCTAAGGATCATCTTATTACCATCCCAACGTAAGTGAGGAAGTTGTGATGGGAAGAGCTGCCCAGCTTTGGGCAGCCAAGGTGCATGCACCCTCTGCAGGCCAGCGGGTCCTCCTCCCAGACTCTGCCTCTTGGGAGGGCACCCGCGCCCAGTGCGGGGTCTCGGGTCTGACCGGCCACGTCTCTGCAGCTGTGCGTGTGTTGCCAGAAGACAGGGCAGGCGGTGGACAGCAGCCTGGGTGATGGAGCAGAAAGCGGCAGTCTTAGAAAACTTAGGAAATTACTTATTACCAATTTCAGTTGAAGGTACTAACTTACATGTCAATTGTGATGGTTAATATTTATGTATCAACTTGACTGGGCTCCAGGGCACCAAGATGCTTGGTCAATACTACTATGGGTGCGTCTGTTAGGGTGTAGTCAGTAGACTGCATACAGAACGCTGCCATCCACCGTGCAGGGGGCATCCCCCAGCTTCGTGGGCCCCTGATGAAACAGAAGATGAGCAAGTGAGGATCTGCTGTGCTGAGGTCCGATGTTCTTTGAGCTGTGACTCAGTCTTCTCTGGCTCCAGGCTGGGGCAGCAGCCAACACGTCAACTCTCTGGTTCTCAGGCCTACAGACTGAATACCTGGGGATACTCAGCCTCCACACCAAAAGCAGCAGTCCTATACATGCATTTACATGCATGTGCACCTACATGTATGCACATAGGTATGTGTGTGTATATATCCTATTGATTTTGTTTCTCTGGAAAACCCTGCCTGATACTAATAATACTGTACCAGTTTTATATTAGTATGGTTATTGTTGTTCAGTCGCTCAGTCGTGTCCGACTCTTTGCGACCCCATGGACTGCAGCACGCCAGGCCTCCCTGTCCATCACCAACTCCCAGAGCTTGCTCAAACTCATGTCCACTGAGTCAATGATGCCATCCAACCATCTCATCCTTTGTCGTCCCGTTCTCCTCCTGCCTTCAATCTTTCCCGGCATCGGGGTCTTTTCCAGTGAGTCAGCTCATCACATCAGGTGGCCAAAGTATTGGAGCTTCAGTTTCAGCATCAGCCCTTTCAATGAATATTCAGGACTGATTTCCTTTAGGATGGACTGACTGGATCTCCTTGCAGTCCAAGGGACTCTCAAGAGTCTTCTCCAACACCATAGTTCAAAAGCATCAATTCTTCAGTGCTCAGCTTACTTTATGGTCCAACTCTCACATACATACATGACTACTGGAAAAACCATAGCCTTGACTAGACAGACCTTTGTTTGGAAAGTAATGCCTGTGCTCTTTACTAGTATGGTACCAAACTAATAATCAATGGAATATATTCAAAACGTGTTTTAGTGAATTCTCTGTAAGAAATAGATGATTTTGCCCTATGTTTATTCTACGGCTAATATATTTATTGAGTGAAATTTTTCTTATTTAGAAAATGAATCTGACCACAAGATAAGTGAATTGTTTAAGGTAGACAAATATGAATCCCAGTCTTTCTCTAACACGTTCACTCTTCTTTTACTTTAAAAATGTATTTGTATGTTTTTAAATAAAAATTGTGTATATTTAAGGTGTACAATATGAAGATTTAATACACATGGTGAGATGGTTATGACAGTCAAGCTAATCATCTTGTCACGTCCACACGTAATTATCATCTTTCTGTGTGATGAGTCCACATCAAAACTACTATCTTCTCTGTCTTTAACTACCCCATTTGTCCTATTTCAAACTTGGTTTCTAAAAACTCTAATTTTCTTTCCTTTGTATAAGAAGCATGAATAGTTTCCCAAAAAACTTTCAAGAAGTTAAAAGAATAGAAAATAAAGTGGTAATCCATCTTTCAGGATTTAAATGTCTGTTAAAAGCTATGCTTGCATCTCTAGCTTTTGGCTTATTAATAGGTATAGTGAAATTTCTAGTTATACAATTTCTCCAAAATGTATACCATAGCTAATGCACAGTTTTTCTAAATTTCCCTTTGCTATTTTTTCCAAGCTGGTTCCACAGTGATCTCACAGTTATTGAGAGCGACAATCAGCCCCAGTGTGGTTTCCCGTGAATGGAGTGAAGCGGGAGCAGCTGCCGCATCTAACTCTGGCGCCTGCTGCCGCTCGGAGCCTCGGTGCAGAAGCTCAATCAGGAGACTCATTAGAGGCCTCACGAGCTGGGACTTCCTGCGTCGAATGATTTTGTTTAAAGTTGTTTTGCTTCTGCTCCGCTTTCTTAATGAAGTTGATACTGTGGGTATTTTGGGTTCTGTGGGCATGCGGCTGTGCATAGATGCACAGTTTTCCAGTTTTCAAAGATTTTTGTATTTCTTTGTAAAAATACATGACAGTCACCAAGCGCATTTAAAAGGAATGACTTGTCTTGCGAGCAGAGAAAGAGTTGCTTGGAATAGAACATGCCCCACTGGCCTCCAACTTCTGAGAGTGGGCACCCAAAGACAGCAAGACCTTGACCTTGTATCATTTGTGATAAGGTGCTTTTGGAGGGCAGAGTCTTTGAATGATTGCAATACTCTAAGTATAACCACCTTCTTGTACTAAGCATTTTTTAATACAAAATTATTCTAAATTATTTGCCCTGTTTTCTTACCTTAGGAGAAGACAGTTTTGGTCAAAATAAAATGCTTGAGCAACTCTAGTGTTATTTCGATCACTGGCCTTAAGCCGAGCATGACCTGCGTATCCCCTTCCCTCTGGGCTCTCCCTCAACGCCGCCCCTGGTCTCCCATAGGAAGCGCGGTACACCTGCTCCTCCACACCACCCACTGCTGTTAGGAAAATTAAGGGAGATAAAACCTGCTAAGCTGGTAATCCTAGTCTTACTAATTTATTACTGTCTAATGAAGATGGCAGCTGCACTTTTTAAGCCAACTTTAAAACCAATATTTTGTTCCAAAAAAATTGGCATTGCCTGAATTGACACTACCAAAACAAATGAAGGATATTTTCAAGCAAATAACACCCCTGACAGGAAGATCCCAGACTAAATGTCTCAGGATTGCCCATTGGTTGCCGTCAGGAACACAGGCCCTAGATCAGGAGCCCAGAGCAGGAACAGCAAGCAGGCAGCCCATTGTTACAGTGGAAGATGAAGGCTGCCCTGACCCAGGGCTGCAGCTGTCCCCATTTCATTGCTAGTTGAAATGCAGTCTATTTTTCTTTTTCTGTATCAGTTTTGCTATCTGCTATGCACAGGTAAGTAACACAGAACTTCTGTTGACCCCTAAAGACGCATGGCAAGAGCTGGGTAGATTTTCACTAAGTTAGTGGTGTGACTTTTGAGAGTTATAATGACAAAAGCGTTGCAGGGCTAAGTGTCAGGAACACACTGAAAAGATGTGGGATGTCCCACAAAAAAACCTGCAAAATGCATCCTCCTGGGAGCCTGAGACGAAGAGACACGTGGCCCCACAGCTTAGGGGGCCATGCTGAGTCCAGAGAGGGAGACGTGGAGGATAGCTTTGGTCAGACCTGCAGCCGTAGAGGAGCATCCGTCTGCGGGGCGGGGTGTAGAGAAAACCCAGACACAGGGCCTGACAGAGCGGAACTGCAGGCAAACCAGAGGCGACGAACCTTGGGCTCAGCAGAGTCCCCTCACCTGGACCAGGGGGCCTCTCACCTGGGATGGGTGAGGGGCCTGGAGCCGATCACCGAGGTGCCCAGTCGATTAGTCTGCGAGTGAGGAGGCAGGCTGTCCGCTGAGAAGATGGGGAGCCTCAGCAACGGCGGCAAATTTGGGGGGCAACCGGGTCAGCAGTCTGAGGAGGGGGTTGGTGAGCAGAGATGGTGACGGGTGTTCAGCGCAGTCTCTGTTTCAGGCCCACAGAGGCGCTTAATCCTTTCAGAATTCCAGGGCGGTAAATGCTACTGTTGTTATTCGCAGATGATGGCACTAAGCCAGAGAAGGTGACCGGAAAGATGCGCAGGACCCCACGGACTGGACAGAGCCCAGGGGGCCCCGGAGACCGCCGACGCACGGCAGCCGGTGCTCTGGGCCACGCTCCTTGCTGCATCCGAGAGAATGTGTTAGAACTTTTTCACATTGGCTACTGACTTTATCTAAGAAGTGACATTTGAGTATTAATTTATTTCCTGTACTCTTCGGAGTGGTAATAAACCCCTAAGCAGAGAAAACATCCTTAGCTGTGTACTGTTCTAGATATAAAGGACTCTTCTAGCTTCTTCCCGCAGCCCTACACTTGTCTAACGATACATTTTCCTTTATTGTGTATCTGCATGTGCCTCACTCCTCCTGCTAACCGGCCATGTTTGTGTCTTTTGAAAGGTCCTGCTTGTGCTCAGGCGCTGAAATCCCTGCCAACACACAAAGCTCCGCGTCACAGTCACACAGAAGCAGGAGGGAGCGGACTCTGGAGGTGAGCGCAGGGTGAGCTTTTAACGGAACAGCCTGAGGCCGCCAGTACCGCTGAGGCAGGAGCCGGGCTGAAGCGGGGAATCGCAGACAGACAGATGGACGGACAAGAGGCTAAGGTGGACTCAGGAGGGCAGACACCCCCTAAGCTGCTACAGTGGAGTCTGATTTCTGTAACCGGAAAAGGCCACACCACGGGGACCTAGAAAGCAGGGCAATTAGGATAGGGAACCTGTGGTTCAAACCAGAGTGAGGGCTTAGCAAGTCGGTCCCCAATTGCAGAAGAGAGAAGGAAGCTTCTGGAAGCGCTGTTATGCAGGTGGGGCCATCAGCGCCCCGGAGAACCCCACCAGGCCAGGCAGGCGTGAGCAGAGGCCCAGACTCACCTCGGCAGCTACGGGGTTGGGGGGCGCCCCTCAGCAAAGGTGGTGAGGTGACCCTGGGACAGGGAGTGGGTGAAGAGCATAAAACACACCCCAAGGTCTTCAGGAAGCTCGGGGCACAGGGACCTGTTTTGAAAAGATCCACAGGTGATGCGTAGGCTCTGCAGGATTTGAAAAGCAGGACATAAAGAATTTCTAATTAGTTCACTTGCGTTTTGGCAAATATGCCTTTATTCATCAGAAGCATGTGGTTTGTGCAGCTTAAGTGATTTTTGCACAAATGTTATGACTAAAATGACATAGAAATCATCGTAAAACACTTGACAGACTGCAGACATGACTTACTTTACATCTACCTTCCATTTTACAGAAATATGTTGAAATTTTTAAAAAAAATGCTGTGAGATTGCTGTATGGACTTCCTGACTAAGAATACAAAAATGAAAACTCATTTATTATCTGCATTGTTCTGCCTTAAAAGTCAATGCAAGCACCCACCAGAATGTTATTTAAATTGAAATACGACCATGCATTGAAAGTCAGCGCAGCTTGAAGGACACGTGGCCTTCTCATGGCCGTTCGTGTCTCGCTCCGGCCAATGACCCGTGTGTCTCTGTTGAGAGACCCCAGCCCAACGGCCCCGTGCCTGCGCTGCCTCCATCCCGGGGGCACCACTGGGGATGCTGGCAGCATCGGTCCTGCTGTTCTGGAAGGGCTAACTTTGTGCATTAACATTAAACATAAACGTGTGTGTAAGTTTTAAGCACGTGCATGCGTGCTAAGTCGCTTCAGTCGTGTCCACTTCTTTGCAACCGCATGGACTGTAGCCCCCCAGGCCCCTCTGTCCACGGGATTCTCCAGGCAGGAATACTGGGGTGGTTGCCACAGCCTGCTCCAGAGGATCTCCCAGCCCAGGCACTGAACTTGTGTCTCTGTCTCCTGCTTTGGCAGGAGGGTTCTTCACTGCTAGCAGGGCGTGGGAAGCCCTTTAAATGCGTGTGTGTGAACACATATCTGTAGTTATAATATATTGCAGCAGAAGGTTTTTCTTGGTTGTAACCCTGTGTTTTCATGTTTCCTTTCAGTTACAGTATCACCATTCTAAATTCACCAGATGAAATTTACATGAAAGTGATTTATCAGATGTTCTAAGAACCTGATTGTAATGGTGTTTTCTTTATTTGTTTTTCTTCACAAAACACTTTCTCAGACTCCTCTATTAATTATGTCTATATATGAGTATATGTCTTTTAAAAAATAAAATACTATAAGATTTAAATTTTCTAGTATTTATTCTGGCACCAATAAATTAATGTTACATTAACTTTTATAATATTTAGATTGCAGAGGCCCAGAAACTGATTTATACGGTCCCCTAGAAGCACTGTGAAGGAGCATTCTTTGATTCTTTTATTCAGAACTCAAGACTTTGGCCCAGTTTTTTCTTTTTTTATTCCCTGCTTCTAGTTTAAAAACTATTGTGCTTTCATTGAAAAATTTGTGCATCCAATCTAAAATAAAGAGAGACATTGAAACAAAACTCAGCAAGAATCCCACAATTCTGAGAAAGTTTCAGGTAGTACTTGTTCCCTCTCCTACACACAGATTTCACTTTAGAAAAATGGAAAGTGGAAGGCACCATGTGGTCAATCAGCTTGGGCTTCCATAATGAAACTCCACAGACTGGGTGACACTCACTTCTCCCAGTTCTGGAGACTGGATGCCCAAGATCAAGGTGCCAGCCAGGCTGGCTCCCCGTCTGAGCAGGGCAGCGACTCCCATCTTCATGCTGTGTCCTCACATGGGTGGGGGCAGCTGGGTCTCCTCTGCCCTTATGACCTCACTTAACCTTCACCGCCTGCTCATGGGCCCCCTATGCACGTTCAGGGACCTGGGGTCAGGGCTTCAACAAAGGGTTTTGGGGTCACATCCACTCTACAACGTTATACATACTATTTTATAAGTGATATCTTAGCAATATAATGTGAATGACACTACATGTCATGAAACCATGTCATTTGTAGTGACTACCTGGTGTTACTGTGTATAAAACATAATGTATTTAACTAACTTTTATTATTTCCAACTATATTTTTCAAATAAACACAATATTTCAGAGCATTTTTATAGATAAATCTTTGTGTTTATCATTTATTACTCAACCATTATTATTATTCAGTATTACACATTAAAAGACGCTTGCTGCTTGGAAGAAAAGCTATGACCAACCTAGACAGCATATTAAAAAGCAGAGACATTACTTTGCCAATAAAGGTTCGTCTAGTCAAGGCTATGGTTTTTCCAATAGTCATGTATGGATGTGAGATTTGGGCTATAAAGAAAGCTGAGTGCCGAATAATTGGTGCTTTTGAACTATGATGTTGGAGAAGACTCTTGAGAGTCCCTAGGACTGCAAGGCGATCCAACCAGTCCATCCTAAAGGAAATCAGTCCTGAATATTCATTGGAAGGACTGATGCCAAAGGTGATGCTCCAATCCTTTGGCCACCAGATGCGAAGAACTGACTCTTGAAAAGACCCTAATGCTGTACCTAAAACTGCCTCTATCAACAGCTGTTGATCAACAATGATTTATGTACTTTTTAACAACTTCATAAATATGTATAGTGGTCTGCCATTGTATCTGATAACAGATTACTTATAATGCAGTTTTTCATGCTTATTGGTTATTCATATTTCTTCTTTGATGAAGGGTCTCTTTATCTCTTTGACAATTTTTTACAACTAAAAATATTCAATTTGTATTGCAATTTAATAAGTTACATGAAAATAATTAAACACAATGTCTAAGTGGGATTTATTCCAGGAATGCAAGTTTGGTTTAACACCCCAGACTCAATCAGATAAGACACTGTAGGGGCTGAGTCCAGCACAGAAGGCATGGTCTTTTCAGTGGATGAGAAACAAAGCCTCTCCAGCTTTGCTGCTGCCGCAGGAGGGTCCCCGTAATGCTGCGCTTGCTGAGCCTTCCTGAGACTGCTGCAGACCCAGCCGCCTGTGTCATGACTTTCAGTAACTGCATTTATGGACTGGAGTAGGGACTGGAGTCTCCCTCAAAGGAGCCTTGGGCCATGTCTATGGGGCTCAAGGTGAATCTCCTTCCTTGAATGCAAGATGTGTGATCGAAGCTGCTCACAGGAGCAGCTCTTGGTCTGTGGCCGTTGGCTGTTTGTCTCCAGAGGTGCTGAACCCAGTTCTGGAGCGTCCAGGGACAAGGCTGGCAGCCCGTGCACCCACGGTCCATCAGGGGCTGCTCAGTGAGGGGGAGTGGATGCAACCCTCGAGCCGGCGGACATTCACACTAAGAGCAGTGTTCACTGGGGCCCCCAGACGCGATGCGTCTGCTGCCAGCACAGACAGGCGCCTCGGGGGTGAGGGAAATGCTCGGCATCAGAGGGTACAACAAAGAGGTGACTCAAACCCATCTCATATCCATTCCCCTTAAACCCAGAAAAACAACGATCGCCAACGACAAGGCCCCTGACCTCTGAGAGGAGGAGTCTTAGAAACGTGAGAAGACTGGACCCTGCATCCCCAGAGTACCCCTCATAACAAAAAAGAAAGAAGGAAGGAAGTAGGAAGGAAGGGAAGGCCATGAAACCTGGGCACGCGGAAGAAGGAGAAAAAGAAAGAGGTCTGCAATTTGAGCCGACTAAAAATTCAGAATTTATGTACAGATATATATATATATATATATATATATATATATATAAAATAATATAAAATATAATATAGGGCTTCTCTGTTGGTTCAGCAGTAAAGAATCCTCCTGCCAATGCAGAGGACTCAGGTTCGATCCCTGGGTCAGGAAGGTCCCCTGGAGAAGGAAATGACAACCCACTCCAGTATTCTTGCCTGGGAAATCCTGTGGACAGAGGGGCCTGGCGGACTACCATCCAAGGGGTCACAAAGACTTGGGCACGACTTAGGAACTAAGCAATAACAATATATAATATACCGTATATAACACAAAGAAAAGATTAAAAAGGCTGAGTGGCTTTTGTGGTCTTTAAACAGAATTTCACGAAAATCTTAAAATCTAAAACTCGTAGAGGAAAACATAGGCAAAACACTCTCTGACATAAATTATAGCAGGATCCTCTATGACCCACCTCCCAGAGTAATGGAAATAAAAGCAAAAATAAACAAATGGGACCTAATTAAACTTAAAAGCTTTTGCACAACTAAGGAAACGATAAGCAAGGTGAAAAGACAGCTTTCAGAATGGAAGAAAATAATAGCAAATGAAGCAACTGACAAAGAATTAATCTCTAAAATAAACAAGCAGCTCCTGCAGCTCAATTCCAGAAAAATAAATGACCCAATCAAAAAATGGGCCAAAGAACTAAACAGAGATTTCTCCAAAGAAGACATACAGATGGCTAACAAACACATGAAAAGATACTGAACATCACTCATTATCAGAGAAATGCAAATCAAAACCACAATGAGGTACCATCTCATGCTGGTCAGAATGGCTGCCATCTAAAAGTCTACAAACAATAAATGCTGCAGATGGTGTGGAGAAAAGGGAACCCTCTTACACTGTTGGTGGGAATACAAACTAGAACAGCCACTATGGAGAAAAGTGTGGAGATTCCTTAAAAAACTGGAAATAGAACTGCCATAAGACCCAGCAATCCCACTGCTGGGCATACACACTGAGGAAACCAGAATTAAAAGAGACACATGCACCCCAATGTTCATCGAAGCACTGTTTATAATAGCCAGGACATGGAAGCAACCTAGATATCCATTGGCAGAAAAATGGATAAGAAAGCTGTGGTGCATATACACAATGGAATATCAGTTCAGTCACTCAGTCGTGTCCAACTCTTTGCGACCCCATGAATCGCAGCACGCCAGGCCTCCCTGTCTATCATCAACTCCCGGAGTCCACCCAAACCCATGTCCATCGAGTTGGTGATGCCATCCAGCCATCTCACCCTCTGTCGTCCCCTTCTCCTCCTGCCCTTAATCTTTCCCAGCATCAGGGTATTTTCCAATGAGTCAACTCTTCACATGAGGTGGTCAGAGTATTGGAGTTTCAGCTTCAACATCAGTCCTTCCAATGAACACCCAGGACTGATCTCCTTTAGGATGGACTAGTTGGATCTCCTTGCAATCCAAGGGACTCTCAGGAGTCTTCTCCAACACCACAGTTCAAAACATCAATTCTTCGGTGCTCAGCTTTCTTCACCGTCCAACTCTCACATCCATACATGACCACTGGAAAAACCATAGCCTTGACTAGATGGACCTTTGTTGGCAAAGTAATGTCTCTGCTTTTAAATATGCTATTCAGGTTGCTCATAACTTTCCTTCCAAGGAGTAAGCATCTTTTAATTTCATGGCTGCAATCACCATCTGCAGAAAAATAAAGTCTGCCACTGTTTCCTTGTTTCCCCATCTATTTGCCATGAAGTGATGGGACTAGATGCCATGATATTAGTTTTCTGAATGTTGAGCTTTAAGCCAACTTTTTCACTCTCCTCCTTCACTTTCATCAAGAGACTTTTTAGTTCCTCTTCACTTTCTACCATAAGGATGGTGTCATCTGCATATCTGAGGTTATTGATATTTCTCCTGGCAATGGAATATTACTCAGCTATTAAAAAGAATGCATTTGAATCAGTTAGAATGAGGTGGATGAAACTGGAGCCTATCACACAGAGTGAAGTAAGTCAGAAAGAAAAATACCAATACAGTGTATTAACTCATATATATGGAATTTAGAAAGATGGTAATGATGACACTATGTGCGAGACAGCAAAAGAGACACAGACTTTTGGACTCTGTGGGAGAAGGCGAGGGTGGGATGATTTGAGAGAATAGCATTGAAACATGTGTATTACCATATGTGAAACTGATCGCCAGTCCGTGTTTGATGCATGAGACAGGGTGCTCGGGGCTGGTGCACTGGGATGACCCTGAGGGATGGGATGGGGAGGGCGGTGGGAGGGGGGTTCAGGATGGGGACACATGTACACCCGTGGCTGACTCATGCCAGTGTATGGCAAAACCACTACAATGCTGTAAAGTAATTAACCTCCAATTAAAATAAATAAATTAATTTTTTTAAACTTAAAGTCTGTTCTTCACCTAAAGAAAGTAAAAATTTACAGAATGAGACAACATATTTGCAGAGTACATATTTGATAAGGGGATCTTATCCAGGATACATGAATAACAACTGCAAATAAAAATGAAAAATCAGGTAATACATTTTCTTTAAAATGGGCAAAGGATGTGAGTGGAGGATGCTCCAAAGATGATATATAACTATTCAGTGAACATATGAAGAGCTACTCAATGTTATTAGGCATCCAGGGAATGCACATCAAAACATTAGGAGGCTAAAACAAAAAGACAAAAATACACACTGGCAAAGATGCAGAGAAACTGGATTCCTCATCCTTGCTTGTGAGAATGTAAAATGTAGCCATTTTGGAAAAACAGCTCAGCTTTGGCTTTTTCTAAAAATAGTAAACTTGTTGCCATATGATTCAATACTTCCATTCCTAGGTATCTGTTCAAGAGAATTAAAATCATCTGTCCACAAAAGCACACAAGCATTACTCGGAGTACCTAAAGTGGGAAAACAACCTAAATACTCAACAAATGACTAATGGTCAAATAACATGTGTTATTCTGTCCAAGGGGATATTATCCCACAATAAAAAGCATGGAGTGTTTCTGCCAGCTACAGCATGGATAAACCAGGCAGAAAAGGCCTGTCAGAGAGATGTATGAGCCCACAGATCTTAACCATCAGGTCAGGTCCCTCCATAGACAGTGAGGTGCCTCGGTGTGGCCGGGACCTTGGAGGGAGGAGAAGTAAGGAGTGCCTGCCGGTGGGCTGATGGAAACACCCTCACCAGTGAGGGGGCACAGCTGCAAGCACACTCAAAGCAAACATAACCCCGCACCTGGATCGGGCAGCTTGAAGGGTGGATTTCGTGGTATGTGGGTCGTATCTCAACAAAGCTGCTATTAATAGGAGGACGTGGCAGCGAAGATATAGGATACAAGGCTCTCTCACCACCTGAGAAATGTGGATCGTCTGAGAGCAAGTTGCCATTGGTCTCTTAGTCTTGGCTGCCCCTATGTGAGGCCTTGGAGAAAAGACCCGCAGAAAGAAAGCTGCTACCCCCCTTTTTGAAGTAGCCTTCAACAACATTTGTCAACATTACATGTGCATTTGTGTTCTGGTTGGACAATCCCTCTTTCAGGAACTTCCCCTGAGGATGACTCTACATGACACAGAATGCAAACACATGGAGTTATTGACTGTCTTGCTGAATCCACATAATACTGACAGTAACCTGCATGTCCGTATGTCAGAGGCAAGTCCAACAAATTGTTGTGCCCACATAGGAGAATACTCTGAGTTGTGAGACAGAAAGGGAGTGTCACTAAGTGGGCCAGTTCAGTTCAGTTCAGTCTCTCAGTCACGTCCGACTCTTTGCGACCCCATGAATCGCAGCACGCCAGGCCTCCCTGTCCATCACTAAGTTCCGGAGTCCACCCGAACCCATGCCCATTGTGTCGGTGATGCCATCCAACCTTCTCATCCTCTGTCATCCCCTTCTCCTCCTGCCCTTAATCTTTCCCAGCATCAGGGTATTTTCCAATGAGTCAGCTCTTCACATCAGGTGGCCAAAGTATTGGAGTCTCAGCTTCAACATCAGTCCTTCCAATGAACACCCAGGACTGAGCTCCTGTACGATGGACTGGTTGGATCTCCTTGCAATCCAATGGACTCTCAGGAGTCTTCTCCAACACCACAGTTCAAAACATCAATTCTTCAGCGCTCAGCTTTCTTCACCGTCCAACTCTCACATCCATACATGACCACTGGAAAAACCATAGCCTTGACTAGATGGACCTTTGTTGGCAAAGTAATGTCTCTGCTTTTAAATATGCTATCCAGGTTGGTCATAACTTTCCTTCCAAGGAGCAAGTGTCTTTTAATTTCATGGCTGCAATCACCATCTGCAGTGATTTTGGAGCCCAGAAAAATAAAGTCTGCCACTGTTTCCACTGTTTCCCCATCTATTTGCCATGAAGTGGTGGGACCAGATGCCATGATCCTAGTTTTCTGAATATTGAGCTTTAAGCCAACTTTTTCACTCTCCTCTTTCACTTTCATCAAAAGGCTTTTTAGTTCCTCTTCACTTTCTGCCATAAGGGTGGTGTCATCTGCATATTGGAGGTTATTGATATTTCTCCTGGCAAACTTGATTCCAGCTTGTGCTTCCTCCAGTCCAGCATTTCTCATGATGTCCTCTGCATATAAGTTAAATAAGCAGTGTGACAATACACAGCCTTGACATACTCCTTTTCCTATTTGGAACCAGTCTGTTGTTCCATGTCCAGTTCTAACTGTTGCTTCCTGACCTGTACACAGGTTTCTCAAGAGGCAGGTCAGGTGGTCTGGTATTCCCATCTCTTGAAGAATTTTCCACAGTTTATTGTGATCCACACAGTCAAAGGCTTTGACATAGTCAATAAAGCAGAAATAGATGTTTTTCTGGAACTCTCTTGCTTTTTCGATGATCCAGCAGATGTTGGCAATTTGATCTCTTGTTCCTCTGCCTTTTCTAAAACCACCTTGAACATCTGAAAGTTCACAGTTCACATATTGCTGAAGCCTGGCTTGGAGAACTTTGAGCATTACTTTACTAGTGTGTGAGATGAGTATAATTGTGTGGTAGTTTAAACATTCTTTGGCATTACCTTTCTTTGGGGTTGGAATGAAACCCGAACTTTTCCAGTCCTGAGGCCGCTGCTGAGTTTTCAAATTTGCTGGCACATTGAGGGCAGCGCTTTCACATCTTTTAGGGTTTGAAATAGCTCAACTGGAATTCCATCACCTCCACTAGCTTTGTTCGTAGTGATGCTTCCTAAGGCCCACTTGACTTCACATTCCAGGATGTCTGGCTCTAGGTGAGTGATCACACCTTCATGATTATCTGGGTCATGAAGATCTTTTTTGTACAGTTCTTCTGTGTATTCTTGCCACCTCTTCTTAATATCTTCTGCTTCTATTAGGTCCATACCATTTCTGTCCTTTATTGAGCCCATCTTTGCATGAAAATTTCCCTTGGTATCTCTAATTTTCTTGAAGAGATCTCTAGTCTTTCCCATTCTATTGTTTTCCTCTATTTCTTTACAGTGATCACTGAGGAAGGCTTTCTTATCTCTCCTTGCTGTTCTTTGGAACTCTGCATTCAAACAGGAATATCTTTCCTTTTCTCCTTTGCTTTTTCCTTCTCTTCTTTTTACAGCTATTTTAAGGCCTCTTCAGACAACCATTTTGCTTTTTTGCATTTCTTTCTCTTGGGGATGGTCTTGATCCCTGTCTCCTGTACTAAGTGAGCCAAAATGTGTAAAAAGAAAAAAAGGGAAAGAAGACACATGTCTGTGTGATTGTGTGAAACACACGCGGGGTGGGGGCTAAGCTGAGGGGCTGGGAGCAGGACTCGGGGTAAATATAGGGGCAGGGACACTTCCGGGAATGCAGTGTGGCTTATTTCTTAGCAAAACCTGTTCATGCTAATTTTATACATTTTTGCCTTGTTTCTATTTTTGCCCAAATTTTGTCTTCTAATATGGACTCAGTCACATTTCTTTTTTGAACGGGTTACATTAATTATCGGACACCCTATTTTCAGCCAGTCACAGAAGCACATTTTGACTGCACGTCCACTTTGTTTCAACACCCTCTGCCATCGGCATGCTTTACTGCTTGTTCTGATTTTCTTAAAGCAACGACACTGGGGTGCCCAAACATGTCATTCTCCCACTTGCAGGGGTCTTT
Organism: Dama dama; assembly: GCF_033118175.1. Lineage (NCBI taxonomy): Eukaryota > Metazoa > Chordata > Mammalia > Artiodactyla > Cervidae > Dama > Dama dama. Next base: position 465,953 of record NC_083696.1, read on the forward strand.
CCACACACACATTTGCCCTGAAGTTACGCAGAGGGATTCCTCAGAGTCAAGTTTAAAATCTCCTCTTGGGACTGCCCTGGTGGCCCAGTGGTTAAGAATCCACCTGCCGATGCAGGGGACCCCAGTTTGACTCCTGGTCTAGGGAGATTCCACGTGCAGGGGGCAGCTGAGGCCATGCACCACAGCTGCTGGACCCGTGCTTTAGAGCCTGGGCGCCATGACCACTAAGCCTGCGCGCCAACTGCGGAAGCCTGTGGTCCAGGGCGTGTGCTCCGGAGCAGCAGGAGCCACCGCAATGAGAAGCCCACCTACCGCAACTAGAGAAAGACCGCCCACAGCAGCAAAGGCCCAGCACAGCCAAAAATATATTTAAAAATTTAAAAACCTTAAAACAAAGTCTTCTCCTGAGACCTGCCTGGTTCTGCAGTTTGGGTTGTCTGGCCCCCGTGCGGGGTGTTTGCACCGTGAATCGGGCGGCTCTGTGGGTCAGCCCCCTCCACGAGCCCCAGGGCTGGCAGGAGGCCAGCCTGCCTACTCGTGTCTCTGTTGTGTTTCCCGCTGATGGCTCACTCTTGGGGAAAGGGCATGTGTCTTTGGAAGGTATCTGTCTGGCTAATACCTTAGCTTATTTTCCCAGGTTATACCAGCCTCGTTTATATGAATAATTTTATTTTCTACTAAAGGCTTTTTCCTATCATTAAAAAATTGTCACAATGAATTAATGTAATTTCTGAGTTTTCTTTCAATGGGAAGAAGAAACAGGAAATGAAACATTTATTACACAGCAGATGATGTTCAGACTTTGGATGAAAGCCAGGGGCCTCAGGGAATTAGGGGTATTCCTTCAAGTCACCTGCTTAGTTATCAAACTGGAGCCCAAACCAGCAATTCCTATAGGTCTCATCCCACAGAATCTACACAAAGGAGGAAACTGACTGTAGAAAGACTTTGCATCAGCTGCCAAATTCTCAGGGAGAATCAGCCACTCTCATGAGAATCCCGTTAATCCTAACTCTCCAGGCACAAAATCCACACGGCTTTGTGGCCTCGGTGAGGAGATGATCCCCTACTGGCTCTTTTGCCGTCACCCAGTCTGTTTCTCCTGACACCAAACACAGATCTGAAAATGGGGCTGAAGCAACGTTACGTCCTCTCTGATGTCTGCTCTGGGCTCAGTGGGCACAGACCCCCCCATCAGACCACGTGGTTTACCTGCATGAAACTACGATGAGGCTTTTGTCCTGTGGCTCGTTACCAACATCCACCCCATCCCTGCATGCGGCTATCGCCACCCACATGTGTATCCATGTGATTTGGGTGAGTAACTTGAATTCTCCCTGGGTGGAATAACAATAGAAACACCTCAGTAGGTACTTTATCTTGACGAGAATGTTCTCTGGGACCCTGTCTCCCAAGAAAGCCTATGACATCTGGGGCCCGATCCACACTCTGCGTTCAGGGTCGAGGGCTCCTGCCCTCCTTCCAAGCCGACCTCACCCCAGACCCCAAGGGTCTGTGCTTCAGGCCCCCTCCCTGATGAGCAGCATCACTGCCCAGCTCGTGCAGGGAGACAGGTGGGCCCACTGGCTCAGATGATCCTGCCTCTCCAGCTACCCGGGACTAAGGGGCTTCATTCCGGCTCCTCCTGCAATGTTCTTGCTGCTGCACATCTTCCTGCTACTCGCTTTTCTCATGGGTGGCTCCTAATTAAGAGAATGTGATCACTTTTATTAACAGTGCACTTTTCATGCACTTAAGAGTTAATAATTACACATGCTGATTGCAGTGAGATAACAGAAATAATCTAAATGGTGAGGAATTTGTAGTATTCAGTTGCTAATGAATGAACTAGAGCTACAGGTATCCACGTGGGCAGATCACAAAGCAACAGTGAGAGAAAAACTGAATTATTACAAAAGTATGTTCTTCCTGGTCCTGTGACATGTTTATTCTCACCCCAGAAAAAAGTTCTCTTAAGAGTTATTGAATAAATTTAAGCTCTTAGGAGGATAATAAAAATGTTTTCTAGTCAGAATTTACAACAGCTTAAACAAAGTTGGGTTTGACACATGATTAGAATGAATGAGTTGGTGAGTGAATGAATGGGTGAGTGAATGTATGAATGGGTGTGTGAATGAATGAATGAATGAGTGAAAGATGATGAGTGAGTGAATGATTGAGTGAGTGAATTAATGATTGAGTGAGTGAGTGAATGAATTAATGAGTGAGTGAGTGAATGAATGAGTGAGTGAGTGAATGAGTGAGTGAGTGAATGAGTGAGTGAATGAATTAACGAGTGAGTGAGTGAATGAATGAGTGAGTGAGTGAATGAATGATTGAGTGAGTGAGTGAATGAATTAATGAGTGAGTGAGTGAATGAATGAGTGAGTGAGTGAATGAGTGAGTGAATGAATTAACGAGTGAGTGAGTGAATGAGTGAGTGAATGAATTAACGAGTGAGTGAGTGAATGAATGAGTGAGTGAGTGAATGAATGATTGAGTGAGTGAGTGAATGAATTAATGAGTGAGTGAGTGAATTAACGAGTGAGTGAGTGAATGAATGAGTGAGTGAGTGAATGAATGATTGAGTGAGTGAGTGAATGAATTAATGAGTGAGTGAGTGAATGAATGAGTGAGTGAGTGAATGAATTAACGAGTGAGTGAGTGAATGAATGAGTGAGTGAGAGAACTGGGGCCCCATGACTAGCTCTCGTGGAGGAGACTCCCAGGCCCAAGTTTCCATCTGAACTTGAGGACGGTGAGTGGGCAGGGACGTGTCCTCACAGAGTGAACAGAGCCCCAGGAACCGGTCCAGTGTGGCCTTATTTCCTTGGGGTTTCGCTGGTGGAAAACGGGTTGAGTGAGAGAACCTGGTGCTTCAGCTCTCTGGGCCCACCGAGCTTAGAGCTGCTGTGAGAGTGGACGCCAAGGCAATGGCATTAAAAATACACAGAAATAACTTGGTGATGGTTAGAAGACAGTATGAGCAGGTCGAGTCATACTTCCTAGAGCAGATTCCGATGCACACACACCTCCAGCTTGAAAGAGTCAGGGGTCCCAGGGGACCACAAGCTCCACGGCTCTGCTCAGCTGCCTGACAGCCTTTGGTGGAAAGACTTTCTTTCCGGTCTGTTTACCTTTAAAAGTCAAAATTGTATTTATTTTGAAAAGAAACCGTGAGTAGTCCTATCTTCTTTAGCCACAAAAGAGAAAATTTTTGGTAGAAATCAAGAAAAGAGAAAAGAATTTACTGAGAGAAAACATAAATTTACGGTCTTCAAAAAAGTGAAAGAAAATGAGAAGATGGGAAAATAATTATGATATAAATGAATGTTGCTTCTTCTTTTCAAGCTTTCTTTTAAATTTTATCATTTTTTCTCCTTCACTGTAATTGGGTTCACAATCCCAAAGCATTTTTAAAAATTAATTTATTTTAATGTATTAAAGGAGGGGAGGCTGATTACAATGTTGCAGTGGTTTTCCCATCCGTTGACATGAATCAGCCGCGGGTGTACATGTGTGCCCCATCCTGAAACCCCTGCCCTCTACCTCCCCATCCCATCTCTCAGGGTCATCCCTGTGCCCGAAGTCATTTTAAAATATGCTGTCCTCACAAGTCCAAAGAGATTGATACTCAGAAGAAATCCCTGTGAATAGCTGGGTGAGGTAGTCACCAAAAAAGAGGCATTGAGAAATAGATGTATCATAGAGAATTAAAACACATATACACTTAGATGTATATAAAAAGTAACCCAAAAATGTTTTTAATAACTTTTTCAAGTGCTATTGTTAAGTAAAGCAGTTTTTCAAGGAGTTATATAGTTTGCACCCTTAAATGATTTGTTTTTTTGCATTTTAAAATTGTGACTCACAGAGTAAGACAAGGTTTTTAAAACTTAGAAAAAACTCTGTGCAGAGTATCACCCCCCTGACCGCATTATTAGACAGCCCTATTCACACGGATTTCTGGTGTAGGTTTTGCCGCTGTCTGTGTCACCGTCTGCAACAGAGTCCGAGAACCCCTGCTGGGGAAACCGCGCTGCCTTGGAGGTGCCTCCTCTGGCGAGCAGGACGGCCACCCTCCCCTGGGGCCTGAGGTGGCGGCTCCCCGCAGCGGGTGGTCCCCAGGCAGACGCCTCGCCTGTCACGCTTCACTCCATGTGACTCGCCTGTGACGTCTGGAGGTGCCCTGACTGAGATGAAGGCGAAGAGCTTTGCCTGCCCTGGCCCCTCTGAGAGCCCTTGGGAACGGGGTGGAGACTCCTGAAGCGGGAGGCGTCAGGGTCCGGCCTGCGGGTGTCCGGCCTGCGCTGGTGTTTGTAGGCGTCAGGCTCGGCCCGGGTCCTGCATCGGGGATGGGCACGCAGGGCCGTTTCCTGCGGGGCAGCTGCCTCGGGAGGGGCTGGCACCCCCAGGCCCGCCAGGCTGGTACCGGACTTGCTTGCCACGTGCCTGAAGCGGGACCCGAAGGCTCCAGAGTGATCTAGGGGCCCGGTGCCCGGCCTGAGACTTCAGCTGAAGCCTTAGGGATTCGCAGCAGCTTTGAGGCCACTCGCAGAGAAGGCCCCAGCGATGCTGGGAGGCCCGGGCTTTGGGGGTTGGTGGAGGAGGCGGAGGAGTCAGGCCCATCACCCCGACCCTGCGGGCCCTGCGCTTGTCACTAGCACTGCTCGACGCTTCTGTCTCCGCTGGGACCCCTTTCCTTCCCAGCCTTTCCCGGCTGCCTGCCCGCCCCTTGTGGGGGGACCAGGGGCTTTCACTGCGTGGCTGACCCTGGCCTGTTGCGGGGCGGCTTCTTGGGGGCCCCCAACCAGTGAATCCTGAGTGCCTCCAGGCCACACCCCCACCCTGGGCCCCGCGTCTCCTTTCCAGGGCCGCCGTTACCAGCCTTCTGCTTCTCCATCTCAAAAACTGGCTGAAAAAGTCAACCTCCGTGGATGTGTTGAGAGAAAAAGGCTGAAGGGGTCCTAAGAGTTCTCAGGGTTGGAACTTAAATTTTCTTTTTGGTCCACGGATTTGAGATGATGGATGATAATTCAGCTAATTCTGGTGATCGTTTCACAAATATGAGTGAAACCGTCACAACTGTACCCTTAAACTGACAAGGTGATGTATGTCACTGTCATAAAAATGGAAAGAGGGGGGGACACGGCTGCTAGTGTTTCACCAGGTGACGGAGTGGTGCCCTCCTGGCTGCTTGTCACACAGCTGACCGCGGGCAGGTCTCCTTGCGGATGGAGAAGGGGCTGTTTCGGGGGTGGGCAGGAGTGGGAAGGAGTCTGAGGGTGGGTGGGGAGTGTGGGGTGTCCAGGGTGCTGGGGAATCCAGGCAGCGGAGCCGTCAGGCCTAGCCCCACATCACACCACTGAACCCGACACCCGCTCATCCTGCCACGGGTCAGCCCTTCCTGGAAGCTGATCTGCAGCTAGAAACACTTTGGAGAAAGAGAGGGGAAATGCTCTTTGCTGGGAAAATGTCCAAAAAGTCGTTTTCTGGAAGCTAGCTCCCACCTTGTTTCTATTTTTAAAAGTAGAGATGGCTCTTGGGAGAAACGGATGTGCTGGGACCAGCCCTGGAGGGAGGGGACTGCTGTCCTCACGGGCTTCCACCTCCCCACCCCCCAGTCCCCAAGGCCCAGGAGAGACCAAGGAGACAACTTCAGGGCCAGCGTCCCCCAGCAGGAGGGTGGAGGGGACCCAGCGTGAGGCCCTGTCCGGCTCTGCAGGGTGAGCAGGTTTCCTGTCCTTGCTCATCTCAGGGACATGCACCAGAGCATCATGGAGGACTTCAGAGCCTCACCGGGGATGCAAAGCAGATGCCGCCACACCGTCGGTGTGCCTTGCTTAAACAGCATCATCACTCTGGTTCTGCATGTGTGTGTTAGGGACACAGACTCGGGTCAGTGACAGGACTGGCCTCTTCTGATTTCTATCCCATTAGATGCACATGCCTTCTGATGACTTGTTCTGGAAAACTACTGCAATAAGAGGAAAGAAATGCTATTTATATAAAATTCATTAATTGCATCACACCCACTTCCAAAAAGGTATAGGAGATGGTTTGTATTTAAAGTACATGAAACATGAGTAGGTTGTCTGTTGCTATTGTTTAGTAGCTAAAGCATGTCCAACTCTTTTGCGACCCCGTGGACTGTAGCCCACCAGGCTCCTCTGTCCATGGGATTCTCCAGGAAAGAATTCTGGAGTGGATTGCCAAGCTCTCCTCCAGGGCATCTTCCTAAGAAAGGATCGAACCCATATCTCTGGCATCTGCTGCATTGCAGGCAGACTCTACCACTGAGCCTCCAGGACACAAATACAGTTTAAGAAAGGGAAATGATTTAAAAGAAATGTGAAGATGGAGATTCTTATCCAGAAGAACCAATCAGTGACAAAGCAGTAAAATGTCTACAAACCTTTGACACTGCTTCCCTGGGGCCTTTATTTTCCTTTGTCTGAGTCATTCTAGCACCTGGCTGAACACCCCTCTGCCACAATCTGTCTCCTTCCTAATCACAGTGTCGCCGCTATATTCTTATACACACATGCGGTCAGACCACTTCACGTAAATTCACCCAACGTCCCCTACCTTCTTGCCACTGGATTCTGACCTCTGAGCCCGTCCACAGATAATTAATATACATGAAGCCAGACAGAGGGCGTTGGAGTGACCGCCTCACGAACTAAGTTACACGTGCTGCTTTTTCAGAACAGAACTCTGATAAAATTCTAAGCATCCCATTTATAAATTTCATTGCTATTGAAATTTACATGAAAGAAATGTTATTTTGGAATTTTCTGAGATCTTCAAGGAAAGTTTTCTAGTTGACTCTAAACAAGTAAAAAATCCTGACCTCCTGACAATGCTGATAGACCGAAAGCAATGGGCTCCTGCCCTCGTGTGTCGGGGGCACAGTTTCACACAGCATCACACACCAGGATGGAAACCACTCGGTCATCCTCTTCGACTTTTTAATAAAACAAGAAATTATTTAAAATGTAGAATGGAAATTTGAAGCCCTTATTCCATCTAAAAAATCAAATCTACAAATAAGGCCATGGTTTATACTTGACTCAGGGAGGCAGCCAGCCCCAACTCTGCACAGTGAAAGCTCTGTGTCAGGCTGGCCTCATGATCACTAAAGCATATGGTCCCTGTTATTCAGCCAGCAAGGACTGGATGTTTCCTGAGGCTCTTGCCAGGCTATGTGTCTTGAGATAATACTATTCATCTCTTGTCAAAAGACCATCTGAGACAGGGCTTTTCAGCCAGGGCCCTGGGGACAGGCTAATCCTTCATCTCTCTGGCTTCTTTGAGTTCAAGCCGATATCCACTTAAATCATCAGAAGGAAACATACTCTGGACGGCATTAACTTGGCTCCCTGTAGAAGCGTATCACAGAACCTTGATCCAGCATGTGCTTCTGGACCGAGCATCGTTCACACGGAGAGCAGAGTCCAGAGGGCGATCGTGCACCTGCTGAGCGAACTGGAGGAGCCTCCTCACGTCCTCCATGCAGACTCTGAGTGCATTCAGCAGGGATCTAGGCCGGGGATTTAGCCAGGGCATGTCTACCTGTCTGTCTATCCACCTATCTGTGCATCTGTGTGTGTGTGTGCTCAGTCGTGTCCGACTCTTTGCAACCCCATGGACTGTAGCTCGCCAGGCTCCTCTGTCCATGGGATTCTCCAGGCAAGAACACTGGAGTGGGTTGCTGTGCCTTCTTCCAGAGGATCTTCATGACCCAGGGATCGAACCTGCATCTTTTTATGTCTCCAGCAGTGGCAGGCAGGTTCTTTACCACTAGTGCCACCTGGGAAGCCCTAAGGATCTATCTATCCACCTATCCATCCATCCATCTATGAATCTATCTGTCTATGCATCTGTCTGTCTATCTATCATCATCTGGGCCTCCCAGCTGTCTCAGTGGTAAAGAATCTACCTGCCAATGCAGGAGACGCAGGAGACACAGGATCAATCACTGTGTTGGTGAGCTCCCTTGAAGGAGGAAATGGCAACTCCTTCCAGTATTCTCGCTGGGAAAATGCCATGGACAGAGGCGCCCCTGGTGTCGCAGAGTCGGACACGACTGGGTGACGGAGCACGCGTGTGCATCCGTGATCTATCTGTCCATACTCTCCAGCTCTCTTTGTCTCTCTGATGGCTCTGTGCTCACTCACTCAAGTTGCCCACGCACGTTTGTGCAGCCTCACCACTACAAGCCCAGCCGCTGCCCTGAGGAGCGGAGATGCCCAGGACTGAAGGACGTCCTTGCCTTTGAGGAGCTTGCTGGCTATGGGGAAGGGAGAGTCAGGAAGCCACAGAGCTCTGAGTCCATGACTAGCAAACCAGCTGGCTTGTGGAGCCTGGATTATCGTCTCTACAAGCGTGACGGGGCCATAGCAGGAGAAGGACGTCCTGACTCCCAGCAGCACGTGGGAAGCTCCAACCTGGCACATGTGCGCCTAAGCAAATGCACACTCTTCCTGAAGAATCCCAACATGCATGACTGACAAATCATACAGTTAATATACATGGAACCAGAAAGATGGCATTAGAGGGATCTCCTCACATAGCATGTTACATGTGCTACTTTTCTGAAGCAAAACTCTGATAAAATTCTAAGCATCCCATTTATAAATTTCATCACTGTTGAAATTTACACAATAGAAATATTATTTTGGAATTTTCTGAGATCCTAAAGGAAAGCTTCCTAGTTGACTTAGACCCCTATTCAGCATCACACAAATCCTCAGAGATGACAGCTTACAGGAAACACGGCCTCTTCCTAACATGCGTGTACTTCTCCTTCCTCCAGAAGTTGTCGTGGCTCAACTGTCCTGTTTTCAGCGTATTTGAAGAGAATGAATTATTTATACAGGTGGCTGTTGGAAATGAAACACCCTTCAGAAGGGAGGCTAGGATTGTAAATCTGCCAAACAGAAGGGACTCCTGTGCCCTCGTCCTGGAGACCTCAGCTTCTACTGCCGTTGATTTATGGACCTGTGTGAGGCAGGGTCCTGGGGGAGCCTCAGCGGATTCAGGAGACCCCAGCAGTTTTCTGAAGGGACGAGTGCACAAAAGCTGTCATCAGGATACAGAAGTATGGTCACGTAAAATCACAGGGTTTCCCATTTTAATTTGAAATGTTTCCCCCATGTTCACTTCATTCTATGGACTGTTTTTTAGAGAACAAGTTTTTAAACTAAAAATAGTTATTTTATCTGCCAAGCTCATGCACTTCCAAGCTTCACCCTGTGCATCCACGCACCTGCTTGATGACCGAGACAACTTACACAAAACCAAGATCTGCTGGCTGTGTGGGGCCTCTGCCCATGGCCCTTCTGCCCCATTGCTGGATGTTCTGCACACCACACTCGACACCTGCAGTGGGGTCACATGGGCTCTGCTCTGCAGGTCCTCAGATGGGCTGGGGGGCTCCACCACCCAGAGCAGCAGGTTCCTCGGGTCCACGGGAGAGGGAGGACAGGCTAGGGAGGAGCCTGGGCTTCCAGCAGTTCAGCCTGGAGTCAAAAGGAGCTGCCTCTCCAAGGGTCACTGACCCCACACTCACGGGGCCACTCCACGGATCTGAGCTCTTGCCCTGCTGTGTGAGGCCACTTTCTTTCACTCTTATTCACATGTGAGTTCGGTAGTGTCTACTCTTGTTCATAAGGACTCAAATTTAAAGAATCAACAACAGTTCACCATTGTATTTGCACTCTCAGGAGTGTTTATATTTGGGAAATTGAGGTCAAACTTCCCCTCCACCATCTGGAAGGTGTTTGTAAGTCAAATTTCTGGAAAGAGCTTCCGTTAACAGAAATCTACAAAGAGTGTGATTTCTGAAGATTGTATCTTTAAGCTCGAAGTCATAATGTCTCACAAATTTACTTTTCTCCAAATCAGTCATTCACAAACCTCTTTGTCTTTCAAACATGTGCACACACTTGTGCACACATGTGTGCACACACATATATGTGCACATGCACACATGTGCACACATACAGATGCACACACCAGGGACCTGTGGATCACACACACATCAGGATCATTTGTTCCTTTGCCTGACATCTGTCTTCCACATGTGACTCTGCTCCAGGAGGCAGAAGCTTCTGATACTTCTGATTTTTCCTGCCATGTACCCTACACCTAACACAATGACAGCTGGAAAGTGTTGAATAAGTGAATAAGGGAAGCAAATAAAGGAACCAATGGTACTCATTTCTAACCCAATATTCAAAGCAGATTTATGAGTTAAACTGTGGCATGTTGAGCCTGTTGGACACTAGAAATAGAGGCCACTCGAAATAGAGGCCACTCGTGCAGCTCGGTGATCTTCAGGGACGTGAGGTCTCTGCTCCTGGAAGCTCCACCTCCAGAAACGAGAATACCTCCCACACCATAGTCTGCAGGGCCCAAGGACTTCTTGGGACGTCTTGAATCAGGCTGACAGTGTGTCCACAGGGGCACTCACATGGTGCTCACTATCCTGCCTGGTCATCAGTCATGAAGGTGGCCACACAGTGGGTTTTAATGCAGGGAAGGCATCAAACTAGAAGAAGTTCACAGGGTTTCACTAGCAATCCAAGGGGAAAGCAACAACATCAGAAGAAAAGAAAACAAGCAAAACTGCCACAGATTTTTGCCAAAAATTTTATTTTAGAAATTATCTATTTGGAGAAAGAACAGCACTGTCAGAATGAGCCTCTGACCTGTTGGTGCTGTGACCCCCTCCAAACCCCACTGAAGCAGAGGCTAAAATAAAACCCAGTCATAATTGTGGAGAAAAAAGAAAATGAAACAGTAGGCAGAATACCTGGAATTGAAATGGGTAGAGTCTTTCATCCACTTCTCCTGTCAAGCCTCACTTGACCAAAGCCCCCTTCAGCTCCTTCCCTGTCCCTTTTCTCCTTAAAATGATGGTGGCTTAAAACTTCCATCTAATAAGATATCTTTGGTTTCATCTCTTAGAAAGTCGCTCACACATACTTAAATATAGATCCCATGACTTTGGCTATTGCTGCAGATTATCTAAACACTACTCTCTAAACCTCTGCTGAACACAGGCAAAGTTGGACCCAGGTCTTTTCTCCTGTTCAGTGACTAGGAGGCCAAAAGCCACTGGACAGTCCTATCCCATAGTGTGATACGGTCCACTCGCCTAAACACTGGACAGTCCTATCCCATAGTGTGATACGGTCCACTCGCCTAAACACTGGACAGTCCTATCCCATAGTGTGATACGGTCCACTCGCCTAAACACTGGACAGTCCTATCCCATAGTGTGATACGGTCCACTCGCCTAAACACTGGACAGTCCTATCCCATAGTGTGATACGGTCCACTCGCCTAAACACTGGACAGTCCTATCCCATAGTGTGATACGGTCCACTCGCCTAAACACTGGACAGTCCTATCCCATAGTGTGATACGGTCCACTCGCCTAAACACTGGACAGTCCTATCCCATAGTGTGATACGGTCCACTCGCCTAAACACTGGACAGTCCTATCCCATAGTGTGATACGGTCCACTCGCCTAAACACTGGACAGTCCTATCCCATAGTGTGATACGGTCCACTCGCCTAAACACTGGACAGTCCTATCCCATAGTGTGATACGGTCCACTCGCCTAAACACTGGACAGTCCTATCCCATAGTGTGATACGGTCCACTCGCCTAAACACTGGACAGTCCTATCCCATAGTGTGATACGGTCCACTCGCCTAAACACTGGACAGTCCTATCCCATAGTGTGATACGGTCCACTCGCCTAAACACTGGACAGTCCTATCCCATAGTGTGATACGGTCCACTCGCCTAAACACTGGACAGTCCTATCCCATAGTGTGATACGGTCCACTCGCCTAAACACTGGACAGTCCTATCCCATAGTGTGATACGGTCCACTCGCCTAAACACTGGACAGTCCTATCCCATAGTGTGATACGGTCCACTCGCCTAAACACTGGACAGTCCTATCCCATAGTGTGATACGGTCCACTCGCCTAAACACTGGACAGTCCTATCCCATAGTGTGATACGGTCCACTCGCCTAAACACTGGACAGTCCTATCCCATAGTGTGATACGGTCCACTCGCCTAAACACTGGACAGTCCTATCCCATAGTGTGATACGGTCCACTCGCCTAAACACTGGACAGTCCTATCCCATAGTGTGATACGGTCCACTCGCCTAAACACTGGACAGTCCTATCCCATAGTGTGATACGGTCCACTCGCCTAAACACTGGACAGTCCTATCCCATAGTGTGATACGGTCCACTCGCCTAAACACTGGACAGTCCTATCCCATAGTGTGATACGGTCCACTCGCCTAAACACTGGACCGTCCTATCCCATAGTGTGATACGGTCCACTCGCCTAAACACTGGACCGTCCTATCCCATAGTGTGATACGGTCCACTCGCCTAAACACTGGACAGTCCTATCCCATAGTGTGATACGGTCCACTCGCCTAAACACTGGACCGTCCTATCCCATAGTGTGATACGGTCCACTCGCCTAAACACTGGACAGTCCTATCCCATAGTGTGATACGGTCCACTCGCCTAAACACTGGACAGTCCTATCCCATAGTGTGATACGGTCCACTCGCCTAAACACTGGACAGTCCTATCCCATAGTGTGATACGGTCCACTCGCCTAAACACTGGACAGTCCTATCCCATAGTGTGATACGGTCCACTCGCCTAAACACTGGACAGTCCTATCCCATAGTGTGATACGGTCCACTCGCCTAAACACTGGACAGTCCTATCCCATAGTGTGATACGGTCCACTCGCCTAAACACTGGACAGTCCTATCCCATAGTGTGATACGGTCCACTCGCCTAAACACTGGACAGTCCTATCCCATAGTGTGATACGGTCCACTCGCCTAAACACTGGACAGTCCTATCCCATAGTGTGATACGGTCCACTCGCCTAAACACTGGACAGTCCTATCCCATAGTGTGATACGGTCCACTCGCCTAAACACTGGACAGTCCTATCCCATAGTGTGATACGGTCCACTCGCCTAAACACTGGACAGTCCTATCCCATAGTGTGATACGGTCCACTCGCCTAAACACTGGACAGTCCTATCCCATAGTGTGATACGGTCCACTCGCCTAAACACTGGACAGTCCTATCCCATAGTGTGATACGGTCCACTCGCCTAAACACTGGACAGTCCTATCCCATAGTGTGATACGGTCCACTCGCCTAAACACTGGACAGTCCTATCCCATAGTGTGATACGGTCCACTCGCCTAAACACTGGACAGTCCTATCCCATAGTGTGATACGGTCCACTCGCCTAAACACTGGACAGTCCTATCCCATAGTGTGATACGGTCCACTCGCCTAAACACTGGACAGTCCTATCCCATAGTGTGATACGGTCCACTCGCCTAAACACTGGACAGTCCTATCCCATAGTGTGATACGGTCCACTCGCCTAAACACTGGACAGTCCTATCCCATAGTGTGATACGGTCCACTCGCCTAAACACTGGACCCTGCTTTACTGGCTTAATCAGTGATTGGTGGGGGCAGGCTTGGTGCTGAGTCAATAGTCCATGTGGAGGCTGCTGTTGCCCCGGTGCATTATGGGAGGCCCTGAGTCGAGGTCCACCCAGGGACCGGCCCAGGTCTGCTTTTTAGGCAGTGATTCAGGAAACGATTGCTTCGTTCTCAGCTGCTACAATCTGTTTTTCCCAATGGTGGTTGTCTATCCCTGAGCACGCTTGTGGGTGACGCCTGCCTTCTGTCCAGACCTCTGAGTCTGAAAGCCGCTCGAAAAACTAGAGCCTGGGGGGCTCACGTGGGAAGTGTTGGGAGAGCTGGTTGGCATCACGGTCTGCTGACCTGCCCTCCAAAAGTGACCTTCACATTTTTCATCACTCAAGATTCATTTGGCTATAATTAAGCATGAATGCCATTTCTCCTTCAAACACTGCAATGGTTTATGAAGTGGAACTAGCAACAACACAGAGAGAAGGAGATGCAGACTTCCCTGAGGCCAGCAGCCCACGTGGTCACTGCCGGGTTCTCCGGGACCTCAGCCTTCTCTGCTCGCCACACAGACGCCACGGTGACCCCAGAGCAGAGGCTGAGCTCTCGTTTGTCCATCTGCCTACCGTGATCCCCCCGGAAACGCAGACCCCGTGCCGGCACCTGCTCTGAAGGCTCCACCTTTGACGACTTCGCCCTCATTCCACATGGTCATTTCACTCTTCAGAGCTTCATGAGTGCTGGGAACAGGAGCACTTCCTTGTCTGCTCAAACCAACTGAACAAGAAAGTCCCTAAGCCTCTCCAGGTCGGAGGACGCAGGGCGCAGAACTTATATAAGTGGTGGCGATCCATCTGTGTGGATTTCAGTTTCAGGCGGCGGCGGGTGGGCAGCTCGCGGGAGAGACTGAGGCCTGGACTTCAGTGTGGGCAGTCGACTGAGTGCTGGCCCTGAGCCTCCCACCGAGGAAACGGGGAAGTCACCGAACCCTTAATGGAGATAAGACTTTATTCACCAGGAAAGCTAAGGTGACAACGGTAATCACCCTTCTAAGGTTCCTTGGAGGTTGCAGGTCACTGGTTGGCTTGAATGTTTAATCCACGGTAGGGACAGAAAAGCACAAACGCATCAGGCAGCAATAGGAAAACAGTCCCCTCTCTCTTCCCCATTTCCTATGACGCCTTTTCCATTTAATACTTCATGTTTGGAGGCTTCTGCTGGATCTCTCTGGGCGTGTCTGCCTGGAGACCGTGGAGAGATGGCAGAATAAGGAAACTGATGCTCTTTAAAAACAACTATTCATGAGAATCTGAGAAGAGGCAACAAATTATAAAAACATTAATATGTGTTTTAAAATCCTTCTTTTTTGACAAAGGTTTTTTTTGTGTTGTTTTTTTTTTAATTAAACAAGTCATAATTCAAACACAGTTGTCAGGCAGCCTCAGTCAAATTCAGTAGAGGGAAGCCCTGTGGTTTGGGTGACCTGCAGGCAGTCACCGTGTTGGGGACGTAGCTGTTAAGGGGTTGGTATAATGAAGTCATTTTATTAAGAGTCAAGACATGAGTACCTCAGAGATGTACAAAATAATCAGTAATTTGGAAAAAAAGAGAGATGGGAAAATTTATAAAGAGAAAAATAGCAGCGTTACTTTGGAGATTTGAAGGAAGTGGCGTGGGAAAGAGATAATTTTAGAAATTAGAATCTAAAGTCAGTGGAGAATAAAGTGGAATAATTTATTATGTCCACAAATGTAGATTTTAATGAATTGATTAACATCCATTACTAATCCCTAACAAAGTAAAGTATTTTCATATTCTCTTTCCACCACTGAGCGTGTGATAATGACCTGCAGTGACCTTTCTTGATGCACCCACCTGCTGAAGGACACGTGGGTTGTTTCCACGTCTTGATTATTGTGAATAACAATGCTGTGATGAACATGGGAGTGCAGGGATATCTTCACGATTCTGATCTCATTTCCTTTGAACATGTACCCAGGACTGGGGCTGTGGATTGTATGATGGTTAAACTTCTAAGTTTTGAGGACCCTCCATACTGTGCTTCGTAGTGGCTGCAGCAGTTTAGATTCCCATCAACAGTGTATGAGGGTTCCCTTTTCTCCACATCCTTGCCAACACCTGTCTCCTGTTTTTGATAATAGCCATCCTAACAGGAGTGAGGTGAAATCTTGTTGTGGCTTTGATTTGCATTTCCCTGATGATCAGTTATGTTGAGCACATTTTCATGTACTTTATGGAAAAACATCTCTGCAGGTCCTTTGCCCGTGTTTTAATTGGCTTTTTTTTTTTTTTTTTTGCTGTTGAGTTGTATGCGTTTCTTATATATTTTTCCATTAACAGCTTATCAGATACTCAGTTTGCGAATATTTCATCCTGTTCTGTAGATTGCCTTTTCATCTTGTTCCCTTTGGTGTGCAGAGCTTTTCATTTAATATAGTCCCACTTGTTTAGTTTGACTTTGTAGCCTGTGATTTGGGTGCCATATCCAAAAAATCATTTTCAAAACCAATAACAAGAAATATTTTCCCTTCACTTTCTTCTAGAAGTTTCATAGTTTCAGGTCTTAAGTCTTTCATGCATTTTGAGTTGATTCTGTGTGTGACAGAGGGTTCAATTTCATTCTTTTTATGTGGATGCCCAGTTTTCCCAACACCATTTATTGAAGAGACCATCCTTACCCCGTTGTGTGTTCTTGGTGGTCAATTCCACTTCTGGAGTTCTTTGAGTGGCCATTAGTGAGCATTATGTTGCCTGTCTTAAAATGTGTTTATCTTGCAATCACCTTTGGATATAGCTTAGCTGTGCATAGAATCGCAGGTCAGTATTTCCTTTCCTTCACAACTTACAGGACATTGCTGTGTTGCCTTCTGGTCTCTAAGGCTGCTAAGTGAAATTCTACTGTTAGCTTAACTGTCGTTTCAAAGAGAGGGATAAATAAGTTGTCTTTACCCTCTAGTTCACATCTAGGTCACCTGATGCGAAGAACTGACTCATTGGAAAAGATCCTGATGCTGGGAAAGATTGAAGGTGGGAGAAGAAGGGGACGACAGAGAATGAGATGGTTGGATGGCATCACTGACTCAATGGACATGAGTTTGAGTAAGCTCCAGGAGTTGGCGATGGACAGGGAAGCCTGGCGTGCTGCAGTCCACGGGGTCACAGAGTCGGACACGACTGAGCGACTGAACTGAACTGACCCTCTAGTACTGGTTGCAATTTTCACTTTGCCTTGGATATTCTGAAATGTTCCTGTGACAGTCTTGGGTATGGGTTGTATTTATACAACCCTGTGCAGGGCTTTGTGTGGTCCTTCAGTAGTGTCTTTCCTTCTCTGGACGCCAAGCAGCAGGGCCCGCCCCCATCCCTGCAACACCTCCAGCACGCATTCGATGAAGACATAGGACCTGTCACCGAATCCTCACCAGCCCCTAACTTCTCCTTTCTGTCCCCCCATCTCTCTGTTCCACGTTCCCAAAGGTCTCCTCATATGTAAAGATCTTCTAATTATGGAACTCTCGTTTTTGGTTGTGTCTAGAATAAAGTTTATATTTTCCATTCAACTTTTATATAAATGACTATATGTATATTTTCTAAAATATCTCTCCTTTCTCTTTGTAGAAACTTATGTCACAGGAATGTAATGACACTAAAACCCTACATCAGCTCCTTCTCATCTTTTGTACTATTATTGTCATAGATTTTATTTCGACATATGTTGTAATTCCCAGAGGATATTGTTATAATCTTTATTTCAAACATCCAAGTGCCTCTTATAAACACCAGAAAAGAAAAGAACAGTAACACCTCCACACACAGAGTTATTATTTTTGGCACCCTTCAGTCTTTTCTTAGACCTGACTTTTATCATTTTCCTCCAGCCTGAACAGCTTCCCGAAGCATTTATTGTGGTTTGGGTCTGGTAGGAACATTCGCTCATCTTTTGTTATCTAAAAATGTACTTTCCCCACCTCCCTTTGAATGGGGAAGAATTCTAGTTGTTTTTTTTTTTTTTTTTCTTTTCTTTTTGGTATCTTTTTCTTTCGGGTAAATGCTTCCCTTGATGGCCTCCGGCCTCTGAGCCTGGGTGCCAGGGGCTGTGGGAGGGCGGCCCCGGCTTCTCAGGGTCCAGATGCTGTCTTCATCCCGCTCTGGACCAGAAGGGGTCCAGGCCTCAGGGCACTTACAGGAACAGCATCTCTACAGGTAAATGCTGTCACCCCCAGGGGGGCAGCCCCTGACGCCCTCCAGCTCCAAGCCTCTAAGTGGAGAGTGGTGGCCTCTCAGGCACACTGGGCCACACGAGGGTCATCCTCAAGCTGCCCGCGGGCCCAGGACCCCTGATGGCTGTTCCACGGTCTCCGTCCTGCTCAGCGCTGAGGGCTGCACACGGGGAGGTCCTTGTTGCAAGCGACCGCATCCCAAACCTCCCATCTCCCTTGACTGGGTGTGCTGCCTGGGGCCTGCCGGGCTGCCTCCCAGGACTGGAGATGATTTTAAGTTCTAGAGACTGAGCTTCCATCCTAAAGGAAATCAGTCCTGGATATTCATAGGAAGGACTGATGCTGAAGCTGAAACTCCAATACTTTGGCCACCTGATGTGAAGAGCTGACTGATTGGAAAAGACCCTGATGCTGGGAAAGATTGAGGGCAGGAGGAGAAGGGGACGACAGAGAATGAGATGGTTGGATGGCATCACTGACTCAATGGATATGAGTCTGAGCAAGCTCTGGGAGTTGGTGATGGACAGGGAGGCCTGGCGTGCTGCAGCCCATGGGGTCGCAAAGAGTCGGACACGACTGAGCGACTGGACTGAACTGAACTGAGGCTGGGCTGGGCTTCAGTGCCTGCAGCTGTGTTTGCGCCCTGGGGCAGCTCAGCTCCTGGGGGTCCCCGAGGAAGGACCCGTGGGTTCCTGTGACAGAAAGTCACAGAAGGGAAGGAGCGGGAGAGGACTGTGGTCCTCTCATCCAGGTGAAATTCTTCTGACGTTGCGTTTGGTGTTTTCAAGGACAGTCTCCCACTCCCCTCCCTATCTTCCTTCTTCTTGGAGAAACCTCCAAACACGTGACTCTCCTCTTAGCCAAACTGAACTGAGGATACGAACGGAGCTGGGACGACCTCAATCTCTAAACCAATTCTCAGCCGTTAGCGTTACTGGGGAGCACACCTGCGTTCCCTTACCAAGTGCTTTTAGTGCCAAAAACACAAGATCAACTTCGCCTTGAAGTCACAGCTGCCGACGGATGAGAAGCCTCATTTCAAAGTAGGTTTTAGGATGTCACTGTCGCAGCCGACCGGGGTGGAGGTTGGGAAAGGAGGGAACCCAGTGCACTTGGCAGTTTTTCCTAAGGACACCCCTCCTGCCCTGCTTGCAGGAATCCAGCATCAGAGCCCAAAGGTGGAGCAGGGGTGTCCAGTGCAGGCAGAGGAGAGCTGTCGCTGGGAGCGGCCTCTGAGAGCCGGCGCCGGGGGCCGGGAGGCGAGAGACGGTTCGGGTCACGGCCACAGGCAGGTCCGCGGACACCAGGTGAGGGCCGCAAGCAGGGCACACCTGCCGGGTAAGCCAGGACAGCGGCTGGAAGCACGTGTGCATCCTGGCTGCTGTCTGCACTGCTGTTTGCACTCTTACACATGTCCCTGACCACCGCTCAGCTAGGTCTTGTTCGTCCTAACTACTCTCAGACCCCAAAGACCCCAAAGTGTTGCCATTGACTCGCGCAGTGTTTAATTTGATAAGAAAGAGGAAAGAGGGCTGATTCCATCGCAAACTTGTGTTCTACTTTGTTCTTATGAAACAGCACTTTCCCACATTCATGCATATTTACATTCCCTCCTAACTCATTAACCAGACTTTGGCTGAGCACCACGTGGCTTCGGGGTTAGCTCCTGGAGTCCTAGAGTTGCGTGGACTCTAGGGACTCTAGGAGTCAGGGAGATGCGTGTTATTTGCTGTTCTGTGCTGTTTGTGGGAAAAACAGGGTGTAGAGGTTAAGGAGCTGCCCTTGGTCCCTTCTTGTAAGTGGAAGGTGGGGCTTAGAAATAGGGTCTGTCGGCCCCACAAACTCATTATTATAACCAAGATTGTTACTAGAAACGTTAAACATAAAAGTTACTTAGAGGAAGATTATAAGGAATTCCCCAGGAGTCCAACAACTGTGGTTTACCACAACCATCTCAGTCTGGATCAGCCCTGGTCTACATGGAGGGTCTGTGGGGTGCGAACGAGCCCAGGGTTATGGGAGGACAAGACGGTCTGGCGAGAGGGAAGAGGAGACACCACAGAGCCTCTCTGTCACCCACGGCTCCAACCTGGCGCCAGGCACGCGCCACTGGGCTCTCAACACGTGCGAGGAAAGCAACTGGACTGTTTCTGATTCTAATTAGCACCTCCCAAGCATCCAACTCTCTGTCTCTGTCCCTGAGAGGCTCAGAGACATGGGGCCACATGACGGAGATCAATGAAAAGCAAACCCAGTCTCAGATGAAATCGCTACCAGTCACTCCAAGTGATACACAGATCGCTGAGCTTTCACGTAAATGAGCAGTGGGATGTGGTTTCAGGCTCCTGTAGCAAAGTCTGCCTTTCCTTATCAGCAGTGTTTCAGGGTGACCAAGGAACCAAGCTTGGCAAGAAATAGGAGGAACTTGGTCCTGTTCTGACGTGGCCGCCAGCTGGGGGGACAGGTCTGTGACGTTCTAGGGTGATGTCAGCAGTGCTCTGTGAAGGGTGAGCTGCACCCTGAGTTCTTCACGGAGGAAGGACCTGCTGAGGTTTGTCCGGGATGCATGTGGACGCGCCGCTGTGCCCAGGGGCTCACAGGGCTGTCAGCTTTTAATTCATTTTCTCCAACAGCAGTCATGCAAGTGAGAGTGCATGTGGCCCCTGAAAAGGGCAGAGGCCATGGGAATCAGCAGGGAATCCTCCTGGGAGAAGGATGCTAAAGGATGCTAAACGTGAGGGGAAGCAGGCCCTGTGCTGCCCAGGTCCAGATCCGGGTCCACCTGAGACGGAGGAGGACGTCAGGTTGGGGTGGAGGTGGGGTGAGGGTGGGGGTAGGGAGAGTATGGGGGCTGGGGGTGGATGGGGGTGAAGGGGGCGTCTGCTCTGCACGTGCACACACACACACACTTCCCCGGCCTTCTGTCGTTTGTGCAATGGTGGTAACAGAGTCCCCTGTGCACGACAGCTGATGCACTAGATGTGATTGGCACCACGAGGCACGTGTGGGAAACCCCGGGGTGTCTGCTCAGGGGTGAAGGCACAGGCAGTGGGCCGAGGGCCGCTTAGTGGGGGGTCGACGCCGCCCCACTGTGAGCAGCCCTGAACCAGTGAGAAAAACCCAAAGCAAAGGGACTGTGCGGTCCACACCTTTCCTGGAGCCGAGCCAGCATGACGGGAGGCTCAGGGGATCTGAGCACAGGCCGAGAGGAGGGCTGGGTCTCGTGGGGGCCGAGGGCCAACTGGGGTCCAGGAGCTGTGGGTTTCACCTGAGAACTGGAGGCGGGGCACAGGGAGGCTGTTAGCACTCAGATCAGCTCCTGCTCAGAATGAAGCTTCACCTCCTCCCAGCTGAATGCACGCCTGGAGATTCAGGGACCAGGGGGTGGGGGGGGGGGTCGCTCCTTACCTGCCCACTCTGTGCAGGTGGCAGAGCCCATGTGCTCAGCTGCGGGGCAGGACCCGACCTGCAGCACCTCCTGCCTCCTGACCCCCCGGCAATCAGGACTCCTGACTGCAGAGACTCGTCTCCAAGATGGGAGTCTTTTCTCTGAAACATTTGGTTCTAAAGGTGAATCTTCACCCAGCTCAGTCAGAAAATGACTTCTGTTGGTACATTGGGGTTTATCCCTAAACCCATTCCCACCCCTGAACTGCTCCTGTCTCCTTGGTTAGCTCACCCTGGCTCTGCTGCAGTTTCCTGGATGCTCCAGTAACCTTGGTAGGAAGCTGACATTTGTAGAAGAACTATCAAGTTTCAAGGCAGTGAAATGCCTGGGACCCAAATATTTGAACTCGATGGAAAGGATGCCTCCCAATGGATGTGAGGGGCGCGTCCAGACCAGTCATCCCCAGGGCCACGTGTCACAGCCCCTGGAAATCTGCCAAGTCCCCAGCCTGGCTTCTTCTTCCAGCAAGGGACCTCCCTCTTCGCCATGAGCTTTCATCTGGAAAGGCAACTCACTGCCTTAGACCAGGGGTGCTGAGTGGACGAGCTCAGAGGCTCCTGTGAGACAGTGTCCCCTCCCTCACTGAGCTTCACTTTGGGAGCATGTCTGGAGACCGTGTGATTCTATGTGAGCTTTTGCAGGGGTGCTTGGCCACTGACATCTAAGGAGCAATGGGAAAGGTCTTGCCAGCCATATGCTTCTTTGCATCATTTTTTTCCCCATTGATTGTTGGAACTTCACATGAGAAGATCAATGCAAAAGACTAATGACCTTGACATTGATCTTGACACAGGATGAGTTCTGAGCCCTTTGCCAGAGGAAGAAGGGACCTCATGTACCTGCCTCATGGGCCCCTGAATCGGCAGAGGATGTGATGGGTGGAATCTTCTCACACCGGGCAAGTCATGTACAGTGGATTCCTAGACACCCATGAGGAAAGAGTAGGAGGCACAGGGCATCTGGAATCACAGGGAATGTGGAAGTTCTGGCATGCGGCCAATGAGAAAATCAAGTACAGGATGGGGGCTGTGGCTGGCAGTTGTTGATTTATCCTGAGTCAGCAGCAAACACATCTAAGTTGATCTTAGCAGCCATCCTGGAAGCAAATCACACCTGTGGTATTTTATTCAATGTGGGGCAACACGCTTCTCATGTTTTACAAGAGAAGTGTGAAACTAGAATACGTACTGAATAAAACAACAGGGTGACAATGTCCTCAAAGCCTATCTTCTGAGGACTAGTGAAGGAACTAGATTGTTTTGCAATGAAATGAAAAAAGAAAACCAACGCTCTTGAGGGGCAAAGTGAAGGTCACAGTCGGATCAAGAGAACTGTTTACAAATACATGCAGGTGCCGGGTAGAGTGTGGCTCAGCTCTGAAATAACAGGACCCAAAGGTGAGAGGTGAGAATGAACTCAGAGCTGCTCAGCAGAGCACCCACTGCCTTGGGGTGGACGTGGCACCCACGGATGTGGCCGGTGGTCACACACAAAGTCTCCAGATTCATAAACCACAGATGTTTGCATTCTGACCACCTAACTAAAGTCCCATCATGTAAGAAAAGATACTCCTTAAACCTGTAGAAGTAGGAAAGTAGTGCGCAAAATGTAAACACACACACCGCATCCATCCGTACTTTATATAAGCTTCAGGCCACAGTGCATGGGAAAATGCTTCTCTGAGCACAGGAAGCCATCAGAATTAGCTGTGGGGAAGTTTAGGCGCATGGTCTTTGGGGCAAAAATTCAATATGGAGCGAGTCTCCCCTGTGTCTGCCACTCACTCTTTGCTCTGGGTTCTGTTGCGACTCTCGTGTCTGTTAACACAGATAATTGCGCATGGAAACACCTTGGTCAAGGACCTTAAGAGAACCACCGGTGGGTGCCCTAAATCCTGCGCTTTCTCCCTTCTGGCAGGCAGAGGGGCCAGCACAGCGGAGAAGCACACCACTTTCCCTCCCGCCTCTGGGGTCCCGGGCATACTGCATACTTTGTGTCCCCCCGCCCCCGCCTCCCTGCACACGGGCCTTGCTCTCCATGGGGATCTGCTCTGTGAGGGGCAGTCCTTCAATGCACAGGCTTTGGCTACATCTGGGCGACCCGTGTAAGTGGAGGCCAGATGTATTTTCATTCCTTTAGAAGTGGAAACAGAGGCTGGCCCAAGACCATCTTCTTTGAGGCTGAAGGCAACTGCATAGAGTTTGATACTCAGATGCTGTGAATAGTTCTGTGGACGAAATCAGCGTAATGGAAAGCAGACATGGACCAAGCACCGGGGCGTCATCTTACAGCCCCCCGCCCCCTCCTGAGGTCTGGGCTTCTGCCAGCCCACGTGACGGCCGCAATTGTCCTGTCCGCCCCGCTCACCAGCCCGTCCTGGAGTCCGGCCTCCTCCTCCTCCTCCTGGTCCTGACTCTGGTGTCCCTGAGCTTAGCGCTGTCTGCTGCTCTGCTGATTCCCCAGCACCCCAGGGCTTGGTCACTCGGGCCCCCGGCAGCCCAGCTCTGTCAGGCGGCGAACCAGCCAGGTGTCCAGAGACCTCACTGCTGGCCGCTTGCCCGCTGGTAGGTCAGAGCGCTGGGCCTCACTTTGTGCAGACCTGGCCTCCTCTGCCCGCATCAGGGCGGCTCCAAGTCACTCTGCTTGTCCAGCCTCAGGAGCACAACTGGATAACTGCTGTGTCTCGGCTGTAACCAGAGCAAGTCAGCGGCCATCTTCAAAATCTGTTTTCCGCAACAGCAGTGTGGCCCTAAACACTCGGGAATGGTTGAAGCCAGCCATCGGTGCTGAGGCGGGGTCCCTGGAATCTGGACACGTGACTCCAAGCCCAGCTTTGCCGCAGGGGCCAGGAGACAGGGCTCCTAGCCTGAACCTGGGGAGAGTGACTGAGCCCGCAGAGCCGCCGTGTTTCACGGGCAGCAGTGTGTGCTCACTTCGGGGGCTTCAAAGGCTTAATCGAAGGGGAATCCAGTCTCCTGGCAAGTGTCACAACTGGTCGCTTAGGCAGTGGACACTTCAGTGTCGGCCCTGGTGATCAGCTGCACCCAAGTCACCAAGGGCGCCCCTTGGACCTGGCAGAACCGTGTCACAGAACTGAGAGTGCCTGCATCCTTTGCTAAGTTTTAACAAAGCCCAGAGGGTTGAGCCCCTGGTCAACCAGGATTTGTGTGGCTTTTGTGCCAAACTCGCGCTTCCCTGAGGGCTTTGCTGACACAGGGTACTCACTGAACGTACTGTTTTCTTGATTCTAATGGAAAATGTTGGCAGTTGGGGGCGGAGGGTGCTGAAAGGGGAGAACAGGGAAGCATAGATCTTATCCGGAGCCTCTGCAGGCACGTCCAGCTTGTGTGAGATTAACTGTGAGATTAAGTTAAAAACCGTAGCCATTTAGCCAAAACCAGCGCTTTGTGTTTGTTTGTGTTGCATTGGCCATTTTGGGTCAAGTTCAGCCTCAGGACAGTTAGGCCTCCCTCCCTCTGGGCCTCTGGAATTGGGCCAAGAACCTTCTAATTGATTGTTTAATTACGGAGGTTTCCAAGTTACAGCAGCTTGGAGCCTCTCCATGATTTATTCTGCAAAATAAAAACCTCTCTTTCCCCGCAGATCTGTGCCAGGAGTAAATAACCCTCCTGATTCAGGAGACTGGACAGCATCTTCTAGAAAGAAGCTCACAAGTCCAGGGCAGGCGTGACTCGGCCATGGTGTTTTTGACAGTAAGTTCCATCTTGTTTGTTTTTGATTTTGATTCATATATATATATATATATAACCTCCGAAGATTCTCTTGATAAAATACAAATGCATTTTGGGAAAGTCAGACAGTTTCGAGAGGCTGACCGTGCGGAAGCTGCAAGGCCAGAGGGTCTGGAGTGGATGGGGATTCTCGAGAGCCAGACAGGGCTCTGGCCTGTGCCCATCCTGCAAATAGGAGCACTCCGGGGGCAGCCCCCAGGGCCACACGTTCAGGGTGAGAAAGAGGTGAGAGCAGACGAAGTTAGATTGTGTGGTTCGTGTTGGCAAAGCATGGGGGTGGGGGGGTGGGAGAGGGTCAGGCCTCATGGGCTGGACTTGAAGGACCCCTGGGGTATCGCCAGGCCCAGGGGGACACTGAGCCTCTCTGGGCTAAGCCTGGAAAGACTCCGGGGACTCTGAGGGGTCCCCAGTGGCCCTGGGCTCAGGGGTGCGTCAGGCAGGAGGTGGTTGCCCCCTGGTGGGGACCTGGGCCGCGCTGATGGGAAGCGGGTGGTCTCACGGGAGACTGGAGGACACACTGTCTTCAGACAGACCCTGAGGACAGAGAGAAGAGTTGGCTTTGTCTGTTTGTCTTGACTTCTTGTCAGCCAGGAGGGGCTGTTTAGAAAAACAGAAGGTAAATGAAAAAAAAAAAAAGAAAAAGAAAAACAGAAGGATGAAACCGATGAGGAGGTTGGGGCAGAAACAGACGAGAAGCAGGGATCCCTGCTGTCATCCACGGAGATGGCGGGCTTTCAGCAGCGGCTCTGGTGGGGGGGTCATTGGGAGACTTTGTTCAGAAGGCAGGCCTGCCCGTGGGGGTCGTTTCAGGGAGCGCGTCCCCAGGCCCAGCCTGTGTGAGGGCCAGGGCTGGCCGTCCTGACCAAGGCCATGGGGGGCTTTTCCGGGTGGCAGGAACAAGACCTCAGCCTGGGTCTGTGTCCACTCAGGGCACCAGGTCAGCCTGGTACCAACTTGTCTCTGAGCTGGAGTCCCTCCTCCTAACCAGCCGGCCTCACTGAAGGGCTCTCAGAGGCGACCCCGGGGGACTCCGGCCCCTGGGGCCTCCCTGTGCCTGTTGGCGGTTCCTTGTGTTTCTGCCCTAATTTATCTGATTTGGCAGATGGCCTGGGCTGAAAAAAGCAAATGATTGGTTGAGAGCCTGAAAATGATCATTCCCTTTCCCCTAAAGAAAACTGAGAAACCTGAGTGAAGAGCTATCATTTCCACGTGAATGTTTGACAAAGAGAAATTTGAAGTTTCTCGTCTAAAATTCTACATTCTCAAGTTAGCTGCGTCTATCTGACACGTAAAATTATACTTTCTGTTTTCTAAGTTTTTACCAGTCGATAAGTTAAAGGTTAAACAATATGACTCCGAGGTGTGAATGTGCTTGCAATTTACTACCAACAGCTCATTAATCACGCAGCTGAAACGAGCTTTCAGAGAGGTCTGGAGTGAGCGCACTTGGCAAGTCACAGGGGGTGATGCTGGTACTTTTTCTTAAACTTTCTTTTAAACTCACAATCCAAGTTTCCTGTGATGAATGGGGCTGAACTGACTCAGCGTCCCCTGCCCTCGTGGGCTGTGGTTGAGGCCACTCGGGGTCCAGGCGGGGCCCCGGAGCAGGGGCTCGAGGGCTGTTCGCGTCCGCGGAGCGCTGCTCTGCCAGAGGAGTGGATGCAAGAAGGAGACAGAAGCCTAGTGTGCGTTCACACAGAAAATCCAGGACCTGCCACGCGCCCCTGTTGTGTTAGGTGCTGGGCGTGCAGGGCAGAGGTGAACGCGTTCTCATTCCCGAGCCCCGCCCCCTGGCACCGTGCGTCCAGCGCGCCGAGAGCCACAGCAGGGCTGCACGCGGTCACACCGACGTCCGCCGCTCCCCTGCCTGCCCCTCGCGGAGGGTCTGCAGGGTGGAGAACTTGGTCGCACCGCCCACCATCCAGGAGCCGAGCTGCTCACTCCCAGGGGTCTGTGTCCTGGTGCCGCAACCCTGCCCACTGCCCTGGGACGCAACCTGCCCACCCGGCTGGGTTCCTGCAGGTCTGGCGCGGGCACAGGAAGTAAGGGCCGTTTGTGGATCTCAGAGCTGCCAGCGTCGTGAGCCAGCCCTGAGAAGAGAGGGCACAAACCAGCAATTCACATTCTCACGTTTTTTGCAAAAAAAAAAAAAGTACTGATAAAGAAATGATCTTAACCTTCCTAGCAAAAGAAGAGTCTAAGCTGTTACTGTGTTTGGTGATTTGAAAACCCGGCGCCAAGCGTAGGAGACACAGCGCTAGTTGCCCAGGGTGAAGTTCCACCCCCTCGCCGCCGGTTTCGGCGCCCCTCGCCGCCCCTCCGCGCCCACCCCGCTGCCCCGCCCGCCAGCCTCTCATCTTCCCGCTGACGAGCCTCTGTCAGGGCTGGGCGCCTGTGGACGTCCCGGCTGGCCTCGGACCGCGCCGGGGCAGAGACTGAGATGGTCTCACAGTTCTGACTAAACTGTAAACACGTACTCTCTTCTCTTCCGGGGAATGCAAACCACTTCTGAAGGCCTTCGTGGCAAGGATGGAAAAACGCATCTGTGAGAGGGATGGCCCCGGCCTCACACCTGGGCCCCTGTGACTCTGCCCTGGACAGAGGCCGCATTCCGGGGGGCTCACGCGTGCTCCTGGTGGGGTCGGCGGGGCCCTGCGAGAACTGGGGAGCCCCACCCTCCGCCTCCCCCGAGACGGTTTCTTCCCGCACGTCTGCCTCCAGCTCACGGCGCTCGGGGAAGCGCTGGAGTCAGAAGCCCACACAGGACGCTCCGCGCTGACCGTGACCGAGGGCCCTTCACGCCCCGTCACCTCCGCGGATGCTGTGTGCTCTTGGAGCCTTCCCTGAGCTGCCCTGTCATCCCCGGTGGCCTGCGCCTATGAGAAGCTCAGGGTGGTGGGTGGCGAAACCGGGCCCGGGTCCCAGCACCTCCCACCACTCAGCCTACGCTCCGCACCCCCGGCTGAAGCACAGCACGAAGCCCGGAAATCTCAGACGACCTTGCCGCCCGGGGCCCCCGCAGCGGTAGCAGAGCAGCTGCGACCCAGACGGAGCCCAGTGTCCTTCCGTTCCGGGTCCAGCCTTCCTTCCAGCCGCTGCTAACCGCGACTCCATGGTGACATTAGCTGGATGAAGAGCCTAATTAAGTTTTAATTACCCTGGGTGAGGCCCCCAGGTGTGACTCACTTGCTAATTAGATAAGCAAAGGGATTTGTTCTGAGCACCGGCCTTGCAAAACACGGTCCAATCCCATCTCTGTAAAGGTTAAGAATAAATTAAAAAGTCTTTAGAAATAAAATCTCCACAGTTATCAAGTTTAAACTACTCTCAAGGCCTCAGCAAGGTGGAGGGTGGAGGCCCAGCATCCTGGCCTGCCCCCAATTAACAGGCAGGGGCTCTGAAGTGGGAGCTGAAATGATAGATGGCCCCACTCATGGCGAGCACCGTTAAGGAAGGCCTAGCTGGCTGCTTTCTCTTAATGAATACAGAAATTTCCCTTTTATAAATGAGATGAGGAACTAGCAGCAGAACGTGGTAAGGACAAGCCAGGAAGGGCAGGAAGGCCCCCGTCACAGACGGAGCCATGTCCCCGCCCGGGCTCCTCTCAGGCACACCCTCTCCCAAGACCTTGGTGCCTTTTTGATGACAGACCCTTAAATCCAAGAGAAGAGTGGATGACCAGGCTCTGGCTCTGTGTTTTTCTGTGATGTGGGGACGTGCCAGGGTGAGGCCCAGCCCGTGGACAGCCCAGGAAGCCAGCCTGGAGGAGGAGGAGGTGTCGTGTCTAGACCATGTCTGACGGACTCCACGTCCAGCAGCGGCTTCAGGCCAGGCCGCCAGGTGGGCACTCTTAGAGGAGCCAGACACACATCTTCTCAAATGTGGCTGAAGGCCTGAGGGCTCAGGATATGCCAGGACCGGGAGCCGGAGGATGAAACCAGGAGGCAGGAGCTGGCTTCGGAGGGAGATGAAGGGAACCTGAAACCCATACGAGAGGTCTCAGCGCCTCAAAGGACATTGCTCTCATCTCAGAGCAGGGACACCAGAAACAGTCTTGGCCTCGCTGTGGGATCCATGTCTGAATGTCTCATCCTGGAGATAAGGAAAAACAGGAAATAGAGAAAGTCCCTAGTTATTCCGTTCCCTGATTGTATTCAAGTCCTCTGTCCCTTCAGACTGAGGGTATCAGAAGCAAGTCTATGAAGGAATAACTCAGCCAGAGCTTCAGATTACCTCTGAGATGATTCACATAAAATCCAGGAGAGCAAGAGGTCAGACCCACGGGGAATCCAGGTTGGGATTTTCAGACGTGGGCTATGTGACAGCTATGATAGCAAGCACAGGAAGAACAGTGAAGCAGAAAGTTTGGGCAGGAAACTGGAAGCTGTGATACAAGAGGGTCCCTGGGCTGAGGCTGGGGGGTGGAGAAGGGTGATCTTGGTACAAACTCTGAGTGATGGAGTTTTGGGGTCTGACGCACAGCATGGGGACTACAGCAAACAGTACCACTCTGTGTGCCTGAAATTCGTGAGGGAATAAATCTTAACTGTTCTCACCACACCAACAAGTGAAAAAAAAAATAGTGGTGACGACGTGAGGTGATAGGCATGTTAGATAGCTTGATCGTGCTGATCATTTCAAGATGAACGTGGAAATTGAAACATCGCATTGCACACCTTAAAAAGATACCAATCTTGTCAGTTGTACTTCAGTGAGGCCGGAAAAAGCAAAACAACAAAAAAGTAGTGTACAAATCCTCATTGTCCTGTTTGACTTAAAAATACATCTTCAGTAACTGATAGAAAAGACATACAAGGAGCCAGCAAGGAATGAAGCAGCTAATGTGCTAGGTCAAATTCTTGTAAACCACCACCTGAACAGGGCAAAGAGAAATTGCACCAGCTGATGCAGAAAAATCTATTTGATAAAATACCACATATATATTTTAAAATGTTTGTTACATTTGATACATACCATATATATATATATATATATATATATATATATATATATATATGTACATACACATTATACACACACAATCAACAGCGTCAACAAAAGGATGTGGCAAACTAGGAACAAAAAGACACATAAAAAACCTACAGCAAAGTCAGTTGGCTGTACAAGATGAAACTCCTCTCTCAAAGTCAGGAAGGAGACCAGAAATTCACCATCACTACTGATGTTTAACTAGCATGGAAAAAAAAAAAAAAAAGCAAGATTAAGAAATACTACATGAGAATTAGAAAGGAAAAACACAGCTACCCTTCTATGTAAATAACCTGATTATGTATGCAGAAAATCCAATAAAGTAAACAGATAAACTTAAAAATTGATAACTAAATTTAGCAAGACATTGGATAAAGATCAACATACAAAACATTTTACCTCTCAGTTCAGTTCAGTTCAGTTCAATTCAGTCACTCAGTCGTGTCCAACTCTTTGCGACCCCATGGACTGCAGCACGCCAGTCCTCTCTGTCCATCACCACCTCCTATCCATTGAGTCAATGATGCCTTCCAACCATCTCATCCTCTGTCATACCCTTCTCCCCTCACCTTCAATCTTTCCCAGCATCAGGGTCTTTTCCAATGAGTTAGCTCTTCGCATCAGGTGGCCAAAGTATTGGAGTTTCAGCTTCAGCACCAGTCCTTGCAATGAATATTCAGGACTGATCTCCTCTAGGATGGACTAGTTGGATCTCCTTGCAGTCCAAGGGACTCTCAAGAGTCTTCTCCAACATCACAGTTCAAAAGCAACAATTCTTCAGCACTCAGCTTTCTTTATAGTCCAACTCTCACATCCATACATGACCACTGCAAAAACCATAGCCTTGACTAGATAGACCTTTGTTGGCAAAGTAATGTCTCTGCTTTTTAATATGCTGTCTAGGTTGGTCATAACTTTTCTTCCAAGGAGTAAGCGTCTTTTTATTTCATTTACCTCTACATACCAGCAAAAAACTATTAGAAAACACAATTTAAAATTTACCTTTTTAGGGACACAAAGAGTCAAATATTAGCAACACACCCAACAAAAGATATGTAAGACCTTTATGACAAAATCCAGAAAGCATTATAGAACAAATTTAAAAAGACCCAACTGAATTGAAAGGCTCAATCATTTTAAATATGTCAGTTTCTGCAGTGTTTTATGGGTTTAATATAAAATCTTAGCATAATTTATAAGGTTAAGAAAATCTTATAGAGGAACAAATTTGGAATAATTATAGACTTACAAAGCTACAATAATTAAAAACTGAAGAATTGTCACAGCATGGATGATAGACCCAGGAATAGAATGGACAGAGAAGCCCACAGCAGCTGGACACTCAGCTGAGGGCAGTGGACACCTCAGAGAAGTAGTAAGCCCAGCCTTCCCTGTGAGCGGGCCATTCTGAAGAATTATAATGTGGCCGTAGCTCTCAGCATCAGCAAAACCCTCCAGGGGAGGGTAGATGTAAACGTACAGGCAAACGAGGACCCCGTGGAAGGTGACAGTCAGACATCTGGGCTACCTCGAGGAGGACCCCTCTGTTAGCAAATGGAAAAAGAACCAACCATCAAGGGAAGGAGTGATAAAGGGGCCATACTGAAATTATGAAAGTCTGTCCACAAAAATATTGCCAGAAAAGATAGGCAAGACAGTGTGGGAACAGATATCTGCAAAACTCCTGCCCGTATTCTAGCGAGAATTCTCCTGCAACAGTAAGAAAAGATGGGCTCTCCCCGGACACAGCGCGATGGTGCGGGCTGGGCCGCTGAAATGGACCTTCGCTGAGCAGAGGAGAGTGGGTTCACCAAGGACACGGCCACTGAGCCTCAGCAGGAGGCCGCTCCCCCGGCACAGCTGAGCCCAGATGACGACATCACGAGTGTGTGATTCATCTTTACAAGGTTCAAAAATACACGGAACTAACCCACGATGATGACGACGGAAGCCAAGATGATAGTTAGCTTAGGGTGGCAGGCGCGTCATGGGGCTCTGGTAACATTTCGTTTAAACGTGCCTTGAGCGGGGCTTCCATCAGTCACTCAGCCGTGTGTTGGACACTGTCCTGAATGCACGAATAACGAATAGCGCTTAGTAGCACATGAATTCATGAGAAAAATCAGGAAGCCAAGAAGGAGAAGTGCCATCCCATGTGGAGCCAGAGCTGAGGGCCTACGGGGGCCTGATGGGGTTAGGCCCTTCCCCTAAAGCCCTCAAGGCCACTGGGGCCAGGGTGATGGCTGAGTGGGCATCAGTGTAGACGGGCTGGGCTGGACGGAGGCGGGCATTAGGCCGGGAGCCGGCCGCGGGGGAGGCTTGCCTTCTCTTTGATGGGAGCGGGCTGCAATCTCCTTCAATCTAAGTTTTGACTTTAAGACTTTGTGACGCAGAATCATTGTGTTTATTACCATAATAATTCAAGACCTTAGAACTGCTGTGAGCTGACATGGTATATATATTTTTGTCTGAAACAAAGGAACTTAGTTTTTGCAAATTGTTAGAGACTTCAAAAAATGCATTTCATTTTCAGATGTATTGTCAAGGGCAGTGACTCATGGCTCAGGCTGGTTCAGAAGCGATCTCTAAAGAGAGGCACGATTTTTCCTGAATCTCATTTGCAAGGAGGCCGTGGCTGGCTCTGGGCCCCCACCCAGACGGCCGGGTCTGACTCCAGGAGCCCTGAGTCAGCCAGCCCAGGAAGGGCACCATTGCTCACCCAGGGACCTGGGCCGGCTCGGGTCAGAGGGGCAGGGGGCACACTGCTGGCCCTTCTTCTGCTGAAGTTCATGATTGGGTTTGAGATTC
This sequence comes from Dama dama, assembly GCF_033118175.1. Classification (NCBI taxonomy): domain Eukaryota; kingdom Metazoa; phylum Chordata; class Mammalia; order Artiodactyla; family Cervidae; genus Dama; species Dama dama. Next base: position 498,714 of record NC_083696.1, read on the forward strand.
ACCCTTTGGCCACTGAGCAAATTGCCTCACCTATATTGCATTAAAGTACAATTTTCAACTTTTGCTTGAAGTCAATAGATGAGTCAGCCCAGTGATTCACTGTGTCTCCTCACCTTCTTAATTCTGTTATATCCTGGAAGAATCATGATTGACTATTGATGGAAACCCTTTGAAGTCCTGAGACATCGTGCTTTCTAAAATAAGGTTACTTCTTTTTGCTAATATCTGACCTATGAAAAGTCTCCTCAAAATCTGTGCAAACAAACGGAGATGACAGGGTTGTTTGTCCCCTTCTTGGGCAGGGGTGGGCTGATCCCGGGAAGCCGTGGCTGCACATGAAGCTCTGATGAGGCCTGGGGGGTGGTAAGACCCCAGGCTTTGGGGAACCCAGGCTGGAACATTCTGGCTGGGTGGAGGGGCGGGAGCTGTGTCCTGGGCCGGCTGCTCTCCCCAGTACAGGAGTGATGCCCGCATCAGGGACCTCAGACCAGCACAGGGGCTGCGCTGGATATAAACACACCGCTCCAGGGCACACACCAGGGCTGCAGCCGCTGCAGCCTCAGCGATGAGAGTGAACAGCCCTGGCATGATTCGTTCAGTAACAGAAAACACAGACCAGTCCTCTGCACTTCTCCCCTCAGGGAGCGGTAACTCTAGGCCTGACCTAGGAGATCGGCTAAATCACGGCCTCACAGCTGGTCAGCACTAACTTATCTAGATAATTCTAGCAAGCTTGGCACAGAGGTCTTCCCATTGGCAGCATGCTTGGTGACCAGGAGCGGAACTCTCTGGAGCTAGCTTATGCGGAGACAGGGACTTATCTGAAGGTTTGTTTCTGAGGCACCAGAGAGGGGGGGATGGGCAGGAGGCAACCCCCTTTTTGTGTCTTCAGCTTATGGTTCCTTCCTTCTGCCTCTTCTCTGGGCAGCTGTTCTATCCTTTTTCTCTTGGCCTTGCCTGGTATGGTTGCACCCCCGCCAGCCCTCTGTCACTCCCAGGGCCCAGACTCATGTCCAGCTCTACCCTCTGGAAGGTGCCCCCTTCCAGTCGGGGGTTTAACCCCTGGCACAGATCCTGATTCAGGCTGTGGTACACCCACTTCAGCACCAGCTGCTTTCAGCTTGCAGCTCTCTTGCACATCAGTATCTCCCTCCATTACCATAGGGTAGGTGCAGGGTACTGTGACTGGCCATCAGGGGACTCTGAAATGTGGGTGTCTGGCCATCCCTGGAGGAACCAGGTGAAGGGAAGTCCTGTAGAACATGCTCCCCAGTCATCATGACCCACGGTGGGCACATTTTCCTAAACGTTCTCAGAGGCTTTGCTGTGGGGAGAAAGGACCAAATTCTAGGATGGCTAATTTTACGTGTCCAGCTGACGGGGCATCAGCTGCCCAGGTATCCGACTCAGCATTCCTCTGGGTGTGTCTGGGAAGGTGTTTCTGGATGAAGCCAGCATTAAATCAGCAGACTGTGTAAAGCAGAGTGCCTTCCCACAGTGGCGGGCCTCGTGCAACCTGTTGGAGGCCTGAGTGGACGAAAGGACTGCCCACCCCCTGAGTAGAGAGCCCCTCCTGCCTGGTGGCCTGGAGCCGGGACCCCAGCTTTCTCTGTCTCGTGCGTGGCTCTCGTGAGTCTCCAGCTTGCTGACCCCTCCAGCTGGTCTCAGGTCTCGCCTTACAGTCTGTCTCCTTTTCTGCATAGACATGTCCTTTTGGCTCTCTTTCTCCGGAGGACTTGAGCGATACAGACACCGTGCCCTCCAGAGAAAGAAGTGCCACCAGGAGAGAGGAAGCCACACGCCCCGCCGCTCAGCTCGGACTCGCCCCGACGTCCGTTCGTGCCCTTGGGTGCCTGCTCTACCAGCTATGCTCGGGAGCTGTGCTGTCCAGGGTTAGGTGGATGCTTCAGAGAGCTCACATTTGGGCTTGCTGTGCGGGGGGTCGGGTGGGGGGTCGCCTGTGCAGGTGGTGTGAGAAATGAGAAACCAGAAGCCTGTGTAAGTGGGGTTTGTTATTAAAGCACCCAAGTCGCTCCTGACATCCGCATGAAGCTTCTACGCAAAACCCCTCGGATCACCCAAAATCTGTGATGAAGGGTGTGCTCCTTGTGTCATGGGGAAGGCTGGCGGGTTGACCACAGTCAGGCCACCCACTTTGCTGATCCTCTGAGAAGTCTCTGATTGTCCACAGCCCGACCCGCCCCTGGCCGGCTCCCCAGGGACACCTGGAAAACTCAGACTTGTCCCCGGGAAGCCAAGCAGAGCGGCCAGAACATCACTGTCTGGGGTGGACCAGTGGGGTATGGGGGCGGTCAGTGAGAGCAGAGATCCGTGTGTCAAATCACAAATATGTCGCCCTCAAAGAGAGAACCACGACCACCCTCAGGAGCGCGGGCACGCAGGAGCCACTGCTTCTACGGTGAGCAGATGCTTCCAGTCAGGGGATCAACCAGAAGGAGGCACAATCCTCCCCCTCGGCGGCGTTAGAAGTCCAACTCTCAGAATTATGTGGCCTGTAATTTACTAAATCTACTGCAAGATAGGACACAGCAACTGGCTGAATCTGAAGGTGACTGCATGTGATAATACCACCCCTGGACCTGTGATCTGATCTACTGCTGCTTTATTGACTATGCCAAAGCCTTTGTGTGGATCACAACAAACTCTGGAAAACTCTTAAAGAGGTGGGAACACCTGACCACCTGACCTGCCTCTTGAGAAACCTATATGTAGGTCAAGAAGCAACAGTTAGAGCTGGACATGGAAAAACAGACTGGTTCCAACTTGGGAAAGGAGTACATCAAGGCTGTATATTGTCACCCTGCTTATTTAACTTATCTGCAGAGTACATCATGAGAAACGCTAGGTTGGATGAAGCACAAGCTGGAATCAAGATTGACAGGAGAAATATCAATAATCTCAGATATGCAGATGACACCACCCTTATGGCAGAAAGTGAAGAAGAACTAAAGAGCCTTTTAATGAAAGTAAAGGAGGAGAGTGAAAAAGTTGGCTTAAAACTCAACATTCAGAAAACTAAGATCATGGCATCTGGTCCCATCACTTCCTGGCAAATAGATGGGGAAACAGTGAGAGACTATTTTGGGGGTTTCCAAAATCACTGCAGATGGTGACTGCAGCCATGAAATTAAAAGACACTTGCTCCTGGGAAGAAACGTTTTGACTAAGTTATGACCTGAACAGCATATTAAAAAGCAGAGACATTACTTTGCCAACAAAGGTCCACCTAGTCAAAGCTATGGTTTTTGCAGTAGTCACGTATGGATGTGAGATTTGGACTATAAAGAAAGCTGAGCCCCAAAGAACTGATGCTTTTGAACTGCGGTGTTGGAGAAGACTCTTGAGAGTCCCTTGGACTGCAAATAAGATCCAACCAGTCCATCCTAAAAGAAATCAGTCCTGAATATTCATTGGAAGGACTGATGCTGAAGCTGAAGCTCCAATACTTTGCCCACCTGATGCGAATAACTGACTCATTAGAAAAGACCCTGAGGCTGGGAAAGATTGAAGGCGGGGGGAGAAGGGGACGACAGAGGATGAAAATGTTGGATAGCATCACCGACTCAATGGACATGAGTCTGAGTAAACTCCAGGAGTTGACGATGGACAGGGAGGCCTGGCATGCTGCGGTCCATGGGTTGCAAAGAGTCAGACATGATTGAGTGACTGAACTAACTGTCTGGACCTGTGATGCACCAAAAAGTGAAGAAACTGAAAGATAAGCAAGAACCAGAGTTTAGAGATGTTTGTGTGTTCAAATCCTTTTCCCTTTAATTTAAACTTTCATAAAACACTTTGGTTTCTCTTTTAGACAAAACATTTTTAATATTCATCCACAGCAACCTTCCCACTCCTGATTCAGGCAGCCACCTCACAAAGGCCAAGGGGTTAAGAGGTTGAGACCACGGTGAGTCTCAGCAGAGCAGCTCACTCTGCATGGGCCTGATGTGCATGGAAATGCTGTGCTCAGATGCGCCAACAGAAACAACTGCTCTTGAATCGGTAACATCTTGTGGTTGCTAAGTGCTCACAGCGCCAGGAGCACTGGGTCCCCACGTGGCCAGGGGCCAGTCCCTCGTCTCCAAGTGAGGGGTCAGGGTACCCGAGGAAAGGGACCCGGGTAGATGCCAAACACAGAATTTTTTTCTCCACATGTTAATTCTTCCCCAAAATGAAATTACAAGTTTAGGCAGAGTGTGCACAGAATCTGGAGAGGCAGCCCCCTTTAAAAGTGCAGAGGGGCTCATCCAGCAAAACCTTGCGAAAAGGTAGATGCCATGTAAGAGATCCTCAGGTTGGTTAACAGAACAGAAACATCTGAATCAGTTTTTATTTCCTCTGAAATGGTCTCTGACACTTTTCCTTATGTCCACTTGGTGAGCATGGAGTATGCAGCAAGAGTGTAACACTAACACAAGTTAGAGGAATGGAGACATTTTCTCTCTGGAGCTAAAACCTTTCCACAGCAACCCAAATATAGATCCAGGTTTAGCTGTACCTCCTAGGGTCTCCTTGCCACCCAGAAACAGAGGAGACACAGACATGCCTGTCCCTGTGGAAAGAGGGCTCTCACCTCTGTCGAGGAGGGTGTCATCAACCCAGTTTGAAAAGGATTACATGAAAGCTCAGGAAATTTAAGTAACTCGGTCAGCTCACCTACAGCACCCACAGTGTCTCAGTATGGGGCCAGATGTATGTGCAGTGAGTCTTCACTGAGAAACACCACGTGATGGGAAGGCTGTGGGTGAACCGCACCCAGAGAAGGGGAGTGAGGACCAGAGATGGTGAGTTAGAGCCAGAGGAGAAGGGGAGGGAGGACCAGAGGCAAGTGAGGACCACAGAAGATGGGCTGGGACACAGGCTGATAGGCAGTTTGGTGCATCAGCTGACTTCTTTCATTTGGATGCTCCGATCAATTAAGTTTCTAGAGGAGGTAAGTGTTGAGACAAGGGGATTAGAGGTTTAAAAAAAAAGTTCTGATTGTGGGTCTGTGGATGCGAGTTTATGTAAGTCCTGATCCCTTCACGTTCAGGATCTGATGCTCCCTTTGAAAGGAACCCTCTGGACATCAGTATGGAAGCACCAAGAGGATCAGGTGCAGGTTAGACAGTATAGATGCCCTAAAGCCAAGAACCCGAGAAAAATCCCCCCAACTCTGCCCAATCGAAGGCCCCACAGTCACGTGTGCAGCTCCCCGCTGGAGAACGAGGAGATGCACACCAATGTATTGGGGCCCAATGGTCCCTGCCCCAGCTGATCCCCCCAGACGGCTGAGTCCTCCTGACCTGTGTGGGAAGCAGCATCACACACGCCAGGGAAAGCATGGGCTGATCCAGCATCTACTCAAAAGTATATTCCCTTATAAAGTAGAGTAGCATCTTCGACTTGAAAAGTTATGGGGTGAGGTTTCATCAAAGCTCACTGAGAAGTCAGTTCATACCTGAGTGAACCAAAGGCTTGAGAAGAAGCTAGGTTCTGCTCAAGGAGATTCCACTGTTGCTTTAAGAAGAAACAGCAAAGTTAGAAAGATGTGCTTACTTGCTCTTGTTTGCTGAGGAATAAATAGATGCACTCTCTTTTGACTGTGACTGCACTGGGCTTACAAAGGAGTAAGAAATTGGATCATTTGCATGATGCCGAATGACCACATCCTTCTTCTGAGCCCAGAGATCCGAGCACACGACTCTGAGTCAGCCAGCTGCGCTGAGTCATGGCCACCCCTCCGGAAGCAGTTCTCAGGATAGCATGTCTGGCAGAGAGAAAACCTGTCCACATCGTCAGTTCAGGTGACAGAGGCTAAAGTGAGGCTCCACTCTCAAGCCCTGATGTCTGATGGAAAGTGGGCAGACACTCGGGGTGAGGCGGCTGGGAGCTGGGTCGTCACTTCAATCACAGAGCCCAGAATGCTCTGGCCTTCTCAACGCTGCTGGTGTTCGGTCACCAAGTCCTGCCCTCCTGTGTGACCCTTGACTGCAGCACACCAGGCCCCTTGTCCTCCATACCTCCCAGGGTTTGCTCAAACTCACATCCACCGACTCAGTCATGCTATCGAACCATCTCAATTTCTGTCATCCCCTTCTTCTCTTGCCTTCAATCTTTCCCAGAATCAGTGTCTTTTCCAAGGAGTCAGCTCTTCACGTTAGGTAGCCGAAGTATTAGAGCTTTAGCATCAGTCCTTGCAATGAATTCAGGGTTGATTTCCTTTAGGATGGGCTAGTCTGATCTCCTCGCTGTCCAAGGGACCCTTGTTTTCTCCAGCATCACAATTTAGAAGCATCAGTTCTTTGACACTCAGTCTTCTTTATGGTCCAACTCTCACATCCATACATGACAACTGGAAAAACCATAACTTTGTCTATATGGACCTTTGTCAGTGAAGTGACATAATTTTTCCTCCCAAAGAGCAAGCATCTTTTAGTTTCATGACTGCAGTCACTGTCTACAGTGATTTGGGAGCCTAAGAAAGTGAAATCTGCCTGCTTCCCCTTTCCTCCATCTAATTCCCATCAGGTGATGGGACCAGATGCCATGACCTTAGTTTTTTTAATATTGAATTTCAAGCCAGCGTTTTCATTCTCCTCTTTCATCTTCATCAAGAGACTTGCTACTAGTAATTTAAATTATCTGGTGAATAACAGCATTGCTCCCTTAGTTTCTGCTATGATCATTTAAACCCACCTCAGTGAGGACAAAGGTCATACCTGCTTTAATGGAATTGTCTCCTGATGTCCAAGTATGACATAAATGTTTAGTAATTATTTGCAAATAAACTAATGAATGAATTGGCATATGGTCAGTGTCCTGTCGGGGTGTCAACTCACTGATTTATCTAAATTCTCTCTTCTACATTCTTATTCCAGCTAGTATTCATTCTTGTGACCAGTGCTTCTGACATAACGATGGTAACAGCTAATACTTATTGTCCAGCCCACAGCCTACCAAAGCCCCGGAGGCAGGCATTATCATTACACTCACTTATAGCCAGTGAACAGAGACTCAGGAAGCTCAGCTGACTTCAGAGCAACCTACGCAGTTCAGCAGCGGTGAGAGCTCACCTCCCCGGTCCTCACTCACACTGGGCAGGTCTAACCCGCCTTCCGTGTCCCGCTCTTCTCAGCACTGTCATGTTTAATGCTACGTCTAAATACACTGTTTCCACAGCAAGGTAGCACCACACACCTATTAGAAAGGCCAAAATCCAGAGCGCTGTCAGCAGCATGTTTTGGGAAGAGTGCATAGCAACAGGAAGCCTCACAAATGGTGCAGCCACTTCGGAAGGCAGTTGGATGGCTTCTTACACAGTAAATGTACTCTTACCACACAGTCCAATGCTCGTGCTCCCTGATACTTACCCAAGGCTGCTGAAAAGAGATGTTCTCACAAGAACCTGCACACAGATGGTTATTGCAGTTTTTTCCATAACTCAGAACTTGGATGCAACCAAGATGTCCTTCAGAGGGTGAACAGGTAAAAATAAACTCATATGTCCAGACACAATAATGGAATATTATTCAATGCTAATAATAAAGAAAGCTGAGAGCTGAAGAATTGATGCTTTTGAACTGTGGTGTTGGAGAAGACCCTTGAGAGTCCCTTGGACTGCAAGGAGATCCAACCAGTCCATCCTAGGGGAGATCAGTCCTGTGTGTTCACTGGAAGGACTGATGTTGAAGCTGAAGCGCCAAAACTTTGGCCACCTCATGCAAAGAGCTGACTCATTGGAAACGACCCTGATGCTGGGAAAGATTGAGGGCAGGAGGAGAAGGGGACAACAGAGAATGAGATGGTTGGATGGCATCCCCGACTCAATGGACATGAGTTTGGGTAAACTCCAGGAGTTGGTGATGGACAGGGAAGCCTGGCATGCTGCAGTCCATGGGGTTGCAAAGAGTCGGATACGACTGAGCGACAGAACTGAATAAGAAATGAGTTATCTACCATGAAAAGACATGGAGGAACTTTAAATGTACATTACTAAGTGAAAGAAGGCAATCTGAAAGACCTACACAGTGCATAATTCCAACAGTATGACATTCCGGAAAAGACAGAAGTATGAAGACATTAAAAAGATCAGTGGGTGCCAAAGGTTTGAGGGGAAAATAGGTGGGGCACAGAGGATGTTCAGGGCAAGACTCTACCCCACGTGACACGGTACCAGTGGACACGGGTCATTATACACTTGTCCAAACCTACAGAATATCAGCACCAGGAGTGACAGTGATGTGTCCTTGTGGTTCATCCACTGTAGGAAATGCACTTTCTGGGGGAGATGCCGGCAGTAGGGGAGGCTGTGCATGGGGGATGCGGACAGGAGCTATATCTGAACTCTCTACCTTTCTTTTCAGTTTCTGTGAATCCAAACTACTATTAAATTAAAATCTAAAATAAAGGTCTGCTACATGAGAACAGAGTATTTCATACATGTACTGCATGTACATATATTCTATGTACTTTATAGTTCTACAAACACATTTTATTACAGAGACACACAGACGTGCGCACAGAGGAGCCGGTCTGCAGGCTAGCGGTGAAACCACGGCCTGAGTAACTAACAGCACTGTGAGATCCTTCATCTTTGGCGCTGCAGCGATACTCCTCGCATCTGCTTAGAGACAGAAAGAGCCGTAGTTACTTTTTCTTCAAAAAGTACATCTCGGTTCTTGTCAACCTGATCCCAGGATATGAGGGAGTGCTCTCAGGTGCAGAAGCGCACCGAGCCCAGGCCTGCCGCTCCCAGCGCGGCTGCGGTGTGGGGCCTGCCCGGCCCGCCTGCGTTTCTGACGCCTCATCCGTGTCGCGTGCGCCGCTCCCGAGCCTCGCGCTGTCCTGATGCCACTCCGGTCATTTGCACATTGTTTGCACACATTGTCCTCGTGCAGCTGGCTCTTGATTCACAGGAGCCCAGCTGGCAAAGCAAAAATACACCCCGCTACATGGATCAGCTCCTCACTCCCCACAGCCTTGGCTGACAGCAGCCCGAGGAAAGAAACGCTACCTATGAAGAGTCCAGGCGGGGCCAGAGGAGCACAGGGAGCTGAGCCACGCTGGACCTGGGCCTGTGGATGCGGCTCAACTCAGGGAGGACTTGTGCACAAGTCACGGCCTCCGCAGGCTCATCCTCCTGAGGCCACAGCCTTCCCTGGCTCATCCTCCTGAGGTCAGGGTGCAGAGGAAGTGAAACCAGGCAGCAGTTGCCAGCATCTAGAGGGAGACAGAAGCTAGGGGGCTTCTGCCCACCACCCCTCCTTGAAGCCTGGAGACAGGAGACTCTGCAGCTGAGTCAGGGTGTGGGCTTGCCCACCTCTCTGTTCACCTATTTCAGCATCCTTGACAAACAGCTCACCTTCCTGGTACATGAGATTTTTGATTGCTTGGGTTTTACTTCTGTTTCTAGCTCATTTGATCTAGGGGCACGGTGACAAATATGCAATAATCATCACTGACAGAAATGGTCTCACTCCCGGAGATTGATCTCAGGATCAGGCTGACCTCAGGGAAGAATTGAATTGTGCCGGATTTCTATGATTTCTGCCTCAGAATCAGTAACTGGGCGATACATTTCCCATTCCTCACAATGAGAGATGAGTGAAAGTGATCTCTCTCTCTCTCTCTCTCACACATACACACACACACACACACACACACTCGTGTCCTACAGCACAGAACAGCCTCGTTTCTGAAATGCATGTGGACGAGCTCAAGACAGGGGATTTCCTCAGCACTTTACCCTTGCCTCAGACCACAGCACACCATCGAGATGAGAAAACCAAGCATCATCCCTTTTTTTATTCTAAGCATGTAACTGTCATCTTGATCTCCAGGCCCCAGCCAGCACTGGGTCCCTACACCTTCGTCCTCTATTCCAAGTGGCCCTTATAGCACTTTCCTCGACAAAGGAGGCCTTGTTCTTCTTATTAAACAAACACAAGAGCCAATAGAAATGTAAGAAAAGGCTGACTATCACTAGATTTCCAAAAATGAAAGTTCGAACAACAATCGTCTGCTCTTGCAGCCAAAATGGCTGAAGCAGAAGAGAGAGCCGCTCCTGGGCTGTGAAGGCAGAAAAGTCACTGTTCTGTGTGAGCCTCAGTGGGGTGCCAGGATGAGCTTTTAGAAGGACCTCTACGAGTGTGTGTTGATAATTTAAAAAATATGTGCAACGGGGCCTGAAAACTTTTGTAAGGAAAAAAAATAAGACGCAAGCAAACGTGTATGCTTAAAGAATAATTTTTACAGAAGTATTTGATAAAAAACAACAACAACCTGTAAACAAAATTAATTGCAGTTAGTAAAAGAGTAACTAAATGAATTATGATAAATCTACACAGTAGAATTCTGCTGGCACCAAAAATCATAATTAGAGTTTGACTTGGAAAAATGCCAACAATATACTCTTAGGTGAAAAAAGTTTACAAAAGAGTAAATACAATAGAACCCTACTTTTGGAAACTATAATGCATACACACATTGACAGAATCTGGAAGAACACCCACTAAAACATTAAGAAGAATTATTTCTGGGTGATGAGATATGGATGATTTAATTTCAGCTTAGTTTACTTTTATTTATTCTTAATAGTCGATAATGAAAATAAATTACCTCTACAAGAAAAAAAGTATGTTTCCCTTAAAAATATAAACACATATCACAGCTTGATACATTAATTTTGACACATTGTATCAATTTTTCTAACATTAGAACAAATATTAAAATAACCTGAGTCCTCCCTTCAATATCATAATTTTCTCCTATTTTGTCTAAAGGAATAAAAGTTTAAGGGTCACATTTTAGGAGAGGCCAGTGTAGATTAACTCACAACTTCCTTTCATATTTGCAATTTGGGTTCAGAATGTCATACTATATTTCTCCAGTCTCCCTAGGAATTTGAATTTGACAGAAATCAGGATTTTGGGCTCTCGAGTTTAATTGCTTTTTAAAAATGTATTTTTTTTTCATTGAAGGACAATTGCTTTACAGAATTTTGGAATTGGTTTGCAGCAATACCCCCAAAATCTCCAGCTGCAGTACACACAGCTTGAGCTTTGCAGAGAGATCATTCTGCCTTGTCCTGCCCTCCCTCAGTCGGGCCAGCTGAAGGCTGGCACCTGTCACCTACCTCTCATCAGTTAAATAACAAGCTGTCCTGACCACTGACCTTCAACCCCCTAAGAGGAGTTCAGGGTGGAGATCAGGAGTGAGGCTCTCTGTGCTCTGGGAAAAACTGTTAGAACAGTCCTTCAGATTGATAGATATTTCCAGAAGATGTAATGACCCTAATTCTTGCATCTCCTCATATCTAGAGAAGCACTAAAATCCTTCATGGTGATGTCTGCTCCTCATGACTAGCAGCAGCCTTCCGAAAAAAAACCAGTGTGTTTGACTGCATGTATTTCCCATTTCACCAAAATCGTGTATATGCTGACCCCGCCCTGCCTCTTTGGGGCAGTTCCTCAGAGCTTCCTGAAATGCTGTCTCCCAGGCTATAGTCCTCATTTTGCCCCCAATAAAACTTGACTCACAGCTCTCACATCCTGTGCTTTTTCAGTTGACAGCAGGGCATCTGCAAGGTTCACTCATGTCCTGTCAGCGTCCTTTCTTGCACATTATCACATGTAGGATGAGGCCACGCGCACCACAGGAGCTGGACAGACAGTCCTGTCACAGGAGCAGCCCAGGGCTTGGAGAGGAAGCCAGATACCCACAGGTCCTGCGACTGCAGTCCATAACTGGTTGGGGGTCCAGGGAAGAATTTCTACACCTGTCAGGAGTCGAGGATGGGGAGCGAGGTGCCTGGGGCTGTCCATAGGGTCAGGGAAGGTGCTGCGCCCAGGACCCCGTGTTCCAGGGTCCCCAAGTCTGAGAAGAGAGGGCATCCAACTCTTCTCTGTGCCTCCAGCCCATGAGGTCAAGGGGACACTCAGCCTCAGGCCTGTGGTCTGAGACTCGGCCACAACCCCAGGGGGCAGGGGGCCAGTGAGACCCCACCAATAGGGGGGACAGCTGCCTATTCTTTTCTTCTCTATTTTTTTTTTTCTTAAAGAGACACATTTCCCTCTGCGCCAAGAAAACTAGAACTTGTGGTTCTGGAAATAATCACCATCTGCACTTTTAAGGTCTGCACTTCGTCAAGCCTGTTATGTTCCCTTTCGTGAAAACTATTAGAAAATTTGCATTTGATGAAAAGTTTAAAAAGTCACTTTAAATAGAAGGGTTTTAATTCACATAATATTTAGGCGTGGAAACTTCCTTGTAAATTATGGATGGAACTTGGAAAGAATATGGTCTTTTTGGTTTTATGGAATATTCTTCCCTCTTTTAACAGAAGAGGAATTCAGAATCTTCTAGTTTTGAAGATTTTTCAGTATTTTGTGGCTCCAGTGCAAGCAGTGAGGGTGTGCTCCGCCCTCAGCCTCCACGGACATGGGGGCTGAGAGGTGAGGAAGGGGGCGGCTCTGTGCTTTAACATAATAAACAAAACATCATCTCATCGTTCCTAGATGTCCGCTCCCTGGGCCTGGTTCTGACATAAGGGCTGCCTGGTGATAGAAACCAGCCTTTAATTAGGTGCCTCATCGAAAAGCTCTCAAGAAACAAAGGTTTCTCACTCCCCATTCTGTCTCTTAAGATTTCTCTTGTTTTGTGTTCAATTTTGGAATACATGCAGACCTGTAAAAGCCAAAATTTTTAAATGTTTGGCAAAATATGCATTTCTTGCAAAACTACTGGAAAGGTTACCAAGACAAGGAAAAGCCATTCAGCTCCCTGGGGGCTACCTCTGTTTTGTTTTTCTTCTCTTTTTTTTTTTTTAGTATTTTGAAAGTTGTTTGGGTGGGCCGGTTGTTGTATCAGGATACTCCTCTGAGAAGACGGCTGCTAGCTGGCGTACAGGGTTGAGGACATGGAGAAGTTTGGGGTTCACGGCACGTTCACGATGGCAGAACCTTTTCCAGCCAAGCTGTCTCGGGGGACGTGGTGCCAGCCAAGGGGCGGCTGGCAGGCCTGGCTGTCACAGCAGGCAACCTCTGAGGCCAAGGCCCTGCATCCCATCTACCTGTTAGGGATCGGTTTCCTCCACTCTTTTATAAGAGCTTGAATACTGCTTTTATCTTTGAAGTAATGGAGAAGCCCCAAGTGAAAAGGGCAGGAATCAAGACAAACTTAAAATTGGAGCCACCCGGATGTGTCTCCCAAACACTGTGGCCCAGGCGGCCTTGAGTGGAGCCACTAGCCCTGTCTCACGGGATGTGTCCACATGACCTGTGTGTCCACATGGCACCTTCACGAGGACCTGAATGTCTGCGTTTGCTGTTCTATTTAAAAGTAAAACTCCTGGTTCGCTGGGAGAAATATTAAATATAAACTCTATGGGTTAGGTAGGTAAGAATGTAGGCTCCCTCACAGGGATACAGAGAAATGAAGGCTGTGTTTTATTTATTGCAAGTCTGATTTATTCCCAGCTCCAGTGGCTCCATGAACCATCGGGCACATGGACTGAAGAGAGAAAAATCATCTCTTATTAGGTTTAGGATTGTGCTAATGGAAGTGACCTCCCCCACACCCAGGGATTTATCCCTTCATGAAGAATAAATGAGAACTGCCAAAGCCAAGCTACTAACAAGTCAAAGCAAGGAGTTTGCGTCTTCCTCATCCCTGGGGCCCTGGACAATCTCATGGACTCTGACAGGACAGGCGGGCCCCCAGTGCTGGGAAGACAGGCACATCACTGACTCAATCTGGGGGGAAACAGGAGGCGGGGTCTCGGAGGAACTGCTGAAAGCAGAGAGCCCTTCTTTCCGTGCTTCCTAATCTGTGTATTTTCTTTGAAAGACGCCAAGAACGACACAGCTGCATCCTCTTAAGACATTTAAGTCCATGGAAATGAGGGGGCTTTCAAAGTTTAATTATGGAACTAGCTGCAGACACGTCTAAATAAGGGGAAATGAGTCTTCTAAAAAAGACCCTCTCTAAAAGGTTGTACAAATGCAAAATTGTGTTCTTCAGACACAGGAAGCCTGGGGTCTGAGGCAAGTGGACAGCCTCAAGGGTGCATGCGTCCATAGCTCCTCACAGGTGACCAGGAAGGAGGCAGGTCCCTGACTCGGCCAGGAGGAGGCCAGGCGGCAGTGTGACCAGGGGTGTGGACCTCTAGGGGTCACTGGACTTCATAAACGACCCCTGATATGCAGTGGCAGCGCCCCCTTCAGGCATTAGCGGGAGGGACCAGCAGCAGAGTGTTCTGCAGGGAGCTTAGCAGTGTTGCTGCTGCTCTACTGAGTCAGTGGTTTTCTGGCCCTTGATTTCTCCTGGGAGATGCTGGTCCCCATCACCGCTGTCCTGAGCAGGAGAAGCCAATTTGTCTTCCACACACCATGCTCTTCACTCCTCACCAGGCATCCGTTCAGGGCAGCACACAGCCTGGGAGCACGGGGACTCACGGAGGTGGATGCCCTCACAGTAGAGGACCCGGGTCACCTGATGCCTTCACCCATGCCGAGCACAGAGTTCCACAATCCTCAGAATCTGGGGAGCCAGGGTCCCCCATGAGCCCCTTCCACAAGACTAGAGCTGCCACGTAGCCCTGACATGTGCCTTCAGGGGTCACTCCTCCAAGCTCCTTGGGGATGGGAAGGGCCCTACTGGTTGCTGACCCCAGTAACTGGCCTAGATAGTTCAGAGACAGATGCACAGCAAGCATTCATAAACCCAACACGTGATCACGAAGGGGCTGCTTCACACCAAGCAGTTGCTCAGGACTCCACATGGTGAGGGTGCAGGGATGCTGGCTGACCACCTGCTACCTCCTGAAGGAGGCCCAGATATCAGAGTAGGAATTAATACAGTTTTAAATATTTGTGATTAGTTTGTGCTAGAAATTATAAAACAAAAAACTTAGAAGTGGATTGGAAGCTCGAAAAGACTTGGAAATTCTAAAATTAAAAATTCAATATCTGAAATCAATAACTCAATTAACTAGCTAGAAGAGACAATGAAACAGACATCTAAGACATAACACTAAGAGCAAAGTACAGGGAGAATCCAGGAGAGATTCGTAAGAATAAAAAGCAAAAGCAGTCACAGAGCAAGTGCAAGGCCAGACATATTTGTGATCTGGGCTCTGGGAGCCAAGGAAGGATGGATGGAGAGGAGTGAGCATTTAAAAGATGAAAATTCCTCAAAACTGATGAAAGACATCAGACCGCAGATTCAAGAATCCCATAAACCTCAGTCAGAATAACACAAAAGAATAAACAATAAAGAGGGCACATTGAAATAATATTCCAAAAAACAAAGATGAGAAGTCAAGCAGAAAATCTTAAAATTGGCCTTGAAAAGAAAAGGCCTTTTCCATTTTATAAGAGGAGAAACTGAAACTGAGAGTTAACTTTTTAGTAGAAGCTAGAAGACTGTCTTCAAAAATCAAATAAATATGGCTGCAAATTCTATAGGCCATGTGGGTATGTATTTCTGAAATAAAGGCAATATAGTAAGGTTATTTAAAAATAAAGGGGGGGGGGTTGAAAGAGAGTACAAAAAGTTAGAAAAGACTTGTCAATTGCCAGAGAGACACTGAATTCCAGTAAAAGTAGGTTCAGTTCAGTTCAGTTCAGTTCAGTTGCTCAGTTGTGTCCGACTCTTCACAAACCCACAGACTGCAGCATGACAGGCCTCCCTGTCCATCACCAACTCCCAGAGTTTACCCAAACTCATGTCCATTGAGTCAGTGATGCCATCGAATCATCTCATTCTCTGTTGTCCCCTTCTCCTCCTGCCTTCAATCTTTCCCAGCAACTGGGTCTTTTCCAATGAGTCAGTTCTTCGCATCAGGTGGTCAAAGTATTGGAGTTTCAGCTTTAGCATCAGTCGTTCCAATAAATATTCAGGACTGATTTCCCTTAGGATTGACTGGTTTGATCTCTTTGCAGTCCAAGGGACTGTTAAGAGTCTTCTCCAACACCACAGTCAAAAGCATCAATTCTTTGGGGCTCAGCTTTCTTTATAGTCCAACTCTCACATCCATACGTGACCACTGGAAAAACCATAGCCTTGACTAGATGGATCTTTGTTGGCAAAGTAACGTCTCTGCTTTTTAACATGCTGTCTAGGTTGGTCATAACTTTCCTTCCAAGGAGTAAGCGTCTTTTAATTTCATGGCTGCATTCACCATCTGCAGTGATTTTGGAGACCCAAAAAACAAAGTCAGCCACTGCTTCCACTGTTTCCCCATCTATTTGCCAAGAAGTGATAGGATCGGATGCCATGATCTTAGTTTTCTGAATGTTGAGTTTTAAGCCAGCTTTTTCATTCTCCTCTTTCACTTTCATCAAGAGGCTTTAGTTCTTCTTCACTTTCTGCCATAATGGTGGTGTAATCTACATATCTGAGATTATTGATATTTCTCCTGGCAATCTTGATTCCAGCTTGTGCTTCATCCAGCCCAGTGTTTCTCATGATGTACTCTGCATATAAGTTAAATAAGCAGGGTGACAATATACAACCTTGATGTACTCCTTTTCCTATTTGGAACAGTCTGTTGTTCCATGTCCTGTTCTAACTATTGCTTCCTGACCTGCATACAGGTTTCTCAAGAGGCAGGTCAGGTGGTCTGGTATTCCCATTTCTTTCGGAATTTTCCACAGTTTATTATGATCCACATAGTTAAAGGCTTTGGCATAGTGAATAAAGCAGAGATAGATGTTTTTCTGGAACTATCTTGCTTTTTTTATGATCCAGCGGATGTTGGCAATTTGATCTCTGGTTCCTCTGCCTTTTCTAAATCCAGCTTGAACATCTGGAATTTCACAGTTCACATATTGTTGAAGCCTGGCTTGGAGAATTTTGAGCATTACTTTACTAGTGTGTGATAAAAAAGGAGGTTACTTTGAGTTAAATGCTGGGAAGGAAGATGGGAGATTACTTACTACAGAGAATTAGCATTTGAAGTATAAAGGATCAGAGTGTATTAAAAAGAAGTGTTTGGATAAAGCTAACAATGCAGCAGAAATACAAATCTCTCTGCAAACCAAATGACAGTCTTACATGGACAGGACCGAGAGAGGAAGAGACGAGCTGGCGAGCATCTCAAAGCCTGGTGGACGCATAAACACAACACAAGTGAGTCAAAGTCACTCAGTCGTGTCTGACTCTTTGTGACCCCATGGACTATACAGTCCATGGAATTCTCCAGGCCAGTATGCTGGAGTGGGTAGACATTCCCTTCTCCAGTGGATCTTTCCAACCCAGGAATTGAACCAGGGTCTCCTGCATTGCAGGTGGATTCTTTACCAACTGAGTTATCAGGGAAGCCAAACACAACACAAAACAGATGACAAAACTGAAATTAATTTGCCTACATCAGTAAGTGTAAATGTGCTCAATGCACTTGTTGAAATACTTTAAATTGGCTAACCAAGAAAACTTCAATGCAACTTTGTATGTAAGAGACACTTTTAAACCAAAAGATTCAGAAAGAAACAGCTGAAGGAGGGGTTGGCATAGAGCAGACTGTTCCCCACTTCCAGGGTTTTCCACATCAGCAGGACCAGCTCATCGCAGCCTCCCAGACACACCAGCCCCTGCTGCAGCCCTGCTCTCCTCAGGGCCTGGGTCCTCATTTCTAGAACCCCGACTTCTTCCCCTATCCTCCTATCCCTGGGGTGTGTCTGCTTCAGAAGCTACGACCTCTGATAGCTCACTGATCTCTTTTCTACTAGTCTAACATGATTTAGCCAATTCCTTAAATTACATTTTCTGTCCCAGAATAAAAAGGAAAGCACAAGACTTGGTGAAGTAAAGAGTAAAGAAGGAATTAATCATGGCACAAAGAGCAGACCAAATCGGAATCACGTTTGTGAAAAGTCAGCAAAATATGCAAAAATTACAAGCCAACTTAATCAAGAAAATAGGAGAGAGACAAATAATTAAATTAGAAATGACAAGAGAAAAATAACCATAAATCAGAAGAAAATATAAAAATCCAAGATAACACTTGGTGCAATTTTATACATGTAAAATGTAAACACAAAAATAAACTAAAAATTTCACTTTATAGTTTTATAAATTTGACCATAGTAGAGTCATAACGTTGAAATCAATATCCTCAAAATAAATTGAGCCAATAAAGAACTGTCCTAGAGAAAGCAAAACATCCAGATAATCTAACAGGCTAATTTCAGAAAACTATAGATTTGATTATTGCACTGCTATCTGAATTATTTTGGAGTACAGGAAAAAAGGAAAACCTCCAAATTATCTTTATTAGTAGTAAAATATTGATTCCAAAAGCAAAGAATGAAACAAAACAAGCATAAATCACTTTCATTTAGTAATAAAGATGCAAAAAATAAATAAAAGATTTGCAAAAGTGTATAACAACACATTAAAATGTGATACTTCTTTAACACACTAACTTTGCATAGAGTGGTCCCTAAACTGCAGGGCTACATCCAAGGGTCCTGAGACTTTTAAGGGATTCTTGAAGCCAAACTATTTTCAAAATAGTACTTGGGCATGTTTTTTCTACTGTACTGATATTAACACTGATAGAGAAACAAAACCAAAACCAAGCAAAAACCAACCACACACTGGTGGCCTGGTCCTTTGGGGCCGCCAGGGACCCTTTTCATGGAAGACAATTTGCCCACCGACCAGAGTGGGGGCTGGTTTAGGGGTAATTCGATCACGTTGCATTTACTGTGCACTATATTTCTATTGTCATTGCATCAGCTCCACCTCAGATCATCAGGTGTTAGACCTCCGAGGTTGGAGACCCCTGCTTTGGGGGACCCTCCACTCCAGACAAACACCAGAATTTTATCAGAGGAGCTGTGCTGATGACTGAGTGGTGGGCTCTGCTGGTTTGAGAGGAGGTCGGAGTTCCGGGAGCTGAAGCTTCGCCCCTCCCCTGGCCGCCTCCAGACCCCGCCCCACTCCACTCTCCGAGGTGGACTCTGAAGGCAACAGTCCCGGAGGAAAGGCAGCTCTCATCCCTGACCACAGGAAATCAGACAGCTGAGGCTGCAGAGATGCGGCCCTTGGCGTTAGCAAACTTTCTTCCTACCTACAAATTGAAAGCAAAAAAGAATAAAATCTGTCTCTGCTCAGGGGGTCTGCCAGGGGAAAGCAGCGTGTGTGTCTGGGCACCTGACCACAAAGCTGCCCGCTCCCTGGAGGGAGAGAATTCTCTGGAAGACCAGAGGTGGAGCGTTGACAAATGGAGACGTCTGAGTCGGGGACATTTGCCCCTGGACTTGGGTTTGAGCCCTCTGAATAGTCTTAATAGAGTTAGTAATGATCTGAAAAAGGTGGTGATCAGCTGACTAATGTCATTTCAGCAGAGCTGACCTTCAGGGGGGTCACTCACCCGTGAGAAGGGTGAGGATGTAAATGGTTCAGGAAAGTATAATCATTTAACTGAGAAAGTACAAAGAACCCCGTGGAAAGAAAACAGGATCTCATTTTAAAATAAACAGCTCCAGTCAGCTTACAGAATGAAGTGCTAATTTATCTTGGAAACCGTGATCATCATCGGAGATCTCAGCATGCGCGTTTATAAGAGGAAAACAAACAAGCAAACAGACGTGAGCAGCTCTGTTTGTTTTCCCTCCTGACTCAGAGAAAAATGAAAACTGTCGTTGATTATCTTTTCTACAAGTTAGTGGTGTGGGGTTAGACTGACTTCCTGGAGGCTTTGGGGTGCAGACATCCAGGTGCGGACATCCTGGCTTCCAGCTCTTTGGGATGCAGGCCTCACTGGCCAGTATCTTGGGGACCAAGCGGATGCCCAGGCTCACGGTTCCCTAAACATGCAGAAAAGTACTGTTTCGGCTGGAGGTGGGACCAGTTTGCCTGGATTTACCCTGTGGTCCTTAGCAACTAAACGACAGCAACAACCCAGTGTAACTATTGTGCTGTGCTGAGCTTAGTCACTGAGTCATGTCTGACTCTGCAATCCTGTGGACTGTAGCCCACCAGACTCCTCTGTCCATGGGGTTCTCTAGGCAAGAACACTGGAGTGCGTTGCCATGCCCTCCTCCAGGGGATCTTCCCAACCCAGAGATCGAACCCAGCGTAATCATTACTAGGCTCCTATTTTACTCTTTACATGCCCTGATTTGAGTGGAAATTGTATTATTGTTCTAAATTCAGGAGTGAAGGTTAAGGCCCTGGACGCTGCACCAGCCCCTGGTTCTTCTACCTGCCCGGTGTATAATGTGGGGGGTGGCCCCCCTTGTGTCTTTCCCACCTGATAAACTGACCAGAAGCAGCCCTCCTGCCTGCTGCTGTGGGGCCCACAACACATGCCTCCCACCGTTGCTCTGTGCAGAGAGAACCCTGCAACTGCTCTTGTCCCAGCTCTGTGTCTACCAGGGGCCCTCCTCCTGGTAAAGCCTTTTGTTGGGAGAGAGCTGGGCCAGAGCAAACTGAGCCAGCAGAGTCCCTGAACCAACCCTTTCCTTTCCAGCAAATGAGCAAAGCCGCTTCATTATTCTGTCACCAGTAGCTGAAGGAACCTTGATGTCTACATCCTGTAGGACAGACTCCCCAGGTCAGCAGGGCAACGCCTGTGGGGAATGCAGTCTCCTAAAAATTGTACTTGTTGCATCGTTTGGAGGTGTCTGGGGAGAGAGAAGTGGTACCTAAGGACAAGCAGGGGTCCAGCTTTCACACCGTCCACTCGCCAAGCCGGATGAGCCCAGGGTGATGCAGGCAGCCACATGGATTGCAGGGCAGAGGGCAGAGGGGGCTCCCGGGACCCCCGGGGCATCACTGCCAGAGAGCTAGCTTCCGCCTGGAGAGCCTGAGGCTCCAGGTCCTCGTTCTTCGGCTCTGGGCATGTAGGACACAGGCCACTTCCTCAAGCTGCCTGACCACTGTTCCATTAAAACGACCGCTGTGTTTTATTGTAAACGACCATAGATTTAATGTAAACATACCGTGGGGCATCCCCAGGCACTGACATCGTGCAATTATGGACTTTCTTCAAATCCTTCCATGTGCAAGAATGTCCATTTCACAGCCTAGATGCACCAAGTGCAGCGGCAGCTAACCCCACGCCTTGAAGAGATGATATACGTTTTAAAAAGCTGGACGTCTTTCATTTGCTATCAAACTAAAATAGGATTGTGAAAGCCACTTTATCACTTCAACACAAAGGGCAGTGTTAGATGCAAACAAAAACTCGATTCCCTTGGCTTGTCTACAAGTCTCACAAAGTTAATTTTCCTCTTTTCACCAGAATGAGTATCACAATGTCTTTAAGGCTACTTAGATGTTCTTGTTGTCACTGAATAGCTGCAAGCAGAATAGCCCCACAGCCCTGCAGGTTACTAGGAAGGTGTTTCAAGTTTTGATTTGTTTTGATTTGCACCTTGTAAGGAGCACTCAAGGGTCTGAGGGCATGGCCACCCCATCCAGTATTCTTGTCTGGAGAATTCCGTGGACAGAGGAGCCTGGCGGGCTACAGTCCTTGGGGTCCCAAAGAGTCAGACACACCTAAGCGACGGAGGACTCACACGGGTTTGGGACTCGAGGTTTAGTCTCCTCAGCTGGGCAGGACGAGGCACCGCTTCCTGTGGGGATAGGGTCCCAGCATCTCGCCAGCGAGCCCAGCCCTGGCTCTGCCCGCCCTCACCAGCCACACACACTAGTGTTAGGGGCTTGGGGGCCCGCAAATGTCTGAGGCTAAAATGGAAATCAAATCTATGTTTCTTTCGGTCTGCTCTGTCTGAATTCTGTCTTTATTAGATCCAGGATTTGCATTTATGGCCCCATGAAAGGTCATTTTCTATTCCCGGTGATCATTGCTTATTTTCCTTGTTTCAGACGAAAACAAACTAGAAATAAGTTGGTAGGGGAAATGCATTTTGATTCTTTAACAATGTTACATAATGAGATCAATCTTGGATTGTATTTTATTCATTTATACATGGATCGACTCATTTATAAAGGTCAAATGACATTAACTCAATAGAGACATATTGTAAACTACCCAACAGCAATATTTGATAAAATAATATCTTTTCAAATTTGTGCTAAGTCATAATTTAAAGCTGAAGACTGTATTTTGCCTCATTCTAACACAGGTAGACTTGGTAAGAATATCCCTTAGATATGAAAAATACATATATATATATATATATATATTTTTTTTTTTTTTTTTTTTTTTTTTTTTAAGCCATGAAAGAAACTGAAGATGGTGCGGGAGAAGTCTTCTGAGCCGTGCTCTGTGTGACCTTGGCGACAGCGCCATGACGGTGGTGCAGACACCACGCTCCTCTCAGTGGAGGAGGCCCAGGCCGAAGGTGCCGCCGGCTGCTCCAGCACCCACCCGCTTCCATCCCGACCTCTGCAGGGAGGACGAGGCCCCGCGATGCAGGAAGCCGGGTTCCCAGGAGCCACGGGCCTCCCTGCAGCCCTCCCAGCGCCCTCGCTGGGCAGGAGAAAGTGGGAAGCGTGTCGGTCTCTGCTCCAGGAACGGGCTTCATTCATAGGGAACTCCCTCAACCTCCTGGGATCCTCATGACGACGGGCTCCCCTCTGCAGGCAGCAGGGGCGGTGGTGGAGGTGTCGCCACCGTCACTGGCTGGTGGCCGGGGCCCACACCTGAGCATCGTCGGCGAGTCCTGGGGACATGTGGCCTGGGGGGCGGGGGCGTCAACCTCAGAGGCAGGCGGCTGCTGCTGACTGCCAGGGGGTTCTTTAGCCAAGAGAGCCCTCCTCCTGCAGACCTCAGGGGCGGCTGAGTCACCTGAGGTTGGAAACTCAGGACGCCTGCCAGGTGCGCTGCGGCTAAATTCCCTGTTTGCTTCCTCTTCCCAGAAAGTGACATTTTCAGCTGCTGCGTGTGGCTGTTTCTCCCCAGTACGGTCACTGGGGGAGAGGCTGGCGGGCCTGCATGCGGAGGGGCTCCCGTCCTCGGACCAGCGGCAGGGGGTGCCGTCCAGGCGCCGGACCCCTCCGCACCCTCGCCTGCGGGAGGGCGAGGAGCGGGGCGGAGATGCGGCTGAGCCTCGGATCTCTGTCCTCTAAGCGGAGGTAGCCGATTCACGTTGTTCGGTTGGCCTGGAGTGGGCGGCTGAGTCCTAGGATTTAGACAGCAAATCCCACCACGAGACTCTCACAATTCGCTTTGTTTATTTTCTAATTTCATTTGGTGACTTTACCTGTTAGCACAAAGCCTAAATAGCACTGGACGCAGAATTGCGTTTGCACAGAAGTACAGAGAACAGTGGAAATCAAGTTCCCCAGCCCTCCAGAGTATTCATTAGATTCCGTTATTTACCAGCTTGATGCTGACGGTGGACCGGTATCAGGAGAGACTAATTGCGCTGTCAGAGGCCCTGCTAATTGTGCCGCGGTAACAGGGTTACACCTCACAGGAGCCGGCCGCTCAGCCCTGGCGGCTTGTCTGGGAGGATGGCAGAGACGGAGGTGAGGACCAGAGGCCCCGGAAGCAGGCACTCGCGTCCCTGTCTGCTAGCGCCGGGTCTCAGCACCCCCGACTGCCCGCCCACGAGCTCCACGCGCGCCGAGCAGCCCCTCACCCTTCAGACGTGTCCCCCTGAGAGCTCTCGCCCCCACCGCCCCACGTTTCCTTCCAGAAGCCACCGTGCTTCCTGCCGTGACCCTCCACCCTCCGATGCCCACGCTGAGGACTCCACGTTCCTCCTCCTCCCTCCTCGTCCCGATCGGAGCTTCCTTGCCTCCTAGGAGCTCCTCTCTGGACCAAGCCCAGACCCACCCCTCCCTCCACTGCCTCCCAGGATCGCCATCGGACCCGAGGGAAGCCTGCAGAGCTCTGGGGGAGCCCAGGCCCCTGCCAGTCCACACCCCATTCTCCACGGAAGAACGCAGTCTAGGTTATACCATTCACAGCTCAGACTCTCCACGTGGTGCCCGCTGGCCACGGAAGAAGCCAGGGCGGTCCTTTCCCACTCAGCTCGCGGGCCCTGTCTGAGCGGCTCGCTGCGGGCTCCTCCCCTTGCTGCCCCATGCTCTCCAGCCCAGCCGCACCTCCTGCCTCTGTGCCAGACTCGGGGGTCTTCGCCCCTTTGAGGCTCTTCTATTTCTCACTTCTGCCAGGAAGTCCTCCTAGACTTGCTGATCCCCAGCCCGCAGTCCTCGGTCCAGGGCTGCGTCATCAGAAGGGACTATCCCGACCACCCAGGAGCACGCTGGCGGGTGCTTCTCTAGTCCAGGACCGCGGCGGGTGCAGCGGCCAGCCCAGACCTTGGTCACCCCCGTGCTCACTCACTGGATCAGAGCCCAGGCGACAACAGAGCTTCTTGTAGAGAAAAAGACAGCCAAGGCCTTGCTTGCCTCTGAATTCTTGGTGCACAGAGTGGGCATTTAATACGAACTTGCTTAATGAAAATGATCAAGGAAAAGGCTGGGTGTGGAGGGGAGAGCGGGAGCCTCAGGCTGAGGGGTCCTGACCGTCCTTGGAACACAGAGCCAGGGAGTGAGGGCGGCAAGCTCCGTCCTCCAGGGCTGTTCCCACCACCTCACATCCCTCTTCCTTATTTCTGTGTCCTTTCTGATTCTTAGAAGAAATATATGTTTGATTTTATGTATTTTATATTTAATGTGGCATTAAATATGCAACATATAAAATAACTTTTGTACCATATATATTATGTATTATTGGAAATATATTGTAAATATATTTAAATTATTGTAAATATATTGTATATTGTGTATTATATAGTTTTCTGTATCTTATAGTCCTTGTTAGCACTCACTAGGGTCCAGACACTAATATATGTGTGTGTGCCTGTGTGTGTAAATACCTGCAAATTGCCTCTGTGGTCAGCAAGTGCAGGTCCATGCAAAAATAAACCAGGTGAGTGAATTTGGTGAGTTCTGTGGATTTCCAGAGTCTGTCCCATTTCCGGGAGGAGAGACGCCTTCAGCAGGTGGTGAGCACCCTTGGGCAGGGGCTCTGAGGTGGAGGTGCTGCAGGAGGCGTGTCGGCGGGCATCTCCCAGCAACAGCAAGGGCCTTTGGAGTGGCCCCTGTGACCCCCCAACACTGTCCTCACGGGGGTATGGGGACTGTGACCCGTGGAGCAGCTCAGTGCCCTCAGGTGGCTTCTCCAGGAGCCTCAGGCTGCCGTGGGGGCCACTGGACCCCAGTACCTGTGGTGATGGATGGTCGTCTCCATCTGTGTGTCTGCAGACACCACCGGTCTACCCCCCAAACTCACCATCACCACCAGGCCTGTGCACATTTCTGAGCAAGATGTCTGTGTGCATGTGAACTATTCTGAAAATCAATCCATTTTGAACTTTATTATTCCACACAATAATATGAAGCACAAGCTGAAATCAAGATTGCCGGGAGAAATACCAATAACCTCAGATATGCAAATAACAACACCCTTATGGAAGAAAGTGAGGAGGAACTAAAGAGCCTCTTGATGTAAGTGAAAGAGGAGAGTGAAAAAGTTGGCTTAAAGCTCAACATTCAGAAAACAAAGATCACGGTATCTGGTCCCATCACTTCATGGCAAATAGTTGGGGAAACAATGGAAACAGTGAGAGACTTTATTTTCTTGGGCTCCAACATCACTGCAGATGGTGACTGCAGCCATGAAATTAAAAGACGCTTGCTCCTTGGAAGAAAAGCTATGACCAACCTAGACAGCATATTAAAAGCAGAGACATTACTTTGCCAACAAAGGTCCATCTAGTCAAAGCTATGGTTTTTCCAGTATTCATGTATGGATGGATGCGAGTTAGACTATAAAGAAAGCTGAGCACCAAAGAACTGATGCCTTTGAACTGTGGTGTTGGAGAAGACTCTTGAGAGTCCCTTGGACTGCAAGGAGATCCAACCAGTCCATCCTAAAGGAAATCAGTCCTGAATATTGATTGGAAGGACTGCTGCTGAAGCTCCAATACTTTGGCCACCTGATGTGAAGAACTGACTCCTTGGAAAAGACCCTGATGCTGGGAAAGATTGAAGGCAGGAGGAGAAGGGGATGACAGAGGATAAGATGGTTGGATGGCATCACTGACTCAATGGACATGAGTTTGAGCAAGCTCCAGGAGTTGGTGATGGACAGGAAAGCCTGAGGTGCTGCAGTTCATGGGGTCGCAAAGAGCTGGACAAGACTGAGAGACTGAACTGAACTGATTCCACACAAAAATATGCTTATTTCATAGTACTGTCGTAGTAAAGTTAACCCAAAATAAAGCTAATTAACACTGAAGGGTATTGGGTGAAGACCAGTGTCCACGTGTCGGGCACGCCCCCATGAGTGACAGAGAACCATGTGTTCTTGAGAACTGTGCCTCCTCAATGCTGGTTTTACACTGGTTTAAACCACTTCACCCAGACATGGCATTTACTACCATTATCAATTAGGTTTTCACTGAGTTTAGATATAGGAAGAGTGCAGATGTGGTTGACACAGATGCTTTGTTTCCTTGAACCAATTTTTGTTTGTATGACCTGGAGCAAAGGACTCGAGAAGGACTTCAGTAAAATATTAAAGGAGGAACAGCATTTTAATATCATCTAAATAAAATTTTAATTTTTCAGGTAAGAAAGCTGAAGCTCAGGAGGAAATGTGGCCTCCGGGGAAATAGTCATAAATCATTCCCGCTCCTAAGAAGGCCTGCAGCCCTGCAGGACAGCACCGTGAAACTGTCTCTAACCTCCCAGAGTCACGCTGTGAAGACCTGGAAGGCTGCAACACTGTCTCCTAACATTTAAACAACTCCTCTTGGGCAGAGTTGTCCCCTCACCCGCCTGCTCCTGCTCCTGTGGAATGCAGACACTGTAATTCTCAGAAGACTTCCTTTTCCTGCTCTTGAGAGGATAACTAATGTAGCTTTTTTGGCTTTCAGCCCAAAAGTAAGTGGAAGCGAACTGTCCTGGCAGGTGGCTGTCTGGCTCCGTGCTTGTCACCACGCGGTCAGATTAGGGAACTTCCGCCTCTAACCAGGAAGCCGCGGCCCCTGGGAACTGGGCAACTCAGCAAGAAGCAGCAAACACCGGACTCACACTCCGGGCGGGGTTTCTCTGGTGACCGTCATGTCTTGAGATTGACCCACTTGCATTAATTACACCTTACTGACCCTCTAGTATAGTTTATATCATGCTCAGAAATAGACTATTAATGATTAAGTAAATGTTCTTACACTTTCCTAGTAAGCATGGAGTGTGTAAATACTATGATTGTGAATGTTTAGGTTTATTAACTGAACTTCCCTGGTGGCTCAGACGGTACAGCGTCTGCCTACAACATGAGAGAATGGGGTTCGATCCCTGGGTAGGGAAGATCCCCTGGAGAAAGAAATGGCAACCCACTCCAGTATTCTTAACTGAAAAATCGCATGGACGGAGGAGCCTGGTGGGCTACAGTTCATTGGGTCACAAAGAGTCAGACACGACTAAGCAACTTCACTTTCTTTCTTTCAGGTTTATTAACTTCACAGCAGAGGTTTTATTCTGAGTTTTGAATTCTTGATGGAAAAAAAATCCTGTTACATTGACTACTTCCCAGGAGGGCTAAGAGCACACCTGGATGGCGGTCTCTGTGGTGGGGGCAGCGGGGGCTGGGGGGAGAAAGCAGGTGACCCACGAGTCCACCTGGGGTACCGGCCCTCACGCTACCCACTGTGCAAGCTCTGCTGTTTATGTTTCAGCCATTATTCCCAAAGTCTCAGCTGATCCGCAGAGCTGAGCCTGGTGTTTCCTGGCAATGAAGGTCTGGGAGGTTTGCAAGCTGTTTTGTAATAAGCGGTTCCAGAGAAGATGACTGTGTCCCAGCCCCAATAATAGTGAGGGTCAAACATCCAGAACATCCCGAATCGCAACCCCTGCTCCTGGGTTTTGGTGAAAAACAAACAAAGCAGACATGGAATCCCAAAAAGCCAGAGAACGTGTGATGGGAACAGATAATTCCTGAATCTTCATGGCCTGCTTTATTACTTACTGGTGCTTTCTTATGAGGCATTAAAAATAAATAAATACAAGCTTTTTAAGGCCTTTTGTTAGTGGGACACAAAGCAATAAAATTCATGAGCCCAAACTGTTTTTATGTGTGCAGCTGTGAATAATCCAACTGTTCACTGAGAATTATCCAAATGGATCTTCGAGGTATTTCTTTATAGCAGAAAAATCCAGAGCAATGGGATAATTTAACCACATGTTATGTTTTGAAACAACTTGAAAGTTTTTTGTTACCCATCATGTAAATGTTGAGCATAGATTACTTTTGCGAATACTGATACAGAGAATTTACTTAACAATCGTAAATACAGAGAAGATTAATATCTATAATATATAAAGTGAAAGTGAAGTTGCTGAGTCATGTCCGATTCTTTGTGACCCCATGGACTGTAGCCTACCAGGTTCTTCCATCCATGGGATTTTTCAGGTAAGAATACTGGAGTGGGTTGCCATTTCCTTCTCCAGGAGATCTTCCTGACACAGCGATTGAACCCAGGTCTCCCGCATTGTAGGCAGACGCTTTACCGTCTGAGCCACCAGAGGAGTCCGTATATATAAAGATGTCTGCAAATCAACAAGAGAAAGACTGTAAATAATCAAGGCAATGATGAGCAAATGCACCAGGGTTTTGGCTGAACTCACCACCAGTGGGTTGGAGGAGAATGCCCCAACCACTGACTGAAAGAGGCATTTCCCTCTGAGTTCTGATTGACACCTGGGACTTGCACTTAGGCTGGTGTCTGCAGGGGATGCTGGTGTCTGGGAAGGATGGAAATGGCTGTCATATACTAGATATAGCTGAGGAGTAATCATCTTGAAAGTATCAATAAAATGGATATATTTATGAAAAAGCACAACTGGCCAAAGTTCATTTAACATGTTTAGTTAGTCGCTCAGGCATGTCCAAATCTTTGTGGCCCCATGGACTATAGCCTGCATGGCTCCTCTGTCCCTGGAATTCTCAGGCAAGTAGACTAGAGTGGACTGCCATCCCACTCTCCAGGGGATCTTCCCAACCCAGGGATCAAAACCGAATCTCTCGCATTGCACACAGATTCTTCACCAACTGAGCCACTAGAGAAGCTCGTTTTTAAAGACTGTATAAATATCTAATGTAGAAAATTTTTAAGTAACGCATAATCGTCAATGGTTCTGTAGTTAGAAAGTTATGCTCATGAGTTCTTTCAAGATTCCAAGACTTAACCCTTGGAAACCCACATAAAAGTTCTGGATCCTGCTCCAGGACTAACTCACCCTCACCCCTGCCTTGCCCTGTGGTGAAGTCAGCACAGGACTGACCAAGACCACCAGGACGTGTGTCAGAAGGACAAGCCTGCCACAGGACATTTGTGGAGAACCCGAAACGAGCCCTCTTCTCCACAGGGAGGCTCAGTACTAGGAGGCCAACATGGCGCTATGTTTACGGGACAGCATCCAGGACAGTGATTTATCTGATCATCTCAAAGGGTTCCAGATAAAATCACACTGGACACCCATTCCTGACAGAAAGCCGTCTAAAATCCACTACAGGAATCACACTCAGAGGAAATCCCATCAATAACTGCAAACAACCACAATTACCTCTGGAAGTTTGGACAGCTTCTATATAACTATCTTTCAAAACTCCTTCATGTAGGAGACATTCAATAAATACGCTAAATAAAGGACCCATTGAGAAGACAAAAGATGGTGTTGTGTTGACTTGAGTCGCTTGTGACAAGGGCCTCAGCCTGTGCCGTGCGCCTCGTGCGTGAAGGAATTCGGGCCTGATTGACCGTGGCGGCCTGTGGCTGCTCCTTGTTGAAATTATGACAAAGCCCCTCACACAGGCTTGTCTGACCCCAGGCTGTGGCTTCTGCACTGGAAGGCTGAGCAAACTGGAGGGGCGGAGGCAGAAGGGCCCGGGGTGTCTGGGGGTGTCCAGCCGGGTTGCAGCCAGGAGTGTCAGAAAGTCCCTGCAGGTGTGATGAGGCTGGACCATCGCCAGCACCAGAGGGTCTCCTGAGAGCTGACGCCAAAGCTGCCCCGTCAGGCGAGTGACAGGGGGATTAGAGACAGCAGGAACCGGGGCGGGTTCAGCAGAGTTCACGCTTCCGCGGGAAGATGGTGCCCATGTGTCCCACCCTCACACGGGACACGGTGGCTGCAGGCCTCCCGGGACTGTTCTTCTGGGTCCTGTCACTAGACCAAGCAGCGGAGTTCCCCAAGCCAGCAGGAATAAAAAGGTAGACGCCGCAAAAGAATTTTGAAATCAACTGCAGTTATAGGGCATTTCATTTGAATTAGCCAACTGTAAAATGGTAAGACTATAAATATATTTTTAAATTTTTAAGTCATGTGCAACCTTTAAAATAATTCTAATCTCCCAAAGGTTACAAAGCCATGTGATTTTCAAAGTTGCTGGAATTTGTATATTAAGAATATTTTCAAAAAAGATATATACCTAGAGTCACTTTTTTAGTTATTACAAATTCAACCACAGTAAAAGATCATAATTTTATAGTCCAGTGTTCCCAGCAGGATGTTCAGGACTGTGTGAAACTTGAAGCTACACAAGGCGAGTTTCTTTTTATGAAATGTTGACCGATTATCTTATGCCTTAAATAAAGTAAAAACATTATAAAACTTCATTTACTAATTATTGATGCTTTAATTTGTAACTAGCTTTAAAATTCTAGGAACTAGGTAATATATTGTATCTTTCATCTACCATATCTATATTTTGCACATCTAAATGTATACAGATCATTTTTCAGTGTAGCTATATAATTCTGCATCTCTGCTCCCCTTAACAATAAACTTCCCTAAGAAAACTTGCTTACCTCCTGCTTATGCTTGTAAAATGTCTTTATGGACTATTTATGACTTGGAGAATTAGCATAAAATAATACTGTAATGGCTTTGCACCAATAGCATCATATTTCTTTGACCAAGAGCAGATGATTTTTCAACACACCCCTCATCTATAAACAAACCGTTTTCCATAATAACCAGCAGACAAAATAAATAATAATAGGAAAGAAATGCAGCATTTTCTTTCCTATTTTTAAATTGATGTCCTCAATTTTTTAAATGACCAGCCTCAGGTTGGTGTTTGCCTCTCTTCGTGTATGTGTGTTACACACACGAACCCCTAATGACACAGGGGTTGGCTGCTTGCTACATGGAGACTCTGGCAGTTTTTGGTTCAGTGGCTCTTGTGAGATGCTTGCATGCTAATCCATGCAGTGGGAGGGATTTAGTCAACTGCTGCAAGCAAATCCAGGAATGCTCGTTCCCCTACTATGTGCCTGTGGGAATACTGTGATAAGGAAAACAGGCAGAGTTCTCATACTCCCGGAACTCAGTCTCCTAGGAGGACAAACCCATCAGCAACTAAATACAGCCTGTCTGACTGTGACTATGCAAAATCACCCTATACTAACAATTAAGCAGCGTTTATCCTCAAACTGGAAACTTTTTCATACTGGAAACTTACTAGAAATAAATATCTCTGATTATTAGAAATGTAAGTAATATGGTATTATGGTTATCAAATAAAATTCAGCAAAATGACTTCATATTTAAAGAGTTGCAACTCTCAGTTTCAGAAGTGACAATAAAAGAAAATAGTTTGTCTAAAAGAGATGTTTTAGAATAGCAATCCATTAAAACTAAGTTATGAGAAATATGTAGAGAAATGATTAGAATAAACACAAATAAACCCAGAACAAATCATAAAAACTTGATAACAGAGTTTATACTGCTTAAAAGAAAACAAAGGAAAAATGATTGTTTATGTATACACATTGGAGAGATAACTCAGCTTCTGTAGTTCACGATGTTTATGTTAAGGGTTTTTCGTTTTGTTTTTGTCTTTTTCCCAATCACAGTGAAGGGCATCTTTATGTAGGCGGTGTAATCTATGAAGACAGGATCACAGATTTTGATGTCAAGCAGGTATCACTTGAGTATTCACAGTCTCTCTTCATGTGCATAGGCAAACATGCTGAACTGTTGTTTAAAAGTTTGGGTGCCATCAGTAAGTCCAGGATTGCTAAAACTGATTTTAAAAAATCCCCTGCTATTTACTCCAAGTGGGAACCTACACTTTAAGGTGCTAGATTTTCTCATTTCAAACACTATAAGATTAGGAATATTGGTTTGGTTTGCTTGGATTTTAAGAAAATTGAAAGCACAGAAAATATCTTCATTTCATAACTGTAGAGCTGGGGGGGGGGTGGTTGTTGGAGAGAAGAAAAGGAAATCAATTTATTTAAGAGGAAAATGCATAAAACAAATACTTTTGTTAGGAACAGAATTTTACATTATGATAATTTGGTATCTTGAAATCTTGAAGGATCCAATTAGGATAACTTAGTTTCTTTAAGAAAAAATACTATCTAACTGATAATAAAATATTATGGCTCTCTGCAAAGGATATAATGCAATATATTTTTCCATTCTCCTATAATGGTCCCTGACATTTCCAGTGTTTCTCTTTTACAAATAACCTGGCCATGAAGATGATTTTATGTCCTCTTGGGATTTGTGTGATAAATTCCTCAAGGTGCGGCCGTGGGGGAGATGGGCAGATCTTCACTGTGTTCACTAGTTTTAAACGGCTGTCTTAGGTATTTGGGGGGAGGCTTCCCCGGACGCTCAGTGATAAAGAATCTGCCTGCAAAGCAGGAGACTCGGGTTCAATCCCTGGGTCGGAAGATCCCCTGGAGAAGGAAATGGCAACCCACTCCAGTATTCTTGGCTGGAGA
Source organism: Dama dama (assembly GCF_033118175.1). NCBI lineage: Eukaryota > Metazoa > Chordata > Mammalia > Artiodactyla > Cervidae > Dama > Dama dama. Next base: position 531,446 of record NC_083696.1, read on the forward strand.
ATCCGATGAACAGAGGAGCCTGGTGGGCTACAGTCCACGGGGTCGCAAAGAGTCAGACACGATTTAGTGACTAAACAATAAAAACAGGTATTTGGGACATTTACCCTCAATGTAACACTTCATGATCTCATGTGATTTTAGACGCTGACCAGAATGTGGTATTTCTGGACTGTGTATTTTTTAGTCACTTGGTGAATGTAAGTGGTATCACAGAGTTTTATTTTGTACCACCCTGATTATTGGAGAGGTTATCTGTATTTCAGTATACGTATTACACTCATCAGAAGGACTGATGCTGAAGCTGAGGCTCCAGTATTTTGGTCACCTCATGTGAAAGCTGACTCACTGGAGAAGTCCCTGCTGCTGGGAAAGACTGAGGGCAGAAGAAGAAGAGGGTGTCAGAGAATGAGAGGTCTGGATGGTATCACCAGTGCAATGGACATGAACCTGAGCAAACTTCAGGAGATGGTGAGGGACAGGGAGGCCTGGCATGCTGCAGTCCATGGGGTTGCAAAGACTTGGATACAACTGGGCAACTGAACAACAAAATCATTATATCTATCATAAGTACCTTGATGCTTAGTAGGAAATGTCACCATTCCACCTTTTTGTTTATAAAATTTTAAGTGCCATTTTCAAGGTCCATGTAAAAACCTGTTGGAATTTTTATTAGAACCAGAGAGAATTTATAATTCATTAGGAAACAGAAGGCATCTTGTTGCTAACAGGTGTTCCTATCCATGAATATTGTATATGAATCCTTGATCTATAATTTCATTCAATAAAAACTGGTAGTTTTCTTTATTATAATCTCTTGGTTTTATTGGGTAAACAAATAAATCATCTTCAAAGAGTAATAGGATTTTTAAAAATCTTTACAGCTTTTATTTGTCTTCTTGGACTTTTACCTAAAAATAGTACAAAGTAGACATTATTTTACCTACAAAGGTCCACATAGTCAAAGCTATGGTTTTCCCACTAGTCATGTATGTATGTGAGAGTTGGACCATAAAGAAAGCTGAGCACCGAAGAACTGATGCCTTTGAACTGTGGTGTTGGAAAAGATTCTTGAGAGCCCCTTGGACTGCAAGGAGATCAAACCAGTCAATCCTAAAGGAAATCAGTCCTGAATATGCATTTGAAGGACTGATGCTGAAGCTGCAACTCCAATACATTGGCCACCTGATGGAAAGAACTGACTCCTTGGAAAAGACCCTGATGCTGGGAAAGACTGAAGGTGGAAGAAGGGGACGACAGAGGATGAGATGGTTAGATGGCATCACCAACTCGATGGCCATGAGTTTGAGCAAGCCCCGGGAGTTGGTGATGGACAGGAAAGTCTGGCATGCTGCAGTCCATGGGGTCACAAAGAGTCGGACACGACTGAGAGACTGAACTGAACTGAACTGATACGTATAATTCTATGTTTCTTCATTTTCCATTTCAAATGCCAAAAAGTTCAAAAGTGAATCTCAACAAGATATTCCACCAGCTTCCCTTCATGTGAGGCTCCGGCGCCTTGTCCCCAGACGCAGATGGGTGTTTACGTGCCTTTGACTGTCGAGTGCCTGCAGCTCCTTCCAGGAGGGAGTGAGGCCCAGTGAGGTGGAGGGAGGCAGCGGAGAGCGTGGGAGGCGAACATCCCCAGGAGCCAAGGACGCCGTTCCCGTGCAACCCGCCATTCTGCTTGCCGACGCCCAGTCCCCGAGGTCGCATTTCAGACCTCAGTGATTTCCTGATAAAACTGTCTCCCCACTACAGTTCACACTGATATCCTCTATACATTTTACTTTGTTTTTGTTGTTGCTGTGGGTCGCTAATTCTAGTTTAATTCCATTCTGTTTTGGTTGCCTGACCTCAGGATTGTATTGTGTCCCTGTTCCAAGTCTTGAGTCTTTCTATTTGTTTCTACTCACATTTTTAGAACCTGCTGAATTAAATGTCAAGCTAGTTGCCTTTATTTCCATCTCAGTGTTGTATGAACGAGTCTGTTTTCTGGCAAATGCGGTGTGAGGTTTATGTAGGCCTTAATTAAGGAATAATGGTGCCCTGAACGCACACGTCTGGGTCATAAGTAGCTCCCACCCTCCACCTTCCTCCACCCTTTCCTGAAGGGTCCAGGTCTCCTGTGATATATGAGGTGGTTCTGAACATTTATTACAACAAGAGCAAAATGCATACCATACACCTCACTATACTAACTGCAGAGGATTAAGATTACCTATTTAGATGAAAATACCATGAAACATTATGTTTAAAATCAATTATATCTGTATTACTAAGACTTCAAATCTGCTACCTTAAATATCTGTCATTGACATAGTCAATGTGCTATTGTAAGTAAACTGAATTTTAAAGAATCATAACCTTACATTTATGTATTATTTCACAATGACTAAAATCCCTCTTACTCTATGAAATTTGTTTTAATTATTTTATGAATAAAAAAAGCTTTATAATCCTATTCTTAAAAGCTATGTTTAGCTTACTATTTAAAATGACAATTTTAGCTGTAAATGTAGTTTTGCTTCACAAAATTAAAGATCTTAGAAATATTTCCTCATATCTACCACTTGGCCTTTATCTACCACATGTATGATAATTGTGTGTATCATGTAATATGTACATGTATATTTAGAATAAAGCCAAAGAAATCACACTTTTCTTAGCAGCTGTTACTAGTTTTCAAACCTTTCAGCTCCGTGGGGGTGTCTTTCACAATTAATGCTACAGTTGGGATTAAGGCAAGTCTTTCTGACTGATGGATGAATGGTCTTGTTGGAATGAAGAGTCTGAGAGAAGAAAGTCAGATGAAATGTGGTTGATGGTGTCTTTCCAGCAAAGTCTGACTCCTTTATCCTGGAGGCCGAGGTGAGGTGCTGGCCCCCACACCCTGGGCTTCCATGTGCCCACAGGACATGGCTGTTGCTGCAGGAGTGAAAGCCGGGCAGATGTGGGGGCTTTGGAAGCAGGCGGTGGGGGTGCAGGCCACTTGGGGTCTGACTTGGGGGCCTGGCTGGGTTGGGACTCTAGGAGCTTCCAGGCGCCCAGGAATGGCAGGAACTGCTGGTCCTAGGACCCCACAGGGTCAGGCATCAACACTCAGGGCCTCGTTCTCACCCCAATCTCTCAGGAAGCACCTCCATTTTGGGGGGGGGAGGCCTCCCCTCAGAGGAGATGGGGACTCATGATGCTCAGGTCTCTGCAGGTCTCTCCTAGGGGCTGGCTGTCGATGGGGCGGGAGGAAGTACCAGGTTTCCGTGAAATGAAACAGCTCTGCCCAATGACCCTTCAGCCCACCTCCTCCCTGGGGGCCCTTATGTTCTGGAGGGAGAGGTGCCGCTCTCTCTGCACGAGGCCTGTGGGGTCATCACTCTGAGAAGAGCTGCGGGGCAGGGAACTCAGCTGAGCTGGGCAGTTTATCACTAAGGAGGCAGGATCAGGCAGGAGGGCCTTTCATCTGGAGGAGACTCTGTAACCAAGACTGAGGGTGAGAAAGACCAGGCGGGTGTCTAGGAACTCATGCCAACGGGCAGAGGGAGGTGGGGGTGCCCAGACTCAAGGAGCCCTAGGAGGTTCAACAACTGATGATTGAGATAAAATGGAGTGTGTGGCAGTCACCAGACCTGGAGGTGGTGACAGAGCTGAAAAGTGACCAGGGAATGACTGGGCGAGGAACGCGTGCACGAGAGAGTTTCACAACGGAAACAAGGGAAGAAATCAGAAAACTTCAATCTTGGACCCAAGAGAATAGAACCATCTGCCAGAACAGCGGTGTGAGAGAGAAAGGAGCAGAGACTGGGATAGAGACTGGGGTGGAGACAGGAGTAGAGACTGGGGTAGAGACAGGAGTAGAGACTTGAGTAGAGATGGGGTAGAGACTGGAGTAGAGATGGAGTAGAGACTGGAGGGTAGACGGGAGTAGAGATGGAATAGAGACAGGAGTAGAGACAGGAGCGGAGATGGAGTAGAGACAGGAGTAGAGATGGGGTAGAGACTTGAGTAGAGATGGAGTAGAGATTGGAGGGGAGACGGGAGTAGAGATGGAATACAGAAAGGAGTAGAGACAGGAGCGGAGATGGAGTAGAGATGGAGTAGACACAGGAGTAGAGATGGGGTAGAGACTTGAGTAGAGATGGAGTAGAGACTGGAGTAGAGATGGAGTAGAGATGGAGTAGAGACTGGAGTAGAGACTGGAGTAGAGATGGGGTAGAGACTGGAGGGGAGACGAGAGTAGAGATGGAATAGAGGCAGGAGTAGAGACAGGAGCAGAGATGGAGTAGAGATGGAGTAGAGACAGGAGTAGAGATGGGGTAGAGACTTGAGTAGAGATGGAGTAGAGACTGGAGTAGAGATGGAGTAGAGATGGAGTAGAGACTGGAGTAGAGACTGGAGTAGAGATGGGGTAGAGACTGGAGGGGAGACGAGAGTAGAGATGGAATAGAGGCAGGAGTAGAGACAGGAGCAGAGATGGAGTAGAGACTGGAGGGGAGACGGGAGTAGAGATGGAATACAGACAGGAGTAGAGACAGGAGCGGAGATGGAGTAGAGATGGAGTAGAGACAGGAGTAGAGATGGGGTAGAGACTTGAGTAGAGATGGAGTAGAGACTGGAGTAGAGATGGAGTAGAGATGGAGTAGAGACTGGAGTAGAGACTGGAGTAGAGATGGGGTAGAGACTGGAGGGGAGACGAGAGTAGAGATGGAATAGAGGCAGGAGTAGAGACAGGAGCAGAGATGGAGTAGAGACTGGAGGGAGACGGGAGTAGAGATGGAATACAGACAGGAGTAGAGACAGGAGCGGAGATGGAGTAGAGATGGAGTAGAGACAGGAGTAGAGATGGGGTAGAGACTTGAGTAGAGATGGGAGTAGAGACTGGAGTAGAGACTTGAGTAGAGATGGAGTAGAGACTGGAGGGGAGACGAGAGTAGAGATGGAATAGAGGCAGGAGTAGAGACAGGAGCAGAGATGGAGTAGAGACTGGAGTAGAGATGGGGTAGAGACTTGAGTAGAGATGGAGTAGAGACTGGAGTAGAGATGGAGTAGAGATGGAGTAGAGACTGGAGTAGAGATGGAGTAGAGACTGGAGTAGAGACTGGAGTAGAGATGGGGTAGAGACTGGAGGGGAGACGAGAGTAGAGATGGAATAGAGGCAGGAGTAGAGACAGGAGCAGAGATGGAGTAGAGACTGGAGGGGAGACGGGAGTAGAGATGGAATACAGACAGGAGTAGAGACAGGAGCGGAGATGGAGTAGAGATGGAGTAGAGACAGGAGTAGAGATGGGGTAGAGACTGGAGTAGAGATGGAGTAGAGACTGGAGTAGAGACTTGAGTAGAGATGGAGTAGAGACTGGAGGGGAGACGAGAGTAGAGATGGAATAGAGGCAGGAGTAGAGACAGGAGCAGAGATGGAGTAGAGACTGGAGTAGAGATGGAATAGAGGGGGAGTGGTGGGCGCTCCCTCTGGGTCCACCCGGCCTGACCACTGGCTCTGCTGAGGGGCGCTTGCCCAGCGCACCCCATCTGCCCCTGACAGCCCGACTCCCACCCGCTTGCTCTCCAGCGCCCCCTCCAGGAGTCTGTGTTGTCACGACGCCATCCTCGTGGCTGCAACTTTCCTCCTTTCTCGCTGGGACAGAAACCCGGGTCCCTTCATCCCAGAAGACCTGCAACAAAGACTGAAATCACCGAACAGAGAAGGAGCGGAACGACTTGAATCACCAAATTCAAGCTCAGGGATTTTAAAGCGAACTCGACCCTGAAGAAAGCCTCAACTCGAGGTAAACAGATGAGATGGGCTCTGTGTGGCAGATGGAGACGGCGGCGCTCAGCAGCAATGGCCGCTGAGACGGGCTTGGCTCCTTCAGGAACCTCCCCGATCTTTTCTGGGAAGTGGGGGGCTGCCCTGTGTTTCTGCAACTTCAGGGTGGGGACGCCCGCCTGGAGCCTTGAGGCGGGGGCTCGCGGGGACCGCCTTCGGTCAGCCGCCGCAGGGGCGGCTGGAAGGACCGAGGGCCTGGCCGGGAATCCGCAGGCCCGCGGGGGAAGCGTAACGCGAAGCCTGCAGCGCCACCCGCTGGCCGAGCTCTGAACGACCGCCGCTCTGGCTTCCGGAGAGGAGCCGGGGTCTGGGCCAAAGTCGCTCAGCAAAGCGGGAGCCGCCGGGCAGCCGCCCGGTCAGCAGGTCTCCCCTTCAGGTGAGCCTCAGCAGATGCTCCGAGAGCGACTCTGGCCCAGACAGCTGCCTGAGCATCGCAGCCTTGCGGGGGAGAGCCAGTCCCTCAAAACCCAGAACCGAGCCCTCGGTCTCGCCTGGGCCCACGGGGTCTTGCAGCGCAGGCCTCCTGTGCTTGGGCTTGGGAAACGCAGACGGAGCTCCAGCGAGGGGAGACTGGAGTTCGGGCCACAAGACAGCCCCTTGCTTCGCTGTCACTGGGCTTCCCACGACCGGTCAGGGCTCCGGCTCTAGAGGGGCCCTTGCCGGGGATGAAACCAGCCCTCCGCAGTGCTACACCAGGTCCCTACAGTGGTGGTAACTGGGAAATCTTGACCATTACATGGGCGAATGAAAAATGTTGCTGCTGTGTCAGTAAACAAAGGATGCTGCAGCCATCCAGCCCCGAAAACCGCCTGAGGTGAGGCCTACGGAGACTCAGGGTGGAGAGGCGACGCCCCTATCAAACCGTCAGTCACCACCGCGGCCCTTGCGGTGCACCCCAGGGGACCCAGGATGGGCAGACACAGGCCACTGGGCCCCCGCAGCCGGGGAGCAGGTCGAAAGAACGGTGTCAGTGAGCCCAGACTTTGCACCTTCTCATTCGTGGAAAAGGGCTAAAGTCCTTACCTAGAGATGTCTCACTTCCTTTTGTGAATAGTGATCTTTTGATGTTGCCACTAGCTGGTCTTTGTTGCAAAAACTCCTATAGATCCTGGCTGCCCCCCCACCCCCCCTTCAGAGCCATCCCTCAGAGCCATCTGAGAGGCTGTGTCCCGGGCTCAATCCTCAGTTTTGTCCTCCGAATAAAGCATCGTTCTCAGCTTTAAGGCTGTGCATTTTTTTCAGTCGACATACATATGCATGTATTTGTATAACAAACACACTCATTGGAAAAGACTCTCATGCTGGGAAAGATTGCAGGCAAAGGAGAAGGGGACGACAGAGGATGAGGTGGTCGGATGGCATCACTGACTCGATGGACATGAGTTTGAGTGAACTCCGGGAGTTGGTGATGGACAGGGAGGCCTGGCGTGCTGCAGTCCGTGGGGTCGCGAAGAGTTGGACACGACTGAGCAACTGAACAACAACAGTGCATAACACACAGGTCTACAAGCTATAACTGATATTCTTTTCTAATATAGATTGGGCAAAAGAAAAAGTAAAGAAGAGGGACTCTGCGTGGAGCAGGGGCCCAGGCACTTCAGAGACAGATGATCAGAGGTGCTGAGGCTGCCCTCCTCTGCCGTCCACCACGTCCCACAGGACCCGAGGGAGGGGCCGCGTTCCCCTGGCCGGTGGGCTCGGGACTGTGCAGGTCACGCTTCCTGGCAACCCTTGCTCACATTGATGAGGTAATATTTTCTAAAGGACTCTGAAATGCATCTTTAATGAATTAAGTACAACACACCTGCAGGCGATTGAAGTAACACATACCTTTAGGTGCAATCTCGAGCTTTCAGAAACCACACATTGTTATGGGAATCAATACCCTGGTCGTTTTGTATTCCCGAAATACGGGCTTTGTGCCAAGCACATCTGTCTTGGTAGAAAGAAAATAATTTTCTTCATTTTCATGCCATTGCCTTTGCTAAAATACCCTTTTGAATGTATAGTTCAGTGCAAACATCTTATTTTTTTCTCTAGACTTCATACTTCTATAGGACCATCTAGAAAACAAATTGGAAGAATTACTTTAATCCATTAGTAAATATTTACTGGACACAACTCCAGGTGCCATGAGAAGACATATGAATAATGACACAAGTTCTGGATCTTAAAATAACTAAAGGCACTTTCTATTTGAGTTTTTGTATAATCTGGTCCATTCCTTCATGGAAATTATTACCTGGTTAGATAATATACAAGCATTTAAAGAGATGATTAAAATTAAAATAACATGTGCCAAGATTTGGCAAGTAATATCAAGGTGCTGCACCCCAAATAAAATGTATGTGTTCCATGATGTTCCCTAATTTTTGCCGAAACACGATGGGTGGGTATCAGTCATCCCTTTTCCCAACTGAAACTTAGGCCCGGACAAGTCACTTCTGAGTGATGGCCCGGCTTCAGGAGAAGCATCAGCAGTGGGGAGGTGAAGGCAGGGGGGCAGGTGGGCGGCATTTAAGATGTAAAGACCCAGGATGTAGTGAGTGTGGAAGAGTTCTGTTGGGTCCTGTTAGGTCTGGCCCAACAGTCGCAGGCTTGGTGCTGCCTGGGTCAGCCCGAGGGACTGGGGCCCTGGCCTGGCCACCTGCAGCACCCCAGCCTGCGTCCCTGCAGAGATCTCAGCATCTGTCCCGGGGGAGCCTGGCCTCCAGAAGCTGCAGCTGGAGCCCTTGGGCCCCACAGGCCTCCATTCATGGACCGGCCCGTCGCCGTGGGAGCAGGAGCAGTGATGACACCATGCAGTTTCCCATCGACGGCGGGTGTTTCCTGCTCGGTCCCCTGTGACTGTGGGGAGGGTGTGCATCCACAGCCCTCACGTGGACAAGGAGGGGAGCGGGCCCTCTCCCTCTAGGTCATGATCGTGAGACTGTCCAGGGGGGCAACCAGACACCCGACCCCCAAAGGCTGGACTCTGCACCGAGGGTGTCCCCTGCACCCGCCTCCCGCAGCCTGGGTTCCTGTGGAAGGCCATCGGACAGTGAGTCCCGGGAGAGCCTTCTTCTGTGGGGCACCGTCCGCAGAGGCCGCAGGGAGGACAGCTTCCCAACACGGCTGCTTTCCCGTCTTCCCCACTCTGAGCCCATTAGGGGTTCGCGTGATACCAAATCATGGGAAACACTAAAGGTTCAGACGACTTGTTTACGCGGGTGGATGCAATCAAATCGATAGCAGTTGTGCCCAGAGTCTGGGGAGTGATTTTCTGGAATGGATTCTGAAATCTCTGCTGCCCAGGGGGGTGGGCGTTGTCAGGCCATGTGATGAAGTCTGGGTCAATTAGAGAGGCAGTGCTCTAAATCAATGCCACATGATGGTGTGCTCGGGCCGCTGAGCAGCCCGTGGTTCTTAAAGGGCCTTGACAAATGGGGCTTAGGGGCCTGTTTCCCCTGCCTCAGGCCCAGGATGAAAAGATGATTCTGCAGAGTCCAGATTTAACACCGGTCATGCTTTGGCCCTGGGACTGCAATGGCTTTAGCTTCTCAGGGGTCCACCACCCCCTCCATGTGGCACCAAGGGACCACGGGAGCTGGTTCTGTTCCCTTCAAACTGCTCCCAACAGAGAACCGGCATTGTCGACAGAAAACCAGGGTTGAGCTAAATAACTGTGGGGAAAGAGCAAGTTAGCTAAGATGGCCGGGCTCTCTCACCCCACGATCTGTCAATGTGGTTCTGTAACAGCTGGGACCACTCACAGCGCTGTGCGTGTGCATCGCCGTGCACCCCTTCGGCCACGGCCGCGTCTGTCTGTAAGTGTATATAAGCTCCACTGAAAAGCCCCTGAAGCTGCGTTAGGTCTGTGTCCACTGGCTTGAGGAGGACCCGAGAGGAGGGAATGCAGCGTGTCCGCTGTTACGGCTCTGGCCCCAGTTGGGAGAATAAACGTGTCTGCAGCTCCCACGGCCCCTCGAGCGTTCTCCCAGCTTCCCCGATCGTAACTTGCCTGCCCTGGGTTCAGCAAACAGTGTGGACAGAGAGACAACTGGCATAGTCGGCAGGACCAGTGAGACAAGAACCAACACTTGTCTCAACTCGAGAATTATCCTGGGGCCCGCCGAATACTAGGCCGGCTGCCCCTGCTCAGACTTGTGTCTGAGCAGTATGAGAGCAGTGAGAGGAACTTTGAGGGGAGGAGGAGATGGACCATGAGACCCTCTCTGGCCCCAAAATCCCGAGCTTCCCCACGAGCCTTCCCTGGTGAGACTGTTTCTACATGTGCTGAGAAAGGCTTTGCTGGTTGTTGAAGGGATTTCATCCAAAACGATATAGAACAAGGCCGGGTGAGGAGATGCCGCTGAAGATGCAGACTTAGCTTGTGGGGTGCAGAGCCAGGACCTAGGGGTGACTGGGGCCCCTGTGTTGCCCTGTGGGACCCCGGGAGGGTGACCCAAGGCGGTGCTACCAGGGTCCTCCACAAGGCCCCCTCCCGGAGGCAGGATGGCCTTGTGAGAATCTGACCGCAGAGCAGGGACAGTTCTGAGGCAGGAAACGGGCTGGTGGCTCACTTCTCACGGGACCGTCCAGGCTCCCAGGCCACTTGGCCAGACCTGAGCACGCCCCAGGCCCCTGGGGACTCAGCGCTTTGTTCCGAAAGTTAGCGTCCGGGTGCCTCATAGGGCGATGCCTGCACTGAGCCTGTGCCGCCAGAAGCCCTCGGCTGAGGTCACTCAGACTTGTGGGCGGGGAGGCCCCTCCCGCCTCCTGGGCACAGGGAACCGCCTTCTCGTGTGGCCTCTCTCCTGACACCGCTTCTCCCACCCGAGACCCTGCACCACCTCTGTCTCCGCCAGCATCCACCTTCTTATGGACCTGGCAGCATCTCATCCGGAGAGTCTTCAGCCGGAGCCCTGGTCCTTCTGCTTCCTGGACGTGGACCCTTGAGCATCTGGGTTTCACCGGAGCAGCGGGCACCAGGGACATTCCCGCCAGGGATAAGCCCCAGACAGGAGCCGATTCCTTTAAGCGTCCACATCTAGGAAAAAAGAGGAGAAGCTCCGGGGTGCAGGCACCTTCTCTAAGGGTGACTGGGCATCTGCCTGCAGTCATTCTACTGCAAACTATGGCTTACTGGACATTAAATGGGATTTTTTTTCTTCAAAGCTGAACTTGGCAGAAATTCACTAAATCACTAGCTATAGTCCTAAACCACAGGGCACATAAAACATTGAAATCAGAAGTGTTTCCCAAGGAAATTGCCATTTAATTTTCTGAAAAGCAAGCGAAATACAATAACAGGCATGATTTTCCCTTCAATCAAGGCAGGGGGGGTCAGTGGTGGGGGCCCGAGACCCTTCGGCCTCAAGACGCTCCCCCCCCTCCTCAGGATCAGGTTGCACTGGCCTGTGAAGGGGTCTGCGGAATCAAGGCCTTGTTGGGGGCGATACCCTGGGTGGGCGGGAGTCATCGGGCGGAACTCCAGGAAGCCCTGAGGCGGCAGGTGGGGCAGGCAGACCCTGAACCTGGCATCAGCCCAGTGCACAGGCAAGGGGACCCCAGAGCCTGGATGAGACCCGGGCACAGCTTTCGGAGCTCACACCGCAATCTCTGCTGCACAGAGAAGACTAAAGTGAAGTCGCTCGGCCGTGTCCAACCCCATGGACTGAAGCCTACCAGGCTCCTCTGCCCATGAATTCTCCAGGCAAGAGTACCGGAGTGGGCTGCCAGTTCCTTCTCCAGGGGATCTTCCCAACCCAGGGATCGAACCCGGGTCTCCCACTTTGCAGGCAGGCTTTTTACCCTCTGAGCCACCAGGAAAGCCCAACTAAGGCAGTTGCTAAAACTTGAATTGTTTGCTGTCATTTCCCAGCAAAATTCTCTACAACCGCCGCAGTACAAGTGAGAGCTGTGTGTTAGCGTCAGGGTGGCCGAGCTGTCCCTGGGACGCCCTCGGGGCCCAGGCCTCTCAGGCACCGCTGGCTCGGCCACAGCCTCCTGGCTCTCTGACGCCTCACCCTGCCGGAGCTGGGCCCATGGGTTTTCCAGCCAGGACTGCGAGAGGAAGGGAACTGGAAAACCACAAACCGTGTAGTTTGGTTGCTGTGGGTCCAGGGTGGCGGGGGCTGCAAAATTCAGCGCTCCAGTGTGAGAACCAGGCCCAGGGACTCACTGGCGGAGGAGGGGGCGGGGAGGGTGTGCAGAATCCCGACAGCCCTGCTGACGTCACCCGTCCAGAACAGGCAGCATTAAACTGGTTGGGCCTTGAAAGCAGGACGCCGACCCCCGTGAGGGCAGGTGGCTCCTGAGTCGGCGGTGCGCCCCTCTTGCAGCAACCCTCTCCTGGGAGACCGTCCTTGATGAGGGCAAAGCGGGGAGCCCTGGATAGCACGGCGCAGACATGTCTAAGGACCAAGGCCCGTGTGTGTGTGTGTGTGTGTACTGTGGGTCGGGCATGCAGCTCTGCTTCTGAAGGCCTGTGTGTGTGTGTGTGTACTGTGGGGCGGGCATGGGCTCTGCTTGTGAAGGCCCGTGTGTGTGTGTGTGTGTGTGTGTACTGTGGGTCGGGCGTGGGGCTCTGTTTGTGAAGGCCCGTGTGTGTGTGTGTGTGTGTGTACTGTGGGGCAGGCATGGGCTCTGCTTGTGAAGGCCTGTGTGTGTGTGTGTGTGTACTGTGGGTCGGGCGTGGGGCTCTGTTTGTGAAGGCCCGTGTGTGTGTGTGTGTGTGTGTGTGTGTGTACTGTGGGGCAGGCGTGGGCTCTGCTTGTGAAGGCCCGTGTGTGTGTGTGTGTGTGTGTGTACTGTGGGGCAGGCGTGGGCTCTGCTTGTGAAGGCCCGTGTGTGTGTGTGTGTGTGTGTGTGTGTGTGTGTGTGTGTACTGTGGGGCGGGCGTGGGCTCTGCTTGTGAAGCCCCGTGATGCTCCAGGGTCCCCAGCATCGCTGGTGTGGGGCACACAGGCCCAGAGGCCAAGGGAGCCGGCCCCGTGGGTCGGCTCTGGGAAGGACAGTCAGCACGGTTTCACTCGGAGCTCACAGGACCCCTGAGACCCCTGGGGTCTAGTACTGAGCCCACGTGGCCCGCACCCAGGGGGAGAGGAGGCCCCTCAGCCAGTCGGCAGGGGCTCCACACCCAGGCCATGTTAACTCTCCGGGTGTGCAGTGACGCGTCTGTGCCGCTGGCTTGTTCCTGACTCTGGCTCCTTGGGCTCAGCACGAGTCTGTCTGGCCGTCTGCCTTGCCCTCCACCAGAACAGAGCTGGCCATGGGCCCGCCCCTCATCCTGAAGGAGAGGCCACCCTGGGCGGGAGCAGTGGGCACAGCCAGGCCTGTCAGAGGAGCTTCCAGAAGTAACAGGTCATTGTCCAGGGAGGGGCAGCTTCAGCGCCCGAGTAATACGTGAAGTAATACGTGAAGAATGCTCAAACTACCGCACAATTGCACTCATCTCACACTCTGGTAAAGTAATGCTCAAAATTCTCCAAACCTGGCTTCAGCATTATGTGAACCGTGAACTTCCAGATGTTCAAGCTGGTTTTAGAAAAGGCAGAGGAACCAGAGATCAAATTGACAACATCCTCTGGATCATTGAAAAAGCAAGAAAGTTCCAGAAAAACATCTATTTCTGCTTTATTCACTATGTCAAAGCCTTTGACTGTGTGGATCACAATAAACTGTGGAAAATTCTTCAAGAGATGGGAATACCAGACCACCTGACCTGCCTCTTGAGAAACCTGTATGCAGGTCAGGAAGCAATAGTTAGAACTGGACATGGAACAACAGACTGGTTCCAAATAGGAAAAAGAGTACCTCAAGGCTGTATATTGTCACCCTGCTTATTTAACTTATATGCAGAGTACATCATGAGAAATGCTGGGCTGGAGGAAGCACAAGCTGGAATCAAGATTGCCGGGAGAAATATCAATAACCTCAGATATGCAGATGACACCACCCTGACAACAGAAAGTAAAGAAGAACTAAAGAGCCTCTTGATGAAAGTGAAAGAAGAGAGTGAAAAAGTTGGCTTAAAGCTCAACATTCAGAAAACTAAGATCATGGCATCTGGTCCCATCACTTCATGGCAAACAGATGGGGAAACAGTGGCTGACTTTACTTTTCTGGGCTCCAAAATCACTGCAGATGGTGATTGCAGCCATGAAATTAAAAGATGCTTGCTCTTTGGAAGGAAAGTTATGACCAACCTGGATAGCATATTGAAAAGCAGAGACATTGCTTTGCCAACAAAGGTCCAGTCTAGTCAAGGCTATGATTTTTCCAGTAGTCATGTATGGATGTGAGAGTTGGACTATAAAGAAAGCTGAGCGCAGAATTGATGCTTTTGAACTGTGGTGCTGGAGAAGGCTCTTGAGAGTCCCTTGGACTGTGAGGAGATCCAACCAGTCCATCCTAAAGGAGCTCAGTCCTGGGTGTTCATTGGAGGCACTGATGTTGAAGATGAAACTCCAATACTTCGGCCACCTGATGCGGAGAGCTGACTCATTTGAAAAACCCTGATGCTGGGAAAGATTAAGGGCAGGAGGAGAAGGGGACGACAGAGGATGAGATGGCTGGATGGCATCACCGACTCAATGGACATGGGTTTGGGTGGACTCTGGGAGTTGGTGATGGACAGGGAGGAGGCCTGGCGTACTGCAGTTCACGGGGTAGCAAAAAGTTGGACACGACTGAGTGACTGAACTGAATATCGAAGACGTCTTAAAAACATGGTGTTTGCAACTAAGACTCCAAAAGGCCCAAGCAAGCCAATGACTGAAAAAGAGCAAAACAAGTTATAGTTGTGTGCTGTTATAGAAAAACATCGCTTTCTCCTAAAATTGCAGTTTGGGTTGTTACCCACATCAAATTATATTAAACTCTTAATTTGTAGCCCCTTTATTGTGACACAAACAACTAAACCAGCTTTTACTTTTTTTTGAGGTTGAATCTTGGGAAAATTCCAAATCATACTCTTTTGGGGTTGATCATCCATTGTGTGGTCTGTATCTGCTGTGACAACTGTTTGCCATCTAAGGCGACAGAGGCGGGGGGTGGGGGTGGGGAAGGGTCTGGGGCTCTGGAAACCGTGGTCCCTGCGTCTCTGTTCGCGAGATCCCTGGGCCACGGCTGCGCCCCGTCTCCGCGACCCGCGCTGGCTGGATTCAGGCAGAGGCCGGGCGCCCCGGCGGGCGTCGCAGTGCGCCTGCGTCTCTGCAGCCGGTCCTCTGCCTGCACGGCTGCTGCTCACCCACTGACAGTTCCGACCACCAGCCTGCCTTCCAGTTTTATTGTAGAAAAAGAACGGGAAACTGTGAGGTATCTAGAGGAGAACTGGGCTCTGAAATGCGCGGAAGCGTTTCCCGGGGCCCAGCTGACAAAGTGCTTCAGCGCCCCCTGGAGTCGCTCTTGCAGCCGCGCCCGGAGCCTGGAAACGGCTCCACCTGCCGCCTTAGGCGGCTGGACCAGTGGACACCGCGCGGCCCGCGCCTCCTCTCCCCTCGCTGGGCTCCAGGGGGAGCTGAGAATTCAGAGCGCCCGCCCGTAAGGGAGTCTGAGGAGTAGACAAAGCCACCGTACCACCAGCCGAGCGAGAGCAGGGCGGGGAAGCTTCACACTCTTCGGACGACTTGACCCTTACTGTGATCTTATAAACAAGGCAGGCATTACAGCTATCTCACAAGGGAAACTGAAATCCAGAAAAAGTCACTGGGCTGGCCGGTCACGCCCCCAGACAAGTTCAGAGATCCAAGGGTCAAGCCTGCCTCTGACCCCAAAGACCAGTTCACACGGGGTCTCGCCTCCCAGGGAGTGCTGGGATGTGTGCACTGTATGTGTGTAAGCAGACCTGCGCCCGGGGGACTCCGTGTGCAGTGGTCGGGATCTCATAAGTCGCCTGGGGGGCTGAGACCCCGCACACGGAGGCCCCTCCCTGGACGCCCATCACACACACGTGCCTCCAAGAGCACCCAGCTGTTCATGAACACGTGTTCACCGTTACAGTCACTGTGCACTAACGCAGGGAACTCCACGACAGTGTTCTGTGGTTCTTGTTCATGATAATGTTAATTGTACAAGTATTTTATTTTATTTTATTTTTTTTGATGCTTCCATTTTTTTTATTTTTAAAAAATCAACTCATGTAAAATAATTCATCAAATCATAAAAAGGTGTAGAAACAAAAAGTCAAATATCAGT
This sequence comes from Dama dama, assembly GCF_033118175.1. Taxonomy (NCBI): domain Eukaryota; kingdom Metazoa; phylum Chordata; class Mammalia; order Artiodactyla; family Cervidae; genus Dama; species Dama dama. The sequence continues at coordinate 547,446 of NC_083696.1, forward strand.
TTTAAAAATATCTGACACACTATAATGTGTGTATATGGCCTCTTAAATAATTTAAGATTAGCTCCATATTAAACACTCAGCTTTTCTCACATTGTTGCAAACCCAAATACTGTTCTAACCAGAGTCAAAAATGGTCTTTTTAACAATATAAAGATGGAACTCAAACAGTTAAGATAGCAGTGCCATCTTAACTTCTGCTGCATTACCCAAAACAGTGGGTTTTCAAGAACTGGATCTTTCTAAGCCCATTTTTATTTCTAAAACTTCACTATTTGATTATATTCATTGTAGAAAAATGTGAAGAAATGGAAAAAGTAAAAATTATCCAGTATCCCTCTTCCCAAATACAGTAACAGAAGAGTGCATATATTTCTTTCTAGTCTTTGTACATAACTATGTAGAATTTTAAAACAAAATTAGTACTGTAAAATGCTTACATATCCTCATTCCATATTATATAGCAGCAATGTGTTTTGTACATTATGTGAAGCCATGATGTTCAGTTGGCTGCTTCACAGTCTAATTAAGAGCTTGACCATGATTTACCTCCATCTGTTAGATATTCAGATTGTTTTGAATATTTGCTATGATAACTATGTTATACATCCTTCTTTATTCATAATTATTTATATGTATCTCTGATAATTCCTTAAAGATAAATTCCCAGGAGTTTAACCAGCACAAAGACTATTTTTTAAGCCTTTGATACATTTTAACCAAACTGCCCTCCAAAAAAATTATACCAACTTACAGTCACACCAGTAAATAGTCCAAGAGCTTTTCTTCTTCAAATTCCTTGGCAGCATAGGAATATTACTACCTTTATTGCTACAGATTTAATAGGGGAATGGTGAAAGGTGTCTTCTTTTTTTTCTTTTCTATAAGTATAATTTGCTTTCCTTCTATTATTTGAAGCAGTCCAAGTCTTTGAGAAGGCATCTCTGATGAATGCAATGTCTTATCACGTCTTCCTTGGGCAGCAAGGGCATGAAAGCTGCATATCTTTTCTATGTTTTCTCAAGCAGGAATTCACAAAAGGACTGGAATTTCAAAGCCTCCTGGTCTTCTGGGCAGCCATGCTATGTTAATGTCTTGGTAACAAAACAGAACACTGGGCCGTTTTCTTCATGTTATGGAGGGTTTCTGACCATTCCATGGATCCTATTTGAGGTATGGCAGTGAGAAGTAAGCTTTTGGCTTTATTGGCATTTTCTTTCAGGGTCTTTAAGACCTGGTCCACTGAAACCGCTTCCTCATGCTCCTTCCAGCAATCATAATCTGTTGCCATGGCGATACTTGCATAGCAAATTCCAACCTCCTTAGCAAGAACCACCTCTGGAACTGTGGTCATGTTGATAACATCCGCCCCCCAGGTTTGGAACATGATGCTTTCTGCCCGGGAGCTGAAACGAGGTCCCTCGATGGTGATGACTGTCCCTTTTGAGTGGCACCTGAGTCCTAGCTTCTTAGCAGTCTCTATGAGGACCTCTCTTGTTTTAGGGCAGAATGGCTCAGCCATTGGAATATGGCACACTCCTCTGGCACAGGAATGATTTCCATCATAGAAGGTCTGAAGCCTTCTGGTAGTCCTGTCAATGAACTGATCAATGATGATGATGTCACCAGGCTGAATCTCTTCCTTCAAGGAACCGCAAGCTGTGGTCACTATGACATGGGTACAACCCTCCTCCTTCAGAGCCCAGATGTTCGCCTGATAGTTGACTTTCGAAGGCATGATGGTATGTTGCCTCCCATGCCTTGCAAGGAGGACGCAATCAACATTCTTTATCTTCCCCAAAACTAAGGCATCAGAAGGGTATTTAAAAGCCATGTTCTCGGTAGTCAAGTACTAGACATCCTTAGGGACAACTTCTCAGTTGGCAGAACTCCTGGCCCCTCTCCGCCTGGGGCAGGCAGCCCTGTGCTTGCCAAATGGAGTATCCACATATTTTTCAGTTCTTCCCTCTAAGATTTCTGGATCATCTAGGCCTGTTCCACCAATTACTCCAATCTTCACGGCAGCGGGAGTGGCACATGAGCTGTACAAGTATTTTAATTTGCTGGGGGCAGAATCGACAGCTCAGCCCACAGGCACCCGAACTTGCAACCTCTGTTTTCTGTGTCTCGCTTGTTCTGCTCAAGGTGGAGACTCTGGGCAGTAAACGGTGGGTGCTCTGCCTCTGTCAGGCACACCCCTGGGCTGGGAGACGGGTCCCCTGGTCACAAAACCCAACCCAAGCAGGCGATCAGCCACAAAAGTGAGGTGATGACTGGGCGTTCTGCTGCAAAAAGGGAACAAAGCCCCCACACATTTATTAAATTATGTCAGAATTTTAAATCTTCATATAATACACCAAGCATGTTTTCAGACATTCTTAAACTTTTATACTGTCAAAATATAAACTACCTGAATTTACTTTAATTTTGCAACTTTTACCATTAAATGATTGTAACTTCAACACTCAAATCTGACTTCACTTACACTGAATCTACTATTTTGTTTAAATAACTGTATCAGTCACAACTTGCAGAACATAATTTAAAGAGCAAAAAGCCTGTCTTGAGTAACTTCCCGGCAACGCCTTCTTTCCGTCTCCCATGATTTGCACGATTCTCAGCAGGCAAACCTGTCAGCAAGAGACCATGGCCCTGGCGTCCCATCCATGGACACCTGCTGAGCTGCAGGGATGCAGCAGTGACCGACAAGCGAAGTGCAGTTTGCTCAAAACAGCCACAGACACAGCGTCATCTTTACAGTTTTGCTTCTTTATTTCATGTAGATATTGGCTATTTAAATATTTTATGGTTTCACTCACACAAACGTACATCAGATGCAAACAGAACCAGGAACCCTTCTCTGGCTCCAAATCCACACCCTTTTGCTCAAGCTTTGGGGTGACACGGGACCACAGAGGGCCATGACTGGGGATGTGCCTTCCTTCACCGACCAAGAGATCCCCCAACATAGCGAGTTCATGCACCCAAAACCCTCTAAAGGGGGCCACACACTGCACACTTCAGATAAAGTGCTCAAGGGTCTGGCACAATTCTGGCTTGTAGGACGTCCCCAAGCAGGAGGACAGAGAAATATTCATTAATACTGCAATTTAAGCCTCTGAATATGAACTTACTAGAAACAGTTAAAAAGTAGAAGTTTGTGTTTGTGAAAACAAAACGTTAACTATTCCAAAACAGACTGCACACACCAGTGAATGAAAAGGCCCATGCCACGCCGTTAGGTTGATGAGTCATTAACACCAAAGTTAACCATATTATTACACTATTATCACAGGGAAACTGCGATTCAGTCAGTCCCACATGAAGACAAACTGAATAATCAGACACTGCAAATGCCCCCACAACCTCCCTGGCTTCCGCGGGGCCGAAGCCAGGATGCTCCACCTGTGCGTCCTGTCCCCGGGGCCCGGCCTGACTGCAGGTCTGCAGGGGACCAGCCACCGTCTGGGCTCGCAGGGAACCGGCCGGCTCAGTCCTACGCTCAGAGGATTACTCAGGACGCAGTAGACTCCTCTGAAGCCAGGATACCACTATAACACCCTGAACTGGTAATTCTCAGAAACGCACAATGAGGCATGCCATCAGGTGTGACGAATTTAAAATCTGACTTCACGTGACGTGCTGTTTTTTAAGTCAAGTTTTAAAATGTTCAATACAGAAGATGAAGAGATCAAGGATGGACTGGAAACAATGTCAGGTTAAAAACCCGAGATGTACTGAGGAGGTTCTGTGCACACAGACCAGCCACTCAGTCGTGGCCGACTCTCTGTGACCCCAAGGACTGTAGCCCAGCAGACTTCTCTGTCTGTGGAATTTTCCAAGCAAGAATACTGGGGTGGGTTGCTGTGTTCTACTCCAGGAAGTTCAACTTACTTCTAAAACTAATGTCAAAATTCAGGAAATAGTTTCTCTACTAAGAGTTTGTAACCATCTATAAAAAATTTATTTATCTGGATTCAAAATGTAATTTCATAATCTGTCAAAGTGTCACCTTTTGAACTTCTAAATATAAACACTTTCATATGAACAAATACTATTTTTTGAAATTTGAAAAGTATGTTTCATTTCAGTTGCTCAGTCATGTCTGACTCTTTATGACTCCATGGACTGCAGCATGCCAGGCTTCCCTGTCCTTCACCAACTCCCGGAGCTTGCTCAAACTCATGTCCATCTAGTCCATGATGCCATCCAACCATATTTCAGTTAACTTGTTAAAATTATGATAGCCATGCACAAACTACCTTCTCAGACCCAAGCCAGGAGCCAACAGCATCGTGCCTGTTGAGGGCTGTGCTTGGGCCGGCGGCCCTCTGCTCACCTGTCGCCCCCCAGCCGCAGCTCCAGAGGGGACAGGATCCACAAGCCTCCCGTACAGAAGTCTGTTCAGAGACAGGGCGCCTGCTCCAGGGACCCTGAGCGTCCCGTCCCAGGGCACCAGAGGGGACAAAGAAGGTGAAACACAGAAATACAGTCAGTTTTTGTATTTGCCATAGAAACTTTTTACTTGTGACTTTCCTTCCTGAAAACAACACCAGGGGCTCATCCAACCGCCGCCTCCATGGACCCCGACGTCTCTAACTGGACAGAAAGAAGGTGGCCCCTCGTGTTCTGTCCAGTGGCCACACCACCCGGAGAGGTCGCCACGGAGCAGACAGACCAGGGTGGCTGGGGTGGTGGGTCTGCCCAGGCGTGGGCGGCACCGCCCCTCACTCAGGCGCTGTCTCCAGGCGGACGGGGCATCTGATAGCTCACACCAGGCATGGAGCGGGGTGGGGCTGTGGACACGCAGCCTCGGGAGAGCCCTGCGCTGCTGTCTGCCCAGTTTAACTGGAGAGATGGGGGCCCCCTCGGGCCCGGCGTGCGCCCAGGGAGCAGGAGGCTGCATCCGTTCCAACAGTGTGTGTGTGTTCCAGGGGCTGAGAAGACGCCTGTGCAGACAGCAGGCTGATCGGAGCCGGAGCGGAGTGATCACTCCTCCTTGGGCCTCACCCGCGCCCGCGCCCGCGCCCTCCTCTGCTCCCGTAAGCTCCGCAGGTCGGTCATCACCGCCAGGGTCTTGCGCACCCACAGGACCTGGAAAGAACCGTGCAGACGCAGTCACAACTGGACCTGCGTCAGAGGAGGAGGACAGCGGGGGAAGCCCGTGAAGCACGTACCACGATGACCAGGGCGTTGAGCAGCAGCGGCGCGGAGAACACGAGGGAGATGAACATGCCCCTCGAGTCGAAATACTGGTGTTTGGAGAACAATCTGTTTTAAGAAAGACTTACAGGTTACCGGGTGGCACAAACGGCATTCCTGCCACCTTCTCTAGCTCACGGCGTCTCGGCAAGCCCACCCCTCACTGGGGGCAGGATGGCCCCCCCCTGGACCACCAGGACCCCCACTCCCGCACCACCCAGGACCCCAGCAGGAGCCTCTGAGCACAGGAGGACGAGGTGGTCAGAATCGCCATTGCACTCGGGGAGAGCGCACAGTCCCACGTCAGATGTGGCCTTCCTAACCCTGCGGAGGGACAACTCCGGCCCCTCTGAAGGGGTGAGAGCAACGGCCTACACCCAAGGCCTCCGAGGGGTGAGCAATGTGGGCAGGGCCTCCCTGGGGGCAGGGCAGCATGGCCAAACCAGGCTGCCCTCCAGGGTCTCATGGATGACAGACACTCAGGTCACTGACTCAGTCACGCAGCGCAGCTCTGGGTCACAGGGTGCAGAGCCCTGCAGGGCGGGGCCCAGGCCACTGAGGGCTGGTCGGGAGGCAAGCGTCCTGATTAGAAACAGGAAGCAAAGTGGGGAAGAACGGCTAGGTGTGGGCAGAGGGCAGGCTCCGCACCCAACAGCAGGGCCTGGAGCGCCGGGCTGGGGCCGTGACTGCAGAGCCCTGGAGTCAGGCCAAGGGCAGGCAGGCCCGGGAAGCAGGGCGCAGCTTGGGCGGCATCATCTCCAGGGAGGGGCGGTGCTGGGGGTGCTGTGCTCCCCTCCCCGCCTGTGTCAGCCTCCCGAGGGAGGATTCCTGCCTGACCTGAGAAGGCAGAAGGAGAAGCTGCGACCCCCGAGGGGCAGAAGACTGGGGAGTGGATCTGCAAGGTGTGCGGGTTGGGGAAGTGTGTTCCCTGGACAGGGACCTGGCCACCCAGGCGTGTGTGTGGGGAAGGACACACAGGCAAGGAGGGAGCGGCTGGTGTCCCGGAAACTGGGAACCAGCGTTTTCAGGACCGAGGAAACCAAGCAAACATGGGAGGGTCACGCGCTCCCATCCTGGACAAGAGCGCTTCTGGGCAGCGACCACCACCTGGTCTCACGGTGGAGGAGCCTGGGGCAGGGCAGGGCGGGGGCCTTTGTAAACAAGAGCTGCTTGCCGCCTGAGGGTGCCCTACAGCTGACAGGGTGGTTTCAGATGCCGTCCACGTGCCCAGGACCGCTTACCTCCAGTTCATCGCCGCCACTTCATTGATGTACTCAGCACAGTAGACCAAGGTGACTGAGGAGAAAAAACCCCGGCTGAGAAGTCAGAGGATGGCTGACCACCGCGGCCTACACGTCCTTCTGAACAGGACACTTCAAACATAAAACAAGGCCGCGCTACGCAGCTCGCGAGCCTATCTGTCCAGCCCACCCTCGCGCTCCTCACGAAGACCCCTCACAGACCAGAAGGAACGTCCTCCCCGGCCGGGCGCACTGTTTCTCACTGCGATGCAGGCTCTGGGCTTCACGCCTGCCCCTGGATAACCTCCTGTCTGGATTTCCTGCCTTGCACACAGCCAACTGAAACATCACCTTTAAGATGAGATTTTGTATTTTGTTAAACTACCAGCAAAATCTTCAGTGTCTTCCCGACAGCTGCAAGATTAAGAGCCCGGCCTAGCCTCTGAGGCCCTGGCCCACCCTTCCTATTACTTCTAACCCGACAACATCAGACACACACTTCTCTGACAAATGACCCAACACTGGCTGTCGCCCTGGTGCTCTCACTGGTGCCTTCGCCCCACGTGCTGGCCTGGGCCAGACACCTGTTATTTGTAAAAACAGATTTTCTCTCTTTTTACACCCCACACCAGAACTTCATTTTCTTCATTAAGTTTTTCTCAATGATTCCACACAACCCTGTTCCTTTTCTGAATCTCGGTGGATCTTATACGCACAGATCTTATACTGTGGATCTTATACTTCCTTCCCTGTGTGCACCTCCCAGACAAAGCTGAGAAGCTAAACCCACAGAGGGGAGCCCCATTTACAGAGTCAGCGTCTCGGCAAACACAGCTCCTATTTGTGTCACCAGTATTTAGCACCCTCCTGGGAGCATGGTAGGTACTTGAAAGGAGTCTTTGAAAGACTCAAGATCAATATCCAAAATGAACTTTATAGGAACAAAGAGTGAAATACAGGAGTGGCCTGAAATTAAAGTAGAACACAGACAGGAGGGTGGAGTGGCCTTACAAATGCTTTACACATGAGGCTGCAGAGAGAACACCCACACACACAAGGCTGGATCACGGCGATTTGACACACACACACACAACCCCCCCCCCACACACAAACCCAGATCACAGCAATCTGGCACACACACATACACAACCCCCCCCCACCCAGATCACAGCGATCTGACACACACACATACACAACCACCACCCCCCCCACACACACACCCCCAGATCACAGTGATCCGAACCCTGAGCTGCAAGACTGCTGATTCTACTCACCCAGGCACAGGAAGTGCCCCACCTGCAGCCTGTACCTCTGGGATGAGAAGCAGGTGAGCAGCAGGCAGAGCACGTGGAAGACAGCCAGCCCCATGAGCCAGGGCTCCGTCCAGTCCGTCTGCTGGTGGACACACAGCAGAAATTCGTCAGGGTCCACTCGCACTGGGGCCAGGCTTCACATGCAGTCTTCTCTGAGCATGCCCAGAGCGCCCACCAGGCTTCACAGGACACGGGATCGGGAGGGAAAGGGAAGGGAAATGTGCACCCCCACCCAGGGACTGTCACTCATGTCCCTGGAGGGCCATCCACACAGCACTGAGGGCTTCACTGTTTGTCAAGCACAGCTTCAGGCTGGGGAACTGAAGGACCTTCCACTCTGGGAGGGAAGCCAGGGAAGCCTGGTTCTGGAATGCACCTGGTCCCCGTGGAGGTAAGGCTACAACTCCTATTTCCAGCTCCCTAAACCTAGAGAGCATATTAAAAAGCAGAGACATTACTTTGCCAACAAAGGTCTGTCTAGTCAAGGCTATGGTTTTTCCAGTGGTCATGTATGGATGTGATAGTTGGAGTGTGAAGAAAGCTGAGCGCCAAAGAATTGATGATTTTGAACTGTGGTGTTGGAGAAGACTCTTGACCTTGGACTGCGAGGAGATCCAACCAGTCCATCCTAAAGGAGATCAGTCCTGGGTGTTCATTGGAAGGACTGACGCTGAAGCTGAAACTCCAGTACTTTGGCCACCTCATCCGAAGAGTTGACTCATTGGAAAAGACCCTGATGCTGGGAGGGATTGGGGGCAGGAGGAGAAGGGGACGACAGAGGATGAGACGGCTGGATGGCATTACCGACTCGATGGACATGAGTTTGAGTAAACTCCGGGAGTTGGTGATGGACAGGGAGGCCTGGTGTGCTGCGATTCATGGGGTCGCAAAGAGTCGGACACGACTGAGCGACTGAACTGAACTGAGACCAGTGATTAAAGCCTCAGAAAATCTGGGCTGCCCTCCAAACAGCGCTAGACTTCAGGTCTGCTAAACTCTAGGGGTGGCTGGTCCGCACCCCTAAACTAGGACCCCCCCTCTCGGAGGCTCAGGTCCCCCGCGGGTAAGGGGCTGGAGGCGAGGCCCGCGCCTGCCACTTGCCCACTGCGGGTGTTCGCGTCCAAGCCCAGATCGGCCTCCTTCCCGGCGCCCCGCAGTAACCCCGCCCACCGGGGGGGCCCCTTCCTAGAACACCCCGCCCCTAACCCGGGCCCCGCGCACCTGAAATCACGCCCCTACCGGGCCCCCGCCCCACGCCCGGGCCCCGCCCCTCCAGGCCCCGCCCCGGAACGCCCCGTCAGGCGCCGCGGGCATCCTTGTTGGAAAATTCCGAGCCCCGCCTTAGCGTCAGCGGCCGAACTGGCGGACAAGGAGGGGACGAGTTACCGTGATCACGGCGGGGATGCTGACGGGAAACCTGCTGACTGAGAATGCGGATGGCATCGCCCCCAGAAAGACCCAGCCTCACCACCACCTTTTCGTCTTCCCGCCCCTCCTGGATAGGATAAGGAAGTCCTTTAACGTCCTCTCGCGAGATCTCCCACTTGTCGCGAGGCCTACTGTGCCTGGAAGTGGGAAGGAGGCAGGCAGGCAGGCAGGCAGGGAGGCACCCCTCCATCTCGCGATATCTGTAGTGCCGCGTACTGGTCCCAAATCTCGCGGTATTCCGTGGCGTTGCAGTAATTTGAGGTAGATAAACAGGCAGACGCCGGGGTTTTCTCCTCAGCGGTTGGTTGCGGGCTCTGGTTTTGTGGCGTGTGAGCGCGCCAAGTCGCGTCAGTGCTCCGACTCTGCCTCTGCGGACAGAAGCCCTCTGTCCGAGGGTTCTCCAGGCAGGAACACTGGGGCGGTCGCCAGGCCCTCCATGGGGTTTTCCCGACCCAGGGACCGAACCTGCGGCGCCTGCACTGCAGGCAGACCGCTTACCGCTGAGCCACCGCTCATACCTGGCAGCGGGAAGGACTGGGGGCGTCCGCCTTCTGCCTGCGCATCTCCGTGGGCTAGGCTTGGGGGTGGGCATCGCTCAGTAGTGGTCTGGCCTCTGGGAGACAGAGGAATGACCGGGACCCTCGAGGACACGGGCCAGTGATCCGAACCCCGGCACACAGAGGACAGTGACTTGGACCCTGGGGGACCAAGGGTGGGGAGACAGTGACCTGCATAGTCTGAAAACGAGCTTCCTTCTGGGTCCTTCTCTTAACTGGCTTCAGTCAAGCTTCACAGAAGGAGATCGACATGGTGAGGAGAAAGTGGCTCAATAGTGTTTGACTCTGCCACCTCATTGACCAGCCCGCCAGGCTCCTCTATCCATGGGGTTCTCCAGGCGAGAACACTGGAGTGGGTTGCCATACCCTCCTCCAGGGGATCTTCCTGACCCAGGGATCGAATCTGGGTCTCCTGCACTGCAGGCCACAGTCTGAGCCACTAGGGAAGCAAAAAATCCTGTGTTGACCTATTAAGTGCCCCTCAACCACTCGGTGGGGTGGACGTTATGGACTCACTTTGCAGTGAGAAAACAGACCCAGAAAATTAAATACCTGCCCGGGGAGAGAGTCGGGGCCTGGGTTAGACTTGGCTGGTTGCATGGCACAGACTCTGCCAGATGCCTGCCCCACCAGCCTCCTCCTGGGCCCTGTCTAATGAGATGCACTTCTCTAGTTAGGGGACAGTTATTCCCCAGAGTGGTACTGTGGATTCAATGCCTGATTCTCTTCCCAGATATAACATAGTCCCTGAACTCATTTCTCTAACAACTTTGCAGGCCAGTGGTCTGACTTGAGATGACTGACGTTCGAGTCTGAGGGCAGATCTGGCTCTTCTCTCCAGGTGAAGCTGGTGCTGTGGGGTGAGGGCCACCGAGGCTGTGACTGTCCAACCTCACATGTGTCCATGTGAGGATTGTCAGGAGACGGGGCTGTTTGGGAATAAGAATCTGCTGTCCTGCAGTGACCACTCTTTTCTCTAATGCTGGACGTTTTATATTCAGTGTTTACTCCCCTGACCTGACAGGGAGATGGGTTGGAAAAATCAGACTTCAAAGGCAGATTTTCTCCTTTTTAATGATGGCTTCTTATGCTAGGGCATAAAGATCAGGCTGTAGCCCTCCTGGCAACGCTGGCTTCAGCTGCGTCGCTCCAGAAAGGCCAAGGTAGGGTAACTGACAGTGTCTAAGGCGGGGCAGGTCTCATGCCTTTAGCAGGTGCTGTTCATTCCTCCGATTCCTATGACAGCCTGCCCCAGGAAGTGACTGGGTCAGCTCTCTGGTTTCCTGTCCCCTCAGGGCGCTAGCTGCCTTCAGAGCAGCCACAGGTGAAGTTCTCTAGAGTACAGAACCGGTGAAGAAGGCATGTGCATGTCGACTGAAAACTAATGCACAGCCTGAAAACTGAGAATGGTGGGTTTTTTTGGCAGACAAAACTGAGGACTTAAGCACAGAGTTCAGCCTCTCAGACAGCTCTGAGGGACTGCTCCCTAGAGGTGTGGGAGGAGCCAGGGTATAGAGGTGTTTTTCCACAAAGGCCAGGTAGTTAGAACATCAAAAGATTGCTATTAATTAAAGAAAACCAGACATCGCAGTTTAGTGAATTTAACCCCTTTCTATGAATGGGAATACAGAAGAGTCTGGGCTCACTGGCGTCATTCCTTTGATGTGCACTTAAGCTTTCTGGGCCCAGTGTCCTGGGCTCTCACCCTGAGTCTGCCCGGGGCCCCTTCGGTTGTCCTGCATCACCCTCTCCTCCAGCTTCAGCTCATGCAAGGGAGGGGAGGGGAGGGTGGATGGCCAGTAGGGGTCAGGAGCTCGAGGCCCCACTCAGGGCGTCCTCCTCACACCCAGCTTCCAGGGGGTGTTAGTGACTTGCAGGTTACCACATTCGTGCATGCTCAGTTTAACTTTTCTTCAGTTACTGCTTTAAGATCTTGTAATTGCAAGAAGCATGACATTTTTGTTATCACAGTGATTAGAGTTGCTAAATTTCAGTGAATTTTAAGGAATATCATAAGAATTTTCATAATGCATTATATGATGTCACATGTCCTCTAACACTGGGGCTTCTCTGCAGAAGGGACCACCTGTCCTTTCCTGATCGACATGGATCTTCCTATAACCTCATTTCACTGCATTTTATTCTCCAAACCTCTGTCCATCTGACCACATACGTGCTTGCATGTTGGTGTCCATCTCTGTCTGTCTCTTTGTCTCCCTCAAGTGCCCAGTTTAGGTAGAATCTCCTCCCTGTTCCCACGGGAAAAGCAATAGTAGAGTAGTGTGTTTTCAACCCCACAGTTGTCAGAAGACAACTGTGTCAGCAAACAGAAGTTTGGAAATAAAGAATATGGGTAAATTCATCGTGTGAGCTGAGACACTGACTTCCTTCCAGAGAAAATCTGCAGGTGGTGCTCAAAGATCTCTTCCTTCTCTTAACTGTTAGTGTGTGATACTTCCTTATCACAGGCCCACAGGTGAAGTCCTGTCCTTCAAAAGACACAGAACTTGCTACTTTCTTGGTCTTTGAGTTAAACTTCCCCTTGGTCTTTGAATTAAACCAATTAATGTTTCATTGGTAAAAAGAATTAAAATGGAAATCCCAGGTTCCTTTGCTTGTGAAGATGCTTCTCCAAGTCTGCTCTGTTCTGAACTGGCAGATATATTGTCTTCCCTGGAGACTGCTAAAATGACAAGTGTCAAAAAGCAAACACAGCTAAACCCTTATATGAAATGTAGCAGTCCATAAATCTACTCCAAATTGTGTATGATAGTTTAAGCAGTGTTTTTGTTAAACAGTCTTTTGTTAATCATCTGTTGTTTTCCAGTGGCTGATGTAGAGTATTTTTACTTTTTTATCATGTGATATTTTATTTACAAAACGTTGAACATAAATGAGTGTTAATACTCACTTTTTCCAAGAGAGTCTGAAACTGAGCAGCTCAGACCTGAGAAGGTTAAGAATTTGTCTTTCTCTTGATTTTAAAATTACTCTGTCCCATATGACTTATGAGGACACATTTTTATTTTCTTTATCATCTATAACTTTACACTGAACTCAATCTCATCACTTTAAGAGTCCAGCCCATCCTGATACTATCTCCTGCACACAGCCACAGAGCGTGTTTATAAAAATGGATGCATTAAGCCATTTTATGGAAGCTTTACCTGCAGCAATAACCTTAAATCACATCTTCCTTTCCTGCCAGAGTGCAATGACTTTCTCCTTCTGTGTACAGGAGTCTCATTCTCCACAACCTCTCTTTAAGGGAGGAACCAAGCTTCTTTTCCCTCGAGTCTGTTATATCTTAATTTGTAATGGAAATCAAATTATTTATGCAACAGTAATACTTATTTCATTGACATACTTGCTTTTCACTGAGTAGTATACGTGAACTGAGGTTTATGTATCTACATTCACTCAGGCATAAAAGAAGGTTAATCTAGAATTTTGTCAGATCTTCCCTCTTGTCAGGTCCAGTCTTCTAATATAATTCCCATTTTTATCTTGGAAATCTGTCACAAAAATTTACCCATTTTTATAGATTCTTTCTCTTACCATTTTCTAGCACCATCAGAGGGTGGAAAGGTAGACTGCAGGGGCTCTGGCGTCTGAATTGCTTAACACCATTAATCACCAGGGAAACGTAAATCAAAACCACAATGGGACACCACCACCTCATGCCTACTAGGATGGCTATTATCAAAAAAAAAAAGCCAAGTGTGAGCAAGAATGTGGGGAGTGTGCACTCTCAGTAGGGATATAAATGGTGCCGCCACTATGGAAAACAGTATGCAGGTTCTTCAAGAAACTAAAACACAGCTGCCATATGAGCCACAATCCCACGTGGGGACAGTTATCAAAAAGAAATCAAGATCTTGAAGAGATACCTTAACGGCTATGTTCAGTGCAGCATTATTCACAGCAACTAAGATACAGCAATACCCTCAGTGTTCATCCATGGCTGAATGAGTCAGGAGCATGTAATGTGTACACACAGTGAAATATTACTCAGCCCTGAAGAAGAAACTCCTGCTGTCTTGATAACCTGGAGGAACTGGAGACATTGTGTTAAGGGGATGAGCCATCACAGCACGAGTCCACTTGCATGAGGAGACACTTAGAGCCTCCAGAAGCAGAAGAACCGATGCTGACGGTCTGGGACGAGGGGTGGAGGACAGAGAGGGAAGGTCAAGGGTTAAATATCAGTTCTGCCGGTATGTTGTGGAGACCCGCTGTACAGCAGAAATCTGTACAGAGGGTAGATTTCATGCACTGCAGTCCTACCACAATTACATAACAGCATGAAGCACCACCGCCTTTGACCTAAAATGCTAATTTCAGTGTCACTGATTCCATGACACTGGAATCAAGATTGCCGGGAGAAATATCAATAACCTCAGATATGCAGATGACACCACCCTTATGGCAGAAAGTGAAAAAGAACTAGAGAGCCTTCTTGATGAAAGTGAAAGAGGAGAATGAAAAATTTGACTTAAAGCTCAACATTCAAAAAATTAAGATCATGGCATCCAGTCCCATCACTTCATGGCAAATAGATGGAGAAACAGTGGAAACCATGGCTGACTTTATATTTTGGGGGGCTCCAGAATCACTGCAGATGGTGATTGCAAGCATGAAATTAAAAGACACTCCTTGGAAGGAAAGTTATGACAAACCTTTAATGACCAACCTTTAATATGACAGCATATTAAAAAGCAGAGACATTACTTTGCCAACAAAGGTCTGTCTAGTCAAGGCTATGTTTTTTCCAGTAGTCATGTATGGACGTGAGAGTTGGGCTATAAAGAAAGCTGAGCACCAAAGAATTGATGCTTTTGAACTATGGTGTTGGAGAAGACTCTTGAGAGTCCCTTGGACTGCAAGGAGATCCAACCAGTCCATCCTAAAGGAGATCAGTCCTGGGTGTTCATTGGAAGGACTGATGTTGAAGCTGAAACTCCAGTACTTTGGCCACCTGATGTGAAGAACTGACTCATTGGAAAAGACCCTGATGCTGGGAAAGATTGAGAGCAGGAGGAGAAGGGGATGACAGAGGGTGAGATGGTTGGATGGCATCACTGACTCATGGACATGAGTTTGAGCAAGCTCTGGGAGTTGGTGATGGACAGGGAGGCCTGGCGTGCTGCGATTCATGAGGTCGCAAAGAGTCGGACACGACTGAGCGACTGAACTGCACTGATTCTGTGAGGATGAAAGTCGTGTGAAAGTTGCTCAGTCGTGTCCAACTCTTTGCGACCCCATGGACTGTATAGTCCATGGAATTCTCTAGGCCAGAATACTGGAGTGGGTAGCCTTTCCCTTCTCCAGGGGATCTTCCCAACCCAGCGATAGAAGCCAGGTCTCCCACATTGCAGGCAGATTCTTTACCAGCTGAGCCACCAGGGAAGCCCATGCTGTGGGCCTTGCAGTGACGTGGCCCAGGGCATCTCAGCACCAGGGAGGCCGGCAGTGCAGTGCAGGCACAGGTCCCCACCAGCATGGCAGCAGTAGATGTCGCGCCCCCACTGAGGAGCCGGACGTGAGGTCTCGGGATCTGAGGAGCTGCCCCTCCTGTCACTATGGCCTCTGCTCATCGTCCAGGAGCGAGCTCTAGGCAGCTGGTCCCCACACAGGCGGCCCCGGCCCCCTCCTTGCCCCAGCCTCCGGCCTCCTGGTCGGGAGGCGGCACCCAGCGCTGGTGGACCTGCCCACTGGTTCCTGGGGCCTGCACGGGTCCTCGTCTCCTTTTCTGTCTTCACCTTTGGCAATTAGTCAGTTTTTTTCACCCCATGCAGAAAGTAAGAATTCTTTACAATTTTATTTTCCATTACTGTTATAGATTAACTCCTTCAAGCCACCAGATTTTCACTTTTCCATACTTACTTAGAAGGCACTTGAGCTAAAGTGCCAAGTACCTTCTGAACTCAATCACACCCGACAGCTCTCTTCACTGTGAAGGGCCTTTGAATGTGTGCGAGTCTTTCACTAGGAAGAAATTTATAAACTGATACTAGACTTCCTTAAAGGCATTCTAGATAATGAGGCAAACACCATGTTTGATGTGTCAGGGATTCAGTCCCTGGAATGCTATTTACGAATCACCAGCCGAATCTTATCACAGGAAAACAGATTTAGTTTTCAAACACTTAGTTTTGAGAAGCATCTGAAATTCAATATGCACCGAACCTTCAAATGCTTTTGAAGGAGGTTGTCTGCTGAAAAGCTAAAGATTGAGCTCTTTAGCTTCAGGCTCCAAGTCAGGCCGCCTGCCGTGGGGCAGCCAGTGTGACGTGAGCACCCAGAAACCCCCCGGGCCCTCCCGCCTGAGCACCTTGAGGACCCTGGGCTGGTTACAGAAGTAATTGTCTTCGGTGTTGCCCAAAGCACTTTAAAAGGCTAGTGTGACATTGTCTTTCCTAACCACAAAAACAATATAAAATAAACTTTATGAAATGATGATGAAAACATAATCTAAATCTATTACATACCTGATAATGAAGCAATAAATCAATCACAGTTAAGGGTGTTTGTGTACATGTATTTAAATGCATGTAGTTAATAAATACACACATAGAGGCCCCCTGCAGCAGCTCCTGTCCGCTGGCCTCTGTTAAAGCTCTCTGTCCTCGGATCACGGGCTCTCAGGTTACTGGGAAACAGTGGAGGAGACACCACAGGCTCAGCTCTTGGTTTAGGGTCTTAACACAGGATTTGACCCCCTGACCTGGGTTTGAATCTCATTACTGCAACTCATGAACGCATATTATCCTGGACAAATGACAGGGTTCTCTGAGGATGAGCGTCCTTGTCACAGTGATCTCCCACCAGAGTTCCCGTGAGTGTTACATGTGTGCACACATGCATGCACACACACACACGCAGCAGAGGTGCCCAGAGTAGCCAGTCCAGCTCGTGAGCCACACCGTGCCGACGGCTGCATCAGGCCGTTTAACCTGATGCCATTGTGTACCCAACTGCCCGATTCCTGGTAATTTTTCAGCTGTTTTGCTCAAGAAACTCCAAATATAATTTAGTTTTTATGATTCTCCATGTTGCCATGCAAAGAAGGAGTCTTGTGCTGTCATTTGAAGAAGACATACACACATCTTTTTTAATTTGAGACAAGCGAATGCTTGCTAAAATGTAACTGTTGTTAATGCTAGTTTCTGTGCACATAACATGACTTAGCTAAGTAGCTATTGTGGAATGACCATCGCTTTTGAATATCAACTTACCCGCAATTGGTCCCTAACTGTGGACCACGTTCAGTTGCTTAACTTTGATCTGATTTGTTTCTTTGTAGACTTTGCTTAGTGTATGTCCCAGTTTCATCTTTGTGAAACAATAAGATGACTGGCTTCCCAACAGTATTTTGTATACTTTACTAGCTAATGAGCATCAGGGACAAATGTTTAAGAATTAGAACAGCAGGTGATCTGAAAAGTCACTCCAGCTCCACAAGGGCTTTCTAACCGTCTCCCCACCTCCACCATCCGACAGCTGCTCTTGGTTGCTTTCTCGACCGAGACCAACATTCCTCCTCTGGCTCCCGAAGCTTCCTCTCGCGTGGCCTCACTCTCACTCCTGCCCTCCCTGTGTCCCGTGCTCCCATCCTCACTAGCGCCTGTCCTGCCCTGAGAGCCCAGCCTGCTTCTAGGTTTGCAGTCACATTAAGCAAAACAGATAAATTCAACTTGCTTCATCTCTTAGACCAATGGCCCCCAACCCCCAGGCTGCATCGACCAACACCTGTCCATAGCCTGTTAGGAACTGGATCCCACAGCAGGAAATGAGCAGTGGCTAAGTTAGCAAGCTTCATCTGTATTTATAGCCACTCTCCATCGCTTGCATTACCACCTGAGCCCCGCCTCCTGTCAGACCATTGGTGGCATTAGATTTTCGTAGGAGCACAGACCCTACATGGACTGTGCATGCGAGGGGTCCAGGTTGCGAGGTCCTTATGAGACCCACGGAAAAGTTGTCTTCCACAAAACCAGTCCCTCGTGCCAAAGAGGTTGGGAACCGCGGCCCTAAAACATCAAATGCCAGGACTGGACGTGGTCAGGGCCCTGTGTGCGCTCAGGCCCAGCTCTGCCACCTTTCATCTGATCCCGGGTGAGTTCCATGAGTTCAAGCCTCAGCTGCCTTTGCCTTGGAAAGGGGCCAATGGTTTCCAGTGACACCTGTAAGAAGGGCTCGCACAGAGGAGCTGCCTGATATGCCAGGAAGCCCCCGGCCCAGCCAGGCTCCCACCGCGCGACCCCTCAGGAGCCCTGAGATCTTGGCGGGACGGCCAGCTATGCCTCGAGGCAGAGGGTGTGAGGGCGGAGAGGCCCTGGACCCCAGGACCTGGGCTTGAGGCGCCCGCTCCTGTTGACTGGCTCACTGGTAAGCCAATCGCCACACGTCACATGGCGATTACCCGTGTGACGCACTCAGCAGAAGGTGCTTCAGTATGGCGTTAGTAATTTCAAAGGCAACAACAAAATTATATGAAGAGCATATAACACAAAGGAATAAAGGATTCCCCTTTGATCATCTGTGTTTTCTTTTCACCTTAGCCAGCTTTACTCACTGTAAACTATTCCTGTCTTAATAATGAGTGATAACAGGAGTGAACCAGCCCTGTTCATTACTCGCAGTGATGCCAGGATCTCTGAGCGTCCCCACCATGATCTTTGCTAAGCCTGGAGAGGAGAGCATGTATTACCGGGTGTGACCACTAGGTGGACACCTGCCCACTTGCCTCTTGCTCCTGCAGGTCTATGTTCAGTTCAGTTGTCTCTCAGTCGTGTCTGTGACCCCATGTGCAGCAGGCCAGGCCTCCCTGTCCATCAGCAACTCCCAGGGTTTGCTCAGACTCATGTCCATCGAGTTGGTGATGCCATCCAACCATCTCATCCTCTGTCATCCCCTTCTCCTCCCGCCTTCAGTCTTTCCCAGCATCAGGGTTATGAGTCAGTTCTTCGCACCAGGTGGCCAAAGTTTTGGAGTTTCCGCTTCAGCATCAGTCCTTCCAATGAATACTCAGGACTGATCTCCTTTAGGATGGACTGGTTGGATCTCCTTGCAGTCCAAGGGACTCTCAAGAGTTTTCTCCAGTAAAGATAAAGTAATGAGTTACCCCTGGTGGCTCAGATGGTAAAGCGTCTGTCTACAATGCAGGAAACCGGGGTTTGATCCCTGGGATGGGAAGATCCCCTGGAGAAGGAAATGGCAACCCACTCCAATACTGCCACAGTTCAAAAGCATCAATTCTTCGGTGCTCAGCCTTAATCAGAGTCCTATTCTGGCTTCTGCATCTCTTTTTCCTCTCTGCTCCTGGAACAGGGAATTTTTATAACACTTTCATTATCGTTTTAGTCATACTTCAAACTTTCTGTGCCTTCATTTAACCCCAAGGCCAGATTATTATTCAAATGGGCCCATTTGATAAAAATATTAGGTTAAGTTACCACAGTTTAGTCCCAGCACCTGGCCCGCCGTGCTGAAGCGGCTGTCTTGCACGGAGGGGTACAGACCGGCCCGCACGTGGTACAACCCCTCCAGCCTCTGCCGGCAGCACGCCTGGGCGGAGGGGCTGCAGACTGAGCCTAGCCGCTGGGACGCGAGCGGGTGTGCAGGGGCGCTGACGCACCGCCTCGCGGGCTTGTTTAACGCCTTTTATAAATAGCCCTGATCTGGGAAGGGGATCTGGAAGTCATCACGCCAGATACTTGCTCCAGGTCAGTGCTGTTTAGAAGCAGCTCAAAGCTGTTTCAGGCAGGAATCCTCTCTCAGTTCAGTTCAGTTCACTCAGTCGTGTCCGACTCTTTGCGACCCCATGGACCACAGCACGCCAGGCCTCCCTGTCCATCACCAACTCCCGGAGTCGACCCAAACTCATGTCCATTGAGTCAGTGATGCCATCCAACCATCTCATCCTCTGTCGTCCCCTTCTCCTCCTGCCCTCAATCTTTCAGCCCCACCCCCAGGCATGAAAAGGGACCACCGTGTGCAATCAGCATTCAGCAGCGCTCTGGCAGGAGCCGACTGGAGACCAGAGGCCCTCCCAGTCCTGCTGGACCGACCTAAGGACTCGCCCACAAGGTTCCCCGCAGCTCCCGGGACGGGGCGGGGGGCTCCCCGAGGCTCCCCGGGGTCAAGCCGGGGCCAAGCCGGGGCCACATGAACGTGGGGTGCTCTTCCTGCTTTTCCGGGGTTCCCCCCACCTCCTCCTGGAGCAAAGCCCCATCGCTGGCGGACAGCTTCAGCGTTTCCCTGGAGAAGAGTGGTTCTCGGAACCAAACCTCGATCTGAAGCTTGAAAAGCGTGAGGCAGACAAGGGAGGAAGGAGAGGAGGACTGGAAACAGACAGGGGACCGGCCTCGCCGCAGACCCGGCAGCAGGCTTCCGGGAGCTGCTGGGTGGGCACGCTCCCGCCCTTTGTCATCGTGAGGGAGCACGGCCAGCGTTTCCCACAAAGACAGACAGAAGTGCTGGTTCCCCGGAAGAACACGGGGGCCCAGATGTGGGATTTTAGTCGTTAGAAAGGCGGGAACATTTCCAGAGTGATTAGAGTGGGGGCCAGAGAGAGACGGGGTGCGGGGCAGGTCCCGCGGCAGGGACGGGGTGCGCGTGCAGCAGCTGACATGCTGCGCGCGGGGGTGGGGATGGGGGGGCCTGAGCCGCATGGAAGGTTCCAGAGCTTCCAGCTGTCTCGAGAAGGGGTCCCCGAAAAGCAGCGCGAGCTTTCAGCCGTTTCCCGTGAAGCTCCGCCGGGGACCGCGTGAGCTGAATTCTAAGCAGAACCTCGCGCCTTCCTGTCTGCTGGGAGATGGCAGTGGTCCTCCTGCTTTCTGCCGTCTGACGGGAGGGCAGGTTTGGTCTGGAAACGGCACCGTGTTGGAGAAAGGGGAGGGGGACGCGCTTCTCCGGCAGCACCGGCTCGCTGAGGTCCTGGAGCTTCCCAAGGGGTCCGCACGGGGGTCTGCGCCCCAGTGGGCGCTGGGCCGCCTCCCCGAGCTCAGCAGCCCCGGCCCCGCTCCGCACGCAGCGCGGTCTCGGTCCTGGACTCACCTGACGCGGAGGCCTCGTCCGGGTGGAATAGCCACACTCGTCTGCCTCAGAACCGGTTAACGGACCTGTGGCTGAAGGCTCCGGTCTGCGGAGCCGCACGTGTCCGGCGGAGCGGCCTGGGCCCCTCACCCGCCCGCGGGCGGCGGGGTCTCCGGGCACGTCCCGCGGCGCAGCGCCCGCAGCGGAGTCCAGTGAGCGCGTCCCGCTCACGCTACCCACCAGGCCTTAGAGCGCGCTCCTCCAGCGCCCGCGCTGACCTCCTCACCTTCTCCTCACATTCTTCTTTTCCTTTTTCTTAAATGTGAGAAGCAGCTTCTGGGGGCAGCGGGTCAACTGATATCTTTCGCCATTAACTTTTGTTAATTTTGAAAATAAGGATGGGCTTGAAGATAATATTTAAGTTTTTATTTGTCTTCTGGTGTTTTCTACAAAGCAGTTGAAAACGGGATAATCTTTCCAACACAGTTGAATATGAGGAAAGCACTAAGAGAAGTGACTTTTCTTTGAAGAAAATGCTTCAAAGTCTAAAAAAACATAGAAAACACTCGAAGAAAATGGAATGTGATGAAAACAGGACTTGTAACGCTGCTTGGACATGGAGCATGTGCCTTTCAGGTCCCTTGGCTCCTTTGAAACAGGTAGGATTTGCCGAGTGTCTACAGGCCTGAGTTACACCGGAAACGTTCAACCAGGAAGGACGCCAGGCTCCGGTGCCTGCTCCGTGGGGCAGGCGTACAGCCCCAGAGCACTGGAGTTCTCTGATGCTTAATGAAAATGCATCTTTTTTGCTTTTAAAATTGACATCTAAGCCCTGGTGTATACCCATTTAAAGTCACTGCTGATGTTAGTCATGTGTCCAAAGAGCTGAGCTGTGAAGAGAAGCGTGGTGAAAGGAAAGCACCTTATTTTGCTGTTTACTAATTCTTATAAATTATTCAGCCGGCTGGAATTCCAGGGGTCGGGGAGGGGATTCAGGGATGCTAGAGCCGCTCTTCCAGGCTAGTCCAAGCACCTGTGCAGTTTGCAAACGTTCTCCAGCCTGGGGACGTGCACCGTTCTGTATAATGCTCTGACTTATTGAAACTTTCTTGAAAACGCTCAGGATACAACATAACAGGCTTCTCCTGGGAAAGAACAGGACAGTTTTAGCATCAGAAATGATAACTGTTAGGGATGGAAGCAACTATTATTATATAAAATTCCATGAATTATTGATGATTCTCAACAGGTAAAATCAAAGGAATCTGTGATCACTTTTTGGGAAATACTAGACATACAACTTGTAATTTTGAAAATAGAAAGAAAAAGAATAAAGCATATATCCTGCCTTTCATATAAAAATCGCACCTCAGAGTAACCAAATAGTTGATAAAGGGAGGTTTCTCTGGGTAGAAATATTTCAGCTAATAAGAAAAGAATGGTAATGTGAAAATATCATGACTTTGCTACCCTTAATATGTCAATGAGCCTGGGTGGTGAGTGTTCACGCCAGTTACCGAGGGAGAGAGAGAGAAAGAGGTACCCAGATACTGGATGATTCTTGGTCATGGAGCACAGTGTCCCCAGGTAAACAGTCTCACCAAAAACGTGGACCAACACTGTGAAGTTGGTGAAGCATCTTGATCTAAGTATAAGTTTATAGAAAATACTGGGAACTGATGAAAACACTTAAAAAGTTACACATCAGAGTGCAGTCATCACACCAGCTGGTGGGACTTCTGGAAGACCAACGTCTCGGTGTCTTCAACACATAAACTTTAAGAAGGGAAAAGTCAACAATATATTTCAAGCTTGAAAATACATTATCAATTTCTTCAAAGACTGTTTCTAGGGTTGAGCCACAGACGTGAACCAACTGGGAGCTGCTTATCCACAAAGTGGAGGAAACGTTTCAGCGTTACATGTCTGAACGTGCGAATACGGAGGTGTGCCCAGAAGTGTGCCTTAGGGAAGCAGCAGGACCGCAGGAGAAACACGGAGCTCTCACGTCAGTGTGACCGCTCCCAGAGGAGCTGGAAACACGCCGAGTCCCCAAACGGTGAGAGGTGACCCACCACCTGGCGATGCACGCGGCCTGGCTTTGGGCCCAGCTGGCTCACAGCCTGGGTGTTGAGCTCTTTCAGGAGCCCTGTGGGTTGGGTTTCAGTTTACTATCTTACGAGTCTTTCTCAACCGATACTTTTTCATTCCCATTTTCTTCTTTTGCTGTTATATTTTGGCTTGAACGGGTGAATTTTCATTATCCAGTCTGTTCCTCTATTGACTTTGTCTCCATTATTTATCTTTCAGTGGTTTCCCTCAAAATCACCATTTTTATCTTTATCTTTTTATGGTTTACTCTGACATAGTCTCATCCATCT
This sequence comes from Dama dama, assembly GCF_033118175.1. Lineage (NCBI taxonomy): Eukaryota > Metazoa > Chordata > Mammalia > Artiodactyla > Cervidae > Dama > Dama dama. Next base: position 570,605 of record NC_083696.1, read on the forward strand.
TTGTCATATAAAGACCTTCATGACATTAAACCCAGTCTCTCTTGTCTGCTATTCCCTTCCACTTAAATTTCATGTGGCAACCTCACCATATTTCGTGTTTTGTTGTTGTTTTAAATAGTCAGCTTTTGAAGAATGTAACAGAGGAAAGGGAAACACTGCTTCTATTCATCTTCATAGGTACTCTTTCCAGTGTTCGTTATTACTTCTGGACCCCACGTTTCTTTCTGATAATATCTCCCTTCAGCCTGAAGAACTTCCTTCATCATTTCTCAGGGTGCAGATCAGCTGGGAACACACTTATTCAGCTTTAATTCATCTTAAAATGTCTTTATTTATCCTTAATGCTTGAAAGATGGTTTTGCTAGATGCATTCCTAATTTGACAGACTTTTTATTCAGTGACATTTTCTTCTGCCGCCAGTCATTATTTTTGTGACAAAGTACCCTCTGTGAGTTTTATCATTGCTCCCGACATGGAATAAATCTCTTTCTGCATCTGGCTGCTTTTTTATCTTCGGGTTTCAGCAACTTGCTCCAGGGGCCTCAGGTGGCTTTCCTTATGATTCTCCTGTTCAGGGTTTGCTGTGCCTTCTGGATCTGCAGATTGCTATTTCAGATAATTTGGGTTATTTTCTGTCAATACTGCTCCAGATGTATTTTCTGTCCATTCCTAGGCAAATGAGAAAGGAAAGATATATCCATTTGAATGCAGAGTTCCAAAGAATAGCAAGGAGAGATAAGAAAGCCTTTCTCAGCAGTCAGTGCAAAGAAATAGAGGAAAACAATAGAATGGGAAAGACTGGAGATCTCTTCAAGAAAATTAGAGATACCAAGGGAACATTTCATGCAAAGATTAGCCCAATAAAGGACGGAAATGGTATAGACCTAACAGAAGCAGAAGATATTAGAAAGAGGTGGCAAGAATACACAGAAGAACTATACAAAAAAGATCTTCATGACCCAAATAACCACGATGGTGTAATCACTCACCTAGAGCCAGACATCCAGGAATGCGAAGTCAAATGGGCCTTAGGAAGCATCACTACAAACAAAGCTATTGGAGGTGATGGAATTTCAGTTGAGCTATTTCAAATCCTGAAAGATGATGCTGTGAAAGTGTTGCACTCAATATGCCAGCAAATTTGGAAAACTCCGCAGTGGCCACAGGACTGGAAAAGGTCAGTTTTCATTCCAATCCCAAAGAAAGGAAATGCCAAAGAAAGCTCAAACTACTGCACAATTGCACTCATCTTTCACACTAGTAAAGTAATGCTCAAAATTATCCAAGCCACGCTTCAGCAATATGTGAACTGTGAACTTCCAGATGTTCAAGCTGGTTTTAGAAAGGGCAGAGGAACCAGAGATCAAATTGCCAACATCCGCTGAATCCTCAAAAAAAGCAAGAGAATTCCAGAAAAACATCTACTTTTGCTTTATTGAATATGTCAAAGCCTTTGACTCTGTGGGTCACAAAAATCTGTGGAAAATTCTGAAAGAGATGGGAATACCAGCTCTTGCCTCCTGAGAAACCTGTGTGCAGGTCAGGAAGCAACAGTTGGAACTGGACATGGGAACAACAGACTGTTCCAAATAAGAAAAGGAGTAAGTCAAGGATGTATATTGTCACCCTGCTTATTTAACTTATATGCAGAGTACATCATGAGAAATGCCAGGTTGGATGAACCACAAGCTGGAATCAAGATTACCAGGAGAAATATCAATAACTGCAGATATGCAGATGACACTACCATTATGGCAGAAAGTGAAAAGTAACCGAAGAGATTCCTGATGAAAGTGAAAGAGGAGAGTGAAAAAGTTGGCTCAAAACTCAACATTCATAAAGCTAAGATCATGGCATCTGATACCATCACTTCATAACAAATAGATGGGGAAACAGTGGAAACAGTGACAGACAGACTTTATTTTAGGGGCTCCAAAATCACTGCAGATGGTGACTGTAGCCATGAAATTAAAAGATGCTTGCTCATTGGAAGAAAAGCCATGGTAATCCTAGACAGCATGTTAAAAAACAGACATTACTTTACCAACAAAGGTCCATCTGGTGAAAGCTATGATTTTTCCAGTAGTCATGTATGGATGTGAGTTGGACTATAAAGAAAGCTGAGTGCTGAAGAATTGATGTTTTTGAACTGTGGTGTTGGAGAAGACTCTTGAGAGTCCCCTGGACTGCAAAGAGATCCAACCAGTCCATCCTAAAGGAAATCAGTCCTGAATATTAATTGGAAGGACTGATGCTGTACCTGAAACTCCAGTACTTTGGCCACCTGATGCAAAAAATCAACTCATTGGAAAAGATCCTGATGCTGGGGACAACTGAAGGCGGGAGGAGAAGGGGAGGACAGAGGATGAGATAGTGGGATGGCATCACCAACACAATGCCCATGAGTGTGAGTAAGCTCCGGGAGTTGGAGATGGACAGGGAGGCCTGGCGTGCTGTGGTCCATGGGGTTGCAAAGAGTTGGACACGACTGAGTGACTGAACTGAACTGAACTTTTTCATTGATATTTTTTCTGGGCCTTAAATTTCACGGTTCACATCCTATTGAAGCCTGGCTTAGAGAATTTTGAGCACTACTTTACTAGCGTGTGAGATGAGTACAATTGTGCAGTAGTTTGAGCTTTCTTTGGCATTTCCTTTCTTTGGGATTGGAATGAAAACTGACCTTTTCCAGTCCTGTGGCCACTGCGGAGTTTTCCAAATTTGCTGGCATATTGAGTGCAACACTTTCACAGCATCATCTTTCAGGATTTGAAGTAGCTCAACTTGAATTCCATCACCTCCACTAGCTGTTTATAGTGATACTTCCTAAGGCCCACTTGACTTTGGACTCCAGGATGTCTGGCTCTAGATGAGTGATCACACCATTGTGGTTATCTGAGTCGTGAAGATATTTTTTGTATAGTTCTTCTCTGTATTCTTGCCACATCTTCTTAATATCTTCTGCTTCTGTTCCATCCATACCATTTCTGTCCTTTATTGTGTCCATCTTTGCATGAAAATTTCCCTTGGTATCTCTAATTTTCTTGAAGAGATCTCTAGTCTTTCCCATTCTATTGTTTCCCTCTGTTTCTTTGCATTGATCGCTGAGAAAGGTTTTCTTATCTCTCCTTGCTATTCTTTGGAACTATGCATTCAAATGGGAATATCTTTCCTTTTCTCCTTTGCCTTTTGCTTCTCTTCTTTTCATAGCAATTTTTAAAGCCCACACATTTGATTAACAAAATAGAGCCCTTGTGTGCCCTGGACTACCACTCCATGACCTGGAATAATAAAGATGCTTTATATGCAGCAACCAATTACATAAAAAATAAGAAACAAAATTATATACTACACAGTAGTTAAGTATGTAAATTAAAATGCACAAAGAACAATCTCATATATTTTTTCACACAGAAGTTGGACTACCAAGACATCCATTAATTATAAAAGAGTGAGTGCCTACCGGAGGGAGAATAAAGACTGGGAACAGGGAATAAATGGGACAAAATAGAAAACACAATTTCCTATCGCAGGGAGAGCCTGGGCCTCTGGTGATCAGCTTTTGTTAAGTACAAAACACGAGAGAATCAACTCTTTTCTTTTGGTATCTTTATAATTATATGAGAAAGAATGTAAAGTCATGATTTAAAACTGGTTTTAGATTATAAAAGCAGATGGATTATTATTAACAAAGAACAATTAAAATCAAATATATTAAGCAGAGGCTAATGCTTTTAATACTACTGATAGATAAGTATATTGACAAAATAATTATGTGTTCTATTAGATGATTAAATGGGATCTGAACAGTCATTGCACAGAGATACTATATCTTCCATTAGTTTTTGACAGACTTGAAATTATCAAGACTCTTTAATTAAAATATCATCAGCTGTGATGGAAAATCCACTAACAGTTTGTGGGTAAAAATGTGAAGTGAGAAGATTACAGTTGCCTTAATAAAATGTCAGTGTGTGCCTGCTCAGTCACTTCAGATGTGTCTGACTTTTTGCAACCCCGTTGACTGTAGCCCGCCAGAGTCCTCTGTCCTTGAGGTTGATTCTCCAGGCAAGAATAATGGAGTGGATTGTCATGCCCTCCTCCAAGAGATCTTCCCAATTTGGGAATCGAACCTGCATCTAGGTGTGTCTCCTGCATTACAGGCAGAATCTTTATAGCTGAGCCACCAGGGAAGCCCATAAAATGGCAAACTTCAGCCCTAATTGTCACTATTTACATTAAATGAAACTGGCTTAATATACCAACAAAGTCAGGAATTGTCAGAATAAATTTTTCAAATGATGAAAAAAGATATTTAAAAGAAACTCACTTCAAATATAATGACATACATAGGATCAAAATAAAGGGCTGGAAACAGATGTACTTCACAAATTTTAATTTTAAAAAGCAGGGATTATTATATTTACACAAGATAAACCCTAGAGCAAAAAAATTTACCAGGGACCAAGATAGATATTACTTATGGATAAAAAGACTGATCTGTGCAGAAGAGCATAGCAATCCTCACTCCTGAAAAAGAAAGTAGGAGTGTAAATCCACTAAACAGAAAATAAGAAAATAATACAGATCATCAGTGAAACAAAACTAGCTTCTTTTAAAAGAGTTTTAAAATGATATGCCTCTAGTGAGCCTGAAAAACAGTTAAAAGAGAAAAGGTATAAAGTTCCAATATGAAGGATGAAGGGAGATATATCACTATAGATGCCACAGATATTAAAACACAACAAAAATCCAAACCATTCTGTGCACATGAATCTGACAACTTACCACAAAATGTACCATTTCCAAAGCAAACACACTCAGTGTGAAAAGGATAATCTGAATATTCACGCAGTATCAAAAAAAATCAATGTTCTGGAATAGGCCAACTGCCGTTATTCAGCTGGTGAAGCAGGAAGAAAAATAAGACTTGTGAGCAGACCCTAAGGGTCAGTGAGATGCCGCTACGTGGACCAACATACACAGCACACACAGACACACACACACAGCTCCGCTGTAAAACCAGACTGCAAGGGCATTTCCGACAAAATGCACGGGCTATGCGGCTCACTGTCGCACGGGAAGCGTTTCTGTCCAAGAGTGCAGCCCCCACGTGAACTCCCCCATAGGCGTTGGCGCCCCAGGGCCTGGGAGACTGAGTGATGGGGGCTGGCCGCCACGCTGCCTGCGGCCGAGGACGCAGTCCAGGGCCCGGCACACGTCCTACACGGTGTTAGCCTTAACCTTTGGGGAGTAACCCAGCAGAATCCAAGCAACCTAGAATTCGGCACATTCCAGGACTTTCCTAAGATGACCATGGAGTCCTTTTCCAGAGACTTTTGCAACTGAAGATTGAGTAGATGTATAAACATAAGCTAATACTGTCCAACTCTGCCAACCCTTTCCCATCAGCTACAACCTGAGACGTCTTCAGACTCCAGCACCTCCTTTTTCGGTGTGCGTGGCATCTGTGTTTATAAAGAGTCCGTCACACCTGGATGCACTGATTTCTCCTCCAACTCAGTTGTTTCTTGCCTAAGCATCTGTTATAATAAAAAAAAAAATGTCTTAGAATTGTTTAATGCCTGGAATGTGGAATTTTACTTTCTCAAATGGAGAATTAGGTGCTTCATCATCTGTCCCATGAAATCACATTGATTCCTCTCTTTGAAAAGATTTTGTTTACTGAAATCTTAACTGTATTTTTTAAGCAGCTGTTGTTAATAATATATTTTAAAAGGGCATTTATAAATATTTATCAAGGAACTTAATTTGAGCCGTCAACCCCTCCTCCCTGTGTGAACACTAGGCTTGAAGAATGTCACGGAAAACATTTTTCTTTCATCTAATTATGTGATTTCAGCTGGATTTTAACTCAGCTAGTTGTATTGATGTCTGGTGAGGGGAGACCGAATATGTGGAAACAGCTAAATTTGCACTTGATGCCCTTTGCCCATGCTCTGCTTTTATTGCTTGCTCGTATTATTTCCCACAAACGATAATTTTGGTCATTCCCACAGCGCCCAGTGGGTCGCACACTGTCGTTCAGGCGCAGCTGAAATAGACAGATGGCAAGACCCCACCTCTAGGACTGGCGCTCGCCCACCAGATGGCGTCTCGGAAGGGCCAGGAAGCAGATTGTGCAGGAACAAATATCTTTCAGAGGAACAGACATCAGAACGTTCATACCCGAATGAGCTTACACCCAATAAAAAACTGACCATCGGTCAGCGAGTCTGCTGTCGGACCGGCTCACCTCTGCTCACGTGATCAGACATATTTATTCTAAATATTTATTTCACCAAATTGGATTTGGGGGAGGTAGAGGGTTACATGTTTATTGGAGAATTTTCAAAGTCTTCTCACTTTCTGAAGTTCACACTTTCAGTGTTTGTAAGGGGTGTCATTGCAGAGACGGGTCACAGCACAAGCTGTGCTCGGGTCACGGCCATCCTCTGGGCGTCTCCTTGGCCACAACGATCCAGGGGTCACTGGGTGTCCTGTTCCTTGGGTTCACCACTATCTCAAATTCACAGAGGCTCCTTGTCCCTGGAGATGGTGATTACAATGGAGAAGCCGTCCTGGGTCCAGGTAGCCAGCCCCACAGCTTGGCCAGGCCCTGAGCTGGAGGTGAAAACAGACTCCTGGGTGCTGAGTTTGGTCCCCAGGTGGTCCTACCAAGTTCCCATGGGCCCGCAGGCTCGGCAGGGCAGAGTCCTGCTTCCTAAGAACATGGAACATCCAGGAGTCCGGGGACACTTGTGTCTCCCTTTCCACTGCCCTTTTACCATTATCTAGTGTTTTCTCCCACTGAGAACAGAGGCCACAAACCACAGAACTCAACTCTGCCTGTTAATTTGTCACCCAGAGAGATCACAAGTTTTTTAATGTACAGTTTTTGATGAAATCTTAATTTTCCCCCCAGTTAATCATGCTGCAGTCAGACTTGCTCCTCCTAATCTTCCTTTTCTTTGCTGCTCCCAACACGGCTTCCTCTGAGCCTGCAGGAAGGACATAGACCCAGCAAGTCTGGTGCCTTAAATTACAGCAGCCCTTGCCTGTCCTTGACGGTTTTAATTAGCAGAGGGTTTCCTACAAAATAGCTTATTCCTCATAGAAAAGCTTTGATGCAAAATTTATTTTTAATTGAGTAGGTATAAATTTTAACTTAGCTTTTAATTTTTACTTTGATTTGTTTTCAAAGTATGTCAAATTTGACACCTTGTTAAGAATTGAATCTCTTTTCTAAGATTTCAGAAGCTTGTAATAAATTTAAACAAACCAAAGACACTGTAAGAGAATCTAGGGGCATTTTATGTTCCAAGTGACGATATAAATAGCTTCCCTCAACCCTCACAGCCTCCAGACATACACACCTAAGTATTAATACCTAACTTGGCACCCGGCAAGCCCTGCTTGTTTCACAGACTCGGGAAACTTCAGAGTGAAACTTGCATGTTCGTGAAGTGGTGACTCTAAGAGCTCTCTGCAGCTGAACTGCGCCCAGCTGTAATCAGGTGCTGGAGGGAGCCAGCGTGGGCATCCCCTGGTCTTACACGTTCATGTCTGGAGCCAAAAGGAACGGGGACCAGACACCCAGCAAGGTTGTTCTAGTCAGGGGCGGGGGGGCGGCGGGCGCCTTCCTCCAGCAGCAGGACGTCAGAGTCGTCAGTTCCGTTGCAGTCACTGCATAGTGACACATTGCTGTGTTTGGTGTGATTTTATGAACTTACGCTTGCACTGCCTGGATGAGGCAGTGACACGCTTATTACACTAAATTAACACCTGTCAGGCTGTCTCCACATTCACTGTCACACCTTCTCAGGGCAGAAGGTTCGGGTCTCAGGTGCCGGATGGGAGAAAAATTACCCAGGGTGATGCTGTCACTGTGGCAACACCAGAGCATCCTAGCTATCAGTACAGTCAGGCCCCTTCCAGGTTCACCGCCTGGAATTAACCTTGAAGAAGGAAATGGCAACCCACTCCAGTGTTCTTGCCTGGAGAATCTCATGGACAGAGGAGCCTGGTAGGCTACAGCCCATGAGGTCACAAGAGTCAGACATGACTTAGCGACTAAATCACCACCACCAACTTTTCCTTCAGGGCTTGTTTGTCAGAAAGGCATCATTAAAAAACACACAGTCCCTCTGTTTCTGGTGAAGGGCAGCTGGTTATTCAGGCGGCGCGGCCACAGCGTTTATGGTGCATTCAGTGACAGGTTGAGGGGTTTTCCAAGAGGAGCAGCTCAGCCATGACTCATTTGTGAAAGACAGAAACCAGACGCAGTGCCCACTGCGGGGACGAGACTCAGGAAGGGGCACCATTCACAAAGCCGTAAAGCCCCCATTTTCTTTCTGAACGAACCTGGACCTCCAGATCGGCTCAGAAGTTGGGTCACAGTCTGGCAGAGTCTCAGTCTGACTCAGTGGCCAGAGTTCTCTGGGGCTGAGGGACTCTGGGCCCGACTGGCTCTGACAGTGGGGGGGACGGGGGGCATCTCTAAGGGAGGAGCCACCCCTGAAGGACCCTCACCCCTTCTGCAGGGAGCCGCTCCCCGCCCACCCCTGACACAGGCACCCACAGCCCTGTGGCTCTTACACCGCGTCTCACATGGTCTCTCGGGCACCTTCATTTCCTCCTTTCTTGCCTGAGATGGGATTAAAAGCTAAGTTAAAATTACCCTAAAGAAAGAGAAATACAATGAGGTTTACCTGGTCAATTGGTGGCAAGATGATTTCCTTTCATTTTTATTTCTATAGTTAATGGTGATTTTCCATTTCAGATTGGTGAATCAATGTATGTAATTCTCAGGAACTCATGGGCGGATGTAAAATATGACATAATGCTTAAGCCATATTAGCTGGTCTGCAATATTTTTGTGTCCAGAAGTACATTTTTTTCAGTACTTCAATTGTAATGTAAAGTATGACTATTCATTATTAAACCTGGGATTGGTGCCTCAGAAACAGAGCTTTGCTTGAACGTGCTGTAAAGCATGGTCACTTTCCTCCCAGTTCTGATATATTTGCAGTTTCTCAAGTTAGCACAACACTCGCTGTGACCTCTTCTTTACGACCCAATGGCCCAGAGATCATTTTCAAAAGTCAGCCTTTCAATTAGCTGCTTCTCGTGGAGGTGCACTGTTGGAAGCTTCACAAGCCTTCTTAGACCAGAGCTCTGAAAACAACCAAATCTTTTTTCCAGTTTCTGATAAATTCAATTAGGAAAATGACAATGGAGTCTAATAGCCAGGGGTCCTACAGGAAGCAATTATTTCTAGCCTTGAAAGAAAATGTGAGTGATTTTGCCTAAAATTGATGAAAAACATGGAATCATTTCCATCTCTGAAGTAGTAATAGAGCGATTATAGGGTGTTTGGTTTTTTTTTTTTTTTTTGGTTACTTAGGTGACTATCAGTAACACATTTTTTAAAAACTGTCACACAGAACAGCTGAGAAGGAAACACATTGTTAAATTGATCAATATCATGTACAGGTTATAGACTAATTAATGCACAGGTTGTGAATCAGTCAGCTTTGCTTATTTCACTTGGCTAAATCTTTCCATTTAAGTCATCATAACCTTAGAGCATTGCTCTCGGCGTGATTTGGGGAGGTTTTCAACACAGATGATACGCTGGCCAAAGCTCATCAAAATGTACCCTTAAAACACTTGCCTTTTGTGCGTCAGCTGGAAAAACCAATTTCACAGAACTGAGAAACAAAGATTTGGGGTCAGGCTGGTTAGCGCGAGCTCTGTGAGGCCTCAGCCCCAGGTGGTGTCTTTGCGGGAGCAGGCTCGCTGAGTCGCCCCCCCTCCCTCTGCTTGCTCCGTCCTTAGTCCAGAAGGTGCCGAGCACCTGGCCCATCCAGGCATGAGGCAACCTTGGGACCAGACTGGCCGGTGAGTGAAGCCGGCAGACCTCTGTCTGTATTCCAGACGTGGACTGAAGATGTGTGGGAGTTGAGCATGGAAGAGTGTGTCGGGGCGGGTGACACCTGAGCAGGGCTGAAGGGCAGGACATCAGCCCGACTTGGAAAAAGGGGCAGGAGCTAGTCATTAATAGAAGCATCCAGAGCTAATTTATTTTGGAGCTAAATTAATAGATTCTATGTCTTCATAAGCTAATGTAGGTGAAATTTCATAAAGTTTTCATTGTTGAAAATTGTATTTTATATGTGGATTGTGTTATTCTTTAATTTACATTCATAGGCAATCTAAGTAGATTGCATGAAGCAGTATAATACAGAATGCTCACATTTTTATAAATAATGTAAGTGTGTGAGTTATAATAACTTTTTTGAACTATAATCATATAAATTTCAATATGACAGTTCATTAACTTGTGAGATTATTTCTGGGCATATTTTTCTATAATTGCAAAATCATTACTGATCGTATTTTCTTATGTCTCATTGAATTTTACTTTACATTCTTATTAATAAGAAAATAAGACAGAAACTGAAAAATCAATTTATTTTTAAAAGTAGCTAATATTTATTAACGTGTTGACTTAAGAGTATTTACATTAATTTTTAAGTTCCTAAGAACTGAGAATGCTAAGAAGATCAAAGATACTAGATGAGCCTTAATTTTTTTGCGACACCAAGAGGCAGGCTGGATCTTAGTTCCCAGATCTTTGATCCCAGGGTTCTAACCCTAGCTCCTGCAGTGGAAGCATCAGGTCATAACCACAGGCTGCCAGGGAAGTCCCTAGATGAGCTTTAGAAATGACATCCTCACCCCTCCCGAGGATGCCCTTGCTGTGGGGCTTGTCCCCCAAACCTGCTCATCCTCTCGGAAAGGAAGAGAGCAGGAAATGGTGCAGCAGTTCCCAAATCTCAGCCTCCCAGGAAGCAGCCGGGTTCCCAGCTGGTTCTTGTGGTGGGAACGTGCAGGGAGCCCTGAGCTGTTCCCACAACAGTGAGGACCAGGCTCCAGAGCCTCAGGCAAGAGGGAGCCGCTCACCCCAGGGACTCACAAGTGCACCCCCACTGTGCGTTCACACACGCCTCTGCCTTGAGCTACTTTGTCAAGAAGGCGATGGAATCAGGTCTGAGCCTCTCTGTTCTGCCCACCCACCAACCCACCTCCCCTGCAATCAGTCCAACCAGGGGTGCTCCGCGCTGAGCACCTCCCTGCCAAGCAATCTTCCTCCAAGGAAGTGCTCGTGAGTTAGCGATTTATGCACACTGCCTGTGGGTCTCGATTAAAATTCCATCACTGCAGCAGGTCGCTGAAGACTACAGGAGCGGCTCAGAAAGCGCGCGGTGCTGAAGGTAATGAAGCGAGGCTCCTCCCGGCCTCGGCTGCTTTCTCAGCCATCAGCCGCGGGCTTGGGTGAGCGGGCAGGGAAGCGAATCGCAGAGGAAAGAGGAGGAGGAGGTGGGGGCCCGAGTGACGCGGGGACGGGCGAGGAGCCGCTCCAGGGAGAAGAGGCGTGGGGGGCACTGGGGCCGCGGGGGGCGCCGCCACACGCGCAGGGTCGCGTGTCCCGAGTCAGAGCCTCTCAGACCCGACCGAAGGCACCGCGGGCCGCGTGTGCGTCCTACTGACCAGAAATGGGTGCGAAAGCTCCACAGAGAACGCGGTACCGAGCGGGGGAGGAGGCACCGTCTGTACGTCTAAAATACAAACAGCTCCATTTGTCGTCAAGGATAACACTGGGGCAGAAACGGGGTGGAGGAAGGAGGTCTTGGTGCACCGATTTTATTCCCATGTTGGATAAAGATCATTCAAGAGCTGTGATAGGTGCCATTTGCATTTCATTTTCCTTTCTGATGCTAACGAGGCCTGCGATGTGAAGTAAGACAAGCTACTCCTCAACCTCTTTCCTTATTTATGAAGCCGGAGCCTGGGGGCGGTTCCCCACCTGGTGGTGACGTCACTTCTGCGTCCCAAGTGATGCGGTGCCAGACTCCACTTCACCCCGGTTCTTCCTTCGTCTCCTACCGGGAAGCCCCGTGTGCACACGCGCGCGTGTGTGTGTGTGTGTGTGCGTGACAGAGAGGGAGACGTTCCGGTGAGGAGGAGGTCACCGAGCGGTCACTGGGTGCTGGGTCCCGGCCAACGCACTTTTCACGCAGCCCCGAAATCCTCACAAACAGCGACTTCCGTCCCCTCGGCCCTTGCCGAAGGCGTGAGGATTTCACAGAGGCGTGATCTGCCCGATCGTAAAGCTCTCTGCTCGCTGATGCAGTCACAGCCATCAGGGCTTGATTGTAATTCTGCCTAACTGTACCACTGCCATTGAGTTTTCTTGGGGTTTTAAGTAAAACTGTCAGCTCCTCAAGAAGTTAATTTCCCCATCACGCCTGACAGGGGCTTCACATCGAAGCTGGAGCAGAATTAGGAGAAGTTGTGTGTCAGAGGACCCTAAAGGCTGGAAAGAAACGCGTCAACCCGCCCTGATGGCAGCCCTGTCTGTGAACCCGCTGACGATGAACAACCTACATGGCAGCCAAAGGCTGGTGCAGTCCAAATGCCCACTGTCTGATGAGAGGATAGCAAATGTGGCCGGGTATCAATCAGTGATGGGGAGAGGATGACTCTTGTGCTAACACGTTGCTGCCGCCTTGTTCCTGACCAGCCGGCAGCAGAAGACTGCATGTTGTATAATTCTGTTCCCATGAGGGTGGAGACCAGACCTGTCCAGAGAGATGGCAGGTCAGTTACACTCAAAATGAACAACAAAGACAATAAAACACACAACTAATAGAGACCGAAGCAGAAACGTGTGACTCTGAAAATAAACAATCTGCACATGGTTACTGTTACCAGGCTCCGTTATGGCAAAGAATTATCACATAGGCAAACAACTTTGATGAGGTTAAAAAGTGGCCGGGGTGCAGGGGGGGAGAGGGGGAGACACTGAGGATTTAAAGATTCCCCGAACAAGGATGTGTACACAGAGAGGGTAGAGGTTTCCATGCTCAAGTGTGCATCACATTTACTTGGAGAGCTTGTTAAAACAGATCGCTGGACCCACCCAGCAGTCCTAATTCTGTAGGTTTGGGTGCAGCTTGAGAGTCTGCATTTCTGACTAGTTTGTGGGCGGTGCTGAATACCCTCCATGAGAACCACTGCAGTAGCAAGGAAAAAAATCAACAGTAGTGACAGCCATTAGCACACTCTTAGCAATAGTTTGAGTGATTTCATGCAACTCATTTTCAAAATGCATGTAGTTATATGCATGAGTGCATGCTCGGTTGCTTGGTCATGTCTGACTCTTTACAACCCCATGGACTGTAACTCACCAGCTCCTCTGTCCAGGGAATTTTCAAGGCAAGAACACTGGAGTGGGTGGCCGTTTCCTCCTCTGGGGATCTTCCCAACTCTGGGAACAAATCTGCATCTCCTGCCTGGGCAGGCAAGTTCTTTACCACTGCACCACCTTGGAAGCCTGTATAGCTGTATATAATTTCATAAATAAGAAGGAAAAACACTTAATTCTAAGTGCTGCCTCAAAGTAGCTCCTCCAGCTAGCCACCCAAACTTCACCCCACCTTGAAAAAAATGGATAAGCTTTATTTAGAGTTACAGTGGACAGGACCCAAACTTTAAGGAATTAGTCATCTGTTTCTCAAAAAATAGTTCCAGAAAACAAGAAGACATAAAACTAACCAAATAATTTTGTAAGTCTAGTAAAACTTTGACATCAAATAAAGCTTTGCTAAAGAAGATAATCATTAAATAATTTATTTAAAAATCTAAATGCAAAAATTATTTTAAAAAAGAAAACCAGCATACCCATATTATCTAGTAATGCGTGCATATAGCATGACCAAGCTGAGTTTATCCCAAAGAAGGCCAGTGTGATTAAATATTAGAAAAGCTATTACTATAAATACCACATAAGCAACATAAAAGATTACCTTTGGATTATCTAAAAGTTTCAGAAATGGACTTGTCAGTAATGTTTCATTCCTATTCATGATAACAAAAGAGGTTTTTTGCAGAACAGGAAAGGAGAGGCTGGCACTGACCCGATAAAGGATATTCATAAGGAGAAAATCAAACACAACAATGGTGAAACTTTAAAGTGATTTTCTCTAAAGGTTACCAGTGTTGTGCTCAGTTTTTTTTTTTTTTTTAAGGCATTTCCTTTGAAGTCAAGAACAAGGCACAGATAAACTCTCTCATGGCTAATGTTGAACATTGTATGATCGCCATGAATTGAAGGACAGGATTGGAGGCCTGAGTATCTTAAGTAAAGGAATGACATTTCCCTTCCTAACGAGCTGTAAGATTGAAGAAAAGGGAATTACCGAGAGAATTCAAGACATTCTACAATGATCCACGAGAGTTAAGCTCAACAGATGAATGGATTCAAAATAAATTACATAAGAAAGCATAATTTATTGTCATAATCCAGAAAGGACCAATGATAAAAAAAATCCCATATAGCAATAAAATATTATGTGGCACCTCCCAATAAACCTAACATCTTTGTAAGATCTTTTTAGAGAAAATTACATAATTGCTGAATGCATAACCTAGATATAGATCATGATGTGAAGTCTCAATATTCTAAAAATGTCAGTTGCACCCAAATTGATCTATGCACTCAGTGAGATGTTAAAATGTGTAGAACTGGTGAAAGTCAGGCTAATACTTATATGGAGGTACAAGAGTCCGATTTAAGCAAAAGAAAACTTGAAAAAGCAGAACCTGGAAATCAAGCAGCTAACCAGACAGTAGACTTACTTCACTTCTACAGTAATTGAGGAAAAGTAGACTCAGTGCAAAGATTCAGGAATGGTTGCTCTAAGGACTTCCTTTGTGATCCAGGGGTTAAGACTCCATCCTCCCCATGCAGAAGGCGCCTTGTTCACTGTCTAGATCTTAGACATTAACCTGTAAGAGCCATGCTCTGTTTAGAGGTATAACAGAATCGTGTCTTGTAACTTTTATCTTGTAAAATCCATCTTTCTGTCAGGTAGCAATGTTCACATTGCAATCTTCTAAATACCAAGTATAACAGTAAAATCTGTTTCACACACACCACACATCTTAGTTATTGAGTGCATTTCTTCCCATTTTTTTCTCTTTCTTGTCCAGGGAAAATTAGTCATTCTTTGAGAGATGTAGGTGTTGGGGTTTCTTTCTAAATAAAGGAGTTCCTTCTGGGGTATTAAGAGCAGAAAGGAAAGGACGTGTCAGCTCTCAGGGAACCAGCAGTTCCTTACAAGACTTCCACAGGCCTGAGACTGCCGCCTTCGGAGTGAGCGAGAGGTGAGGCGGGCAGGCTGGCAGCAAAGGGCACAACTGATCTATCCTAGTGGAGCTTTCTTTTTTAAAAAGGCTACTGCATAGGGCTCTCTGAAAGAGGGGCGTTTCTAAAGGACCACAGGGAAAGAAGGTGTGAAAGAGACAAGCAGGCGTGCAAGCAGCATCCTCCAGACCGAGCGTCAGTTTTCCCGACAAGACTGATCAAAATGAATTAGTAGAAAACCAAGACGCACACAAGTGCCATTTAAAACCGCTTCCCATTCTAAGCAAGAAGAAAACCGTGCATCAAAGATGTTTCAATTGATTTCAAAACTAGATATTGAGCAAAACGTATGTGTATGTCTATATACATATGTACACTTTTATATATAATGTGGATGTATATAACATAGATACATACAATCATATGTTTACATGCTGGTAGGGACATTGAGTTTATATCTTTGAATGTTTTCCCAGGCTTGGGTTTACAGGATGTTGCCAGCATTTCTAACTCACCCATCCACGTGTCTACGCTTAGAAGGGCCTCGACCTTATATTGTCACTGTTCAGTCACTCAGCCGTGTCCTACTCTTTGCCTGGACCGCAGCACGCCAGGCTTCCCTGTCCTTCACCATCTCCTAGAGCTTGCTCAAAGTCATGTCCATTGAGACGGTGATGCCATCCAACCATCTCGTCCTCTGGCATCCCCTTCTCCTCCCGCCTTCAATCTTTCCCAGCATCAGGGTCTTTTCCAATGAGTTGACTCTTCAAATCAGGTGGCCAAAGTATTGGAGTTTCAGTTTCAGCCTCAGTTGATCTCATATACTTATTGAAATTGTTTTTAATGCTATCACTGTCTTGAAATTTTTCATAATTTTTGAACGACAGGCCCTGCATTTTATTTTGCACTGGGCACCTCAGATTACACAGCTGGCCTGGTGGGGGGAGGAGTACACCCCTGCCTCTGGCCTAGACAAGGCCCCTCCCTGCTCACCTTCCATGGGCTTCCGTCCCCACAGCACAAGACAGGCAGGGCTGAGGCCAGGAGGCAGCCCCTGGCAGCCGGGACCTGGTGGCCTGAGGACGCCAGAAAGGAGGGGAAGGGAGGGGAGGGTCTAACCAGGTGAACACGGTGGCAGGTGCAGGGACACCCCCTGGACTCTGTGGTCCATGGACATCACCTCTTTCCTCTGTCTTTCTTCTCCCAACCTGTCTTCCCACAGAAACTGGGCTACTCAGACCTCAGCTTGCCAGGCTCGGCCAGGCTAACCTTGGGCACCTAAGAGGCAGGGACACGGAACCAAGCCTCCTGGTTGCTGGCAGCTGAAACTCGCTGTTGAGGTAGGTCCCTGAGAGCAGGCTGGCTCCCATGGGCATCTCCACCGGGAGACCAGGGACAAGGCCAGGGCCGGGGGACAAGACTGCTGTGACCTGGCCTCCAGCTTCTTCTCCAGCAGGAAAACAGAGACGTGATCAAAGCCCTGGGACAGCTCTCTGTGGTCATTTTAGAGCGTGCCCCACCCCCACCCCCGCCCCGATCCCGGGAGAAGCAAGCGAAGAGCTTGGGGCGGGAACCTGCACTGTCAAGGAGGCAGTGAACACACCTTCCCATCAGGTCCGCGACACGGATACTGGAGGTGCCGGAACTGTGCTCTTAGGAGTCACGTGGTCTCTGGTCCATCGTCTGCGCTGCCTTCACTCAGGAACCACGCAGGAAATTACCCGCTTTACCTCCTCCAGGGAGGGTCTCCACTCTCTCTCATTTCCCCACGCACGCCCTCCAGGCCCCAGCAGGTGCCCACACCTCAACGTGGGCATGGGCCCAGGCGAGAGGCGTCCTGAGATGCGGGGGTCCCGTCACCTTCCATCCCCATCCATGGATGGCTGGCCAGGCTCAGAGGGGTGTTAGTTAAACACAGTACCTGAAACGTTTTTAAAAAGTTTATCTTTAGGTTAGATAATATACTGACGGCCTCAAGCCCTTCTTTTGAAGGTTTTGGGAAGTGCTCTTTGTGAAAAGCATCAGACCAGGAAGATGGATGTCCTTTGTTGTACAAAATAGTTTGTCTGCAGACCCTGAGGAAGAGGATCTCCAGGGAGAAGCCTGGGGCTGGCTCCTCCAGCCTCAGGGTGAACCCCCCTCCCCAGGCTGCCGCGGCCTCCCTTAGGGGATCTGACCCCTCTCAGCAGGGGGCCCGCTGTCCCCCTGGACGCGTCAGCTTGCCCGTCACCTGGCAGGCACCCGGTCCGTCCCTGCAGGGAACAAGCCCACACATGACGTCGGCATCAGGTCCTAGGTGACATGAGTGTGTGAAGTGAGCCCGTCCGACTGAGAAATTGCGCCCGAGACGCTCCCACCCGAAGGTCAGCTGCGGCTCCCGTGGAGGCGGGCGCCCTGTCCCGTCAGCTGTGTCCTGGCCTCAGGCAGGTGGTCGGGGCGGCAGGGGGTCTGCTCTGGCAGGAAGGTCAGAACATGGGCAGCCACGGGCGTCTGCCTGGCCCTTGCTGTCTTTAGAGATTCTCTCAGGCATGAAATGCGTTGCCTGCTCAATGTAATTTCCGTGCGACCCCTGTGAGCTGTGTGTCTACAGAAAGTGACTGATCATTAGTCCGAGAGTCTCTCCAGGAAGACCGCGGCTGCAGACCCTTCCCAGCCCCGCCGACAGCGGCTGCTATCAGCCTCTGCTCTGCTCTGCTGTGCTGATGGACAGACAGACTGCAGCTCCTGAAAGGACAGACACACAGCAGCTCCCAGCAGCTTCAGGCCAATGCAGTTTCCCAGAGCTTTCGCCCAAACGTTCTTGAGGTGCAGCAAAGGGCTTTTCTTCCTTGGTTTGAGTGCACATTTTTCCTATTGAGAATTAGCAACTTGATTGTTGTAAAAAAGCAATTTCCAGGTCGACTGCCGGTGAAGCTGTATTGAGTCTGACAGCTGTGTTTGTGGATTTTGTTTTTTTTAAGTGGCATTTCCTAGGAGCAGAAACAGTAAAAACTTGCCCCATCTTTGCTGTTCTTTCAGCAACATCAGGGCTGAAAAGAGCTAACCAGTGTGAATAATAAACAGATGTTATGTTTTCTCTATGAATTGGAAGTCCCTTGGCAAAGAGACTGAGGTGGAGATTTTGGTCACTTTGGGGTTTGGGCCTCAGCAGATGAAGCGGGGGTGGGTGACGGGTGCACACCACACTCGTTGCGAAGAAAGACCTTCAGAGGAGTGACCACGCCTGAGTTGTGCCCTCTGCCCCGTCCATCCATCCAGAGGGCTTCCTGTCCCGCGGGGAGCGAGGGGAGGGCCACGCTGCCCACCGGACCCCAGTGGCTGCTGCTCTGCCCTCGGAGCATTGAGCCGGGGGCGAGGCATCAGCCCCTCACCCACGACCCGGGGTGAGCAAACCCTACGGGGAGGGCCCGGCAGGGTTGGGGGCCAGCACCCCATCCAGGGCTCTGGGGCCCCATTCTGTAGCCACGGAGGCTCCAAAAGCAAAGCGTTCTCATGCTTTCTAAGATTCTTTGTCTCATTCCACCCCGCACCCCCACCCCTGGCATCTGCGTCTCTCTGTCCTTCCGGACCGCCAGTGCCCCCGGCCGCTTCTCTCCTCACACACGAGCAGTATGAAGATGGATCAATACCCCCTCCCACTATGAAGATGGATCAATACCCCCTCCCCACCACCCCACTATGAAGATGAATCAATACCCCCTCCCCGCTCCCCCCCACTGTGAAGATGAGTCAATACCCCCTCCCCGCCCCCCCACATCCTTGGGTGTGGACAGCCCTGGACTCTGAACAGCTCCCCCCACCTCCACTTTCTGAAGCTCCAGCCCCGCACACGGGCTCCTCCTGGGAGAGCCGTCCCCGGGCGATCTCGTCCCAAGGCTCACAGCCCAAGACCCCCCACATCATCCAGCGGGGCTCCCCCACGAGAGACAGAGGCCAGACCCAGCTCCTTCCCCCAGGAGGCCAGCAGGGCGATGCTGGGGGAAGCTGGCAAGCAGGGTCCCGTCTTCACAGCGCGTGGGGGCCATCTGGCCGACCCCTCTGGTTTCCATGTTGGACCCTGCTGGGCAGGCCCTTCGCTGAGTCTAGAGATCTGACCTGACCCCGCCAGCCCCTCTGTCCTGGGGTGGATGACACCTCCCCTCACACCTGCCCAGGAGCCCCCCACCTGGGCCGACGGAAGAGCAGGCCCAGCTCTACCTGCTGTTCCCCAAGCTGACGGGCATGGACCCCTCACCATGAGACGTCTGTGGGCCTGTGAATACCCCCAGGCTCACGGTTCTCTCACTTCTTACTTACAGACCAGTTTCTCGAGGACATACATCCACACAGGCTGGACAGACCTGTGTCCCAGTGAGGAGAGCATGGCATTTCAGACTTGCTCGCTCAAAACACCACCAGCTCGCTCCTCTGCAAGAGGAGCCCCCCTGAAATCAGAGCCCTGGGGCTCTGTGTGGTTTGGAGGAAGGACCACCCGTCTGAGGTCTGATCCGAACATGGTGTAGGAATGAGCTGTACTTTCTGCTAAAACTATTCTGGAATCATCGCCAACGTTAAAACCAGCTAACACACAGCGCACAATCAAAGACCAGTTTGCTTATTTCCAGAATCCTAACCAGCCTCCTCAGAGAAGGCAATGGCCCCCCACTCCAGTCCTCTTGCCTGGAAAATCCCATGGACGGAGGAGCCTGGTAGGCTGCAGTCTATGGGGTCGCAAAGAGTCGGATGCGACTGAGTGATTTTATTTTCACTTTTCACTTTCATACACTGGAGAAGTAAATGGCAACCCAGTCCAGTGTTCTTGCCTGGAGAATCCCAGGGACGGCGGACCCTGATGGACTGCTGTCTATGGGGTCACACAGAGTTGGACACGACTGAAGCGACTTAGCAGCAGCAGCAGCAATAACCAGCCTCCTACTCTCGGTGATTCTTATGAAATTGTGGCTGACATGGTGCTGTCTCCTCAGCATGGTTCCCTGACCCCAACACCCTCCACCGCTACCCACACCTCCATCCAGCCCCCCTCTTCTGGCCAAAACTGGTTCCCTCGGCCCAACTGTGTGCTTATAATTCTGTTTTCTAATCCATCAACCATGGTTTCTCCCGTGGTCATGTGTGGATATGAGAGTTGGACTATAGATAAAGCTGAGCACTGAAGAATTGATGCTTTTGAACTGTGGTGTTGGAGAAGACACTTGAGAGTCCTTTGGACTGCAAGGAGATCCAACCAGTCCATCCTAAAGGAGATCGGTCCTGGGTATTCATTGGAAGGACTGATGCTGAAGCTAAAACTCCAATATGTTGGCCAGCTGATGTGAAGAGCTGACTCATTTGAAAACACTCTGATGCTGGGAAAGATTGAAGGCAGGAGGAGAAAGGGACTACAGAGGACTAGATGGTTGGATGGCATTACCGACTTGATAGACATGAATTTGAGTAAACTCTGGGAGTTGGTGATGGACAGGAAAGCCTGGTATGCTGCAAGTCCCTGGGGTCGCAAAGAGTCAGACACGGCTGAGCGACTGAACTGAACTGAACTGAATCCATCAGCTTTGCCCACTGACTGCAAAACAAATGACTATCCTAGATACACTTGGTAAAAAAAAAAAACCTGCCCTAACTGTAACTAAACAGAAAAGAGAGAGAGAAGCAAATGGACTTGACGCTGGCATTTCTGCAGCCTCCGCCCTAGTGAGTCTGGACGTACCTGGTGCTCCTGATAGCCCTAGTCCTCCCGGGTCTCCTGTTGCTTGTCTCTCCTCGGCCTGCTGTCCCTTCCTGTGCCCACAGGGAGGCCGCTGAGACCCCGAGGGGCCCCTCCTCGGCATCGGCATGGCCGTGTCTGAGAATCCAGACCCTACTCCGTGATCCCTGGCAGCCTTGCGATGCCCTCACTCAGGGTCACGGGTACCTCTGCCTGAGTCATCCCATCTTCAAGCAGACAGACAGACTTCCCAAGGTCAGGAGCCCCGGCCGTGGCCAGGGAGCTCTTCCCACTTCACGGACATGACTGCATCCGACGTCAGCTCCGACGTCAGCTCCGGTGGAGACCCTCAGAGGTCTGTCCTCTGGGCACGGGGTCACACTTTCCTGCACAGCTGCCCCCAGAAGCACAGTCCTGACAAGAGAGGACTCACAGGGAATCAAGCCCTGGGCGTCTCCCCTCCCACCCCCAGGAGGATCCCCTTGCTAACGTCTCAGCATATGACTCACTTTCTCAATAGCTTCTGTGCATGCACCTGATTTATTAAAAATGGTAAAACCATTAATAATCCCTGCAGTCAGGACCTGCTTCCTACATCCATGACACTCTTCCAAAATGTCCACAGTCTGTATCTGACACTCACAGCACCCTGTGAGGCACCTCTGACCCTGTTTCTGCTTCATCTGCGAGGAAACCGAGGCAGGGAAGTTGCAGACTTTCCCAGGCCCCAGTGTGCGTGGCCCCAAGGCACTCCTGCCCCAGCCCCGCCCCGAGCCCCCGGAAGAGGCGCAGCGGAGGCAGACGGTGAGTGCAGAGCCTCCTCTGCCCCCAAGCCTGGGCAGGTGTCCTGTGTCCACACCCGCTGACCCCTGGAGCCACGTGGGAAGAACGCAGCCGGGTGGGCTGACGGTGTGGCCTCGGGGCCCGGAGCAGCTGGGGAGCAGCCACAGACGCTCCCTGAGCAGGCGAGGATGCCCCCTGCCCTCAGCTCCTCAACACCATGCAGGCTTTTCCAGGCTCGGCTGCCATGAAAACACCTGAATTGACTACGGAAACCTTGGATTGATGGAGTTTAACATGAATTAATAAAGAGAAATTTGCCAGCAGGCTCCATCTCCTGTGATTCTTGGAGGTAAGCTGTGAGGAGTTCCCAGAGACTGTGGATGCGAGCGCTCAGGACCACCGGCGGGGATGGATGTCAGACGTGTGGCTGCAGGGGTGGGCGGGGCAGGGGTCATGCTCCTGGGAACACGTTTCTTGCCGTCGGCTGGGACCCCACCTTCGAGAGGAGGGTCTGACCGCTCCCCAGCCCACCACCTCCAGCAGGAGAGTCTGCTCCGGGCTCTCTGCCTCCCACCCCACGAGGGCCGTTGCTCGGTGCCGGGGCGTCTACACTGGGTGGGGGCCCATCTACACTGGGTCAGCCCCGGCCTGTTCCTCCAGGGCGCCCACCCAGTGGGTGAGGGAGGAAGCCGAGGGCCGGGTCAGGCCGTCGCCCTTTGGTTGGTTTTGGGTCAGCGTCCCTGACCGCCCAGTGTGACGTTCTGACCTCCCTTCCCCCTGGGAAACCTTGTTGCCTCTGGTCGGCTTATTGGTGGGCTGTGTGCTCGTCCGTCCTGGGCAGCAGCGACATCAGGGCTCTGGAATCACGGGAGCTGGAAGCAGTTGTTCAGCTCAGCCCTCTCAGGTAAAGCACACATGCGTGGTCTGTGTGATTAATACTGACAAAAATTTTAAGGGGAAGGTGTTTAGTGACTGTTAAGCTGCCTGTCTTTAGGTATCTGTGGCCCAGAGCTAGTAAGAGATGTGGGTAGAATTATGGTGTCTGTGAGCGCCTGCTCCAGCTTCAAAGCAGAACATTGCAGCAGACCCTTGCACGCTCACCCCCAAGAGCAGCCCAGCGCCCGACTCGCAACACCAGGGCCGTGTCCTCTGGCCGACCTGACAGATGTCCAGAGTGAAGGTTTGACACAAGGGTCTGCCAGCTACGAGACAAACTAGCAAGCACAAATGACTACAAAGCACCAAGAGTTTGCCATGTGCAGTAAGGAATAAAGTTTATCTCCACAGGGGTATTTCCTTCAGTATTAATAGTCATCCAGCCAAAGAAAACAGACTGTGCAATTGAAGATAATGAGCATAATTAGGGCTGAGTTTATAAAGCCCTGTCTTTCTTAAAGGACAATATTCTCTGATTCGATATTCAGTATGTGATTCTGCATTTTCACCCAAGGCTGGTGCAACAAAAATTTTACCACATATGCGGACAGCAACTGCTGTACTATGCACATTATACACTATCTTTTAAAGATGACTGCGTACTAGAAAATCACTTTAGGGACAAGAGTCAGAGCAGGGTGTGGTGACATCCAGCTTAAGCTGAGGCTCACAGAGGTTCAGGGAGGAGAGATGTTCCCCAGGGACCCCGGGTGACGGGCATCGGGGATTCTGTCCTGGGCATGTGCCAGCAAGGCTGAGCCCATTTTTATGACAGTTTCTGTTTGAGATACTTCAGTTCCAGCTGCTGGCTAAAGACAAACACCCCCCTAATTAAATACTCTGTCATAATTCCGATCTACGTAACAGTGGCACATTTATAGAACGAGCATGTTTGTTGCAGAATGAAACTGGTCCTTAATTAAAGAACATGTGATAGTAAAAGAAAGAAGTCCAATAGCAGTGTTGTCAGCATGCTTTAGGCGAGCTCCAGTGGATCACTAATCTTGGGGGAGACTTTCTCCCTTCCTGCTTCTAAGAGCTGTGCTGACCTGGGGTCACCAGCCCACACGTCCTCTGATCGTTTCTTTGCTGGGATCTCACAAGTTTCTATTTGCTCTTAGGGTCCTGAGGTCTACCATGGTGCACCCTGAGGCCGCAGGGCTTCCAGAGCAGGGGTGAGGTGCAGAGCCTCTGTCCAGGTCACTGGGGAAATGTTTACTGATCAGCTCACTGCCATTTTGATGAGATGCTCACAATTCTGTCAGCCCCGCTTTCACAGAAAACATCTTTAAACACATGCGGAAAGCTTCATGAGAACCAGGGAAGGGAGAATTGCATATTTGCCAGATACCTGTGTATATGGAGCATTAAAAACCCTGCAAGGGCCAAGCATCCTCATTTGGGTTTCTCACTTTTGATGGAATCCTCATTTGGATTTCCTTAGAAATTAAGGAAGTTGGGAAGATGGATTTGGGGGTGACCGCTGAGTGGAGTGCGGAGGGGGGCCAGATGACCTGCAGTTACCTGGGTGCGCCTTTGAGGGGTAAGCGTTCAGTCCACCCGGAGGATCACCGCAGAGTGTTCACATGGTGTAATGATGCAACCTGCCACCGTGGCCTTTCTTTTTGGTGCTGTGAAATCATCTGGAAATGATAAACATGCACAGGTGTGCAAGCATGTCCGTTCTCAACCCCATTCCCCCCGACCTGGAGGCGTGAGCGCTAGTCACTCCCTATGTGTGGTAAGAGACCCACCATCTGTTATTTATTAAAGGGAAGGAACACATGGGAAAATGAATCACTTTGTTCTATGAAAAAGGCAATGTATTTTACCGACTTTTAAAATATATTTTTATTGTCATCTATTTTGAAAAACTGAATAACCCCCAAAGCAATGATACTTAATAAAATAAAATTGCTTTAAGTTTTATAATTTAAAGCTAACACCCAGATTCTGATACGCAACAATAAGGTAGAGAGTTAGCACCTTAGTTTCCCTTCACTTAAGAATAAATAAAGGCTGCTCCGTAAGACAGCCTAACAGGCGTGAGGACAGCTTAAAGTGCAAGTACTAGATCAGCCGAGGTTATTTCTAAGGCATGAGGTAAAGCTAACGTCCTCTGAACCCTCAGCTTCCCCTGATCTGCCAGGGGGCCTTTTCAAGCTCTTTTGGAGAGTCTCCTGCTTGGAGACAGAGCTACTTCTACTACTACTAATTAGTGATAACAGTAAAATAGCAGAGTGTTTGGTGGGTGCCGGCTTTGGGCAGGGCCCAGCTGGTAAAGAATCTGCCTGCAATACAGGAGACAGAGGAGACAGAGGTTTGATCCCTGGGTCGGGAAGATGCCCTGGAGGAAGAGACGGCAACCCACTTCAGTGTTCTTGCCTGGAGAATCCCATGGAGCCTGGGGGGGCACAGTCCACAGGGATCACAGTCTAAATGCATGCACACAACACAGCTTTGGTGGACAATGGGCTATGCTATGTACTTCCGTAATTGTCTTTATTTCAGCCACACTGAGGAGTATAATTTTTGGTTCCCAGGTTACAGATGAGAACCTTGAAGTTCAGTAAAGTGAACTCTCTGCCCTGGACACTGAGGAGGAAAAGCTGAGGAAGAAAGTCTGGGCCTAAATCAACTGCTCTTGCCATGAGCGTGCCTCTCCTTCCATCACAGACTCGTGGGATCTGGCTCCTCTCCTGGCCTCAGGCTCATCCCCGGGAGGGCGGTCTCCTGTTGATGGGCAGGGAGCACCATGGAGGGAGCACCCTCACGTCAGAACCGCTGCCCCGGGGCCAAGCCAGACACTCCTGAGGACCCGGAAAGCTCGTCTTCTGAGTCAAGGGTGAGAGCAGTCACATCCGCGAAACCCCAGAAGGCTCCACTACCGCTAACTTTGTGTCCACGTCTACCACCAAATAAAGCAACAGTGCTCTCCTCTCTAAGTGGTACAGGAGTCTCAGCTCTTTGGGGAATTTAGTTTTGAAGGTTAGTTAGGGTTCAAGAGAGTTACTCTTGTATAGTTTCCAAAAGGAGGACATCTTTTTCAAAAGTAACTCCCGTTTGCTTTTCTTGCAAAAGCTTCCATTTTGGATTATCTTGAAAGCATAAAAGCACTTATGAAGTAAAAAAAGTTCTTCATATGCTTGCATGAGACTTAGGTCTATCATATGGATTATATTTCCTGGGGAAAGAAGACTGCATTCTCATCACAATGTGGAGGAAAAGAAGGAAATGAAATGAAACAGCTCACGAGTGAGGGGGAATCACACTGTTTAGGATTACACAGCATTCTGTATATCTAACCTATATGAGCAGTTAGTTAAGATGTTACTACACTCTTCACAATAACCCACCAGCTTTATCTACTGCACCCGCTATCCATCGATTTCAGTAACTACTCTGAAGTCTGCACAACCTTTTCCTGTGTTTCCTGCCTTTGGTTTTAACAACAGGACTATGAAGAAAAAACTTTAAACTCTATTTATTACCAAAGATTATGTTATAGGTGTGTTTGTGTTTACATAAACACATTATAGGTGGGAAACACAAAAACATTATAGGTGGGGAGAATGCCAATATTTACCCCGAAATATGGAGCCAGTTTATGGTCCAGGGGAAGATGCCAGAGAACTCCAGCTTCCTTTTACCTAAGCCAACCTCTGATCACTGTGTGTCTGTTTCCAATGTTTGCTTGTTTATTGGTAAAAGTGTTAGCTTTTAGCTTCAACGCCTCTCACCGCCAGCAGGACGGAACACTCTTCTCACAGGAATCGGCCTCAGCTTCTGCTCTGTGCTGCTCCCTGCCCCAAGAAGGGCCCTTCTGCCCCGTCTGCTCATTTCCCTCTGTTTCATTTTTTTGCTCCAGAGGGCAGAGATCACACGCTCCTGATAAACCCAGCACATCCGTTACTAGTGTGAAACATAAACCGAATCCACGGTGCAGTGGGTCCTAACTTCCACTTGTCTCACGTAGCAGTAAAAACAGCTCAGGCTTTTAAATTTTGTTTTGAGACCCTCAGACATTCCCTGCCTTGTTTGAACATTATTCGCTAATCATGATTTCCTGAAAACTGTGAGATATTCTTAAGAGCTCATCATCTCGAGAGCTGTGCATCCTTAGTTGGCAGGTTCCAGCGCATGTGTCATTTCAATAGAAAAGCATCAAACTCCTGCAGCCCCTTAGGACCTCCAAACATTCTCAACAAGGAGCAGTTGATGTCTCTTCCACATGGCAAGAGGAAGTTCAACCTTTGGTCAAAGGGCGTCAGATCAGCATTCTTAGGTCAAGAAAATTTCCACGCATTAACTCACCTGAAGTGCAGAATCTGCTCTCCAGCCCCTCCACGGTAAGGCGTGCAGACAGCGGGTGAAGACGGGCAGGTTTTGGACGGAGGCCCGTGCTTGCTTTGCATCATCTCCCTAAAGCCATCCCTGTTGGAGGGAAGTGTCTGTGCCTCCCCTCCACGCACCCCTCACCAGTCATCGGGAAAACACAGAAACACACACTTTGGTTTCCGTGAGAACAGACCAGCACTTCTCAAACTGGTCAGTTTCTATTCAAAAGTGCTGCGCCTTCATATAGTAACAAAATGACTGTGCACACTCACGCCTAACAAATCAAACATGTCTCCAGATACTAAAGTTGCTGTCAGAAATCAATAGCTCTCTTTCCACTGCAAAGCCTCCGAGGATTCGCTGGTGGAAACACCTGTGCAGGGGCGTCCAGCCACTGGAGGCACCGCCCAGTCCCGCGCCCACACCGAGCTCGCTCCCATCACTCTCCCCCTCCCAAGGCCTGTCTGCCCCATCAGACTCCAGCACAAACGCTCTTCATCAGTCTGGTGGTTCAGTGGAATTCCAATAATTAATGTCATTCAAGTGGCTTCAGATTTTCAACTTGGGGCTTCCAGAAAGTGGGTGAAAATTGATGCCTACGAGGCTGACCAGAGTAGATCCCTGGAGACACTGGCTGGCCCCCATAGGCATCCACCGGTCTCTTATGAATATCCCAGACGGCAATGAAGGTGTGGTGCATATATACAGTGGGATACTACTCAGCCATAAAAAAGAATGAAATAATGCCATTTGTGAAGACATGAATGGACCTAAAGATTATCATGCTAAGTGAAGTAAGTCAGACAGAGAGAGGCAAATATCAAATGATATCACTTATATGTGGGATCTACTAAAAAATAAACTTTTTACAAACCAGAAATGGACTCACAGATTTCAAAAGCAAACTTATGGCTGCCAAAGGGGAAATACAGGGAGAGTGATAAATTAGGAGATTGGGAATAACAGATACACACTACAATATATAAAACAGATACATACCAAGGACTTACTCTACAGCACAGGAAACTGCAGGCAATATATTGTAAAAACCTATAAGGGGAAAATCTGGAAAAGAACACACACATTATATATATATACCATGAGTCACTTTGCCGTACACCTGAAACTAACACATCATCATAAATCAACTAGACTTCGGCTGTTCCATTGCTGTTTCATTCCCCTAAGTAAACAGGGATGTTCCTGGGGGTGAAGGCTCCCTCCATATGTGTTGCTGACGTGTTGACTGCATACTCAACATGATTCCCCAGATCCTTATTGGCCACGGTTCGGGAACACCACAAGCTTGGGTGTGAGAGAAACACAAACTGTCTGTACATCCTGGGGACCAGCCCATCCTCTCACTGGAGGGCCAGGAAGAGACTCAAAGGCCAGTGCCCTTGCCATCATAGGATCCCATGCACACACATTTTGGGGACATTTTCACCAGCTTTAGCATTAAGATTTCTGAAATAAGGAGCCATACACCATCCATTTAATTTGGGCTAAATTTTTAAACAGCCTCCATGCTTATAAAGATGAGAATGTTAAATAATGTTTTATTTTAAATAGTAATTAGGGCTTTCTTATAAAAGAATTTTAAAAACTGTTTGAAGGAGTTTCAAAGCCTGCTTAATTTTAGGCTGTCTCAGAAACAGACGATTTTCATAACTTTGTTTTGTAGAGTACAGAGCTGTCATTCTTCCGGGCACCTTGAGAAAGCAATTTTCTTTAAAAGGTTACAGAACCTTTCTTCCTTCTATCACATTCCTCTTCAAAAAGTATCCAGTTTCAAAGAGCAGATAAATATTTTATGTGTGCTTTTAAAATTCTCTGTTTTAAATACTAAGAACTGAGATATTTTGGTTTCCTTGTAGATGGCATCTGTTGACTACATACACACTGAGTGGATGTATGAATGTGTGCATTTGACAGGTGGGTGTATGTACATGTGTGCATTTGACAGGTGGATGTATATATGTGTGTGCATTTGATAAGTGGATGTATATATGTGTGTGCATTTGATAAGTGGATGTATGTATGTGTGTGCATTTGATAGGTGGATGTATGTACGTGTGTACATTTGACTGACAGATGGGTGTATGTACGTGTGTGCATTTGACAGGTGGGTGTATATACATGTATGCATTTGACAGGTGGATGTGTATATGTGTGTGCATTTGATAAGTGGATGTAGATATGTGTGTGCATTTGATAGGTGGATGTATGTATGTGTGTACATTTGATATGTGGATGTATGTAAGTGTGTGCATTTGAGAGGTGGATGTATGTACGTGTGTGCATTTGACTGACAGGTGGGTGTATGTACATGTGTGCATTTGACAGGTGGGTGTATGTACGTGTGTGCATTTGACAGGTGGATGTATGTACGTGTGTGCATTTGACAGGTGGATGTATATATGTGTGTGCATTTGATAAGTGGATGTATGTACATGTGTACATTTGATAGGTGGATGTATGTACGTGTGTACAATTGATAGGTGTATGTATGTATGTGTGTGCATTTGACAGGTGGATGTATATACATGTGTGCATTTGACAGGTGGATGTATATGTGTGTGCATTTGACAGTGGATGTATATATGTGTGTGCATTTCATAGGTGTATGTATGTATGTGTGTACATTTGATAGGTAGATGTATATATGTGTGTACATTTGATAGGTGGATGTATATATGTGTGTACATTTGGTAGGTGGATGTATGTATGTATGTACATTTGATAGGTAGACGGATAGACGAACATTTGGTTTAAGTTGCTATCTCACGGTAGCTCCCTCCGATTGCCCTCAGGGCATTTGGGCCCGGTCCTTACCCTAAGCAATGCCGCCTGCTCCTCTCCGTTCCGCCCCCACTTGCTGGTGGCGGATGCGGGCGTCTGGGGTACTTTTCTGCTGGGAGTTGCTTTTAGGCATGTAATCTGTGGGTTTTATTTATTTTTCCTCCCAGTTAGGTTGCCCTCCGAGATTCAAAAACTTCCCCCAGACCCGCCAGTGCAAGGGTTTCCTGGTGTTTGGAAACCTCCTCTATTATGCCTCCCTTCCCGGGACGGGTCTCCATCCCTAGCTCTTTTGTCTCCCTTTTTATCTTTTATATTTTGTCCTACCTCCTTTAGAAGACAATGGGCTGCTTTTCTGGGCGCCTGATGTCTTCTGCTAGTGGTCAGAAGTTGTTTTGTGAAGTTTGTTCAGTGTTCAAATGTTCTTTCGATGAATTTGTAGGGGAGAAAGTGGTCTCCCTGTCTTATTCCTCCGCCATTTTGGCTCCTCTGGACATTTGGTTTAAAAAGTCCCCTTTGGAGATGATTCAGATGGTAACTGCAATTGCCCCAGAAATCCATTGTGTATCTAAAAGAACAGATAACAACACATTTTAATTGCTTTTCTGTTCTCTCGGGACCCCACCAACAAGGTGGCTTACATGGGTCTTTTAGGCAACTAAGCAAGTAAGGCTGAGAAAACCAAATTAAGAAACAAAAGATAAAACCCACAAGACTACAGGGATCTAAGTTAATTATGCACACGGTATGTTATTAACCCCCAGCTCTAGTTTATGCAAAATAACACCACTTTGGGTAAAAATCAGAGGAATGGTCTGTACCCGAGTAGCCAAGCTGCCTTTGAGGAAGCTGTGACAGCCGCCAGAATGCTTCCTTCTTTGCGTCCTGCGAGCATCACTGCCTCCAGGAAGAGGAAACTGCAGACTCCGCCCTGGAGCCTAAGGGAAGTAACACAGAGTGAAGGACAGAGGAGAGCGGTTCTGTGCTCACTGCTGCCCCTCCTGCTAGCCCAGACTTGGGCCCTCAGGCTCCCCACATCCCCCAGGATCACCCACACTTCCCACCAGTCTTGGCATTGGCTGCTCCAGGGCCCAGACTGCCCGTGGGAAGGACTATTTTAATTATTATTCCCAATATGTCATGGGCTGATACAACTGTACAAAACAGCAAAAAGAAAATGGCTGAAAATCTGAAATTAAAAACAACAGACTTACAAAATATGAACTAAATATCTGCTGCATTTTAATACATATATAACAAACAGAACATAGATGTTAAAATGTATACATTATTCAATTTTGTTAAAATGTATACATTATTCAATTAAAGTTTTCATATAAGTGATTAACCTAGAGAACTGTTTTTCCCAATCCCAAATTTCACATTCTGAACTAAAATAGTGCTGGATTAGAATTCCCTGACGCTGGGAAAGATTGAAGGCAGGAGGAGAAGGGGATGACAGAGAATGAGATGGTTGGATGGCATCACCAACTTGATGGACATGAGTTTGAGTAAGCTCCGGGAGCTGGTGATGGACAGGAGGCCTGGTGTGCTGCAGTCCATGGGATCACAAAGAGTCGGACATGACTGAGTGACTGAACTGAACTGAGAATTCTTCGCTGTGATCCCCTATAAGCTCACTTTGAAGGCAACACAGGTATATTCAATATTTTAAGCACTCGATGACAAGTGCGCGTCTTCTTGCTGATTAATTGATCTCCTCTGGATTGATGATCGATCCCCCAGGCAGAGCAGCCTGTGTCTAAAAGGAGTCAGTGCCTCCTTCCATTGTCTCCTGCGCAGAAGTCCGTCACCAGTTATGAAGGCAGAAAGAGAAAGAGCAGGCATCAGTCTCTTCAAAGTCAGGGGACCCATTTCTAATCTTTATCAAAATGAGTCAGCGGTGACTGCATTTCCAGAATTCCTTTTCAACGTTTTTTAAGTGGTCAATTCCAACAAATTCTCTTGTTCCTTTTAATTAATCGTCAGTGAAAGACATTGATTCTATACTTTGTACACATTTGGGTCAAAGTTGACAAGCTCACCTTAAAATGTTGCATATTGTCTCTGGTCTTCCAGGCCCAACCACTGGCAGGTCGCCTCCCAAAGTCGCCTCTGGAAGTGGCCACAGCCTGGGCTCTCCGGGAGGACGTGGGTCTGCCCCAGGTGCACTGAAACACTCCTCTGGCATCTCTCCTCTGCCCCGGGAGGACGGAGTGCAGAGCCGCTTCTAGTAAGCACGGAGGGCACGCCTCCTGTCACAGAAACTCGACTGTTCACAGGGGGGAAATAGGGCTCCAGATGGTGACCGTATGACCACCTTGGTCATGGCGGCCTCACTTTTGCACAAGTGAGTGCAAAGGCCTTTCCAAATGGCTAGGACAGGGGTGGGGTGCTGTGTTGACGGAAAATGGACAGAGGGAGGGATGGAGAGAGGGCGGTCTACCTACTGTGTGAAACCTGACCTGAGACCTACATCTTCAAAAATTAAGGATTCACCCTCATTTTCAGTCTGAGCCTCTGCTGGGTGGCAGGTGGCCCAGGCTGTGGCATGACCCGAGGACGCAGCATGGGGTTAGGAGAGAAGACCCCAAAGAAACGGGGAAAGAGGATCCCAAAGAAATGGGGAGAGAAGACCCCAAAGAAATGGGGAGCTACTGCCCCGGCCCTGAACGCCCAGCCTGAGGGCGGACACCGCCGGGTCCAGAAGCCTGACCGGGGGTCTCGGGGGTCAGCACCCACTCCGGACACTGTGGGGAGGACTCAGCGATGAGCCTCTTTCTGAGGGGCTGAGGGCCACTTACTTACCACACACAGGAGGTTTCTGAGCTGATGAACTACGTCGAGGGTGGGAACACTGGTTTTCTCCTCAGCACCAGAGAAACGAGAGTTCTGAGAAGGACGAAGGCACGCCCGCCCGCCCTGAGTCAGCCAGCTCTGACCCTGATATCCACAGGGTGTTTTGAATCATTGATTTAGAGAATCCTTCCTGTTACCTGACTCTGCTCATTTGTGTCATTTTTATCCCCAAGTCTCATGTCTGAAAGTTTCTACGTCTCTCTGACACTAGGCTCCTCGGAATTCTGCTTCCTTATGATTACCTATAATGTGAGGCAACTGTTTCTCAAATAAGTAAAGACAAATTTTAAAAAATAGCTTTGCTCTTAGAAATTCCCTCATTATCTCCTTTCCAGAAAGACAAGTAATCTCCTGAATAACTGACTGTCTCAAACCTTAAGATCATGTAGTTTGGCTGATTTTAAAAAATATTAATTTGGTGATACAGAGATTTTAATTATAGTATTTTGAAAGTGTCATGACCATTAATGTTTAACAGAAAGTATCTGAAAAAGAACAGTTGATAAAAAATGCATAAAAATGAGTTTTCCTATAGTAAACTCATTACATTCAATAGGATAGAGTTTGCGTTTAGATTTTAATTAATTTCCTGATTCCTGTAGGGTAACAGCAGCCTGAATAAGAATCTCTTCATACTCTTTCCCAAACCTGGAGCTCAACACAGACAGGAAATGAAACAGTCCTCACAGTGGCCTTGTTACCCCTAAGTGGGGAACAATTGCTAAATTCAGTTGTAGGTTTTATTTTTCTGCCTCTCAGTCATTAATCATCATTACTGAGATGGGAACATGGAAGGGGCTTCAGGCCCCAGTTTCCTCCCAACATGCTGCTGTCTGAGCATCCGACACGGGACCTTCAGGCTCCTGGGAGTCCTGCTCGGGCTCTGAGGCTGAGGGGAGGGCTAGGGACCTACCCAGGAGACCATGGAGACCCTCACCCACCAAACCTGCAGGCACCCCCCTTCACCCAATCCCAGGAGATCATGGAGACCCTCACCCATCAAACTTGTGGGCACCTCCCTTCACCCAGTCCCAGGAGATTATGGAGACCCTCACCCACCAAACCTGTGGTCATCTCCCTTCACCTGATCCCAGGAGACCATGGAGACCCTCACCCACCAAACCTGCAGGCACCCCCCTTCACCCAATCCCAGGAGATCATGGAGACCCTCACCCATCAAACTTGCGGGCACCTCCCTTCACCCAGTCCCAGGAGATTATGGAGACCCTCACCCACCAAACCTGTGGTCATCTCCCTTCACCTGATCCCAGGAGATCATGGAGACCCTCACCCACCAAACCTGTGGTCATCTCCCTTCACCTGATCCCAGGAGATCATGGAGACCCTCACCCACCAAACCTGTGGTCACCCCCCTTCACCCGATCCCAGGAGACCATGGAGACCCTCACCCACCAAATCTGCGGGCACCTCCCTTCACGTGGTCTCTCCCTAGTACTAATTATAACTTAACTCCCGCACAGCATTTACTACTTACACTTGCTTCAGACATGCCATCTCCCGTAATCTTTAAGGAAAATTTTGACCTGGTTATTATCATAAAAAAGAGAAAGCTGTGAAACCGAAATACACAGTCTGGAGACTTATCTAAAGGCAGCTAACATTGGTGAACCCAGAATTCGTGACTTCCAGCTTTAGGCAACCCTCCCCCAGGGTGTCTGCCTCAGGGGGCCCCTCCAGAGGAAGAGGGGTCCCCGGCATCAAGTCCAAACCAGAGGGGTTCAGGGGGTGGGGGAGGAAGGACTGGGAATTTGGAATTAGCAGAGCAAACCATTACACGCTGGATGGACAGGCAACATGGTCCTGCAGTGTAGCTCAGGGAACTGTGCTCAACATCCTGTGACAAAGCATCCCAGAGAAGAGTGTGAGGAAGAATGTGTGCAAATATACACATATGGGCTTCCCTTGTAGCTCAGTTGTTAAAGAATCTGCCTGCAGTGCAGGAGACCAGGGTTCAATCCCTGGGTCGGGAAGATCCCCTGGAGGAGGAAATGGCAACCCACTCCAGTATTCTTGTCAGGAGACTCCCATGGACAGAGGAGCCTGGCAGGTTAGAGCCCATGGGATTGCAAGAGTCAGACACGACTTATCGCCTAAACCACCACCATATATATACATATATAAATATATATATATGTATATATATATATATTTACAAATCACTTTACCGTGCAGCAGAAATTAACACAATATTGTAAATCAGCTACTGAAAAATCTGTGTTATGGCCAGTAACAGGTTATAAATCTAAAACAATGATCCCCAAACTATCAATAAAAAATTCAATCTGAAAAGAAAACAAAAACCAGAGGAGTTTGACGCATCAGAGCTTAAGGCCAAGGCCAGTCCTGGGGAAGAGGCGGCTCGTGGTCTCAAGCAGCCACAGACGCTACGAGAGAGGGGGCACTCCCCGTGGGCAAGTGGGTCTCGGGTGAGCCCGCAGAGGCCCGGGGACAGAGAGGCGGCCGGTCGAGGGACAGTGGAGCCTGGGGCGGGCGGCCCAGGGCTGTTCAGACAGCCACCCTTCCCCACCAGGGGCTGCCTCGTCACAGACCTTCACCCTCCTGACCCCGGGGGCTCGCAGGCAGAGGCAGGTGGAGGTCAGCCCCAGCCCTGCCCCAAAGAAGGGGAGACTTGGGTGCAGGCCGGGCCCCCAGGGGTGATGTCCACTCTGGGCCCCGCTCCTAACCCAGCAAAGAGGCAGGTCACCGCCGTTTCCAACCTGCAGACCGGCTCAGAGTGACCGCCAGGGCTCGTGTCCACCTGGGGCTCAGGAAACGACAGTGATGGAGAGACTGAAGTGACGAGGGCTGAGCGGCCTGCCACCCCGGCTCTCGGAGTCCCGAGGGCGGGAACCACGGCTCCATCAGCTCCCACCTGTGGCCTCCACGCAGCCTGAGGCAGGACGCAGCACAGTGGCTGAGGGCACCCTGAGCCCGAGAAGCCGGTGACCGCGCGCTGCCCGGCAGCCACGTGGGCTGCTCATTTCCTGCCAGCGGCACTTACCTCTTTTGGAGAAGCTGCTTTTATTCTGCTCAGAGGGAGGAAAAGGAATGTTCCAGGACCCTGGAAGCAAGAGGCACCACGTTCCAATTCTCTGAAATAATTTAACATGTGATAATATAAGCATTTTGTTTTCAAAAATATTCCCTGGTGCTTATGCCTGCAATTCCCTGCCAACGTCCTCAAGGTTCCTGCTTATTCATTTCCCCCTCAGGGATGTGACTGGAATATAAATTATAGTTTAGACGATCTGTGAATATGAAAGGTAATTTTCTGTTCCTTGTCGCCTGGCACTGCTGAGACACAGCCTTGGGGCTTTCACGTGGAGTCCAAGGGGGCCCCCAGGACCACATGCCTCCTTGCTGGGGCCGCAGGTCTGAGAAGGGCGGGGCTCCTCCCGCTTCCGGCCGCAGGCTCCGGGGCAGAGAGGCTCCTCCTCACCTCGGGGACAGCCGTCCGTGTCTCTTCCAAGTGTCCCCTCCTCAGCCCTTGTCCTGCCAGGGTTGGGAAGCTTGGCCCCTCTGAGATCCTGCCCCCTCGGTTCCTGGTTTCTCCCTGGGGCGGGACTGCGGGGTGGGGGAGGTGGGGGGAGTGGGGGGGGAGGTCCCAGGGTTTGTCCGCCAGGTCCTGCTCGCGCTGCTGAGACCAGGCTCACCCTCTGATCCGGTTAGCGGCCTCCAGGACCCTCAGGGATCCTGTCCCTGCTGGAATCCCGCAGGGTCCGCGGCCCGGACCTCCAGGAGGGTGAGCGCCTTCGGGGTCACACCTGGCATCCGCACTAGCCGCCCACCCCTCCATCACCGGCGGGGCGGAGAGGCCCGGGTCTGGGGGTCTCAGCAGGGCCTTGGCCAACGCTCCCAAGGAGGCTTCACACCCCGTGGTGAGCGCGCGGCCGCCGGGCAGGGGCGCTGCTCCGAGGCCAGGGAGCACAGGGGTTTTCACGCTCTCAGCCCACACCCACCTCAGGCCCGTGCAGTGTCCGCAGCGTCCGGAGCATCGGCCGATCTTCGCATCCCAGTCCTGCCCTGGGTGCCCTGGGTGTGGGCAGGATGGGGACCTCACAAGGCTCTGCAGCGAGGAGCTGACCCAGGGCGGCGGGCGCTCGCCGCACGGCCTGCCTCCCAAGTCACTGGAGGACCCCTCGGGACGGGATGAGGGCCGGGAGGACCCCTCGGGATGGAATCATGGTGGGGAGGACCCTTCAGGACAGGTGAGGGCGGGCGGGAGTGACTGGGGGCAGCCCTCCCGCAGGACCACGGCCGCTGGGAGATAAGGGGACATGGACATGGGGCACCGTGCAGGAATCGGGTCCCCACGGCCGCCTCCCCAGCAGATCGGGATTGCTCTGGGGGAGCCAGTGTTTTTAGCCTCATGTGTCTTAGACCTAATGGATTTTTAAAATTAGTCAACATAATGGATATTACTGGATTCTGAGTCTATTATGTAAAATTCCATGGCTGATTATTTGGGCTACAGTTGGCGTGATTTACAATTTACACTCATAAGGCTAAGCCTCTGTGATAATTAAGACTGAGGAGTCCAGCTGTGCCTTATTTTAGTCTTTTTGTTTTCTTTTTTTCAATCAGACCTCGGGGTCTGATAAACAGTGAATTTGGAGGCCCACATTCCTATCGAGAATGTTCACTTGCCTCTAAGGCCTGGAGCGTTCCTGCCCTCTCCATGATTGATTTCTGATTGTCACAGCGCTGTGAGGGGGAGCCAGGCCGCAATCTGTACCTCACAGGGGCTGGTGTTTAGGTAGAATAGTGACTCCGTGTCCAGGGCTCAGGTGACTGGCCAGCTCAGCTCCCAGAGAGTTTGATGAAAAGCTGCGGGTGTTTGGAAAGCAGGCGGTGGGGACCACGGGAGTCAGACCACAGATGAGAAAGGCCCCGCTGATGGGTGGGGTCCCTGAGGCTGAAGGAGGCCTGGGAGGGAGGCTGGCATGAGCACCAGTTACCGAGCGTGGGTATCGGTGCGTGATGGGCACTGTTACGTCACCTCCTTATCAGGCACGTCTTCCCCACATCCCCGCCAGGGTCCCCGTCTGACTGCTTCCCCTCCCTCGGGGGAGGGGTTGCGGCTTAACAGCTCAGCAAGAAGCAGCCCCTGGGCTTGGAGGACTCGCAGCACTTCAAGCATCAGGAAAGGCTCTGTTTTTGTTATGTGGAGGCTTAAATTTGATTTCAAGGGAGATTTTCAGTGATGTGATGTTTTAGCTTGGCTTGGGAGGATAAAAAAGGACATTTCAAAGGCCAAAAAAAAAAAAAATGGGGAAAAATTTTAAGGATGAGTGAAGGAAGGAAAAGGAAAGTGCATGTTTATAAACACACCTTCCTTCCATGTCCCCAGCCAGGGGCTTCCATGCAAACAGGCAGCCAGCCCCCGTCTCGATCGACGCCCACCACTCCGCCCCGTCCTGTCCCTCAAGCCCCACACGCGTCCTCCTGGGGCCTCTGCCCCTGCTGGTCATTCCTCCTGGTTCCCAGCGTCCCCCCAGGTCCTCACCCAGCATCAAGAGGAGGTCACGGCAGAAACAAGGCCTCGGCCCGTAAGATGTCAGCTTCTCACCAGAATTTCTCCAGCTCCAGCCTGGATCTGAGGCTTCCAGAAGCAGCACATTGGCAGACCTGTGGATGTCGAAGTAAATATTAGGATGATAACCAAACAAACTTATTCCCGTTGCTTTAGGTAAGTGATTTGGTAATTTGAGACCTAAAACTAAGGCCTACTATTGTTGCATGAGCCTCGGCACCTGGGAACCAGGAGGCATCCCGTGACCTGAGCCCCCTCCCTGCTCTGCTCCTGGGTGAGACCCCGGATTAACCCCTCATCCTGAGATCAGCCATGGGGCCTGCACATCTCTGGGTTGGAGCTCGGGCTCCCGCCCGTCCTGAGATCACTCAGACGAGCCCCCACGTCCTCCTGCAGCAAAGCCTCCCCTGAGCCTGTCCCCAGGGCACCCCACATAGCCCCGCACAGCTGGGAGCGCCCGAGACCACACCCTGCTGCCCATCTCAGCTGCCTGGGGCTGGCTGTGTGCTCAGCACCCCGAAAATGCCGGGATGGGACCCCCACCACGGAGTGGAGAGGAGACAGGACAGACCCTCCATGACCCATAAGAGGATGTGAGTGGTCAGTGCCCAGCCCGAACCCGCGAAGCCTCCCCACCCACCCAGGGGGAGGAGAGACGACACGCCTCCCCACCATCTCCTTCTCAGTTCAGGGCTCAGCTCTCAGAGCGGGTCTCAGCGCCAAGCTCACAGGCTGGGGCGTGGCACCCGGCCGACCTCTCTTCCCACGGTTTAGGTGAAAGTATGAAGGGCATTCCGCGGGTGTGACTGTCACCGGAGCTGCAATCCCAGAGCAAGGGGCCATCGGTTGACTCATCAATGTTCCTGGCCTAACACAGGGCCTGGTGTTTTACAAAGTCATGGTGAATCCTTGTTTCATAAATAAACATTTGCAAGATTGGAATGAATTAGGAAGAAGCCAGGCGGGTGACAGGGCTGGGCTGCAGGGGTCCTTCCTACCCCACGGTGCGTGCGGTCAGGGGCGAGCTGGTCCTGCTCACTAGTCTCCTGACCCTCCTGCTCAGCAGAGGAAGAAGGCAGGCCCAATGTACAGGACACAGACCTGCCCAGACAGCACCAGGAGCCGGAGAGGAGAGGACACACTGCCTGCCTGGGTCTGAGTTTTTCTCACTTCCGTTTAAAAAATCATCCAAAAAGAATAAGAACCCTGGACACATTTTCAGCTGAGTGGGTCTGTGTAGGATGGACTGGATCATAGCCCTGACCTCACAGATGCTGTTTCTGCACTACAGGATAGAGAAATGTAAAACTGATTTTCTTTAATGTAGAAAGAAACCATTTTTTCCCCTCAGATGAGTTTCATTAAACATGAAAAAAAGATAAGCATGTGCATTCAGCATGGCCCTGATGGCTGCCGCAGGTAGCACACCAGTGCCCATGGAACAGGAGCAGGGCATCTCTGGGGGAGACACGGGAGGATGCCGCAGCGGTGAACCTGGGGTCTCTCACCTGCGAGCGGTGGACTGAGCGGGCTTCCTCGTGGGGACAGGAGAAGGCGGATGAGGCAGCCCTGAGGCTGACCACTGTGGCCACTGCGGCCTGGCCCCTGAGCCACATCGGAGGATGCGGTGATGTCTGCCCATCACCATGGCAACAGAAAGACCTGACCACAGTGGGTAAAGGATGGGGAAATTCAGGTGAGATTTGAAAACTTAAAAGGAACCAAATTGGATATCTAGAAGTGAAAAATCAAGTATTAGACATTAAAAATTCCTTGGAAGGAATTAGAAGAAGATCGAGCAGGAGAAGAAAGAATTTGTAAAAACTGAGACCTACCTATACTCACTACCCAAGCAGAAACAGAAAAAGTGAGAAAAGGGTCAAAGCTTCAATCCCCTGTGAAAATGAGTGCAAACAACTCAAACATGTAGGTAACTTTACGGTGCAGAAAAAATATCAGTGAAAATATTCAGTTCAGTTCAGTCACTCAGTTGTGTCCAGCTCTTCGTGACCCCATGGACTGCAGCACGCCAGGCCTCCCTGTCCATCACCAACTCCTGGAGCTTGCTCAAACCCATGTCCATCAGTCGGTGATGCCACCCAAGCATCTCATCCTCTGTCATCCCCTTCTCCTCCCGCCTTCAACCTTTCCCAGAATCAGGGTATTTTCAAATGAGCTCTTCGCATCAGGTGGCCAAAGTATTGGAGTTTCAGCTTCAGCATCAGTCTTTCCAATGAATACTCAGGACTGATTTCCTTTAGGATGGACTGGTTGAATCTCCTTGCAGTCCAAGGGACTCTCAAGAGTCTTCTCCAACACCACAGTTCAAAAGCATCAATTCTTCTGCGCTCAGCTTTCTTTATAGTCCAACTCTCACATCCGTACATGACTACTGGAAAAACCATAGCTTTGACCAGACAGACCTATGTTGGCAAACTAATGTCTCTGCTTTTTAATATGCTGTCTAGGTTGGTCATAGCTTTTCTTCCAAGGAGCAAGTGCCTTTTAATTTCATGGCTGCATTCACCATCTGCAGTGATTTTGAAGCCCCCCAGAAATAAAGTCTCTCACTGTTTCCATTGTTTCCCCATCTATTTGCCATGAAGTGATGGGACCAGATGCCATGATCTTAGTTTTCTGAATGTTGAGTTTTAAGCCAACTTTTTCACTCTCCTCTTTCACTTTCATCAAGAGGCTCTTTAGTTCCTCTTCACTTTCTGCCATAAGGGTGATGTCATCTGCATATCTGAGGTTATTGATATTTCTCCGTGCAATCTTGATTCCAGCTTGTGCTTCATCCAGACCAGCATTTCTCATGATGTACTCTGCATATAAGTTAAATGAGCAGGGTGACAAAATATAGCCTTGATGTACTCCTTTCCCAATTTGGAACCAGTCTGTTGTTTCATGTCCAATTATAACTGTTGCTTCCTGACCTGCATACAGACTTCTCAGGAGGCAGGTCAGGTGGTCTGGTATTTCCATCTCTTGAAGAATTTTCCACAGTTTATTGTGATCCACACAGTCAAAGGTTTTGGCATAGTCAATAAAGCAGAAATAGATGTTTTTCTGGAACTTTCTTGCTTTTTTGATGATTCAGAGGATGTTGGCAATTTGATCTCTGCTTCTTCTGCCTCTAAATCCATTTTGAACATTTGGAATTTCGGTTTACGTACTGTTGAAGCCTGGCTTGGAGAATTTTGAGCATTACTTTGCTAGCATGTGAGATGAGTGCAATTGTGTGGTAATTTGAACATTCTTTGGCATTGCCTTTCTTTGGGATTGGAATGGAAACTGACCTTTTCCAGTCCTGTGGCCACTGCGGAGTTTTCCAAATTTGCTGGCATATTGAGTGCAACACTTTCACAGCATCATCTTTCAGGATTTGAAATAGCTCAACTGAAATTCCATCACCTCCAATAGCTTTGTTTGTAGTGATGCTTCCTGAGGCCCATTTGACTTCTCATTCCTGGATGTCTGGCTCTAGGTGAGTGATTACACCATCGTGGTTATTTGGGTCATGAAGATCTTTTTTGTATAGTTCTTCTGTGTATTCTTGCCACCTCTTTCTAATATCTTCTGCTTCTGTTAGGTCTATACCATTTCCGTCCTTTATTGGGCTCATCTTTGCATGAAATGTTCCCTTGGTATCTCTAATTTTCTTGAAGAGATCTCCAGTCTTTCCCATTCTATTGTTTTCCTCTATTTCTTTGCACTGACTGCTGAGAAAGGCTTTCTTATCTTTCCTTGCTATTCTTTGGAACTCTGCATTCAAATGGATATATCTTTCCTTTCTCATTTGCCTAGGAATGGACAGAAAATACATCTGGAGCAGTATTGACAGAAAATAACCCAAATTATCTGAAACAGCAATCTGCAGATCCAGAAGGCACAGCAAACCCTGAACAGGAGAATCATAAGGAAAGCCACCTGAGGCCCCTGGAGCAAGTTGCTGAAACCCGAAGATAAAAAAGCAGCCAGATGCAGAAAGAGATTTATTCCATGTCGGGAGCAATGATAAAACTCACAGAGGGTACTTTGTCACAAAAATAATGATTGGCGGCAGAAGGAAATGTCACTGAATAAAAAGTCTGTCAAATTAGGAATGCATCTAGCAAAACCATCTTTCAAGCATTAAGGATAAATAAAGACATTTTAAGATGAATTAAAGCTGAATAAGTGTGTTCCCAGCTGATCTGCACCCTGAGAAATGATGAAGGAAGTTCTTCAGGCTGAAGGGAGATATTATCAGAAAGAAACGTGGGGTCCAGAAGTAATAATGAACACTGGAAAGAGTACCTATGAAGACGAACAGAAGCAGTGTTTCCCTTTCTTCTGTTACATTCTTCAAAAGCTGACTATTTAAAACAACAACAAAACACAAGATATGGTGAGATTGCCACACGAAATTTAAGTGGAAGGGAATAGCAGACAAGAGAGACTGGGTTTAATGTCATGAAGGTCTTTATATGACAGAGATGGATGAGACTATGTCAGAGTAAACCATAAAAAGATACAGATAAAAATGGTGATTTTGAGGGAAACCACTGAAAGATAAATAATGGAGACAAAGTCTATAGAGGAACAGACTGGATAATGAAAATTCACCCGTTCAAGCCAAAATGTAACAGCAAAAGAAGAGAATGGGAACCAAAAAGGACCAATTGAGAAAGACTCGTAAGATAGTAAACTGAAACCCAACCCACAGGGCTCCTGAAAGAGCTCAACGCCCAGGCTGTGAGCCAGCTGGGCCCAAAGCCAGGCCGCGTGCATCGCCAGGTGGTGGGTCACCTCTCACCGTTTGGGGACTCGGCGTGTTTCCAGCTCCTCTGGGAGCGGTCACACTGCCGTGAGAGCTCCATGTTTCTCCTGTGGTCCTGCGGCTTCCCTAAGGCACACTTCTGGGCACACCTCTGTATTCGCACGTTCAGACATGTAACGCTGAAACATTTCCTCC
Organism: Dama dama; assembly: GCF_033118175.1. Lineage (NCBI taxonomy): Eukaryota > Metazoa > Chordata > Mammalia > Artiodactyla > Cervidae > Dama > Dama dama. Next base: position 613,746 of record NC_083696.1, read on the forward strand.
ACTTGTGGATAAGCAGTCAGCTCCCAGTTGGTTCACATCTGTGGCTCAACCCTAGAAACAGTCTTTGAAGAAATTGATAATGTATTTTCAAGCTTGAAATATATTGTTGACTTTTCCCCTCTTACAGTTTATGTGTTGAAGACATCGAGACGTTGGTCTTCCAGAAGTCCCACCAGCTGGTGTGATGACTGCATTCTGATGTGTAACTTTTTAAGTGTTTTCATCAGTTCCCAGTATTTTCTATAAACTTATACTTAGATCAAGATGCTTCACCAACTTCATGGTGTTGGTCCACGTTTTTGGTGAGACTGTTCACCTGGGGACACTGTGCTCCATGACCAAGAATCATCTAGTGTCTGGGCACCTCTTTCTCCCTCTCTCCCTCGGTAACTGGCGTGAACACTCACCACCCAGACTCATTGACGTATTAAGGGTAGCAAAGTCATGATATTTTCACATTACCATTCTTTTCTTATTAGCTGAAATATTTCTACCCAGAGAAACCTCCCTTTATCAACTATTTGGTTACTCTGAGGTGCGTTTTTTATATGAAAGGCAGGATACATGCTTTATTCTTCCTCTTTCTTTCCATTTTCAAAATTATGAGTTGTATGTCTAGTATTTCCCAAAAGTGATCACAGATTCCTTTGATTTTACTTGTTGAGAATCATCAATAATTCATGGAATTTTACATAATAATAGTTGCTTCCATCCCTAACAGTTATCATTTCTGATGCTAAAACTGTCCTGTTCTTTCCCAGGAGAAGCCTGTTATGTTGTATCCAGAGCATTTTCATTATACAGAAAGGTGCACGTCCCCAGGCTCGGAGAACATTTGCAAACTTCAGTGGCACTTGGACCAGCCCGAGAGAGCGGCTCTAGCATCCCAGAATCCCCTCCCCGATCCCTGGAATTCCAACTGGCTGACTAATTTATAAGAATTAATAAACAGCAAAATAAGGTGCTTTCCTTTCACCACACTTCTCTTCACAGCTCAGCTCTTTGGACACATGAATAACACCAGCAGTGGCATGAATAACAAACCCATTAGCAACAGGAGGGAAAGGGGTCCTGGATAGGTCCTGGTGGGAATTTCTAACTTCAAGCAAAGTGATCATGAAAAGTCTAAACTTTTAGAATAACATATAGTTGTTCTCCTAATGAAAAGTATATTGAATCCTTATCTCACAACTCAACCATAATGAACTGTTTTTAGATTAAAGATTTAAATGTGAAAACTACAAGCACATAAGTGCCAGAAGAAAAACTTGGAGACATGTTTTTATGACATCAGCATGGGAAATGCTCCTACGCATGACCCAAAGTGGGATAAGATTTAGAATTTACAATCTGAACAACTTAGATGCTGCATGTCTCCAAGGAAATGAACAAACCAGAAGATACACAATTCAATAATAAAACCACTGTATAGTGCAGAGAGCCCTGCTCAGTACTGTGTGACAACCCAAACGGGGCGAGAATAGACACACACACGCGTGACTTAGTGTGCTACACACCAGCTGTTAACAGGATGTTGCTAAGCAACCGTACTCCAATATAAAATAAAACGTGAAAAAATAATGATATTAAAAGCTGAAAAATGGCCCAAATTACATAGAATCATTTCACTTACTAATAAATGAATGGAGATGTCCTGAGGATGTTTAACTTTGTTACAAAACAAGGCTAAAATCATAATCACTTTTTCTTCTTAGTTTGTGAGCTATTGATTAGGTAGAATTTGGGAAAATACGTCTGATACAGTCTTGGTGGAACCATGAGCAGGGTTAGCTTTTATGAAAGGCGGCTGAGAAGCACACACACTGAATGTAAAATGCTCACAGTCCTTTGGCCTGAGGAGTCAGGAACACCCGCCTGGCATAGAAGGGGGTCGGGCCGGCCAAGGGCGGGCAGGCAGCCGTGTCCCCAGCAACTGCAGAGCCGGTCCGGCCCAGGAGGAACCCCGGGCAGGCCCCTCTGTCCTGGGACGGGTGGCGTGCGAGTCCCACGCATCACACAGAAGGTCTCGTCAGTTCTGTCTGCAAAGTCAGGCCTGGCTTCAACCCAGCACCCGGCTGTCCCTCCCTCGGGGCCACCGCGGACACACCAGCTGCCTGCCCGGCTGGCGGGGAGCTGCCCGCACCAGCCCTGCCGCCTCTGCTGCTGCAGGATGGAGCAGCCTGTCCCTCCTCTCCTCCTGCCCTGACACCGGGTGGGGCCTCTCTGAACCTTTGTCAGAGGACCTGAAGAACCACGAGGAATCCCCGGTGATGAAACCCCATCTAGAAAGGAGTCCTCCGTGGTCACCTGGGTGCTTCTGGGGGGAAATCTGCTCCTAACTACGGCATCTGCCTCTTTTCTGTTAACGCAGAAAGGACATGTTGCTTGCCTTTCATCTTCTTCTATTAGAAGCTGGTGTCAGACTATGCAGAAAATAAAGTAACTGAACCTGGAACTTTTTATAACAGAGGCTGTGAAACACAGAATTCCCCCAAGTAAGACACTTCACGCTGTTGCCAGGCCTGGGCTCCGCTCCTGATTCCCAGGCTGGGAGCGGCGAGGTTTCTTTTGATAGAAATCCTGCCGAGCAGTCAGTCGTCTGGGGGGAGCTCACTCTTTCTGTCTAAAGGGCTGACTTCTCTGAGCAATAGGCTAGGAGCAAACTTTCGATCCCATGAGCCCGTGAGGACACAGTCCCCCGTGGAGATTCAGCAGCTCCACCCTTACCCCGGAGCCGGGGCGGCCGGCGCCCTCCCTTCCTGCCCACGTCCCTCCCCGCCCTTCTGGGGTCGTGGGGCCTGGGTGAGGGTCCTGTGTGGGAAGCTGAGGCCCTTATCCCCGGGGCCTGGGGCGGATTCCTGGGCCCTGCTTGCCCCTCCCCGCCTCCTCTGCCCCCCACCCGAGGTCTCCACCTGCTGCGGGAGTAGCCGGGATCAGCCTCACCTGCACTCACTTGTTCTCATGAAAATCAAACCTTGAGCCGAGTAACCAACCAGAGAATAACTGACGGGAATAACCTGCATCCCACAGGTTATTGGGGAAACGCTCTAGCACTCAGAAACTCTTGGGTATTTCCTCTTTCAAAGTTCAAATCCTTGTATTCGTAAAAGAAGAATTCTAGAAAGTGGACTGTCTTGAAAGAAAGCCGTTCAGACAGCTAATTCCATTAAATATATCTGTGTTATTTGAAACGTCAGAAGTGTTCTTTGTCAAGGTATTTAAAATAGAAGAGCCAGTAAAGCTGAGTTTTTCTGAACATGCTGCCTCCTATAAACAGCCCCCCTCCCGGCGGGAGGGCTCCAGGCGACTCCAAACTCCCTCTGGGATCCTGATGCATCTTCAGCATCCGTCCCACCTGGGAAGCTGGTACTGTGCGCTGTGGATGTGAGAAATAGATTTTTTACCCATCAAAACCGATATTGTGATGTTTAAATCTTTGTTTAGAATGTGGGAAATGTGTACTTCACATTATATAATGCACCATCAACAAAGGCCACATAGAAGTAAATTACATCAAAGAAACAGTTTATTGGGAATAGAGAAAAAGATTAAGAAGTTAGAAGTTCGCCGCTTGAATTGCTTGATTTGAGTGGGAGCATGGCACTGTCATTTTTCTAAGTTTTAGAAATGTACACTGTTAAAAATTTTATAACAGAAGTAATATCGCTGTAACTCCAGGCTTTGCTATTTGCTCAAAGACCATGGGTTCTTCTGCTCTGAAGTTTTCCCACAAGGAACATCCCTCAGCTGTGAGGCCAAAAAGACACCGCTGGATAAACGTTATTTGGCTGGAAAACATGTGTCAGTCCCTTCCCTCAAACATCTTTCTGGAAGTGGGGTATATACAAGATAAATCAGTTCAGTTCAGTTCATTTCAGTCATTCAGTCATGTCTGACTCTTTGCAACCCCATGGACTGCAGCACGCCCGGCCTCCCTGTACATCACCAACTCCCGGAGCTTGCTCAAACTCATGTCCATCGCATTGGTGATGCCATCCAACAATCTCAACCTCTTTCATCCCCTTCTCTCACTTTCAATCTTTCCCAGCATCAGGGTCTTTTCAAATGAGTCAGCTCTTCATATCAGGTGGTCAAAGTATTGAAGTTTCAACTTCAGCATCAGTCCTTCTAATGAATATTCAGGACTGATTTCCTTTAGGGTGGACTGGTTGGATCTCCTTGCCAAGATAAATAAATATATACATACATATATATGAAATAGTATATGAGACATAGGGAAGGAGGTATATATATGATATAGGGTGTATATATAGGCTACAGATGTATATCGGATATAGTGTTTATATATAATATATATGTATATACATAGGCTATCCATATAGGATATGGGGTGTCTATATAGGATATAGGATACAGGACATGGGGAAGAGAGAGCGTACGGGTTCTGGAAGCCTGTGGCGTGGTGGGGAAAGGCTCCCTCCACGGAGACAGGAGCCCCACAACAGACAAGGGGGCTCCAGCCTGGATGCCAGTGCTGACTGCTCCCATGTTAGTGGGATTCTCGGCAGCTACTTAAACTGTGTCTTTACAGGTTTCCCTGGAAATAAATGCAATTAAATCCATGCCATAGGACTGACCGACTCAATGGATGTGGGTTTGAGTAAACTCTGGGAGTTGGGGATGGACAGAGGCCTGGTGTGCTGCAGTCCATGGGGTGGCAAAGAGTCGGATGTGACTGAGCGACTCACCTGACTGACTGGCTGGCTGACAGGACTGCAGTGAGAATGAAAATGACGAATAGCCCAGAACACTGTGCGTGAGTTTACTGCTGCATCTGCAGGCAGGGGTGCACAGGAGGCCAAGCGGGAGGAGTCAGGACGCAGGCACCTGCATCAGCGATGCGGGCCCGGCCTAGGGAGTCGGGGCTGACCCTGTAACACAGGCCAAGTGACGAAAGGAGCCCACAGGGGACGCAGACACTTAGGGAATACGGGCCTGTCTACTGAAAACTTACTTTAAATTCCCACGGCATTCTTTTTTCAGTTTCTTTGTACAGAAATGATTAGGCAATAAGAGTCAGACATTAGTGTAGACTAAGCCATCAATTTGGAGAAAGAAATGGCAACCCACTCCAGTATTCTTGCGTGGAGAATTCCAGGGACAGAGGAGTCTGGTGGGCAGCAGTCCATGGGTCACAGATTGGGACACGCCGAGTGAGCACGCGCACGCGCGCACACACACACGTCACCACTTAATCATGTAGGAGGCGAGCCCCGCTGGTGCAGGGGTGCCGCAGACGTGGAGGGGCCGTCGGGCAGCTTTCCCATTCGGCGTCTCACCGGCATTTCTGACCCAGCTTACGCGTGCTTCACGCGACGCGCCGATAAACGGTGAGAATACTCGGCACCCGGGTGTGAACCTAGGCTGCACAACATCCACCACCTCACGTTCTGATTCCATCGTCTAGACAGATGGAAGCACTTTTGCATAAGTTTTTTTTCACCAATTGTAGTTAGTGTCCCCTAATGTCTCTGGCATTTTGAATGAAGACATTACAAATCGGCTCACATCTGACCAAAATGATTTTAAGTGCATTAATTTTTCTAATTAAAAAACATATCATTGTTGTGTTTAACTTGACTGTGTCAAAATATTTAGAATATTTTCACTTAAAATGTGTACCTGTGGGCTAGTGTTGAACAGGAGAAAAACGTAATCAGTAAAATAGATATAATATATTTCAAAACTAAAAGTGAGAGAACCAGTGTTTAGATCTGGAAGTGTTTCATGAATTGGGTCCAGCCTTCCCAGGATTACAGATTGCAGTGTGGGGTGAATGCATTCAGATTCCTCTGTGGGTTGTACCTGTACAGTTGGTGAGAAAATAGAACTAAGATGTGGATTTGGGGGGGGTTGGTGTGGATGCAGACGCAGGGAAGGGGCCTGCGAGAAGCAGCTTTGATGTACTTCTGCTCATTTCAGAGGGCGCTGGCGTAGCCTGTGTGTTTTTCATTGTAACGTTCTGTCCAATACAGGGTCTGTCTGGAGCTGTCGATGAGGAACTAAGAAGCCAGGCCTGTATTAGCAGCCACCACGGTGCATGAGCCAAGCGGGAACTGCAGTGTCCTCAGCTCAGGGGTCAGCCTCTTCCTTCAAAGTCATCACAGACGGGAACCTGCCGGGCGTCAGGGCAAAGTCCTCTCCACCACTGAGGGGAGACCTGGGAAACGTTTGTGCACAATACACTTGCAATGAGCAATTGTGTTAGAACCCAGTACTTACTGGGATGCTAAACTGATCATTTATGTCGCTTTTCTGGTACTTGCAATAAAAAATATAAAAATTGGTCTTATCTAGGGGATCTGTTTGAATTGAATTTAAACTACGTATGTTAAAATATATGCATTTTAGCGTTACAGGACTGGACTTGATTTAAGATGTATCTTCTCTGTGAAATGTTTAGTTGAATTTTTGTTTCTTCATCCCATCTGACAGATTTAGCCTTTGAATTGGGATATTTTAAACTATTCAAGTTCACGAAGTGAAGAAGTGTGTCTCATTCTATCCACTCTTTGATTTTGTGTTCTGTGCTTCTTTTTCTTGTATCTGCTTCTGTTCCTAAGTAGACTGTATTGAGTTTGTATTTATCCTCCTCGTGATTCAAATCCTGCTTATTTTTTCTTAAATTACATTCCTTTTATGACTGTTGACACAAATTGTACTTAAACGGCTTACATGATATTTCCCTTGCTATCAAAGCAAAGAAAAAGGTGGGATCATGTATTTCTTTTGTGTGTAAAAACGAAGCGTTTCATACCACTTTTCTTCCTCTCCCATGATCCATCTCCCAGCTTTTGCTGATAAAATCTGAGGTTTGAATGCTGGTATTTGTTATGAAATAATTTTAGATGACATGTCTTCTATACCATGAAATATTTGTGACATTTTCTGTCAGCCTTAGAATTATATTTAGTCTAATATATTAGATTTAATTCAGTTTTTATCTTATAGCTCCCTGCCTTTCATTTTTATAACGTGAATATTCTATTAATGTGTTATAAAATCTTCAACTCCTGTGTTGCAGAGTGTATGTTAAGGCATTTTTCTTAGAACTATCATGTTGACATAGCATAATTTTGAAAACTTTCTAAAGCTGAGAGTCTCTCTATTATATTTAGACAGGAATGATGCCCAAACTTGTGAGTAAGTCTCTCAAGCCTCCTATTCAGCAGTCACTTGAGGCTATCGATAGGACTGCAGGGCTGGGCTCCACCGCAAGGAGTCGACAGGCTTGAGGAGCTGGGTGTGGAAGGGACGTGTTTGGAAAATACCGCAGGCGGTTTTCCGGAGATGGTCTCCTCCTCGGGAGGTGGGGCTCCAGCCGGTGGTCCGAAAGTCAGGGAGATTCTGACCCAGAGCCTTCAAAGACCATCCAGATGCTGTCTGTAGGGGAACCCTGCGTCCTCTGTGCAGAGAAGCCTGACTCCTGAGGCTGCCTTTCACTGATCAGAATCAGAGACGCCGCTGTCACTGGCCGAGCCTGAGGAGGAAGGGCGATTCCTTCCGCCTGAGGTGTTTTAGGGGAAAGCAGGTCCTCCGCCTGCGAGCTCCGCAGGGTCCTGACAGCAGAAGCCGCTCGTTGAATCGCGAAGGTTGGGATTCAGGTTGGGATTCACGTTCTCATTGTTGAGTGAAGGACAGACAGACCAGCTGCCCTGAAAGAGCAGTAAGAAGCAGGGAAACAGTGGGGTCCGAGAGGCAGCCGGTCACCCTGGGGAGGAAGGGCGGAGGAGCCTCTGGCGTTTCTCCATCCGGTTGTGCTAAGATCTCTCATTAACCAATCACTCTCCGCCTCTAACAACTCCCCCTAACATGCTGTGAAGCGAGGACCTATCCCCTGGCGTTGGTGTCAGCACAGAATCCACTGGTGACCTCGCTGACCCTCACCTCTTGCTCTTCGTGTTAAACCTGAGTATCTGAAAGGCATGTCCATAGCAGGGCATCTCTCCTAAGAAACTAGAAATACTGGCCACCAGCTTACTCATTCTATTTCAATTCAAATATACTTTTACTTACATAGTCACTCACTGAAACATAATGGCTCTCAGTATGTATTCAGAAATAGTTGTTCGGTGAATGAACAAAACAGTTTTTTTTTTTTTTTTTTTTTTTTTTACTAAGCAGGCTGTTTTCTTGTAAAATATCTTTCTTCTATTTTACAGTATACTGCCATCCAGACTGCCTTCTCTGCCCCAGTTAATGTCATGATGGTGTGTAATGGTGTGTGATGCTAACCTCTCTACATTTCCTTTTAATTCATCATGGATTTGGGGAGAGGTCCTGGGCATCCATCTTCTCCTTCTGCCCCTCAGGCTCCCACTTCAAAGAGTGATCAAAATCTCCTGCAGATTTCACTTTGTTGTTGTTCAGTCACTAAGTCATGTCTGACTCTTTGTGACCCCATGAACTGAAGCATGCCAGGCTTCCCTGTCCTTCACTCTCTCCTGGAGTTTGCTCTAACTCATGTCCATTGAGTCAGTGATGCCATCCAACCATCTCATCCTCTGTCATCGCCTTCTCTTCCTGCCTTCAGTCTTTCCCAGGATCAGGGTCTTTTCCAGTAAGTCAGCTCTTCCCATCAGGGGGCCAAAGTATTGGAGCTTCAGCTTTAGCAACAGTCCTTCCAATGAATATTCAGGGTGGATTTCCTTTATGATTGACTAGTTTGATCTTGCAGTCCAAGGGACTCTCAAGGGTCTTCTCCAACACCACAGTTCAAAAGCCATCAAGTCTTCAGTGCTCAGCCTTCTTTATGGTCCACCTCTTGCATCCAAATATGACTACTAGAGAATCCAGAGCTTTGACTGTACAGACCTCTGCCTGGCAGAGTGACGTCTTTGCTCTTCAATACGCTGTCTGAATGTGCCACCGCTTTCCTTCCAAAGAGCACGTGTGTTATAACTTCACTACCCAATCTTTTTCTTCTTATAAATACGATACACAACACAGTGAATTTTAGGCCATACTATTTCTAAAGCTTTAATTCTCTTTTTCAAAATATTTGCTACCACATAGGGTCACAAAGTAAACATGTCTGATGAGACCTCAGGGCCACGGACTAGAGGCTGAGATGCTGCCTGGTCCAAGGCCTGTCTGAATCAAGCCGGTGGCCCCTGGGTGTTCCGGTGAAGCCTGGAGGGCCACAATCTCCCCTCTTTCTCTGAATTTCTCTCCTGTCTTCTCAGCTCCTATCTCTTCTCCTTTTCTTTGCCCACTCAGGTGCTCTGCTGTGGGTCGGGGGTGGGCTCCAGGGGTCACTCAGATTGGCCCCCTGGTCCATACCCAGCCCTCCCCCTCCACAGCCTGAGCTCAGACCACCTCCTGCCAGAACTTTCCACAGCAGCTCTCCTCCCAGGCATTCTTCAGTTTCCATGCAAAACCCACCCTGGTTTTTAGTCCAACTCCACAACTGCCCTAGAAATATAAATTAATACTGACTTACCATTAAATTAGGTATTTAAATAGCAGACCCATGATTTTCATGGACAATTTTGATTTTCCTATAAGGCTATTAAATCGTCCATCAAATTAATTGAATTGAAAGACAGGCACTGCGTAACAAGTAGCTAAGAGGCAGGTCAATAAGGTGAGTAAGGACACTGGACAGCAGGTATTTCTGAGCCCGGCGCTCGCTTGCAGGGTCAGGCCCAGGCCGGCCCCGCGGTGTCCGGGTCTCAAGAGTGGCCGTCTCACTAGCAGAGCTGGGCCGAGGGGCGCGGGAGGGCGTCAGCTGGCTTGTCCGAGGAGGCGGGGCGGCCGGGTCTCCGAGCAGAGAAGCCCCCAGGCCGCAGCTTCTTGTGCCGAAGGGTCTGCGGCGCCCAGCACGCAGCCTGGACTCAGCGCGCCGCGCGCTCGAGGGGACCCCGCGGCGGCCCTTCGCGGGAGCGGAGTCCGCACAGCCCGCGTAGCCCCGGGCGCTGGACTCGAAGTCGAGGGGCCCAAGGGAGGGGGACGGGTGGGAGCCGGAGGGGCGGCAGGTGGAGCAGGAACCCGGAGCCCAGGTCAGCCGCACGCGGCCGCACCCCCCGACCTCACTCCAGGCGGGATGAACCAGCGGAGGCTTCGCGGGTTGGGGCTGGGCGCTGACCGCTCACATCCGCTCGCTGGTCGTGGAGGGTCTGTCCTGTCTCCTCTCCACCCGGGGGGTGGGGGTCCCATCCCGGCGTTTCGGGGACAGTTACCACACAGCCAGCCCCAGGCAGCTGAGATGGGCAGCAGGGCGTGGTCCCGGGCGCTCCGAGCCCCGGGAGTGACCTGCAGCCGCGCCAAGCCATGGGCACAGGCCGAGGGGAGGCTTTGCTGCCCCGGCGCTGCAGGAGGAGGTGGGGGCTTGTCTGAGTGATCCCTGGACGGGCAGGGAGCCCGAGCTGCTGCCCAGCGATGCGCAGGCCCCACCCTGACCCCAGGATGAGGGGTTAATCTGGGGCCTCACCCAGGAGCAGAGCTGGGAGGGGGGCTCAGGTCACGGGATGTCTCCTGGTGTCCCAGGTGACTAGGCTTACATCCCAAGGCTGCATGCTCAGCCGCTTCAGTCGTCTCCAGCTCTGTGTGAGCCCGTGGACTGCAGCTCATCAGGCTCCTCTGTCCGCGGGATTCTCCAGGCGAGAACGCTGGAGTGGTTTGCCATGCCTCCCTGCGGGGTCTTCCTGATGATTTGGATGGAGCCGGCACCTCCGGTCTCCTGCATTGGCAGGCGGGTGCTTCACCGCTAGCGCCACCCAGGAAGCCCTGGTCAGTGCCCGGTGCAGTGAGGCTGGCGGACACGCCCCCAGGAGCAGGGAAGAGCCAGCCCAAGGCGAGATAAGAAGAGTGGGGAGGGCGTCTCCTCCAGAGGAAGGTGTGCCGGGAGCTGGCGGCGGGGACTGAGTGACCAGCAGAAGGGCGCCCAGAGAGGGACCCACAAGCTCTCTCCATCCCCAGAGGACCGAGTCAGGAGCGGAAATCCCACAGCTTCACGGGGACAGGAGCCGCGGCCATCAGAGCGGCCTCGGTGGTTTGTTTTGGGAGACGTAGAGAATCCAAATGCTGCTTTTCTGAGGAAGTATATTCTAAGATCTGGATAATTGCTTTAGAAATGATCTTTAGAACACAAGATAATTAAATAACTAACTGCCCATAGATACGTAGAGCATATAAGACAATGCCAAAATGTGTTTTAAAGAAGGATTCCAAATAACCTATGTAGATATTCTGCCCTCAAGAGAGCGAGCAAAGCCCCGCCTTAACTGTGGGCCGTGCTCAGAAGCATAACACACACACATGGTGTGGGGGGTGCTGGTGGTGCAACTGCAGTGAAGAGGCCCCACGGACCCCGAGCCAGGCGGCCAAGGCCAACATCCACAGCCACGAGGCAGGCTGACCAGACAGACCCTGGGTGTGCTGTGAGGAAGACAGTGCTTTTCCTCTGGGGTTTTCCTCCCAATAGCCCATCACCAAGTCTCATCATGAGAAAACATCAGAGCCAACCCAAGGACAATGTATAAAATTCCTGGGAATTACTTCAAAACCATCAAGGTTACTGAAACAAGGAAAGACTGAGCAACAATCACGCCCAAGAGGATCCCAAGGAGATGTGAGAAGCAATCCGTGGGGTCCTGGATGGGGTCCTGGGACTGAAAAAGGACTTAGGTAAAACGGGAAATTTGAGAAAGTATGGACTTTAGTTCATCATAATTACCAATGCTGTTCATCCAAAGTGACGCGCACTACACCACTATAAGATGCTAATAATAGGAAAAACAGGGTTGAGGTGTATAAAAACTCACCCAACTATCTTTGCAACATTTCTGTAAATCTGAAACTATCCTAAAAGTTTTGAAAGTTTATTTTCAAAAGCACTTTATGATCTAGAGGGAGGGGACATATGTACACCTATGGCTGATTCATGTTGATGTTTGACAGAAAACAACAAAATTCTATAAAGCAATTATCCTTCAATTAAAAAATAAATAACTTTTTTTTAAAGTTCACAGAAAGGTGCCTTGTTAGCGCAGTAGGTAGCACGTCAGTCTCATAAAGTTCACAGAATAATTCAAATACTCAAGTAACCTTGAGAAATGTTTAACTTTGTGGGTAAAAAAATGCAAATTAAAACAGAGAAACATTAAAAAATTAAAATAAAGACTTTGCAGATATACTCTATTACCCATGATAAATTGATATGGAGTTTGTAATACTTTACTTTTGCCTTTGCTATAAAATCACAGGTGAATTAGTATAAGCTTTCTTAAAGTTTATCTTTTTAATATACTGGTTAAATTTCATTTTCCTATTACTTTTCCTGTCTCCAGAAGCTGACAAGGGAAAAAGATGAATTAAAACTTTTGTAGATCTGCAGTTTTTCATAAATCACCAAGCAATAAAAGCATCAGCAAAAGATTAAAGATAGTAATTTAGTCTAACATTATTACTAATGCATGAGAAACACATTTAAGCAATTTAAATTAATCGGACAAGTATTACAGCAATAAAACTGTTCCTTTTTTTCTAAGTCAAATATATACATTTTATAAAAGAACTACAGCTTTTAGAATCCATGACAGACAGCTGTTAAAATCACTATGGAATTGCACCCAGTTTAGCTATCATTTCTGTCCCACCAGGAACAACTCCCTCCGTGCCTTCTCAGCCTGGCCATGGACTTGTCTAATGGCCCAGGCTCTGGTTTTCTACAATATTTTTGCTCTTATAGTTTATTGATGGGTTAAAGTTTATTCCATTTCTTGAATTAAAGTCATTTCTCTCTCCTGTGTAAGCTAATCCATCAACAAAGACAGGAAATTTTTCCAGAAGGTAGAAATTTCCAAGTGGAATACATGCGTGTTTATCCTCACAAATACCACTGCTCATGGTACTTCTTCATTTCCGGACGTGCCTTCAGCTCCTGCGTGTTTAGAAGGAGCACCATGTGCGTCAACAGTCTGACGGAGACAAGCAAGAACAGACCTCCCTTTGCAGCTGACGTCCAGGGAGCAAACTGCCTCCCGGCTCCCCGGCCAGCCCCACCCCATCCCCCGTTGCAGGACTGGTCCTTCCAGCTGAACAGAGACCCCCCACGGCCTCATTTCAGCTTAGTCACCTCCTTGAAGGCCCATCTCCAGATGCAGTCACATCCTGGAGTCAGGAGGTCAATATACACATTTGGTTGTTATTATTGTTGTTTAGTTGCCAAGTTGTGTCCGACTCTTTGTGATCCCAAGGAGTGCAGATTGCCAGATTCCTCTATCCACTGGATTCCCCAGGCAAGAATACTGGAGTGAGTTGGCATTTCCTTCTCCAGAGGATCTTCCTGGCCCAGGGATCCAACCCGCATCTCTTGTGGCCGCTGCAAAGCAGGCAGATTCTTTACCGCTGAGCCTCTGGGGAAGCCCCTGGGCACACTTGGAAGGGACACAATTCAGTCCGTGATGCTCTGGTTCCCAAATTAAGGCCAAGAACGCACTTTTTAAAACAATCCCTGCATATTTGTGTTTATTGCTTCAAGCAGACAGATGTTGCTGCTAAGAAACAATTCCCACTAAATATTTAAAACTAAAACCAAAATGTTATATGCTTCTGAATACAGCTATTTTACAAGCAAAGTATAATTTCTGGTTCCTTCTAGAGATCAGATCTGTTTGCATGATGGGTTCATTCCTCCAGTGAATGGGGCTTATTTAGAACAAAATGTCAGATGGGGTTGAAGAGAGAAAAGCAGCAGGATGGCAGGTATTCTGCCCCTAAATCAGATAAAAAACAGAAATACTGCACACAGTCAGCTAAAAGTAATCTTTTATTTTACTTTTTGACATATACACATGAATTTATATTAAACGAAAGTTTAGCATAAAGACAAGTAGACTCAGAAGAGTATCACTTCTCAAAATGCTGATGCTCTTACACTCCCTTCTAACAAAACGCATGTTTCCCTTTCAGAAATAAACAAGCATCTGTGCAGGTTTCAGGCTCATCATCGAGGTCTGCCGGCCAGGTGGGAAGGCGTCTTGGTTGTTCAGAGACCACTCTGCCCACAGAGAATGTGTGGATCCTAAGGTGCCCACAGCCTGTTGCCACTTCAGTACTTGCCCATGAATCAGATATGAGTCTTTAAGAAGATATCTTTCTCATTCCACTTTAAGTTGAATTCTGATACATTTGGGAGGGGAAAAAAAAAAAATCTCAGTTTCATCAAAGTTTCAAAGTCCAGTGCTCAGAGCAAACGCTCAGGCAAGGTGACTTCTGTAGTCCACACACCCGTCTCTGCTGGGTGGTGTCTCTGAGCCCTCAGTTTCAACCCAAGTAGAAGCAGTTTGCACCCCCTTACCTCACCCCTCTCTGCACACCCTTGTGCACACCCCTCTCTCTGAACACCCCCCCTCTCTGCACACCCCCCTCTCTGCACACCCACAGGCAGGTCCTACGACCACTCCACCCTGTCAGCCCGGCTCAGCCCTTCACCGCATCCCACATCCTGTCCTGCAGCCTCCGAGTCACACTGCCTTTCACTGCGCCTCTCCTCCTCTTCCTGCTGCAATTTTCAGTGCAGCCTTCTGTCCAGGCGCTGCAGCTGTGCTCCATGGAGCTCTATTGAATGAGGTTTTATACATAAAAAGAATATACGTATGAATCAGAAACTGGTAGCATTTTAAAAGCTGCCAAATTTCGCCCTAACCAGGAAGAACGCTGCTTGAAATGTCAACACAGAAGAGAAAGGCACTGATGAAATGATTTTGCTCCCCTAGAAGGTACCCTCAGTATTTCTTCTGTAGAATTTGTCATAAAATCACCAGATCCTTCTGGAGTGAATTAGGCTCCATCTGTTTGCATGCCCTTTACCTTGCGGGTCCACAGGTGAGGGACCCTCTGAGGTTTGGTGCAGAGAAAAGAGGACGCGCCGGATGGGAGGCCCCTTTGTGCCTGGAAGGGGGCTTGCCCATTCTGACCCGGACCCTCAGCTCAGCAGCCGAGGCTGCTCTGAATGGCAGGTGGTCTGCAGCTGGAGGAACAAGGTGACCCCGCCTAGAGGCTCAGGCAGACGGCACCGCCTCTGCGGGCTGATTCGGGGGGCAAGTGGGGAACAGGAGGGAACAGAACGGGCCTGACCTCCTGGGCAGAGTCATGACCCCGACTGCGACCACGTGCTGATTCCTAAACCTGAGTCTGTGTCACCTCACACGGAAAAGGGGACTTTCAGGTGCCATTAAGGTTATGGGCGTGGAGGCAGGAGGTTATTGGAGGTTACTGGTGGGCAGGTCTCTAAACGCAGTCAGCTGTGGTCACAGGGAAGTAAGCACAGAAGAAGGGTCAGAAGTGTGGGTGTTGCTGACTCTGAAGATGAGGCCAGGCCTCCATCCAAGGACACGATCGCCTCTGGGACCCAGGAAAGGCAGGAACAGACTCGGGGCCTCCAAGAGAGACCAGCCCTGCACACACCTCGGCTTTAACCAGGGAGACCAAGTCTGCCTTCTGACCTCCAGGACTGTAAGATGATGAATTCATGTTGTTTTAAACCACTAAGTTTGTGCTTATCAGTTATGGCGGCAAAATGCAAACTAACACAACGCAAAAAAGAACAAAGAACACACACCGTCTGAAAGAAGCAAGCGCCTTGCCTGATTCTCGCCAGCGCAGAAACAGAGGCTAAATTTCATCGTGAACTCAGATTTTAGAGAAGTCATAAGTATCAATTTTGTACGAACTACCTCAATTTTTAAATACTGGAAGAAAGCTTCAAGAAGGACCAACATGGTGAGAATCAAAAAAATACATTTGCAGGCAGAGGGTTGATTATCACAACCAGGAAATTTCTGCTTCGTGGTCTTGTGGGAACAACCCCCACTTTGTGTAACTCCTTGAGTTTTTTTCTCTCTCAGAAGGGTCACTTATTTTTATCCAAGTGCCTGCAAAATCTCTGTGAAGGACTTGTCTTTGTAAGTTGGCACAGTCGTTGTTGTGGATTAAAAGTTCTCTGCTGGAAAAAGTTTTAATACCTTTGAAATCAAAACACTAGGTCAAACCTGTAAGAATCGCTAGGAGCTGTCTTCACTCACCAGAGTGTAAGATGATGTAAGCAGCTTACAGAGGGTGACAGAGCCTCAGGGATTCCTGTAAACTGGGGATGTCAGGGACCCAGATGCCACTCACCCAGGAGAAAAACTTGTCTCCTGGATTGTAAGGAAGCATCATTAGAAGGTGCTTAGCTAATGAATTTTAGTAAACATATTCGTCGAAGTTTATTTTTGCAAGTAATTGTCATATCTAGTCAATGACACATTGCTTATACTTTCTGCAGACTATGTAAAGGTTGCTTCATGTGCAAACATATTCTTTTCCTGAATTTACCATAATTTCACTAAGAGTAGGAACTGTATCTCCTATCTTTTCGGTTTCTCCTGAAGCGAAGAGGGTGGTGCTCCGCCTGTGACGTGCTAAATTGCCTGGTCGCTACACACTCACGACCCCTTCATTCAAACCTGCTCAGATATGTTCTTGACTTTTTGTTATCAACAGTCAATCAGTTCTCTCAAGTGTAGCCGTGAGGGGTCTAAACTACACCCTTGGAAGAAACTAGGATTCACTGTGAATCAAGCCCTCAGCTATGCCACAGCTTGCCCCATCGTTTGGGGAGAGGCGTGTAGCTGATTTCTGGTTAATTCCTCTCTGAAGACCAACCTTTGCCTCTTCAGGTCCCTCCCTCCTCCCTGCCCCTTTACTCCTGGGTCAAGGGCACAGAGTGTTCCCTGTGACAAAGACCGGACCCCCCAGATGCGCAGAGCAGGGGTTCAGGACAACACTCATGCCCACAGGGGCAGCCCAGGGCTCCCTCCGTCTCTCTCTGCCTCTCCATCTCACTCCCAGTCTCTCTGTCTGTCTCTCTCTCCCTGAGACAGGCTCTGCTTTTGCACGACTTCATCTGAACGCTGAAAGCAGCAGGTTACAAATTCCGCGGCCAAAGGTGGATCGTGTAGAGGCCGCATCACTTAATGACATCTCGGTTTGAGGCTTCTCATTAAACAACTTCTGTTCTGGCCAAAGTTCTGTTTCGGGAAGTGAAGGAAGAAAGGGCACTTGACTTCCACCTAAACCAGAGCTGCGGCCACACAGAGCGACACAAGCTGACTTCCTCCTTTACGTGGGGAGTCTTTCATCTGCTGCTCAGAACTACGGCCAGCCGTTCACTGGTGTTCTTGAAAGACATTAAAGAAAATATTTAATCAAAGAAAAAATGATCATAAATATGTCTCTAGACCAGATTTTAAAGATACCATTTCATAACCAGTTAAATGGCTCACAAACATTTCTTTATACACGAATAGTAAATTACTTTTCCAAATTACATTCTAAAATACAGTTCTTTTTTCTTCAAATGCAAAATATTTTGGAGGGAAGTGGTCCCAGTTGCTAACAGCACTTAATTGGTCTTTTGCAGTTTTAACATGGAAGTGAAAAGCACATTTTAAATTGATTTGAGTACTTGTTTTCTACTAAGCTATTAACCAGATCAAACACCTTCGAGTATTTCTCTTTTTGCAATCTGTGATTTATTTTGGACGTGTACTTGCAATATTTCAAGGAAAGTAAAGTTCCCAGCCTTCTGGGCAGTGACCACTGGCCCACAGCCCCGTTTGCCCAGAAAAGACTCGTGGCAGGAAGGGGACGGGTAGAAGGGCCAAACGGCGACACACGAGCTGAAGGCCAGGCAAGGCCCAGCAGGGAGACGGCCTCTTGGTGCCGAGCAGTGTCCGCCATCCAGACGTTTCTCTGCCCATCCCATCTGGGAGCTGCAATTACTTTTTTTTTTTTTTTAACTTATTCCGAAATGTCTTTATTTTCTTTCTTTATCAGAAAACAGATTATACCAATAAGTATTGTGTATTTGTGTATCCTGGTACATTACAATTCTCGAAGAAGATCATTCTAAATGGCATTTCTTTTTTCGTCTTCTTGGCTCCACACTCCTGGAGGCCAGTTTTCCCCTCTCGGCCCTGGCTAGTCAGGGTGCGGAGGAAGGGTGCTGGGACCCCAGCCCCCCAAAGCCCAGGCTTTCTGCAGGCCTGGAGCTCAGGTTGGCCCCTTTGGAAAGCCGGGCTGCACCACTGCCCAGGGGCACCTGGGGTCCACCCACTCTCAGATCCATCCTCTGCCTCTTCTTGCCTTCCTGAGACAACCAGCCAGGCCAGGACACAACAGCCTTGCCCACCCTTGGCAGATAGCAGGGGTGTGGGGAGCAAAGACCAGGGGCCCTGGGAGCCTCCTCCTCCCAGACCTGAGTCCTGGGGGCGTCACTTGAGTCTTGACCCTCTGGCCACCTGGCTTACTCACCTGGATGGTAACAAGTGAGACAGAAGCCTCCAAAAGGGAATGGTGACAGAACCAGGGTGAGTTGGAGAAGCCCTGCTCTCACCTCATTCTCTTCTCATAGACCGTCTCACCTTGCTAATGTGACTTGGATCAGACAGTTCAGGTAACCCTTGGAAGCCAGGCTCACAGCTGAAATTTCACTTGACTTGGCAGCTGCAAGCCTTGAAGAGCTGTGTCCTATCTTTGTAAGTCCTACTTTATCTGGTTATTTATAAGACAAGATACTTTCATTTTAATAATAATTGCTTTATGGATTAATTATGACAATGATTATATGAATATTTAATACAGTTTTATGGTGTTTACCAACAGTAACTTGCAAATTAGCTGCCACGTATTAATGGGCCAATGTTAATAATTTATATTCATAAATGCAGCTTGACTCTCGCTAGCAACACTGGCTGGAAAATATATGAGCACTGGGAGTTCATCTAAGTAATTCTTTATTTCTACAAAAACTACAAACAGCTTACATGTACAAAAATTACTAAGGTCTTTATCCTTGTCGTGTTGATCTTGGAATTTGGACAGTTTGTTAAGAAAGCGTGGTTTCCACATCTAGTCTGCCTTGCACAGGATCCTTGACTCCTCTGGACCAGGACTCAGCTCGTCAGACACAGACACCAGTGTGATTAGACACCCCTGCACTGAGGCTTGAGTGGCTTAATTTTAGTGCTGACTTTCCATTAACACTTCAGCCTTGTGAGAATTTTCAAGGTGGATAAAGTTTACTGGTTTGAGCTCCATCTTGGTGGTACTTCTCCTACGTGGAGGTGGACATGCTCATAAACTACAGAACCAGATACAGCTTAGAACAGAAAGGGTCTGCCCACCTTGCCAGCACTCACTCAGGGACTGCCATCCGGGGCCCTCATCCCAACACCACTCCTGTGTTTTTCTAATTTTTATTTTATTAACATTTTGGAGCAGAGTCGATTTACTGTGCTATGCTAACTCCAGGTGAGCAGCAGAGAGATGTGGTTACATATAAAAAAGGTACTCATGACCCGGATAACCACGGCGGCGCGACCACTCACCTGGAGCCAGACATCCTGGAATGTGGAGTCAAGTGGGCCTTAGGAAGCATCACTATGAACAAAGCTAGTGCAGGTGATGGAACTCCAGTTGAGCTATTTCAAATCCTGAAAAATGATGCTGTGAAAGTGCTGCACTCAATATGCCAGCAAATTTGGAAAACTCAGCAGTGGCCACAGGACTGGAAACGGTCAGTTTTCATTCTAATCCCTAAGAAAGGCAATCCAAAAGAATGCTCAAACTACTGCACAGTTGCACTCATCTCACACGCTAGTAAAATAATGCTCAAAATTCTCCAAGCCAGGCTTCAGCAATACGTGAACTGTGAACTTCCAGATGTTCAAGCTGGTTTTAGAAAAGGCAGAGGAACCAGAGATCAAATTGCCAACATCCACCGGATCATCGAAAAAGCAAGAGAGTTCCAGAAAAACATCTATTACTGCTTTATTAACTATGCCAAAGCCTTCGACTGTGTGGATCACAATAAACTGGAAAATTCTGAAGGAGATGGGAATACCAGACCACATGACCTGCCTCTTGAGAAACCTGTATGCAGGTCAGGAAGCAACAGTTAGAACTGGACATGGAACAACAGACTGGTTCCAAACAGGAAAAGGAGTACGTCAAGGCTGTATATTGTCACCCTGCCATTTAACTTATATGCAGAGTACATCATGAGAAACGCTGGGCTGGAAGAAGCACAAGCTGGAATCAAGATTACCGGGAGAAATATCAATAACCTCAGAAATGCAGATGACACCACCCTTATGGCAGAAAGTGAAGAGGAACTAAAGAGCCTCTTGATGAAAGTGAAAGAGGAGAGTGAAGAAGTTGGCTTAAAACTCAACATTCAGAAAACTAAGATCATGGCATCTGGTCCCATCTCTTCATGGGAAATAGATGGGGAGACAGTGGAAACAGTGTCAGACTTTAATTTTTTGGGCTCCAAAATCACTGCAGATGGTGATTTCAGCCATGAAATTAAAAGACACTTACTCCTTGGAAGGAAAGTTATGACCAACCTAGAGAGCATATTAAAAAGCAGAGACATTACTTTGCCAACAAAGGTCCGTCTAGTCAAGGCTATGGTTTTTCCAGTGGTCATGTATTGATGTGAAAGTTGGACTGTGAAGAAAGCTGAGCGCTGAAAAATTGATGCTTTTGAACTATGGTGTTCAAAAGAAGACTCTTGAGAGTCCCTTGGACTGCAAGGAGATCCAATCAGTCCATCCTAAAGGAGATCAGGCCTGGGTGTTCATTGGAAGGACTGATGCTGAAGCTGAAACTCCAATTCTTTGGCCACCTCATGAGAAGAGTTGACTCATTGGGAAAGACCCTGATGCTGGGAGGGATTGGGGGCGGTAGGAGGAGAAGGGGACGACAGAGGATGAGATGGTGGATGGCATCACTGACTCAGTGGACATGAGTTTGAGTAAACTCCGGGAGTTGGTGATGGACAGGGAAGCCTGGCGTGCTGCGATTCATGGGGTCACAAAGAGTCGGACACAACTGAGTGACTGAACTGAATTGAACTGAACTGACTGATGGGTATATATATAGTCTACACGTGAAAAAGCTGGCTTAAAACTCAACATTCAAATAAACTAAGATTATAGCATCCAGTTCCATCATTTCATGGTAAATAGATGGGGAAATAATGGAAACAGTGAGAGACTTTATTTTTTGGGGCTCCAAAATCACTGCAGATGGTAACTGCAGTTTTGAAATTAAAAGACGCTTGCTCCTTGGAACAAAAGCTATGACCAACCTAGACAGCATATTACAAAAGAAGAGACATTACTTTACCAACAAAGGTCTGTCTAGTCAAGACAATGGTTTTTCCAGTGGTCATGTATGGATGTGAGAGGTGGACTATAAAGAAAGCTGAGTGCCGAAGAAGTGATGCTTTTGAACTGTGGTGTTGGAGAAGACTCTTGAGAGTCCCTGGGACTGGGAGGAGCTCAAGCCAGTCAATCCTAAAGGAAATCAGTCCTGAATATTCATTGAAAGGACTGATGCTGAAGCTGAAGCTCCAGTACTTCGGCCACCTGATGTGAAGAGCCAGCTCATTAGACAAGGCCCTGATGCTGGGAAAGACTGAAGGCAGGAGGAGAAGGGGACGGCAGAGGACAAGATGGTTGGATGACATCACCAACTCAATGGACGTGAATTTGAGCAAACTCTGGGAGATAGTGAAGGACAGGGAGGCCTGGCCTGCTGCAGACCATGGGGTCACAGAGTCGGACACGAATGAGAGACTGAACGACAAATCGCACATGAGTCTGCTCCTTTTCAGGTCCTCTTTCCATCTAGGTCATCGAGCGCATTGAATAGAGTTTCCTTGCTGCTAATCTACTACAATGCATATGAATAGCAGGGGCTTTCCTGGTGGCTCAGATGGTAAAGAATTTGCCCGTAATGCCGGACACCTGCTTTTGATCTCTGGGTCAGGAAGAACCCTTGGGGAAGGAAATGGAAATCCACTCCACTCTTCTTGTCTGGGAAATCCCATGGACAGAGGAGCCTGGTGGGCTGCAGTCCATGAGTCTCAAAGAGTCGGACACGACTGAGTGACTAACCCTTTCACCAGTTTCTCTCAGCGGGTACAAGTCCATCCCAATCTCCCGATCTATTTCTCCCCCACACTTATCCCCTGTGGTAACCACAAGTTTGCTTTCTATGTGAGTCTGTTTCTGTTTTGTAAATAAGTTCATTTGTGTCATTTTGAAATATTCTGTACATAAGCAGTATCATATGATATTTGTGTTTCTCTGTCTGATTTATTACACTGAGTGTGATAATCTCTAGGTCCACCCATCTTTCTTCAATGGCATCATTTCATTCTGTTTGTTTGACTGAGTAGTATTCCATTGTATATATGTACCACATACTCTTTATCCATTTTTCTGTTGATGGACACTTAGGTTGCTTTCACGTCTTGGCTACTGTAAACAGCACTGCAATGAACATGTAAAAGAATTATATTAAAACATTCTCTAACACCATATACAAAAGTGAACTCAAAATGGATTGAAAAGTGAAAGTGAAAGTCGCTCAGTTGTGTCCGCCTCTTTGCAACCCATGGACTATACAGACCATGGGATTCTCCAGGCCAGAATACTGGAGTGGGCAGCCTTTCCCTTCTCCAGGAGATCTTCCCAACCCAGGGATTGAACCCAGGTCTACCCTCAGTGCAGGCGGATTCTTTACCAGCTGAGCCACAAGGGAAGCCCAAGAATACTGGAGTGGGTAGCCTATCCCATCTCCAGTGGATCTTCCCGACCCAGGAAGCTTTGTCATAAAGACTATATTAGAGGAAAATATAGGCAGAATATTTCTCTCTGACAGAAATAGCAGCAGTATCCTTTTCGGTCTGTCTCCTGGAGTAATTGGAAATAAAAACCAAAATAAACAAATAGGACCTAACTAAACTCAAAAGCATTTTCACAGCAAAGGAAACCATGAGTGAAACAAAAAGATGACCTGCAGAGTGGGAGAAAATGTTTCCAAACGGTGCAACTGACACAGGATTAACCTCCAGAATTGACAAACAGCTCATGAAACTCGGTATCAAAAAGCACCACTTCTGTGTCTGCAAAGCCCGTCTGCCCTGGGCCGGGGGAGCTGGGCTGGGTCACCGCTTGAACTTCTGCCGGGTGTCCTAAAGCCACGGTGGAAAGTGACAAAGGGGCAGAACCGTAGGAATGGCTGTCAGGCCCAGGCTCCTGTGTCCCCGCTGCCAATCGCCTGCAGGGTCTGCTGGCGGCACGGCTTCCATTCCTGTCCTCACCCCCCACCCCGACCCCCAACGCCACGTCCTGGGAGGGTGAGGCCTCCTGGTGCAGGGGCCCTGCTTCCCAGGGAGACAAAAACAGCCGCACTGGGTCAGCCCTGTGAAGCCAGGTCTCCTGAGATTGTCCCGCATGTCACCTCCCCTGAGCAGCTATGGGACTTGGTCCCGCTACGGAGGCCCCCGGAGGTCACCTTGACGCAGCGACAACATCACATGTTCAGCTCTTGGGGTCTCCAAACCAACACCCCCTCCCCTGGACTCGCGCCTCTGCATCCAGATTTCAGACCAGTCTGACAGTAAGAAGCACGTGCAGTGGGCAACATTCACATCTTTTCCTGAAGAAAAGTGGGGACGAAACAAGATAATACAGATGAAGTACCCGCCCCACGCCATGTGCTCAGGAGATTTTACTGTCTGAGGTCAGTTTGGAGATTCTCTGCAAACAGAATCCCAGTCTCGACTTCACTGTTCAGCCCACCAGGTGGCCCTATTGGAGGTCCCAGGGTCAGCAGAGGAACCGGGCTGGGACTTCTCGGGGGACACGTTTCTAAAGAAAAGTCAGTGAAGGGTTGACCTGAACCCTCCCTTGACCCAGGCCTGGGAGAGTGATGACCTCAGGCTCCACCAGACTTGGTCACTGCATCTCCATCCCAGCATTGACGGAACTTGCAGTTTAAAAATGCGAGATGTGTTTTTGCATAATTCCTGTTCTGTGCAAATAGCCACATTTCTTTCATTTCTCTGTACTTTCTTACTCTTTACTGTTTTCATTTTATTTTGAGAGATGAAATACATTCATGCTCTGTCAAGAAAGCCCCAAGGAATTTAGGAACCTTTTAATGTGAAGGAGAAAGGCAATACATAATAAATAAATAAAAACTTGGGGAACTTTAAAATTCTACTTTTATGATGAGAGAAGCTAAGAGCAGTCATACAGTAAAGTTTGCATCTCTGTTCACAAGTTATGCCCGTGTTTTTCTCCATGTACGTAATGCAAATAATCCAGCAAAGTAAATCTCACAGGAAGACTTGTTAACTTCCACTGAAAATCTACCAGCTGTAACGCATTTTAAATGAAACCTCTGGAATTCACTACCCAAGCAGCCTCCCTTCTCATCACTAGCTCATCACCAACCATTAGACAAGCTTAACCCTAGCCCCGAAGGTCAAAGGTTGACTGTGCTTCTGTTCAGTGAGGACCGCCATCGGTGACGAAGCCCTTACAGGAGCTCAAACACCTGAGTGAGCTACAGCTCACAGGACCGATTCACATGCTCTCTCTGTTTTCAGATTCCATTTCGGAAATCGATTTGTGAGGCTGGGTCCGTGCACAGATGTGAGCTCTCAGCTGCAGGCTGGGGTCCTCCTCCTCCCCTCCTGGGATGCCAGCCACGCAGGGCAGTAGACCCAGGCCAGCTGAAGAGACACCACAGGCCATGGCTCCAGGAGCCCCGCTGTCTGCGGAAATTCCAATTGGATACAAGGAAACGGAATTGCTTCCCATAGATGGCGCGGATGTCGCCTCCAAAGAGGCACTCTCTGGATTTCCTTTTATAAAGTGAGCAGGGAAGCTCCAGGACCTTCCGTGAGGATGCTCGTTTGCAGCCTAGTTCCTGCTGTCCCTGGAGAGGGGGTCATCCTCTGGGTTCTGCTGAGACCCGTTCACTCAGGGTGAGGGCACACATGGCCCCTGTTAGGAATTGCTGGTGACAACCGCTGGGCTGCAGCGATCTCAGCATGAACTCAGGCGATGCCTTCACTCCACAGACTCCGAGGCTGGGCCGTGGTGGCCTCGGGGAGGCGGCAGTGCCCGGGAGCTGCCAGTGCCCCCTGCTCACTGCAGCCCCGACAGAGACCTGCGGGGCCTGGGTCTTGGGCATCCTTCAGGGGGGTTTGCTGGAGCCACTTTGCCTTTCCTTGAACATAAATGCCTTTATTGGGCTTCCCTTGTGGCTCAGTGGCAAAGAATCCACCTCCCCACACAGGTTCAACCCCTGGGCAGGGAAGATCCCACGTGCTGCGAAGCAACTGAACCCGCGCTCCACAGCTGCTGAGCCTGGGCTCTGCGCTCCGCTGCAAGAGACGCCCTCCAATGCGAAGCCCCCACCCCCGACTGGAGAAGCACCCGTGCACAAAAGGAAGACCCAGCACCAGAAACAAACAAGATTGTCTTTAAAAATACCTTTACCTCTACAGGATCCTCAAGGTTCGTATTAAATATTCCCAACTTTCCTACCATAAAGTCTGTCTGTCAATAGGGAAGCTTCACCACTCAGTTCTGTCACCCCCCCCCCCCGCAACACACACTCAGCCTCAAAGCCCCCCCCTCACAGCCCCCTGCCCCCCTGGTTCTCCTGAGTCAGAGCCCAAAGCACAGGGGTCACTGGAGGACAAGCCAGGACCTGGAGCTGAGTCCCGTGGGGCGGTCAGACTCCGAGGAAGGACAGCAGTGGCAGCGAACATTCCAACACGATGACAGACACCAGACCAGGGACTTGGGCCCGGGACGGTCCTGTGGTTGCCTCCCCGTGAGCCCGGCCCTGCGCCCTGGGCCCTGGGGAGCTCCAGCCTCGCAGCTGACTCTGAGCCCTCTGTGGCTGCTGAGCTGAGCCTGGCCGAAACTCTAGGCTGCGTGACCTGAGGACACAAAGGCCAGAATGTGCCCATTCCCCGTTTATTTGCAGCAGTGGTTCAGTCCTCTGAGCCGCACAGCAACAGGCCAGAGACCGCAGGCAGTGCCCTGGTCGGGGGCAGGCGGGCGGGCGGCCAGCTGGTGGCCAGAGTCCCGAGCTCCGGGGGCACCAGGAAAGCAATCAGTGCTCTCACCTGGGGAGGAAGGCAAAGGCTGGCTCTGGAAACGCTCAAGTGAAACTGAGAACTAGAAAACGTGTTCCAGGTCACTATTAGGAGTTCAGCAGATCAATGCGGTAAGACAGGTGGAGTCCGCTCTCCACACGGCATCCTTGTGACTGATGAAAAACCCTCGCTCGTCTTTAAGACTAGGATGGTGTGAGGGCTTCCCTTACATCCAAACAACGGACGTCTCCTTTATTTCGAGAGCAAAGGACATCACGGCACACGCATCCTGAGCTGAAGGCACCGTGAAACCAAGGTCATTTCCGAGGATGTGAAGTCGGAAATGTGTCAAGTCCTTTAAAAGGAAAGCTTGTCCTTTATATGGTAATTAGCTGAGTTCAAAGAACAACTCCGCTGTCTGAAGGGAAAGAAATGTTTGAGAAGACTTATCTGAGACGCTTGGGGCTTGAAAGGCAGCCCCCTGCTTGTGGGGGACTCAGAAGCGTAGCCTTCTGGAGGCTGTCTCCACTCACGGACTGGAAAGAGCAGCCCACAAAATAAAGTGAAATTGGCTTATGTTTCCTCAGTAATCATGTCTGACAGGATAATTTTTCAGTAGCAAATGGAAATGGTAAACATTTAGGCGATACAAACAATTCTGAAGTCTCTGCTCGCAAAGTCACCTGCTTCCTTGGAGTTCAATATGTGAAGAGCTTCAGCGTGTAATTTAGCATCTATGAGTGAAGTCAGTTCTTTATAGACATCAGCTCACAATATCTTTATTAATCATGGATGGGGATGTTACATTGATGCTTTGTGTTCAACTTCTTGCAGGTCTGTCTCTACTGTAAGAGAATGTTCCTGCGGATGAACAGGGACACCCTACAGCTTCTCCAAAAGCGCACACGAGCGCCCATGCCTGTCCGGCAGGAAACTCAGCACTTGCTCTGCTTCCACAGCCGTCTTCACCTGCATGTTTTTGGAACAGCCTGTGTTCTGTTTTCACAACATGATTTTTAGGTTCTAACTAAAATATCTTGGTCAATCCAGGAGCTTCTGTGCCCAGGTCAGCTCACACTTAACATTTTATGTAAGATTAGAAAGAGGAGGAAAATCTCTAATAGTCAGCCATCCCCTGGGGCAGGGACTCCAATAAAAAAAACAGGGTCAGGACTGGTCTGTTTCTTAGAGTGAGGGCTCTGTGTTGCCAAATGGTAGCAGAACAATGGAAACACATCCAGTGCATAGAGGTATCGTTCAAACACGTCCTACAGTATTGTAGTCAGAATACTCTGAAGAGCAGCTTCTAACAGATTCAAACAGAACTTTAAATATTGTAGTTTGATATGGCAAAATACTTTTTAAATGTACTTTAGCTACATAATAACTGTAATATTTCTGTTTTATATATGATTTTCTGTTGAACTTTGTTTGCCTAAAAATACCTTTTTTTGAAACTCAACCTTCATGCTCAAAATCTTCATATAAAATCTTCATATAAAAGCGTCTGCCCGAGAGCGACGCTTAATAAAGGCCTTTACCACCGGTCCTTAGAGGCGGCTTTTTCCTCCCGCGGCGTTTTTCCTAACAGAAATCTGAGCCAAAACTTTTTTTTACATTATTTTTCTGGTGAAACTGTATTTAGATACAGATCTGCTATGTATCATAAAATAAATATGTCCATGATTCATAGTAGAAATAATTTTGCAATTCAGAATTTTCCATCTTGAGAAAATTCAAAGTCAGAATGAAAGAACATTTACTTTCATATATCTCTATTCACAATGACAACCTAGATGTTTCACTTAGAATTTAATACATATATTGTACACAGGTTAATAATCGTGAAGTTTTCTTCTTGACACTTAAATGCATTTCATGATTTAATAAAAGAAGAACATGTGGCTCTAGGACTCTGGTTTTGCTTTTGCTGCTCCATCTTAATTCAACGATGAAAATGGAGGGATTCTACCACCTTCTAAAATCCAGTGTTGTCTGATTTGAGTCACCCACTGCCTGCAAGAAATTCTGTTCATCATCGTGAGAAACTTATGTCTGATGAGGATAAAGGACACCAGATCACTACCCAGTGATAGATTATGTGCTGTTTTAAGAAGTTTCTTTCCTACAAGTAAAATTACCAGAATTTTAAGGCTGAAAGCAAATAATGAGTTTTGTCGTAGTTGAGGCAGATACAGCAAAATACCACAGACCAGGCTTGTAAAACAACAGACAATGATGTCTCTCCATTCTGGAGGCTGACATTTGAGGTCAGGATCCAGGGGAGTGGGGCAAGGGGAGCAGGGTCTTCCCTCCGTGTCCTCACCTGGCAGGGGGCAGGGGTCTTCTCTCTGTGTCCTCACCTGGCGGGGGGCAGCTCTCTGGGATCTGCTTCACCAGGGACCTCATCCCATTAGGAAGACCCCACCCTCATCACCTCCAGCACCATCACACTGGGAGTTAAGATGCCAACATGTGAATCTGGAGAGACACAGACACCCAGAGCACAGCATGTTGTTATGAGAACTTTGACAGTAGAAACACAAGCAAAAACAAAGGAAAGCACGCTAAGGATCACACAAATCTGGGGGAAGGTGGCCGTGTTAAATTCAATTTAAAATTTAGCCAAGAAACCATTTCCCATCCCTCTCTTTCCCTGTTCATCCTTTTATTTGTTCAATTAAACAAGACTTTTCTAAAAATATATTTCATAAGAAGAAACTAAAACATTGGGTTTTTTCCTCCTAATTTAAAAAATAATAGACACTGACTTCTGTTACCAGTTACAATGAAGTACTGGGCCAAGCTTAACTTTTGGACATAAACAACTGGAAAACTGGGCAGAATATATGAAACAGCTGTTTTTAGATGTTACACGTGTGTTGTTTCTACTTTGTCGCTCTTCCATTTTACCATTTTCACTCTGTTCCCTCTGTATTTATCTAATTTTTAATGTAATGTTTTGGTTAATTTCTTGTCCTTCTACAATGCTACAGTTTTTCGTTGATTTGATTATTCCTGTCTGTCCGTTTCTGTGTAGCTGAATAGAAGCTGTTCTTGCTCACCACAGAGGCTCGGCGAGGACGTTCACTCTAACGTCTAGCACTGTGCTGGGTTTTCTTCTGCCTCATGGTCATGTTTTTAGCGATGCATCTTCAGAAACTCTCATCTCTGATCCTCATTTTGCATTTTCTTCTAGTGAGAGCCTTCCCCACTTCCTGCTGCGCCTCTGGCTTGTTCCCTCGGTCGAGCGGCTGTTAGCGGTGGCCGATCAGACTGCCGTCACGGGAAGGACTGTTTTGTGCCTCTGTCTTCAGCTTCCTCTTTGATCTTGTGAGGTCTGGGCTCTCCTGTGCACTCACCCTGCCTCTGCAGGACGCCTCTCCTTCCCCAGAAGCATAGCCACCCCCAGCCTGCTCCTGGACCCCAGGAGCTCAGGCCCCCTGAACCCCCAGGTACTAGACTCCAGGTCCTCAGGTCCCTCCTGATCCCTCAGGTACTAGACCCCAGGAGCTCAGGCCCCCCTGGACCCCCAGGTACCAGACCCCAGGAGCTCAGGCCCCCCGAACCCTCAGGTACTGTTCCCCAGGTCCTCAGGACCCCCTGAACCCCAGGTGGTGGACCCCAGTCCCCAGGCCCCCCTGATCCCTCAGGTAATGGACTCCAGGAGCTCAGGACCCCCTGAACCCTCAGGTACTGGAGACCCCAGTCCTCAGGCCCCCCTGAACCATGGCCCAGGTCCCTCGCTCCTGCTGTGTCCACTCTCTGCTGCTCGGGACAAGGTCCTCGTGGCCTCACTCCCAGGCTCCCAGACAAAGGGTCGCCCACAGTGGAGACACAGTAGGTATCTACTTATTTTAACCGATTATCCATTCATTGTTCAGTTAGAAAGAAAAAGTGTACTTATTTTTGTCTTTCTAAAGAGGAATTTTATAAAGTGAGATATACATTTATAGCCATTCCCAATACGTTTTACTCAGCTAAACTTTATCCATATTTTTATAATTATCTTTATCTAGGAATAGGCCATGTTGGCAAAGCAAAGAAATGTGACTGTGAATGAATAATATCTCTTTCCTTCAGAATCTAAATGAGCAGACCCTATTCTGATAATCCTTGACAAACATTTTAAATCAATTTGGACAGCTTGAGCCCTTAGAGACCTAGGGTTTCTTACATACATACACTTAGACAAAAAAATGGGCGCCTTCAGGAGCTCATGAAACCAGGCCTAAGACCGTCACCTAGTTGCGCATGCAGGCTTTGTGGGATTCCGTGCGGACTTCACGGCTGACTCACGTGCCGCCAGCAGCCGGATGCCGCCTCCTCAGCCGCCTGAGTCCCCTTCATCTGCCGCTGCGGTTCTCACGAGCTGACTCCCTTCTCTTTCACCCCACTCAATCATGCCTTAAATATTTATGGCAATATTTACTGTATTATATCTGCTTCTGCCCTGTTCAGAGAATATTTCCTTTCATCAGCATATTAAAAATTAGCATTTCATTCAAGTGATGAATCTCTAAGCAATGTTTAAGAAGGTGAAATAATTTCCAGGTTCACATCAGAAGTCACCAAAACACGAAGGTATATTTCCCAAATTGCTCTTCTCTTAAATTGCATCTAAAGCAAAGAGAAATCTAATTCAAGGAAAAAGGGCATTGGATTTGCTGCACATCTGGATCTACTACAGAACCACAAACTCTTCCAGGTCGTAAACAAAGGGACCGAAAAAATCAGCTTACCCAAGTGGGCAAATGAGGTGAGCGTCTGTCCAAAGATGCCGTGAGCACCAAAGAGACCACCCAGATTCGGAAACTTCCTCTCTTGAGCTCACAGGACGGGATGGGAGCCTGGGGCCTAGTCCTTGTGCAGAGGTCTTGGGCCTGGAGCGGAGTCAGTGGCTGAGTGGGAGGTCACTCGGCTCCCTCAGAGAAGATGGAAAAGGGTTTCTCTTCGTGGGGAGAAGAGGGCGCTGCTGCCCGCTGGAGGGGGTGAGACCAGTTAGACCCCAAACCCGCCCCTTCCTCCCCGGGTTCACTGACTGGTGCTGCCCCAGCACCTCCCGCCGCACGGTCCTGCAGCACGGACCTGCGGTTATTCTTCTAAGTTGGCACTACCAAGGGGCTTTCTTTTAGTCTAACTTGCAGCGATTAATTTTGGAAGAAATAGAATGATTTGGTATAAATATGCCTTTTACTACTTGACAATGAAAATGCAAGTGAATATCTTAATAACTGTTTTGTTAGTACATACATAAAAGGTTAGAATTCCCCCAGTCACAAGGCTGTGTCATCAGATTGTAAAATACAAGCAGGATCTCAGGAGTTGGAGGTTTAAAATCCTGAAACTTCTGGTGTCCAAGCTCAGTGTCTGCTTCTCATACTCTAATAGCCATGCAAGCCAGGAATGCATAATTTTTGACAATTGTAGAATCAATTTTCCCTGAAACTTCTCAGAAGATTACTTTATTCTGTCAATTCTTCATGAAAAATCAATATGACTTACTTCTCCATTCACTTCTAGCTGTGCACAATGTGTATTTCAAAACAGATGCGTGAACCGCTTTTGTCCAATGAAAGCAATCGTATTTCATGAGAAATATGCAATAAAACCTGTGACTGTCCTTTTGGCCATGATTTCTACTCTCAGAAAAATATAGTGAATTCAATATGGCTCTTGAAAGCATTTTAAAAGCTTTTTCTCTCTGGGAAAAAGCTCTCATAAATATGAATAGCCTCTTTTCCCTTAGCGTGGCATGACATCTATCTTTGTATATTAGAGAGGTGGGAAAGCTGGCAGCAGGTTCCTCAGGTGAGACTGCAGGGTCTCGCAGATGCCCTTCACCGAGTCTGAGCAGCGAGACTGGGCATCAGACTCCCTCCCCACCCAGAGCATCAGGAAGACCCCACTTCTCCGCCTGCTCACCCACTTCCCCATCCAAACAGCAACCGGCAAGGGTCCTCCATAGCCTTCAGCTGAGACTTTTTAGGCTACTTATGCAGAATGAAGATAAAATGGTCATACTTTTTTCCAGCTATAAAAGAAAGTATCTTCTGATGTTTAAAACTACCTTTGTAGGAGTGGGATTGTCTGGAGCCATGGATATTTTTCCTGCAAATGGACTTGAAATATTTAATGACTCTCGGACCAGAGAGGGATACATGCTCACAGTGTACCTACCAGAGGTGTCAGGAGGGTAAAGTCTGACTGTTGACCCCAAAGAGTCAGGATTCTTATAGGGAAGCAAGACGTCCACACGCAGAGAATCACAGGACGAGATGAGTAGAGAGGGTGAGGTCTGCTCAGCTGGACCGGCAGGACCAGCCATGTTTTTCACTGAAGACTTCACTGTCCACACAGCACTGTGAATCCTCTCGAGATGACCCAGAGCATCTGATAGAGATGGGTGGATAGATCGATAGTCACATAGGTAGTAGGTTGACAGTAGATAGATTATAGATAGATAGAAAATGGGTTTCCCAGGTGGCTCAGTGGTAAAGAATCTGCCTGTCAGTGCAGGAGACACGAGAGATGCCGGTTTGATCCCTGAGTCGGGAAGATCCCCTAGAGAAGGAAATGGCAACCCACTCCAGTATTCCTGTCTAGAGAATCTCATGAAAAGAGGACCCTGGCAAGCTACAGTCCACGGTGTTGCAGAATTGGACACAACTGAGAAGGAAAGTTATGACCAACTTAGACAGCATATTAAAGAGCAAAGGCATTACTTTGCCAACAAAGGTCCGTCTAGTCAAGGCTATGGTTTTTCCAGTGGTCATGTATGGATGTGAAAGTTGGACTGTGAAGAAAGCTGAGCGCTGAAGAATTGATGCTTTTGAACTGTGGTGTTGGAGAAGACTCTTGAGAGTCCCTTGGCCTGCAAGGAGATCCAACCAGTCCATCCTAAAGGAGATCAGTCCTGGGTGTTCATTGGAAGGACTGATGCTGAAGCTGAAACTCCAATCCTTTGGCCACCTGATGTGAAGAGCTGACTCATTGGAAAAGACCCTGATGCTGGGAGGGATTGTGGGCAGGAGGAGAAGGGGACGACAGAGGATGAGATGGCTGGATGGCATCACCGACTCGATGGACATGGGTTTGAGTAAACTCCAGTGATGGACAGGGAGGCCTGGCATGCTGAGATTCATGGGGTCGCAAAGAGTCAGACATGACTGAGTGACTGAACTGATTGAACTGAGTGACTAAATAAAACTGGTGTTCATACACACCCCCCCCACACACTCACATACACACACACACATGTATGCATTCACAGATACAAACACACACAGACGCTCACACACATGCACACATACACACTCTCACGTCCTCCATGCCTAACACCCTGCTACAAGTTGCAGACGCAACACTAAACACCAAAGGCATGGTTCTTTTGATGGTGTTTTCAGCCCAGAGGGGTGGAGGCACACCTGTGAAGGGCCAGAAGCCCAAGGACAAGCAGAGCTGCTCTGGGTCCTGGAGGAACGGCTGAGCCCACTCTGGAGGCTCTGGAAGTTTCTAGGGGAAGTAAAGCCTCAGGACATGAGCCGCTGTGGAGGGGATCGAACCTGCGTCTCCTGTGTCGGCAGGCGGGTTCTGTACCACTATCACCACCAGGGAAGCCCGTGTATGAGCGTAAGTGTGTGTGAGTGTGTGTGGGGTGTGCCCGTAGGGTGTGTATGAGCATATGTCATGCTGGTAATTTCGAAAATTCATCTGGTAGTGAAACGCCCAGGGGTCTTGGACTGAGAAGGCCCAGGAAGCAAGGCGTCACCACCTGAGAAAGCTGATGAGGATCATGGCAACGTGCAAAGCAAACGTTTTCCCAGGGTCACAGTGGCTGTGTCCTTGGGGAAAAAACACTGTGAACAGAAACAAATGAAAAACAATCCCTTCATGATAAATGAAACTTTGCCGTTTTAGCTCTGTCCTGAGCAGTGCAGAAGCCACACCAGAGGAGACATTGCAAAGATCCTGCCTCCTGTCCCCCAACCGGTGCCTGCATTTGATATTTTGTACATAAGCTCCTTGAGAGCTATATTTTCAGTTCACAATTTACTTAAGATGTGGCAGCAAATAAGTCTCAGTTCTGAGAAGGATGAATGTATACAATGAGGCTTAAACAAATCTGTTTCAAAATGTAGTCATCCCTCTAGAGACAGCTTCCAGAAGTGAGTAATTTTCTGATTTACCTGTAGCTGCAAAAATAGTCACCTCACTTGAATTTTGGAGTTTTCCTTGTTCACCCATCCCTTCAGCAGACGTCTGTGAGCACCTACTATGTGCAGAGCATTTATGGAGTACCACCCAGGATAGAAGGGCAGGCGCTTTTCCTTCAGGTTTTGTGTAGAGTAGATGTATGTATCAGTTTAGTTCAGTTCAGTTGCCCAGTCGTGTCTGACTCTTTGTGACCCCATGAACCGCACAGGCCTCCCTGTCTATCACCAACTCCCAGAGTCAACCGAAACCCATGCCCATTGAGTCGGTGATGCCATCCAACCATCTCATCCTCTGTCGTCCCCTTCTCCTCCTGCTTTCACTCTTTCCCAGCAGCAGGGTCTTTTCAAATAAGTCAACTCTTCACATCAGGTGGCCAAAGGATTGGAGTTTCAGCTTCAGCAACAGTCCTTCCAACGAACACCCAGGACTGATCTCCTTTAGGAATGACTGATTGGATCTCCTTGCAGTCCAAGGGACTCTCAAGGGTATTCTATACCACCACAGTTCAAAAGCATCAATTCTTCGGCACTCAGCTTTCTTCATAGTCCAACACTCACATCCATACATGACTACTGGAAAAAGCATAGCCTTGACTAGACAGACCTTTGTTGACAAAGTAACATCTCCACTTTTTAACATGCTGTCTAGGTTGGTCATAACTTTCCTTCCAAGGAGTAAGCGTCTTTTAATTTCATGGCTGCAGTCACCATTGCAGTGATTTTGGAGCCCAGAAAAATAAAGTCAGCCATTGTTTCCACTGTCTCCCCATCTATTTCCCATGAAGTGATGGGACCGGATGCCATGATCTTAGTTTTATGAATGTTGAGCTTTAAGCCAACTTTCTCACTCTTCTCTTTCACTTTCATCAAGAGGCTCTTTAGTTCCTCTTCACTCTCTGCCATAATGGTGGTGTCTTCTGCATATCTGAGGTTATTGATATTTCTCCCGGCAGTCTTGATTCCAGCTTATGCTTCATCCAGTCCAGCATTTCTCATGATGTACTCTGCATATAAGTTAAATAAGCACAGTGAAAATATACAGCCTTGACGTAGTCCTTTTCCTATTTAGAACCAGTCTGTTGCTCCATGTCCAGTTCTGTATATAAGTAACTATCAAACTAGAGATGAGACGATAAATTCTGAGAAAATGAGATCCACTAAAAAGAAAATTTCTTTCTGGAAGAAATGCTCTGAACAAGAAATTTAAAGTACAACCACCTCCTGGATGTGCAGATAGCGGGTGAATTTCACTGAAGACTGTTACTTGGAATGAGCAAATGTGCAAAGGAGCGTGCATCGGGATTCTCTCTGTAACACTCTCCAAAACTGCACAGGGCCATGTGCATCTAAAGCCTCGGTGTTAGTCAGACTCCTCCTGAGAAACAGAGCCACTTGGAATTTCAGACACACACAGGATACACATGACATATAGAAAACTGGCCCGTGTGATGCTGGAGGCTGAAGTGTCTCTGGACGGGCAGCGTAAGCCGTGAGCGTGAGACTGAGAACGGATGGGTGTTTCTGCAGGAAAAGCCTGTGCCCCAGAGTGAGGGTCCTCAGGCAGAGGGAGTCCTCACTCGGGAGAGCATCTGTTCATCCTAGACCGCTGCCCGATTAGATGAGGCCCACCACGCGGGGGAGGACTGTCTGCATTCCTGCATTACCTGCAGTGCGTATCATCAAAAGGCATCCTCACAGATGCCGCCAGGACCACACCGGGTCAAGCATCTGCTCACTGCAGGACCCCATCAGGCGGACGTGTAAGATACACTCTCACAGTATTCAACAATGTAAAGCAAGATAAATATCTGCTGCTGCACCCTGAGGGGATTTTTATACAGCAATAAACATGGCATCAACTTATAAGCACATATGCACGTGTTTAAATGTATTTTAGTTGGGAAAGCATAATATAGAGTAGAGGTCCAGGTGTGATAACACACCTGTAGATAGTAACATATTTTTAATGTAAACCACACCCACAGGAGGAATAATTCCTGAGAACATTTACACCAACGGTCAGAGTAGTAGCGGAATTTTAAGTAACGTTTCTCTGGATTTCAAAATATCTGGATTAGGTCACTTCTTTTCATATACCTTGGGATACATATAAGAAAAAAAAGGCGGTGATTTTGCAAAGAAACACCACATCCTCTATGAACTCCGAGGGCATGGAGTTTCCAGAATAACTCAGTTGGCATCAAGATTTGATGCAATCGGAGGACAGGTGATGTTCCAGGGAGGGTTGGAACACGGAGCCATGAGTGACCCTCATAGACGCTAGAACAGGTGCGGAGCCCAATGGTGGTCCAGACCACAAGAGGATTAACTGTGTCCTGGAGGAATATTTAAACAATTTTCCGTGCTTCACTCTGTATGCAACCCTAGTAACTAGTCCTGTGCTGAGGACTCATTTTTGAGGAAATATATTTCAAACACCTATTGAGCACCCAAATGTTTTGAAAAGATATCCTAGTGTGAGTTTGCAGGGGCACAGAATCTTCTTCAGGCACCAAAATGTTGCAAATAATATATTGTTCATGCCTACAGAGCTGATCGCACCTCCATCTGGTAAAAATAAATCACCCTAATATAATAAAACAGCCCCGTGGCCTGAGTGTACGCTCCCTAAGGGGAAGGATGTAGCAAGCGCATCCTGCTTCCTCTGACCCATGCCACTTAAAAGAGCTCTCAGTGCAGCCATCATGTTAATAATATGTCATAAATTAATACACTTTATTTTTAGTATTGCTGCTTAAGTTCTTGTTTTCTAAACATTTTATTTACTTCTATTTAAATTCTCACAGTTCAGATGTAACAACTTGCCTTCTGAAGGTATGAAAGACTAGCCCATGTGTTGACTATTTAATAAGTATTCACCCTGATTTTATTTCTGTACTAGATGTATGCTAGTTAAAAAGCTGTAAAGATGAATTCATGGGTTAAAATACCCACAAAGGCCTAGTTTCCTGAGAAAATGCACATAAATGCACAACTGCAGTACAGACCAGATCTGCGGCTCAGTTCTCAGGCTGCTCCAGAACTGCGTCCGGGGGTCCGGGAAACAGCACTGAGACTGTGGTTCTTTCTAACCCCAGGTCTGGCTCTGTCCTCCCAGAGCGGGTGTGTCCATGAGGCAGCCTTGCCTGGCGCCTGTGAGAACAGACAAGCCTCCCACCACCTCCAGTGTGGCTGGGTCTCTACCATCTACCAGTCACCTGATCCTGGTAAAGCATCAGACAGAAAAGAAGCAAATTCATGGCACTGTTTCAGGTGGGGCTTCAGGAGGTAAAACGCACGTTAAGTTTATAACGAGCTGTTTGCTGTGCAAGCTCCGGTCTCCCATCTCTGAGGGCTCCTCTTCTCAGCAGTCTGCGTGTCTTCTTGCATTCGCCTTTCCACCTACATCTGAAAGCTGTTGGAGACATAGCGAGATCAGATATACGAAATGGTTGTGTGCATGTGCCTCTTCTTAAGTTTAACACTCTCCAATAGTACAGATTTTGTATTTGTACTTCTTCTTTGACATTTACATTAAGTCAGAGTGAAAAACTCACGTGAATTCTTCTATTTAAATGTTGATAGTCTTTAAGTAAAGTCATGAAAAGCATTTGTAGTGAAATCATATCTAGTAAGGAGATCAAACTTCTGTTTCCATGAGGTTAAGTGAATGGAGAATTGTGAACATTTCACCTGTTTCAGGGCAGTTGGCTAAAAGCTGTGGAACCCCTTTGGTGCTGGGAGTTGCTCCTGACAGTTTAGCTCTATGTGTTTATAGCAGCAAAGTATCAGCAAATCAATCTTGTTGAAACAGTCCTCATGCTTCCCTGGAAAGGAGACAGTGAGAAACTGGTTGTAACAGCTGCTGCCAAAGGCTCAGGAATTTGATGCAAAATGTTTGGTGTCGGAAAATGAAAATGAAAACCTAAAGCCTGTGCTTGTTCAATGGAAAATGTTCAAAATGTTTGTCATGATGCAGAGCGGCCAAGAGGAGCTACCCCACGTCCAAGGTCAGAAGTGGCGGCTGCGCTTTGCTGGAGCAGCCGTGAACAGATACCCCACGTCCAAGGTAAGAGAAACCCAAGTAAGACAGTAGGTGTTGCGAGAGGGCATCAGAGGACAGACAGACTGAAACCACAATCACAGAAAACTAGCCAATCTGATCACAGGACCACAGCCTTGTCTAACTCAGTGAAACTAAGCCATGCCTTGTGGGGCCACCCAAGACGGACGGGTCACGGTGGAGAGGTCTGACAGAATGTGGTCCACTGGAGAAGGGAATGGCAAACCACTTCAGTATTCTTGCCTTGAGAACCCCATGAACAGTGTGAAAAGGCAAAAATATAGGATACTGAAAGATGACCTACTGACCCCAGGTCAGTAGGTGCCCAATATGCTACTGGAGATCAGTGGAGAAATAACTCCAGAAAGAATGAAGAGATGGAGCCAAAGCAAAAACAACACCCAGTTGTGGATGTGACTGGTGATAGAAGTGAAGTCAGATGCTGTAAAGAGCAATATTGCATAGGAACCTGGAATGTTAGGTCCACAAATCAAGGCAAATTGGAAGTGGTCAAACAGGAGTTGGCAAGAGTGAACATTGACATTCTAGGAATCAACGAACTACAATGGACCGGAATAGGTGAATTTAACTCAGATGACCATTATATCTTCTACTTCTAAGGGCAGGAATCCCTTAGAAGAAATGGAGTAGCCATCATATTCAACAAAAGAGTCCAAAATGCAGTACTTGGATGCAATCTCAAAAACGACAGAATGATCTCTGTTCGTTTCCAAAGCAAACCATTCAATATCATGTTAATTCAAGTCTATGCCCCAACCAGTAATGCTGAAGAAGCTGAAGTTGAACAGTTCTATGAAGACCTACAAGAACTTTTAGAACTAACAACCAAAAAAGATATCCTTTTCATTATAGGGGACTGGAATGCAAAAGTAGGAAGTCAAGAATCATCTGGAGTAACAAGCAAATTTGGCTTTGGAGCACAGGATGAAGCAGGGCAAAGGCTAATAGAGTTTTGCCAAGAGAAGGCACTGGTCATAGCAAACACCCTCTTCCAACAACACAAGAGAAGACTCTACACATGGACACCACCAGGTGGTCAATACCAACATCAGATTGATTATACTCTTTGCAGCCAAAGATGGAGAAGCTCTATACAGTCAGCAAAAACAAGACCGGGAGCTGACTGTGGCTCAGATCATGAACTCCTCATTGCCAAATTCAGACTTAAACTGAAGAAAGTAGGGAAAACCACCAAACCATTCATGTATGACCTAAATCAAATCCCTTAAGATTACAAAGTGGAAGTGAGAAATAGATTTAAGGGACTAGATCTGATAGACAGAGTGCCTGATGAACTACGGACAGAGGTTCATGACATTGTACAGGAGACAGGGAGCAAGATCATCCCCAAGAGAAAGAAATGCAAAAAGGCAAAATGGCTGTCTGAGGAGGCCTTACAAATAGTTGGGAAAAGAAGAGAAGTGAAAAGCAAAGGAGAAAAGGAAAGATATTCCCATTTGAATGCAGAGTTCCAAAGAATAGCCAGGAGAGATAAGAAAACCTTCCTCAGCGATCAGTGCAAAGAAATAGAGGAAAACAACAGAATGGGAAAGACTAGAGATCTCTTCAAGAAAGTTAGAGATACCAAGGGAACATTTCATGCAAATATGGGCACAATAAAGGACAGAAATGGTATGGACCTAACAGAAACAGAAGATGTTAAGAAGAGGTGGCAAGAATATACAGAAGAAGTGTACAAAAAATATTTTCATGACCCAAATAATCATGATGGTGTGATCACTCACCTAGACCCAGACATCCTGGAATGTGAAGTCAAGTGGGCCTTAGGAAGCATCACTACAAACAAAGCTAGTGGAGGTGATGGAATTTCAGTTGAGCTATTTCAAATCCTGAAAGATGATGCTGTGAAAGTGCTGCACTCAATATGCCAGCAAATTTGGAAAACTCAGCAGTGGCCACAGGACTGGAAATGGTCAGTTTTCATTCCAATCCCAAAGAAAGGCAATGCCAAAGAATGCTCAAACTACCACACAATTGCACTCATCTCACACGCTAGCAAAGTAATGCTCAGAATTCTCCAAGCCAGGCTTCAGCAATACGTGAACCGTGAACTTCCAGATGTTCAAGCTGGTTTTAGAAAAGGCAGAGGAACCAGAGATTAAATTGCCAACATCTGCTGAATCCTCAAAAAAGCAAGAGAGTTCCAGAAAAACATCTACTTTTGCTTTATTGACTATGTCAAAGCCTTGAACTGTGTGGATCACAATAAACTGTAGAAAATTCTTCAAGAGATGGGAATACCAGACCACCTTACCTGCCACTTGAGAAACCTGTATGCAGGTCAGGAAGCAAAAGTTAGAACTGGACATGGAACAACAGACTTGTTCCAAGTAGGGAAAGGAGTACGTCAAGGCTGTATATTGTCACCCTGCTCATTTAACTTATATGCAGAGTACATCATGAGAAACGCTGGGCTGGAAGATGCACAAGCTTGAATCAAGATTGCTGGGAGAAATATCACTAACCTCAGATATGCAGATGACACCACCATTATGGCAGAAAGTGAAGAACTAAAAAGCATCTTGATGAAAGTGAAAGAGGAGAGTGAAAAAGTTGGCTTAAAGCTTAACATTCAGAAAACTAAGATCATGGCATCTGGTCCCATCACTCCATGGGAAATAGATGGGGAGACAGTGGAAACAGTGTCAGACTTTAATTTTGGGGGCTCCAAAATCACTGCAGATGGTGACTGCAGCCATGAAATTAGAAGATGCTTGCTCCTTTGAAGAAAAGCCATGACCAACCTAGACAGCATATTGAAAAGCAGAGACATTACTTTGCCAACAAAGGTCTGTCTAGTCAAGGCTATGATTTTTCCAGTAGTCATGTATGGATGTGAGAATTGGACTATAAAGAAAGCTGAGCGCCAAAGAATTGATGCTTTTGAACTATGGTGTTGGAGAAGACTCTGAAAGTCCCTTGGACTATGAGGAGATCCAAGCAGTCAATTCTAAAGGAAATCAATCCTGAATGTTTATTGGAAGTACTGATGCTGAAGCTGAAACTCCAATCCTTTGGCCACCTGAAGTGAAGAACTGACTCATTGGAAAAGACCCTTATGCTGGGAAAGACTGAAGGCGTGAGGAGAAGGGGATGACAGAGGATGCAATGGTTGGATGGCATCAATGACTCAATGGACATGAGTTTCAGCAAGCTCTGGGAGTTGGTAATGGTCAGGGAAGCCTGGCGTGCTGCAGTCCATGGAGTCGCAAAGAGCTGCACACAACTTGAACGACTGAACTGAACTGAACTGAAAGATCCCCAAATTAACAAAATCTTGTGTCTGTGGGGTGCTGTTCTGTATGTAAGCTTATCAAGTCTTTCAGAACAAGCTGCCTTTGTGAGCTCCAACCATAATGCAGTAGGCGTTTTGCACAGAGGGAGTAAGAATCACTTTCATTAAAGTAGTAGGAGCCCCAATACATAGTCTGAGCATTCCTATCAGCAAAATTCATTTGTTAAATCTCACACCAAATGGATATTTTTCTGTGTCTGGTGGTATGCCAGAGGCTAATTTTTGCTAAAGCAAATAACAGTTTCTTCTATTGAGTCTTCACATTATAGTTCACTGAAGTGCAAATTAGAAGTATTATAAAGCAGTGTAGCACAGAGCCCACTGAAAGCTGTGGGCTTGGGCAACACTGCCGGTGGAGTCTTTGTTCTGTTCCAGCACTTTCTGAAGGGAGGGCGTGTGTGCTCGCTTGGAGACATTGTGGCCCTCCTCCAGGTCGGGTTAGGACTCCACTGTCTCTGATGGGGGCTCTTAAGTCTGCGATATGACTGATCATCATAGTGATTGAAGAAATTTGTAATAACTGTAGTAAGTTTATCGAGTCCTGTTTATATTTCAGATAATACCAGACATGTTACAAATTAGTGATTGCAACAGCTCTCCAAAGTAGGAGTTATGACTTCGTCTTTGAAATCGACATTCACAGAATGAGGGCCTCACT
The DNA here is from genome assembly GCF_033118175.1 of Dama dama. Lineage (NCBI taxonomy): Eukaryota > Metazoa > Chordata > Mammalia > Artiodactyla > Cervidae > Dama > Dama dama. Next base: position 656,004 of record NC_083696.1, read on the forward strand.
TCCTTAGTCTGGCCCAGGGACAGGGTGCAGGGCTCTGGCTGAGGTCACTCACTGCTCCAGCCCCAGGGCCCGCTCTGCTCACCGGCTCTGGGATACACAGGCCTCCCCCCCATCATCCGTAAAACGGGATGAGACTGGCATTGAGCTCAGGAAGATGCCGAGGGCTTGTGCACAGAGGACGCTTGGGTTCCGGGCCGCTGCACAGAAAGCTCAGGGAAACCTTGGTGGCCCCTGGTGTCGGTCACTGTCACCATCAGTTCTGACTCAGGCCCAGGCATCGACAACCCTGTCCTCCCCCGCCCCGCAAGCACGCATCTCACCAAACCCTGACGCGACGCACCTCGACATTTTCAAAGAGCAGTGCGTTTGGCCTCTATTTTCTCAGTTCAAATCACTGGCCACTTTAGGGAAGGAGTGAAGCGTCCACATTCTGAAGCCTGTTCACAAAAACAGTAAATACTTCCCCACATTCAAAATTTATGTCCTCCTTCTTTGGAAATAAATTTGCAGAGAGCTTCCCATTGTTCTTTATGTGTTGCACTGACTCATTTTGTAATCAGAGTTCCCTCATGTGAAATGCTGAAGTGTAGTAATTTGAAAGTGGCAGTAACAGGCACAAAGATCGCTGGGCAAGCAAAATGATTGTTTAGGAGACAGATATGAAGGCTGAGTTTGGATGTTTTTAATGTGAAAAAAACTGGGAAGGATGAACAACAAGAATAAATTTTGTACAGGACTTACTGTCTAATCAGTAAATTCTCAGTAATTCACAAAGATGCTCTTCAGGCATCCACAAGGAGAAAAGGTGAAAGATGATTTCATCACAGTGTTGCTATGGCAGCAAAGCATTGTAGACAAATTATAGAAGTATCCTTTATTTATTTGGCAAATAGATAAGTAAAACAGTGGAATTTTATGGAGTACTTGAGATAATGCATTGTTTATATGCCATATTAAAATGCTTCTAAAAGCACAGTAAGTCAGTAAATGTTATAATTTCTATAGCACACACACATACACACCACTCTATATTTCCAAGGAAATACATATATAAATAAATATGCATATAAGATAGGGGGTGGGCATGGTGATCAGAGAAGAGGAATTATTGCAATATAAAGAGAGTACCTCAACAAAGCCATGATGATTGTTTAAGAGGGGCTGCTGTTCCCAGCTCAGTCCTGTCAGGCTAATATCCTAAGCAATAAAAACAGTGCCGGACTACAGCAGGCTGATTGATTGCACATTTTTTATCCCTTTAGAAGCCCCACTGAACAGAACTGTAATCTACATTTTCCTAATGTTGATTAGAACAATTGCAATTGTAGAAATAAAGTAATAGAAAAGAGCAGCGTGCATGCATAAAGGAAGATTAGTCAGTCAGTTGGACATGGAGAAATGGAAGCCTCCGGGCAGTGTGCACTGCGGGTGTGGAGGTAAACGGTGCCGTCACTGTGGAAGACAGTATGGAGGGTCGTAGAAGCTAAACAGGCCCGGAAATCCCACTTGTGGGTGATGACACGAAAGAAAATGAAAACTGATTCTAAGAGGTATCCAGACTCCAGTGTTCCTTACAGCAGCAACCCAAATGCCCATCGACAGAGGAGCCGGCAGAGAATATGTACATATCTGCCAGAACATCAGTGGTGGACTTCACTCGGCCATAAAGAAGAAGGAAACCTCGCCGTTGCAGCAACACTGATGGACATGTAGGCTGTTTCGCCAAGGGAAATAAGTCAGACAGAGAAGGCAGACATGCTGTGTCTTCACTTTTCTGTGGACTTGCCAGAAGGGACAAGGGAGAGACGGGGGGATGAGTGAAGAAGTGGAGAGGATTAAGAGGGACAGAGTTCCAGTTATAAAATAGGTCATGGCGATGTATACACAGCACAGGGAATACAGTAAATAATGTAAGAACTCTGTCAGTGACATATGGTGACTGGACCTATTGTGGTGATCAATTCATGATGTAAATAAATGTCAAATCTCTTTGCTGTATATCTGAAGCTAATATAATATTGTACATTAACTATATTTCAATAAAAAATGAAAAAAGATGCTGAAAATTTAAATTGGAGAGCAAAACAGCTGGTATATATGACACATTCTATGACAGCAAATTTTTTGAAATATTATTTTATTTTCATTCAAAGGACTTCTGAAATAAAAATAAGTCTACTCTCACGGTCATTTTCAAAAAGAGAGGGAATTGAATCTTTTAAACCTCGAAATCTCCTGTTGAAAAATGTGTGTCATCCGGGGTGGATACTGAGGGGTTTCAGTCAGGACCACTGGGCGTGACTGCCTCTCGGCCCCAGGGACGGGGGACGGGGGACAGCAGACCTGGGCAAGCCGTCTGCCTCCCTCTTCCTGTCACCTCCCTTTGTCATGGCTTTGCTAGCGTGTGAGATGAGTGCAATTGTGTGCTATTTGAACATTCTTTGGCATTTCCTTTCTTTGGGATTGGAATGAAAACTGACTTTTCCAGTCCCGTGGCCACTGCTGAGTTTTCCAAATTTGCTGGCATATTGAGTGCAGCACTTTCACAGCATCATCTTTTAGGATTTGAAGAAGTTCAACTGGGATTCCATCACCTCCACTAGCTTTGTTTATAGTGATGCTTCCTGAGGCCCACTTGACTTCACATTCTAGGATATCTTGCTAGGTGAGTGATCACACCATCATGATTATCTGGGCCATGAGGATCTTTTTTGTGGCCACTGGGGAGGGGAGCAGACTGCATTTCCCACATCCCGCGCTCGCTGCCAAATGACACCAAACCCCCGAGTTTCTGCTTAGGTCTCCTGCACTGTGTTCTGCGCACCAGAGCATGTGGTCCGTGTTACAGCCGTAGTTCTCCCATGCAGCGCAAGCCTCACACGTGACACAAGCCCAGTGAATATCTTTGAATAAATAATGAAGGAGATAAACGAATGCTCACCTTATTAGGTTAGGAAACAGAAGAATCTCTTATCCTTTGTTGTAGCTGGATGTTTTACTAAAGCACTTTCTTATAACAGAAAATCTGTAGCATGCAAGCAATTTTCTGCAGGAAGAAGTAAATATATCAGAAATTCAAACTTTGAAAAATTCATATGCTTTGTACATTTCTAATGTACTTTTTAAGAAAAAAGAAAGTATTAAATGAGAATTTCGCCTCATACGTATTTTTATCACAGCACAAGTTGAGGAGAATAATACCATGTTGCTCAAATTTCTATTCATCTTACTTAAGTCTATGAAAATCAAAGTATATTTGTGTTCAGAAACTAATTCTCTTCTCAGAGTCTCCATACACTTACGTAATTGAAAATAAGGTTTGGTACCTTATGAGTCAAAATTCAATGTATTCATGGTTTATTTCTATTTGGAGACTATTCTAAAAATTCAGGTACATATTTGGATATTCTAATACCTACTGGATATATTTAAATATCATCTCCAAATATTCTTACTCGGGTAAGGATACGGTGACATAACCAGTTTACAGTTCAATCATTCATTCTCCAAAATATTTGACATGTGTGTTCATAACCCGACTTGGGAAGGACATTTTTATTACATGGGCATTAAATGTCTGTAATCCATCAAGTAAGAGAGGCAGTGACCTTATTACGTCAGCCATCCGCTAGATGCCGAGCAAGATGGTACTCTTGCACAAATCACATCCCCAGTATCTACTCAGGCATCAAGACATCATTCAAGAATCAACTGTTGTTCAGTGTGTGAACGATTGAGAAGGATACTGAGTATTAAAAGTGGTAAAAGATACAAGTATTTACATACAGTTATAGGCCCTCACTGATCACCCCCCTGAAACCCATTCTTGATTAAAAGCCCTCTACTATCCAGCAGCCACACAGGCCTAGTCAGTTTCCGAATCCTCTGAGCACAGCCGATTCTCAAGGGGCCCCAACTGCCGTGTTCCTCTGGGAGATCCCTGCAGGGACCACCCCCCCCACTGCTGTGTGATCTTCTCTCCCTTGTCTTCCTGCTTTCTTTCTGCCTTCCTTCTTTCCTTCCATCCTTTTCTCTCTCTTTCCTTCTGTCTTTCTTTTTCTGCCCTCTACCCTCTTTCCCTTCTTCCCTCCCTTCCTGTTCTTCGGCAGCATATTTGTGTTGATTATATCACACCATCCTATTTAATATGAAAAGTCATCTTTCCAAAAAATTCTCAAAAACAGTACTCACTTCAACTTCTTAGCACACAAATATCAACAAATTCCAAAACAGTATGGATTCAGCAGCATGAAGCCTGGGAAAACATGATACCCACTCTACTCTGTAGTTCTTGTGAGTTTAGATATAACTCATATTAATATCAGGTTCAAAAAATAGAAATATGGTAATGATCATAAGTGAGACTCTTTTTCTTAAATGATTAATAGATTTTTCTTTTACTCTAGTAAAAGAATTTCTAGTTTAGACAACACCAAGAAATTATGGCACATGCAAACACGTTTCTTGTGTAGCAAATACGGTTTTAAAAACACACCCTAGTTTCCTGCTATAGGCAAATGGAGAAAGCAGTATAGGCTAAACTGCTAAACAGAATTATTACTATTCCCAGCAATCCTCCTGGGCATATAACCAAAGGAAATAAAAACAGGATAGTGAAGATATCTGCACTCCCTTGTCTATTGCAACATTATTCTCAATAGCCAAGACATGGAAGCAACCCAAATGTCCAGCTGTGGATGAATGGATAAAGAAGCTGTGGAGTGTGTGTGTGCCTTTGTGAATGCATGTACTGGGGCATATATCAGATATATGATATATACATATATGTTATGTATACACATAGGCATGTATATTATATGTACAGATAATGAATATTATTCATCCATCAGAAAGGATGGATCTTGCCATTTGCAACCACATGGGTGAACTTTGTGGGCATTGTCTTAAGTGAAATAGTCAGCAGAATACATACAGTATGCGTTCCAAGTCGCTTCAGTCATGTCTGACTCTGTGGCCCAATGGATTGTAGCCCGCCAGGCTCCTCAGTCCATAGGGATTCTCCAGGCAAGAAGACTGGAGTGGGCTGCCATTTCCTTCTCCACACATACTGTGTGGTCTCACTTAAATACTGGACCTAAAAAAGCCAAACTCAGAGTAGATTGGTGGGTACAAAGGTGCTGCAGGGAAAAGCCAATTCTGACTCCAAGTTGGAACTGTTTCTTTGACTTGCTTCCTGCTGCTTTTGTTATTATAATCATACATAATCGCCTGCCTCAGAGAACCCTGTCCCTCTGCCTGACTGTTAAAGTGCCTTTGTTCAGAACCTTGTCCACCTGTGGATAGCAGGAAGAAAGAAATTAACTCATCTCCTCTCTGAGGCTTGCCATTCTAGGAGATATTTGCAAGATTAATGGCCTTTTTACTTTGTTTCCTCACCTCCCCACTCTGATCTAAAAAAGAACCTGGCATCCAGACCCCAGTAAGAGAGTTATTTTGAGATTTTCATCAGCCATCCTTTCCTCCACACCTCATCTCCAACTCATTGGCTTGTCCTGCGGGGAGCAGAGCGAGATTGGACTCTGGACTCCGTAGGTAACAAGGTGCTTGGGAGTTGGAGGGTTGCAAAGATGTTGATCAGAGGGTACAAACTGTTCAGTTACAAGATGAATAAATTCTGTGGACCTAATGTACAGCATGGAGACTCGTTACCAAGACTGTATTATATACTTGAAAGTTACTAAAAGAGCAGATTATGAACATTCTTACTACTACCATAAAGAAATGGTATTTATGTTGACCTTAGCTAGCCTAGGATGGTAATCACCTTGCATTGTAAGTGTAGCAGATAAACACTTTGTACACCTTAAGTTTGCACAATGTTATCTATCCTCTGGCAAAAGGAGAAGGGGCCTGCAGAGGATGAGATTGTTAGATAACATCACCCACTCAAAGGACATGAATTGCAGTCACTTCCAGAAGATAGTGGAGGACAGAGGAGACTGGTTTGCTGCAGTCCAGTGCGGTCACAAGGAGTTGGGCAGGACTTGTCGACTGAACAACAACAATCAACCACTTCCCAGTAAAGCTGGGAAAGGTGGCAGTCAGACTGAGCAGTCTCTCTGGTTGCCCGATCTTCACTGGTCCACCCTGCCTGGGGCTTTCTCCCTGCAGAGACAGGTCACATGGTCCCCGTCTGGACTTTATGCTCTCCCGCCTGCAAGGACTAAGGGCGGCTTCCCCAGGTGAAAGCCTGCGCGCACCTGTGCCGAGTAAGTGTAGGGACCCGCAGACGGGGTTTGGAAAGCGTGGAAGGTACCTGCTTGCTGCTTTTAGAAGGCTCTTTTTAGAAGCGACCCTAAGGTCGCTTAGGGTGTGTGTGTTTCCTGAGATTATCCCAAACTGTCATTTGCGTTTGAATGAGGATGTCTTGAGTCTGCGCAAGCCAGTACTGCCCTGACGAGCAAGGGGACCGCCGACCAGCCGGTGCCTGCCTGAGTCCTCACTGCCGGGCAGTGCGAGGCGGGGGCCGCCCAGCCCAGTGCCCGGGGCGCCTGGGGCCCCAGGTCCGCGCTGCCTCCGGGAGGACCCGAGTAGATCGTGCGGTTCGGGGCGCGGCGCCGGGTGAGGCTCCCGCGCTCTTTCCTTTTCTGGACAGTCGCCGGGGCCAGACATCGGTTCCGGATGCTGGGAAGACCGCAGGGGAGGGATGCCAGGGACGCGGAAGGCTTCGGGCTACTACCACCCGAGGGCGGGGAAGTCCTGGAATGGGGGGAGGGGAGGCCCCCGGTCAGATTCTTCGGGGAGCAGGGGTGGGAAGGGGGCGCAGGCCGGGAGGAGCGCTCGACCCCGGGGCGGGGGTCCGCAGCCGCCAGACACCACCACCACCACCACCTCCCCCGGGCGTGCCCCCGCCCCCCACCCCGAGCCTCCGCCGCCGCGCGCCCCTCCTCCCCGGGGCGGGCCCGGGGCGGCGCTCGGGGGCGGAGCTCGGCACCCCCCAACCCGCTGCCCGCCGAGCCGGAGCCCAGCCTGAGCGCTGCGCGCGCCGACAGGGGCAGGGGACTCTGCGCCCCGGACCGTGGGAGGCTGGCGCGGGGCCCCGGAGCGCGGGCCCGCCGAGTGGGCGGCGATGAGTGCCGAGGGACCCCCGCCCCCGGCTGCCCGCCGCGGGCGCCCAGGCCGCTTGCAGGTGAGTGCGCGCCCCTCCTTCCCTGCGCCCGCTCACCTCTGCGCCCCTCTCCCCCTCCACGCCCCTTCCTTCCCGGCGCCCCCTTCTCTGGGCACTCTTCCCCTCTGCGCCCCCTTCTCACCTGGCGCCCCCTCGCCTTCCGGTACCTCCGTCCCTCCTGCGTCCCCGTCCCTAAGTCTCTGGCCGGTGACCCTCCGCCCTCCCCACCCCAGCACCCCAGATGGAAACTCGTGGGGTCTGCCTGCTCCCGAGTTGAGGGCTGGAAGGCGCGGCGACTCGGCCCCAGTGAAGCAGGTTTTCCGGGACTGGGGGCTCTGGGCTCGCCCCTCCTGTTACTGCGAGCGGCTTCTGGGCTTGGGGGTTCAGGGGCGCGGAGACGAGCCCCTGAACCCACGCGGCGGGCGCCTCCCCGAGCCCAGCTCGGTCTCGGGGGGGCCAGTGTCCGGGGCTGCCCCTACCCCGGCCGGGGTCCCCGCTGCCCTGGGGGCAGCCCAGCCCTGGGTGCTGGATTCGTGACGCCGGTTCGGGATGCCTGTGTGCGTGACTTCTCTTCTCAGCCCTGCCTCAAACGGCCCCCCGCACCTCTTACTTTTAAATCTCGGCACTATTGCGGGGAAGCAGCAGTGTGGCCCAAACAGAAGCGAAAAGTTCTGGAAGAGCCTTGGAGTCGCACCAGCCTCGCAGAGCGTCCGGGAGCCGTCTGAGGACAGGGGCCCAGGAGAACCCCCCGCCCCAGCGGGACCGCCTCCTGTAGGGTCCCTCCCCACAGGCGCCCCGAGCCCCGGAGAGGCAGGAGACACCCGCGTGGACTCAGCTGCCTTCGTAGGGTAACTGAGCCGTGTTTCAAGCGATTGTGGTTTGAAGGCTTTTATAAATCCTTGTGTGTCCGAATGTTTCTGTACTTCGGCAGTATTAATAACTGTGTGGTTTTCTTTAAATTAATGACAGTATTAATGACTGTGGTTTTCTTTAAATATGCGTAGAAATAATTGCCTCATCCATCAAGTTATCCCACTCTGGAATGTTACTGCAACATCTTGCAGTTACTTTCCAGGTAAAGTTCCCTGTTGATTGTTTTAAGTACTCTGTCACAGAGGAGATTTGCAGCTGTTGCAGATGGAAATTAAATGGGGAAGACGTGCTGGAAGTAAACTGCATCCTTCAGAAGGGGAGGCTGGGGGTTCTGTCCCCCCTGGGGTGACAGCCATGCCCTCGGTCAGAAGCTGAGGGGCTTTCCCAGGGTCCCTGTGATTACAGCTCAGGAACCAAGTGGATTTGTCCTATAATTCATCTCATAGACGAGTTGTTGCCAGCAACTTCAGCTTTGAAAAAATAAGTTAACGGCGGATCCTCAAATAAAGAGTTCTGGAGTGCTAAGTGCTGGGTCCTTAGGCACTAAATCTGGGGCTCAGACCAGGGTGGCACCCTGTTTGCCAAGCTGTGATGCTGTGATGACTGCTTCCTTCATAGTCAGAGTCTCAAGGACGTGATGGCCCGCACCTCGTGCTGCCCAGGGTTCCCTAGGCACCCAGGCTGCGGGCTGGGAGAGGAACATGGAGCTGCAAGGCAGGGGTGAGCTCTCTGGTGTCGAGGGTCCCCAGGCATGCTGGATGCTGTGCGCTCCGGCCCACGCCAGGCTCAGGGCTCATTTATTTATTAATAAAACGAGTCTGTTACGTGTTCTCCCCCTACAAGTGTCTTTTCCAACAGGAACGTTCAGAGCACACAGTCATGCATGGAGCCTGCCTTGGCCCTAAATGTCTTTGCACTGTTGGCCTCTAATGGACGTTGGTTTTCACGTGAATCCCTGGCGTCTGGACAGCCGTGCGGATTTGCTGTGTTTCTTATCAGTAACTATCCATGATGTCACTGAACGTGCATAGTTACTCATCATTTCAGTTAAGGAGAACTTAGTGCTTCTAATTAGACAATGATGACATTTAAGAAAGTTGTTTTCAACCCATTATAATTCTAGCTGTAAACATTTTGTTTTTTTAAATCAGCAAAACAGCATGTTCTTTCTGACTGCTGGTTTGAATCATGAGAACTTGGCCTTGCTTGAGTGTCTCCTGCTCAGGATTGGAGCGTCTGTGTCTGTTTTGCATTAGAACTGTCCCCTGGTGCGCACTTTCCCCGAGTTGAGCGTTTGTTTACCTGCCTCCCCCACTCCCCTGAGTGGGTAAACCCCGCGGGAGAGATCCACCTGTGCATCTGCTTTCACATTCAGACACTGTGGTTCGTTCGTGCTGAACACATGTTTTCGGTTTTTAATGCACGCCACTGCTTCAGTGGAGGCTTCCGTTCAGGGACTGGGAGAGCCAGCCTGGTGTGGATCTCACGGTAAGTGTGCTGACTGGAAGTTGAGAGCCTGTCAGGTCAAGTGAAGTGTGTGTCGGGTAACGTCACCACTTCCTCATCAGTTAGAGAGGTGGATCACCCAGGACCCCCGGCTAATGGGAATTCCCCCGGGTAACCCGGTAACCTGGGGAAAGGCTGTCCGTGTGTTTCATGCTTGTCACGTGTTTCTTATCCTAGCTGACTCATCTTTGAGATAGGGGTGAAACTTCTGATGGTGTCTGTGACGTCATAAGCAAGATGGACATCTTTAAAAATGGGGAATTACCTGATTTTTCCAGGAGGTATGTAAACATTTTAACGAGATCCAAGTTTAAAATGTATGCTTATTTATTGAAACTATCAGATGTAAAAATGTGGCATATTTCACCAAGCAAAGTATGAGGAGCAGCGACCTTTTATATCTGCATGTCTGTATGGCTGCATAAGCATAAATAGGGCTTTTAAGGTTTCAGCAGTAGCCCCCACGTCCCATGATGTCCCAGGAGACGTGCTGGAGGCAAGGCTGACGGCAGAGCTGCACAGACGGAATTCCAGGGAAGGGTGGCAGGTGGAGACGCTGAGCTGCTTTATCCTCTGGAGGGAGGGAGGGGAGCCTGGGTCAGTGGGCTCAGAGCCGGTTCCCTGTCTGTGCCTGGGCACCCTGGCTGCAGAATCAGGATGGCCGTGCGTGTCCTGGAGGCTCACGTGTCACCACAGGAAGCACATGGCATCAGGTGTGTGAGGTCATCTCTGCACCCAGGGTCCTGTATTGTCCGCACAGAGCAGACACTCCCCGTGAGCTTGTGGACGTGGGCAGTGGGTGGCCCCGGCAGGATGGGAACTGGGGACCATGTGTCCCCTGCCACCTCCACCAGCACCCGAAGAACCTACGGTTTGGGTTCTTTCGGGCGTGGGTTGGAAAAGAATTTCCAGACATGACACAGAATGAGAGGGAAAAAAGTTTATTTGAGTGGGAGACGCTGTTAGAAAAGCGGGCCAGCTGGAGGGAGAACCGATGTTGAACAGGGGTCCTTAGTCCACTTTTATACCCAGGGTACAAGGAGTGGGATGGGGTCTTGCGGGTCACTTGCTGATTGGACGAGGCACCTGTACTGGGTGGGGGAAGGGCAGGGCAAATACCCTCTCCCTGAGGGGCAGGAGGGGAGGCGGGTTATACTGTTCCTCTAATAGTTACGGCATGGGGAGGGAAGGGCCATAAGGGTCTGGTTTTTCCATTTCTGCATTCCAAGACTCTCCTTGGTTTTATCTGCTCTTTGGCCCCTGGGTCACCACAGAAACTCGCCAGTTAGAAGCTACATGCATTTTTTGAGGTGAACCAAGGCAGGTTAAAGAAATACTTTTGGAGGAAAAATGTAAGAGGATTTCATGGAAAAACGCATCTGCACTTAGACTGGCTTGTGCTTTTCCTTATTTCCCACTGGTTACTGTTGTCACTCAGATTGCGGTCTTGGCGAGGGCTGGGCTTGTTCTCACTGAACACTCGAGGTCACCTTCCCCCAGGCCAGGCCGAGGTCCCCTCGATTCTGTGCCGAGCACCAGCCTCTGCACCCTGGAGCCCTGCCTTCCCCGCCTCTTTCACCTTCCCTCTTTAACGCTGTTGAAAAGTGTGGTGAAGACTACGATGTTGTGTTCTTCAGTTAAAATCGTTGGTGAAGCCGTTTCTGCTTTCTACAGAGGCTGTAGTTCTACATCCTATAAACATTACTAATTAGCTATGTTTTGATTAAGCAGAGAAGTGGGAAATTTTAAAACTGCTCCTCTTAGCTGCTTAGCGGACCTGTTAGCAGTTGCTGGAAACAGAAAAGGCCAGTTACGTGGGGGGACCCAGGGGGCCTGCGGGGAGCCCGGCCCCCCTGCTGACCTGCTTCTCCTGAGGGGGTCTCCGGAGCCGTCTCTGCTTCATACCTGGCGCTAGTCTGCGTGTCACTCACAGTCCTTACTTTGAGTGAATAAGTCTGCTTGTCATTGGACATCAACCCTATTTTTGATAGGCACCAAAATCCCTTGTATCATGGTGCTGACTTATAATTGCAGTTATATAAATGGTAAGGTTCAGTGTCAGGTCTCATGGTGTTTATTAGCATTCCTACCACTTTATTTCTCATGCTGACTTTAGCTGAAGGCAGACGCCCCTCCCCTGTGCAGTGAGTGGTAATTACATTTAAGCGTTGACGAAAAGAGAAGTAACTGTAATTATTTATACTTTATTGGAGGTAGTTTAAATGACAAATCATTGTAAGAATCAAATTCCATTTCTAGAATGAACGTGAATGCTCTTAATAGGAGTGTAATTTTCTGTCTATTTTATGAATTATTATCTGTAAGAATATAACCACATGAATGCACCCAACTTCTACATTGGGACATTTTTGTTCATTGAATTAGTGTTTAGGGGAACAGTCTGTATTTTAAAAGTGTGACATAACTGTCAGTTATTCCTGTCAGAAATTACTACATTTGGTATTGAAAATAAACAGTACATTTGTCAATGTTCACACACATTTTGGTGACTCAGCCTTCAGAAACTAAGTGCCGTGGCCCTCGGGTGTTCTGACCAGGAGCCCAGCTTCCCTCCCGAGGAGCTGAGAGGTGGGCTGTGAGCCCCGCAGAGCTGGGCCTCTGCTCTGGCTCTGCAGAGGCGTGGGGCGTGGGGACCTGCTGCTGTGGGTGCTTTTCTTGTTTCTAGGGAGCCTCACCCTCTGGTTAAACGGCCCTTGACGCCCAGTAATGCCCATCGCGGGGCCCCTGGGAGCCCTGCCCGGCTGGTCAGTTAACACTTCTGGGACCCACCTCATAACCTCCTCCTGAAGCTGGGTTCTCTCTGTTTATACATCAGAAACAGCAGCAGCACCCCCAGCGCACATCTTCACTGGACGCTCTGGTGCCCTGCGGGCTGCCCCGGGGCCTTAGTGCCGGCTGTCCTCTCCCCGGGCTGCCCCGGGGCCTTAGTGCCGGCCGTCCTCTCCCCGGGCTGCCCCGGGGCCTTAGTGCCGGCCGTCCTCTCCCCGGGCTGCCCCGGGGCCTTAGTGCCGGCTGTCCTCTCCCCGACACCAACCTCAGCAGGCTCAGTCCCCGCATCCTTTCTGAGCTTCCGTCAGGGTGGGCGTCTGGCCCGCCTCCGCTAGCCCTGCTAATTCCTGCTGTCCGTCAGCCCGCTTCCCTGCAGCTATCTATGCCTGTGTGTTTCATGAGCCTCATCCCACTCTCGGGTGTACGCGTGGACCAGGGCCATCGGTGATTGCCTTTGGAAAGGGCAGGGTGGCGGCTTTGCCAGGGAGGCTGCTTGTCAATGAGTGGGAGAGTCCCCTTTCTTCCAGAAAGAGACTCAGGACTGGATGAGTCAGTGAGACCCTGGTACACAATGGCCGATACACACGCACTAGCTGAATCGAAGGATTCATCCCAGTTGATGGTATGTAATGCTGTGACTAAGGAAGCCAGTTCCGTTTCTGGCTCTTGTTCTGAGAATTTGTAATTATGATTAGCTATTTTGGGTATGAATAAGACCGTGCCTTTATATTTTTATAATAGCTGTATCTTAAGATCAGTGGTATAAACCGGCATCACTATTAATGGTAAAATGTAGCATATTCTCTTCCCATCTCTGTCCGGCTGGACATTATCCTTAATGGTTGCTCTTCAGATAATCACACTTTACCGAATGACTCCATCAGTTGACCTTTCCAGCTACAATTATGTGGAGTTTTTGTTATGCTCCGAGAGGTGTGGAATGCCCCCTCACCGTCACCTGGGTTGGGTGGACCCTGTGAGGCCGCGGGGGGCTGGGGATGCACTGGCCCGGTGCAGGGGATGCACTGGCCCGGTGAGCTTGGCCAGGCTGCATCACACGGCCGAGACGCCTCAGCTTCCTCGCTTATGGCGTGAGACCAGCGGGAGGTTTCAGGTAATTGTGTGGGCAGGTGAGGGAGAGACGCAAGCCGCTCTTAGAGGGACGGGCGCGTGACCCCAGCTCCTCCGAGCGGCTCTCAGCCGGCTTCCCGCCCGTCAGCCGCCGGCTGCAGCCCGTGACTCCAGGCTCGGGGTCTGGACCCTCTCTGGTGACGCCACGCTGTGCGCCGGCCCCCGCTTCCCTGTGCCTCACCTGTAAGGCCAGGAGGAGAATGGGGAGAATCCTCCTGTCTCTAGAACAACGATATGAATTAATTTTTGAAGAGGAACGTTTAAAGTATTTTTTCCCTCTTCCCTCAGAACTGCATTTCTAAGTTATTTTTTCTAGTATGTTGAAAACTTCAAAGGTAAACATTTTCCAGTTTCCGTTAAAAACTGTAAGATAAATGCTTTAATAAATTTTTAGAACAGCATTTTTTGGAGAGTCTCTTTTATTATTATATTGAATTGCTATTAACATAAACAAAATATCTGTGGTGTTTAACTTTTACTTTCTATCTCATTGTAGTGGTAACTGGTGAATACCTAATGCAAGATTTGATGTAAAACATGGCGGATTTTTTGATTCTGCAAAGAAGTGACATTTTAGTGAAGTTGGGCTGACGGAAGCTTTGTGAATTTCCTGTAATTGCTTTAGAGAAAAACTCTGAAGTCACTTGCCAAAGTTGGTGTTTCAGTTCAGTTCAGTTGCTCAGTCGTGTCTGACTCTTTTCAACCCCATGAACCGCAGCACGCTAGGCCTCCCTGTCCATCACCAACTCCCAGGGGTTTACTCAAACCCATGTCCATTGAGTCGGTGATGCCATCCAACCATCTCATCCTCTGTCATCCCCTTCTCCTCCTGCCCTCAATCTTTCCCAGCATCACGGTCTATTCAAATGAGTCAGCTCTTTGCATCAGGTGGCCAAAGTATTGGAGTTTCAGCTTCAGCATCAGTCCTTCCAGTGAACATCCAGGACTGAGCTCCTTTAGGATGAACTGGTTGGATCTCCTTGCAGTCCAAGGGACTCTCAAGAGTCTTCTCCAACACCACAGTTCAAAAGCATCAATTCTTTGGTGCTCAGCTTTCTTTATAGTCCAACTCTCACATCCATACATGAACACTGGAAAAACCATAGCCTTGACTAGACAGACCTTTGTTGGCAAAGTAATATCTCTGCTTTTTAATATGCTGTCTAGGTTGATCATAACTTTCCTTCCAAGAAGCAAGCATCTTTTAATTTCATGGCTGCAATCACCATTTGCAGTGATTTTGGAGCCCAAGAAAATAAAGTCTGACACTGTTTCCACTGTTTCCCCACCTATTTCCCATGAAGTGATTGAACCAGATGCCATGATCTTAGTTTCTGAACGTTGAGCTTCAAGCCAACTTTTTCACTCTCCTCTTTCACTTTCATCAAGATGCTTTTTAGTTCTTCACTTTCTGCCATAAGGGTGGTGTCATCTGCATATCTGAGGTTATTGATATTTCTCCTGGCAGTCTTGATTCTAGCTTGTGCTTCATCCAGCCCAGCGTTTCTCATGATGTACTCTGCATATAAGCAGGGTGACAATATACAGCCTTGACGTACTCCTTTTCCTGTTTGGAACCAGTCTGTTGTTCCATGTCCATTTCTAACTGTTGCTTCCTGACCTGCATACAGGTTTCTCAAGAGGCAGGTCATGTGGTCTGGTATGCCTAGCTCTTTCAGAATTTTCTACAGTCCACACAGTCGAAGGCTTTGGCGTAGTCAATAAAGCAGAAATATATGTTTTTCTGTAACTCTTTTGCTTTTTTGATGATCCAGCAGATATTGGCGATTTGATCTCTTGTTCCTCTGCCTTTTCTAAAACCAGCTTGAACATGTGGAAGTTCATGGTTCATGTATCGCTGAAGCCTGGCTTGGAGAATTTTGAGCATTACTTTACTAGCATGTGAGATGAGTGCAATTGTGCAATAGTTTGAGTGTTCTTTGGCATTGCCTTTCTTTGGGATTGGAATGAAAACTGACCTTTTCCAGTCCTGTGGCCACTGCTGAGTTTTCCAAATTTGCTGGCATATTGAGTGCAGCACTTTCACAGCATCATCTTTCAGGATTTGAAATAGCTCAACTGGAATTCCATCACTTCCACTAGCTTTGTTCGTAGTGATGCTTCCTAAGGCCCACTTGACTTCACATTCCAGGATTTCTGGCTCTAGGTTAGTGGTCACATCATCGTGGTATCTGGGTCATGAAGATCTTTTTTATACAGTTCTTTTGTGTGTTCTTGCCAACTCTTCTTAATATATTCTGCTTGTCCTTTATTGTGCCCATCTTTGCATGAATAGTTCCCTTGGTATCTCTAATTTTCTTGAAGAAATCTCTAGTCTTTCCCATTCTTTTGTTTTCCTCTATTTCTTTGCCTTGATCACTGAGGAAGGCTTTCTTATCTCTCCTTGCTACTCTTTGGGACTCTGCATTCAAATGGGAATATCTTTCCTTTTCTCCTTTGCCTTTCACTTCTCTTCTTTTCATAGCTGTTTGTGAAGTCTTCTAAGACAACCATTTTGCCTTTTTGCATTTATTTTTCTTGAGGATGGTCTTGATCCCTGCCTCCTGTACAATGTCACAAAAAAATTCATGGTTCTTCAGGCACTCTATCAGATTTAATTCCTTGAATCTATTTGTCACTTCCACTATATAGTCATAAGGGATTTGGTCTAGGTCATACCTGAATGATCTAGTGGTTTTCCGTACTTTCTTCAATTTAAGTGAATTTGGTAATAAGGAGTTCCTGATCTGAGCCACAGATAGCTCCCAGTCTTGTTTTTGCTGACTGTATAGCTTCGGCTGCAAAGAATATAATCAATCTGATTTTGGTATTGACCATCTGGTGATGTCTATGTGTAGAGTCTTATCTTGTGTTGTTGGAAGAGGGTGTTTGCTATGACCAGTGCCTTCTCTTGGCAAAACTCTGTTAGCCTTTCCCCTGCTTCATTCTGTACTCCACGGCCAAATTTGCCTGTTACCCCAGGTATTTATTTCTTGACTTCCTACTTTTGCATTCCAGTCCCCTATAATGAAGAGGACATCTTTTTTGGGTGTTAGTTCTAGAAGGTCTTATAGGCTTCATAGAACCATTCAACTTCAGCTTCTTCAGCATTACTGGTCGGGACATAGACTTGGATCACCGTGATACTGAGTGGTTTGTCTTGGAAATGAACAAAGATCATTCTGTCATTTTTGAGACTGCATCCAAGTACTGCATTTCAGATTCTTTTGTTGACTATGTTAAATTAAGTAACAGAAAACTTAATACAATGAAGAGGAAAAAGCTGGCAGTTAAAGAGAGGAGGTAAAATTGAAAAGCTTTCCCATCAGGACAAGACACAAAACGCTGGCTAAGACTGCTGAGTCTCGTGCATCCTCGTTCTGGTACAGGTGGAGCCAGCCCAGATCTTTGTGCGTTGATGCTGCTTCCTTCCTTTGTTTTATCAAACTCCACTGTGACCTGTAGGCTCCTTTCCTTGTTGTCAGGGTGGAATTCAAGTACCTTTGGATGTGTAGTCTCCGTGTTCACAGGTGGGCTGGAGGAGGCGTGGGGGGTTGGGTTGGACCCTGCACTGCAGGTTCTGGGATAGGGCGGAGACTGGAGTCCTGGGAGAGAGAGCTGGTGGTCCAGCCAGTGGAGTCCCTCTGGGGCCAGCGTGGTGTCACCACAGTTGCCATGAAAGCCAGTTGCTGCCCTGGGGCTGGAGTGGGAAGGGGAGGATTGAGGTGGCAAGAGTGAGGCTGGACCTCAGAAGCAGGTCTTGTGGCTGCATCCAGCCCCCTCCCTCATCCTTCCCTGTGGGATCCTGGCTCTTTCTAGCACCTCCTTCAGTTTAAATGTATTTATTTCACATTTTGGCATTTGTGTGAATAGTGACATAATGTTCCTGCCTCAGTAAGGAAAATGTGTAAAACATTGAACAGCATAAGAAAAGTGTGTGACCTGGACACATGTGTGTGGCTAGCATTTCATACACTTCTGGGTTGTTGTTGTTTTTTTTTTTTTTGCCGTGTATCTTATTAGCTAAAACCATCCATTAGGTGCAATTTTTGTCCTGCATTTTAAATTGTCTCATTATAAAAGGATGATTTTCACACTTTTTAGATATATTCATCAATACTGCTGAATCTCTGCTCAATAGTCTATTGTATCAACAGAGAGGCTTTGCAGCTGTTCCCACGAGAAAGGGTTTAGTGGTGAAGTCTGCTTGTGTATGGAATTCAGCACAGCCCCTCCTGGTTTCTCTTGCCAGCTTGCTCGTCTGTGGCTAAGCTGACTGTGTCCCTTAGGAATCCTTGGTAGCTGTTAAGTTTACTCAGAGTTCATAATCCCATGGGGAGAAAATGCCAGATTTCTAAATCCCAAACGGCTTTGCAGTTCTCAAGCTGGTTGTTTCCATTTGTCAGAAATGCATCAATAAGTCATGTTTTTTGGGGGGGGATTTGTGTGATTCATTTTCTAAATCTAGCATCTCTCCCCTGACTATGGAGGGAAGAAAGCAGTGGGGTGGCACTCTCCAAGGTGCTGAGGGAAAAAAGAAACACTGTCAGTTCAACATTTTATACCCAGAGCAGCTGCTCCTCAGAGCTGAGGATGCCGGAAAGCAGGTCCAGGTGGATGAGAGAAGAGTGTCTTCCTGTAACAAGACCTGGGAGCCCCCAGAGAACCCCTGGGAACCCAGTGGGCGCAGACCCTCTAGTGCCCTGCTGTTGACGGGCTGTGCTCTCTTGTTTTTTAACTTCAGAAGTCAGACTTTATTACTGATTTTTCTACAAGCTCTTTCCACATCTTGCACTTTTCTTGTGCTGTCCCTTTGTCATCATAGGTGTTCCTTCTGGGATCCCTGTTGTTCCTAAAGAACATATCTTACAGGTGGCAAAGGTCTCTTTGGGACAGAAATCACTCCTTTTACCACACCTTCCTCCTGAAAGACTTGCAGAATTCTGGTTATTTTTTGTCGGTATTTTGGAAGTGTATTTCCTCTGATGCCCATTGTCGATACTCAGAACTCTGCGGTCAGCGGATTTGTCACTGGTCAGATGACTGTTTGCATCTGTGTCTGAAAGACCTTTTTTCCTTCCTGTTCTTTGGTGTTGTGGTGGCGTCTGCATTAGTTCTAAGTAGTCCTCCAGCATCGTCTCTGAGAATTCTGCCCTTCTGCACAGCACCTCTTCTCTTTGTGGGGAAATTCACCTGGATGTGAGGGAATTTGAAGTATTACTTATTTTCTTGTATTTTTGATTATTTCTCTTTGTGTTTCTTAGAAATCTGATGGCTGGCATTCTTTGCAAACTATATTTCTTTAAACTTTATCTCTGAGTGTTATAAGATTGGGAAAGGCGTTTATAATGCAGAAGTCATAAGAAAAAGTCAGATAGAGTATAAAGAAATGTTTTTTAATCTCAGAAAAATATAGACAAATTAGAAAATAAAGTCAAAACAAGATAGAAAATTATTTCTAATATAAATGATAATTGAAGAGCTGTATTTTCAATTAAAGAAAAAAGACTTCTGAGATTGCGAAAGAAACCCATGAGAAAAAAGATATACAAAGCATATAAACTTGCCTTTAAATAAAGAGATTATAACTAGTCATAACTACATGAAAAAGATACATCCTGTCCCAACCAAAGCAGTGGGAGGACTGTAGATTCTGGGATTTTTTGTGTTGGTGACGGTGTCGTCAGCAGATAAGGGAGCTGTTGTTTCTCCCCTTGCAGCCTGAACGCTGGCGCTCATCTGTCTGTCCCAGTGCAGTGCTCTGCTCCAGGCGCAGAGTCTCAGATGCGGGCTGAGCCTCCTTTGCCAGCAGGAGAGGTGGACCCCTTCGCCAGGACCCCCTTGGGAGGTTAGAGCCGGGGCGTCTTCCAGACGCACCCGTGTCTCCTGGGCTCAGCGGTGGAACTGAGGACGCGTCCCACTGCGATGCTCCTTAGCCTGAGCAAGGCCACATCCATGCCTCTGGTGAGGCTGCCAACAAGGGAGGTTCTTGGGGACGCAGCACACGTGCATTCAGCCAAAATATTTTGTGATTTGCTCTTTGATCCTTGCAGCGACTCATGGTTTACAAGGAAGTACATAGTTCACTTTCCAAATATTTCGGGATTTCTAGATACTCGTGTTTAATTCTGTCGTGAGTAGGGACATACTTTGTCCACCTGGCATGTGATGCTGAGTTAGACTGTTGAGGGCTGTGTGTTCATGGGCGCCTGGCTGTGGCTGCTCAGCGCCAAGCCTGAGGACTCAGCGAGGGCTCCTCTTCTCCGCAGGTCTCACGGAAACTTGGTGATGGGCAGGTGGGACGGGGAACAGGCTGGGTCACGGCATGGCTGATCCCCGTGGGGTCAGTGCTGTGTGGTGGCTGACTTCAGGCTGCCAGGGTTCAGGCCCCAGTCGGCATTGTGTCTGCCCTCCTGCTGGACGGGGCCAGAGGCAGAGCCAGCAGTCTTGCTGAGTCTGGGGGGTCTGGGGACAGCTGGGAGCTGCCTCTCCTGCCATCTCGCTGACCCCTTGACCCCGAGTCTCCTGGTTGGTGGACTGAACTGTCTTCTTCACGTCCCGAGTCACCTCTGGGGAGCTGGGTGGCATCTGAAACTTTCCTGGGACTTTGTGCTAAGGAGTTTGTTCCTCAAAATGTAGTTTTAGGAAAAGGGCTCCTTGCCTGTGATCTTTTTCTGTTCTCCTTTTAAAAGATATTTCCCTTTCTTGAGACCGCAAGAATAGGAACAATCAGTGCCACTTATTATGCAAATGTGTGGGCCTCTTTCAACAGCTGCTAGAGCGATTTTCCACTTAAATATCTTTTAACTCTTAATGTTGTATTTGCAACTTTCTAGTTCATTGAATGCCCACAGAGTGGTGATACCTTTTAACTAAGTTGTTGCTGAAATTTACAGAAAGAGACTCTCATTTGATTTAAATTATATGCAATTAAATAATTTATGAAAGTACTGTACTATGTTTTTGTTAAGGAATATGTAGACATGTTGTCTCTGAGAATTTCTAGTGGAAGAAATTCCACGGACTTTAGGTGGCCTTAAGGTTTGATGCTCTGGTTGCAGAATCCGTGACCTCGTGGGAAACTGCGTGTCTCATTACAGCCTGTCTCAAACTCAGATTGATCAGATTAGCCTTCTTTTTGTTTGTAGTTAATTCTTTATCACACACTCGCCAGTCTAACCAGGTGTCATGTGTAAGGATGAGTAACCACAGCTCAGGGTTAGTCCTCTTTGCAGGTAAACAGATGAGAAAGGGTGATTTTCATAGTAAACAAAACGAGAGAAAGTGCCGAGGAGTAAACTAAAAGCATCTGATGGTGAATCATCCTTGAAGGCTTCTGTTTCCTCCAGATCTGGGGGCAAAGCACTACCTCCAGGAACTGTCGTGTTCATTGGGAAAACAACACTTTTGGATGACAATATCCACATTTTCACCCACTGCTGTGTACTTAAATTTAAGATAAAGTGAAATCATGGTTTATCATCTGTTTTACCAAGAATACAATGGTTTCTGCAAAGCTCATATTTCCGACCAGATGTTTATCTGAGATTTTAGCCCCATGAGCTCTCTGACACAAGTGTAATAAATGAATCGATCTGGAATTCTCTACTTTTTAATAAATAAAAATAGAGGCATGTAAGGAACGCTTGTTTTGATATTGGGCTTCACAAAGAGAAGATGTTTTTGCTTCTCTTGGACGGCGGTGACAGACATGGTCCTGAAGGGCAGCTGGCAGCTTGCCGAGCCCGGGTCTGGACGCTGGCCGTTTCCTTATCCTGGTGGCCTGTCGGGGCCCTGCTCTCCCTGGCCGTCCACGTTGTCCCCGGGTGAGAGCTGAGGCTTCGGACCTGGCATTCCAGTCCCGAGTGCCCCGTCCTCAGCTTCAGCACGGCGGTGTCTGCACCCACCTGGCCGTGTGCCCCCGGGCGGGCATGAGCAAGTCACGTGGACAAATGCCAGCCCCTTTAGAGCCCGCGGCGGCGTCAGGGAGGCAGTGCAGGCTGGGCGGGCTGCTCACGGGTCGGACACGCGCCCTGCTGGCCTGGCTCCAGTTCCAGGCCTCCTCTCCCTCTGCCCACTCTCTACCTGAGCAGCGCACAGTTCAGAGAAGGCGACCCGACGCCGTCCGTGGTCCCTGATGGGCCGGGGGGCTCGTTTCCAGCTCATTTCCCGCTGCCTTTCAGCACCTCTGTGCCCCTCTCTGCTCCGCCTCCTCCTTTCTGCCTGGCGTGACCCCCCGTTCCCCACGCCCACCGCAGCCCCTGCGCCCTGCAGATTCCCTGTGCTGCATGCCCCTCGGTAATGGGCAGGGTCAGGAGGGCAGAACCCCTGTGAGCAAGGAAGCCCAGCGTGGGGGCCCTCGTTCGATGCCGGCTCTGGGTGACAGGCCCCTGGTTTGGCGCTGCCTGGAGTGACACGTGACCCCTTTCCGGTCCTGAGCCCAGGTCTGAAGTCTGCAGGTCTGGTACTCCTTTATTCCATAGGAGAGAGGGAGTTTCAGCATCAGAGTTTAACAGGGGTTGATGTAGACTTTTTCCTTCTTTTACAGGGTTTTTTCTTCCATAGCAATAGAAAAGAGATGTGCTGAGCTACACAATTTGCTGGGAAAGATGCCCTGGGCCCACATACATTATACGTCGCTTTTGTTCCCAGGAAACCTTTGATCATTTTTCCCCGAGAGCAATCACCTCAATTTGTGAAGATACAAAATCCAATCATCAGGTGTTGCTGGAGAACCAAATGTGTGTAAATCACTTCTTTCTTGAACACAATCTGGTTTCCAAGGAAGAAAAACTGCCTCCTGAAGAAAACTCCCACTCTTGTAGAGTAATTGCCTTTTTCTCAGTGAATAAATAGCAGATTCTGAAAAAGAAAATCTACTCAAACGTGTGTGCCTGCTTTCATTAGATGAAAGCTTAGTTGCTTTTCTTTTTCTTTTGGGCAAATCAGAAACTGGCGGGAAAGGATTTCGTGCTACAGCAGCTCTTGTGATTAAGACATCTCCCTCTTCCGAAGCGGCTGGTTTGTGTCCGCTGATGGGTGTCTGTTCCCCTCAGGTGGCGTTTTCTTTTCTAGGAGGTGGGAGAAACCAGATTCTCCACCTGAATTTTGGGGCCTCTGCTGGTGGCAGCCGTTACCCTCTCTGGCTTGCGTGGTGCTGGGCCAGGCAGAGATGTCCCTACAAGGATGAAATCTGGCATCCGGGGACATCTGTGCTTTAGCTTCAGAGCGTGTCTACTGAGTAACTTTCTTTGAAGAGAGAAACGGTCTCCTGGTCCACTGGTCCCTCAGGACGCCAGCCAGAGTCTGGCTGGCTGAGGGGACGTCACAGGAAGTCTTGTCCCCACAAGCCCCCAGTGACCCCTGCTCTGCAGGAGACTTCCCCCAGGGAGCCCTTCCTGGAATCGACAGGACTGTTGCTGCTCTGGGACGGACCCTCATAACTACTTAGCTTATTCTCACAAGAGTTACTAGTATTAAGGCGGGCAGGTGTTACTGCAGCTTCCTGGGTGGGAGAGAGTATAGAGAAATGGTCGTGCTCAAAGACCCAGGCTGTTTACTTGTTTATTTTTGGAGAAGCAAAGCGAGGAGAGAGGAGAAAAGGGGAGAGGCCTCTTATCTTTGCTCCCATCTTTTCCAATGTGTGTGATTGGATTATATGCTGAAATTAGGGATATAAAATGCATGTGTGCGTATTTTCCTACAAATAGCCATAAAATCATATAACCTTTTTAGAGGGAGATCAAACAGAATTTCATATTTGCCAAATGTCTGCTTTCCTCTTACACCCCAAGGCTGGAGGACCGGGGCAAAGAGTGAGGGCATATGGTGTGGGCAGGATGGTGTCTGCTCACTGCTCCTCCGTTCTGAGCACAGCCAGGGGATCTCCTGGAATCTTGTATAAGGGACCTCCTGGGATCTCATAGCAGGGATCTCCTGGGATCTTGTATCAGAGATCCCCTGGGATCTTATAGCAGGGATCTCCTGGGATCTTCTCTCAGGGGATCTCCTGGGATCTTGTATTAGGGATCTCCTGAGATGATCTATCAGGGATCTCCTGGGAGTTTCATATCAGCCATCTCTGGGACCTCCCAGTCACTCTTCTTCCCTGTTAGAGCCAGGGTTGTTTTGGAGAGAGGAAAAAAAGTAACTATACCTTCAGAACAAGAGAAAATCTCACATGGGATTGGGTTTCTGTTTCATTTCTATGTTCTTAAGGATGCCCTTTACTTGAGTTGGCCTGGACTCAGTAGCCAACTGGATAATGTGAATTAAAATAATTGAACAGTGCTTTCCGTGAAGAGGCTGGCGTTTGGCAAATGCTCTGAGTCCACAATGCTGAGATACAAGGAAGGAGAGAAGAACACTTAGAGTGGTGTCTGGAGGCTCAGGCCGAGGCAGGAAGAAATCCATCGGCCAGAGTGGTTCCTGAGGCTGCTGCCTTCTGAAAGAGCCCCAGATCCTTAGAGACTCTCAGCAGTTCTGTGAAAGATCCAGAGAGACCACTTCCTTAGTGAGTGGGACAATTTTTCTTCCTTAAATAGAGGATTTGTTCCTATAGTAGAAAAGACAAAATGTAGTACTGTTCAAATTAAAGCACAGATTGTGTTGTTTAAAGATGTCCTTGGCATTCCTGAAAGATGAAACATCTTAGAAAAGCCAGTAAAATGCTCAACATTTTCAGAGTGAAGAGCTAAGGGCTAAACTTTACAGAATATTCCTAAAATACAATATATTTTCCTCATTAATAGCTTTAAAGTAAAGTTGAAATATTACTTTGTAGTTAATCTGTCAATGAGTGACTCGTTATAGTATAATATATGTACGTCTACATATATATATATTAACAAATAATTTTCTGACACAGATTTTTGGAATGTTTATTATTTACTTAACACTGGGCCAAGTTGTTTGGAAAATGCACAAGTTACAGAAAATATGGGAAGATGACGCCTGTCTGGCCAGGGGACATGTCTGAGTGGCGGCGGGTGGTGACAGGCTCAGCTGCCTGGCCTGGCTCTCCTGGGGACCACGAGGAGATGGGCCTCTGAGGTCAGGAGTGGTCGTGGAAGGCGCCGTAGGGGGGACCCTGGGGCCAGGTGGTGAATTCCGATGGGGGTGCATCCGTGTCCTGATTCTGGAAACTGCAAACCTTTATGGAGCAGAAGAGTGTTGGCAGCTGGGCTTGATATCAGTAATTCCAGGTTTGTAGGGTAAGTGGGGACATATGTGGCTCCTCTTGTTCATTCTGGGAGGTTTGTAAAGAACTTCCAGGAAAGCAGCTAGGGCCTTGAACTTCCTTTGTAGAGGTAATAAAGGGCCATTTGGGCTATCTGTTTTTGAGTGAGTTTTGGTCACTTGACTCTTTTAACACACTTGTTAATTTCATCCATGTTATCCAACTTAATTGGAGAAGGCAATGGCAACCCACTCCATTGATCTTGCCTGGAGAATCCCAGGGACGGCGGAGCCTGGTGGGCTGCTGTCTGTGGGGTCACAGAGAGTCAGACACGAGTGAAGTGACTTAGCAGCAGCAGCATCCAGCTTAATATACAGCTGTCCACAGTATTCTCTCATCATCTCTGGTCCCTGGAACTTCAGTTGCATCCCGTCTGTGAACCTCTACCCTCCTCTTCCTCTCCCCCTTTCCCCGGATCCTTCAGCTAAAGAGCTCTCCATTTTGTTGATTTCCAAAAAATTATGTTTATTTTTTCTGTTTTCTAAAAAAAAAAGCTCATTTCTGTTTTATAACTTATTATTTACTTCTTGTTGCTGGCTTTGAGATGATTCTTCTTTTAGTCTCTTAAGGGGAAAGATCAGATCACTGATTTCGGGACTTTTTTTTGTTTCTATTTTAAACATTTAATGTCATTAATGTCCTCTAAGTAGCGCTGTAGCTTCATTTCACAGACTTTTGAGGTGTCATTTTGACATTTTTACTTCATCTCAAATGTTTTCTAATCCCTCTTACGATTCTTTCTTTGAGATACAGGTTGAACGTGGTCCTTTTTGGTTAACGTTTCATGTGCACTCAAAGGAATGTGTGGTATCAGGGTGTCCAAGCTTTTGATGGGCGTTTGACGGTGTGCACTTCCGGCTCTGTAATACTGAGCTATAGGACTTACTGAAGGTGTTAGGTGTTGAAGAGGGCTTCCCTCATAGCTCAGTTGGTAAAGAATCTGCCTGCAATACAAGAGACTAAACCACCGAACCACCACAGATGTTGAGAACAGACTGTGGACACGGCGGAAGAAGGCGGACTGGCATGAACTGAGAAAGTAGCATTCAGATGTATACACATCACATGTGAAATAGACAGAGAGCAGGAAGCTGCCATATAGCAAGGGGAGACCCACTGGTGCATTGCGGTGGGGAGGGGAGGGGGGTTTGAGAGGGAGGGGGTGTACTTATGACCGGTTCACATTGTTGGCCGGCAGAAATTGACACGACATTGTGAAGCAATTTTCCTCCAGTTAATTGAAAGACCTTCAGCAGCTGGTCATGGTTTAGTCACCAAGTCGTGCCCAACTCTTGCAACACCATGGACCAGCCCGCCAGGCTCCTATGTCCATGAGATTCTCCAGGCAAGAATACCAGAGTGGGTTGCCATTTCCTTCTCCAGGGGAATCTTCCCCACCCAGGAATCAAAACCGGGTCTCCTGTGCTGCAGGCAGATTCTTTGCCAACTGAGCTCCTCTACATCTGTGTCTCCATTCTATTCCTGCAAATCCGTTCATCAGTACCATTTTCTAAATTCCATATATATGTGTTAATATACGATATTGGCTTTTCTCTAATTTCACTCTGGTAAGGGGCTCTAGGTTCATCCACCTCACTACAACTGGCTCAAATGCATTCCTTTTTATGGTTGAATAATATTTCATCACACATGTGCACCACAACTTCTTTATCCATTCATCTGTCGATGGACATCCAGATTGCTTCCATGTCTGGGCTGCTGTGGACAGTGCTGCCGTGAACACTGGGATGCACGTGTCTTTCAGAATTGGGCTTTTCTCAGGGTATATGCCCAGTAGTGGGATTGCTGGGTCATATGGTAGATTTAGTCTCAGTTTTTTAAGGAATCACCATACTTTTCTCCATTGTGGCTCTATCAGTTTATATTCCCACAAATGGTGCAGGAGGTTTCCCTTTTCTCCACATCCTCTCCAACATTTTTTTAAATTAATAATTTATTTATTTTACTTTACAATATTGTATTGGTTTTTCCACACACTGACTTGAATCCTCCATGGGTGTACAACATGTATTGTCTGTAGGTTTTTTTTATGAGGATCATTCTGACTGGTGTGAGGTGATAACTCACTGTAGTTTTGATTTCATTTCTCTAGTAATGAGTGATGTCAGGCATCTCTTCATGTCTTTGTTGGCCATCTGTATGTCTTTGGAGAAATGTCTGTTAGGTCTCCTGCCCATTTTTTGATTGGGTTGTTTGTTTTTGTGATGTTATATGAGCTGCTTATATGTTTTGGAGGTTAATCCTTGATCAGTTGCTTCATTTACAATTATTTCTCCCATTATGAGGGTTGTCTTTCATCTTTTTTATAGTTTGCTTTGCTGTGCAAAAGCTTTTAAGTTTTATTAGGTCCCATTTGTTATTTTTATTTCCATTACTCTAGAAGGTGGATCAGAGAGAATCTTTCTGTGATTTATGTCAAGAAGTGTACTTGCCTATGTTTTCCTCTAAGAGCTTTATAGTTTCTGGCCTTACATTTAAATTTTTTAAGCGCTGAAGATTTGAAAACAATAGTAGGGAGGATGGGGAAAGGGCCGGATGCTATTATAAGGTTCTTATGGTTATATGTGAGGTCATGTTTTACCTGAAGGCAGACCAAGGAGATTGTGGTAAGTTAAAGATGTGTAGTGTAAATTCCAAATCAGACACATGCACATTTTAAAAAAGAATTATAAAGTTAAAAAAGAAAAAGAGCAGAAAATATTAAATAATAAAATTATTGACTCTAAAAGGCAAGGAAACAAGGAAAAAGATGAAACTAAAAAGCAATTATTAAACTGTGAGGATAATATGTTACATTCCATTTTAGTGGCTTCAGCCCCTGCATTAGGAGACAGAGGATGGCAGACTGGGTAAGGAGTCAGCAGTGACTGCTTTTGCTGTGGACAGTTGTCTGTTGGGGAGATTATGATTAGGCAAGTCATGTCTCTAGCGCATCCTCCCACCTCCCTGAGGCTTCCTCTAGCCTCACTCACTGTGTGCATCTCATCCTCATCTCTGAATGAGACTTCCTGTTTCTCTGGACGATTCTGAGACTTCCCCTGGGTCTTCGGATGTCAGCAGTATGACCGTGGTATGTCTGTATGTATTCTGTTCTGTTTTTCCACCTTGGTGATCTCCTGTTAAGGGCACAGATTTTTCAGTCTGAAGTGTGTAGGCAACTCTATGGAACTCTTTCATAAAGACAACTCTTTAATAAAGTCTGTCTTACAGATTTCTCCAGAATTTCCAGTGTGATTAATTGCTTTTTCTGCTGAGACTCTGTCCATGCTCGCGTCCAGCTTTTCCGATGGGTTGTTCCTGACTTGTTGATTGTGGCTTCTTCAGCTGCACATTCTCACAGGCAGGCATCTGGCTGTAACGGAGTGTCGGGAGATTCAGCATTTCTCCCCACATTTGGACAGCCTTCCTTTCTTGTGTCTCGGTTTGGGTGCTTTGACAGGTAAGAGTGAGGGAAGTGACACCCCAGGGGCTTCCTGCTTGTGAGGGGGCTGTGCCCGATCCATCTGGGGACGTCCAGTGACCCCGGGATGGGCTCATGCGCCTCTCTGTAGGGGGCCTCTCAGTTCAGTTTGGAAAACTATTGTTCACTGTGTGCACTTGATGTGACTTTGTTGAAACACCACCTTTCTTTGTGCATAGCCTTGTTATTTCTCAAATAAGTAACTAAATCGTCATGCTTCTTGTTTTTACTTGTTAATGTACTGTCGTTTAGACTTAAAATTCCCGCTGCACCCTCAACCCTTCATTTTAATAACTGCAGTGGCCCAAATGGTGTTGTATAGAAAGTGAGTCATTGCAAAGTAGATGCTGTTAGAAATGAGACTCTGCTGACTAGCTATGTAAAAGAACCTGAAAGATGCAACATACCTTAATTTTAATTTTAAAAAATATACTTTATTTTTTAATAATTGTTATTGTTCAGTCACTAAGTCATGTCCA
Source organism: Dama dama (assembly GCF_033118175.1). Lineage (NCBI taxonomy): Eukaryota > Metazoa > Chordata > Mammalia > Artiodactyla > Cervidae > Dama > Dama dama. The sequence goes on from NC_083696.1 coordinate 684,632, forward strand.
ACTCTTTGCAGCCTCATGAACTGCAGCATGACAGGCTTCCCTGTCTCGCTGAGTTTGCTCAAAATCATGTCCATTGAGTCAGCTAAGCTATCTAACCATCTTATTATCCTCTGCCGCCCTCTTCTCGTTTTGCCTTCAACCTTTCCCAGCATCAGGGTCTTTTCTAGTGAGCTGGCTCTTCACATCAGGTGACCAAAATATTGGAGCTCCAGCATCAGGCTTCCCAGTGAATGTTCAGGGTTGATTTCCTTTAGGATTGACTGGTTTGATCTTCTTGCTGTCCAAGGGACTCTCAAGAGTCTTCTCCAGAAACACAATTTGAAAGCATCAGGTGTTCAGTCTTCTTTATAGTCCAACACTCATATCTATCTGTACATGACTACTGGAAAAACCATAGCTTTGACTAGACGGACCTTTTTCAACAAAGTGATGTCTCTGTTTTTTAATATGCTGTAGTCCATGGGATCTCAAAGAGTCAGACACAGCTGAGTGACTCATACTTCTAGATTTGTCATAGTTTTCCTTCCAAGGAGCAAGCACCTTTTAATTTCATGGCTGCAGTCACATCTGCAGTGATTTTGGAGCCCAAGAAAAATAAGTCTGTCATTGTTTCCACTTCTTCCCCTTCTGTAATATTTTCCATGAAGTAATGGGACTAGATGGCACCATTTTAGTTTTTTTGAATATTGAGTTTTAAGCCAGCTTTTTCAGAGGCTCTTTAGTTCCTCTTCCCTTTCTGCCATAAGGGTGGTATCATCTGCATATCTGAGGTTGTTGATATGTCTTCCAGCAATCTTGATTCCAGCTTGTGATTCATCCAGTCTGGCATTTCACATGATGTACTCTGCATGAAAGTGAAAGAGGAGAGTGAAAAAGTTGGCTTAAAGCTCAACATTCAGAAAACAAAGATCATGGCATCCAATCCCATCACTTCATGGCAAATAGATGGGGAAACAGTGGGAACAATGGCTGACTTTATTTTTCTGGGCTCCAAAATCACTGTAGATGGTGACTGCAGCCATGAAATTAAAAGATGCTTACTCCTTAGGAGGAAAGTTATGAGCAACCTAGACAGCATATTAAAAAGCAGAGACATTACTTTGCCAACAAAAGTCCATCTAGTCAAGGCTATGGTTTTTCCAGTAGTCATGTATGGATGTGAGAGTTGGACCAGAAAGAAAGCTGAGAGCCAAAGAATTGATGCCTTTCAACTGTGGTGCTGGAGAAGACTCTTGAGAGTCCCTTGGACTGCAAGGAGATCCAACCAGTCCATTGTAAAAGAGATCAGTCCTGGGTGTTCATTGAGAGGACTGATATTGAAGCTGAAACTCCAATACTTTGGCCACCTGATGCGAAGAGCTGACTCATTGGAAAAGACCCTGATGCTGGGAAAGATTGAGGGCAGGAGGAGAAGGCGACAACAGAGGATGAGATGTTTGGGTGGCATCACCGACTCAATGGATATGAGTTTGGGTAAGCTCCAGGAATTGGTGATAGACAGGGAGGCCTGGCGTGCTACAGTTCATGGGGTCACAAAGAATCGGACACGACTGAACGACTGAACTGAACTGAACTCTGCATTTAAGTTAAATAAGCAGGGTGACAATATACAGCGTTGATGGACTCCTTTCTCAAATTTGAACCAGTCTGTTGTCCATGTCTGGTTCTAACTGTTGCTTCTTGTCCTGCATACAGGTTTCTCAGGAGGCAGGTACAGTGGTCTGGTATTCCCATCTCTTTTAAGAATTCTCCACAGTTTGCTGTGATTCACACAGTCAAAGGCTTTAGAGTAGTCAATGAAGCAGCAGTAGACCTTTTTTTGGAATTCCCTTGCTTTTTCTACGACCCAACAGATGTTGGCAATTTGATCTCTGGTTCCTCTGCCTTTTCTAAACCCAGCTTGTACATCTAGAAGTTCTTGGTTCATTTACTATTGGAGCCCGACTTGAAAGATTTTGAGCATTACCTTACTAGTATGTGAAATGAGGGCAACTGTACAGTAATTTGAATATTCTTTGGCATTCCCTTTCTTTGGGATTGGAATGAAAACTGCCTTTTTCCAGTCCTGTGGCCACTAATGAGTTTTCTAAGTTTGTTGGCATATTGAGTGTAGCAGTTTCACAGAATCATCTTTTAGGATTTGAACTAGCTCAGCTGGAATTCCATTCCTCCCCTAGCTTCGTTTTAGTTTTGCTTCCTGAGGCCGTCCTGACATCACCCTCCAGGATGTCTGGCTCGCAGTGCGTGACCACACCATGACTATCTGGGTCACTGAGATCTTGTTTGTACAGTTCTTCTGTGTATCACTGCAGTCTCTTCTGAATCTCTGCTGCTTCTCTTAGGTTGTTGCCATTTGTGTAGTGCTTGCCATTACTGTCATGACAGAAATCACATCCTTAGTCTCTGTTGCAGGAAGGTGGATGCTCCTAGGACTTAAATTTTAGTTCTCACCACTGAAGTCTTCAGGTTTTTATGACAAACGGAATAATCCTGTTCTTGCTGTAAAACAGAGGAAATGTTCTCAGTAAACCAAGCTTGTGAGATAAAAAGCTTACGTTGCACTTATCAATGGCTTTCTGATTGGTTCCTCTGCATGGACCACCCGTATGGTGTTTCAGGTGAATTGTTTCACAATATGCTTGAAATTTCTACTTAAGAGGAACTTCTTTTCTAAAATATCTTAATTACATGAGATCAGTTGCCTAAAGATTTAAGCCCAGTTAGAATTAAATTGATCATACAAATGTTCTTTTTTAAAAGTTTTGCTAGTTGTAGTGAACAGCGATTTATTAAAAATGGACGTCACAGTTATTAACTTTCCTGGCATGCCAGTTGGTGGTAGGAATGAAATTTGGTTGTGAGCACAATTGGGTTTGTTTTTAGGCTGGGCTGCTTTGTGTTTTACATGATTATAACCAGATTTGAACTGTTTATTGGTGAGTCTGGCATGTGGTTGGCCCAACCACTGCACCATGGACCTCTGAACTGTTTATTAAATCATGACAGATGACAGCTGATAAAAATGGACATTAAGATTATCTTGCAGTGGTTTGCAAGGAGGATTCTTAATTTTAATGAGAAGCTTCCTTGCAGCTTTTAGAAAATATCTATTTGCATATTGTGCCCTGAATCAAATCCGGTTCAAGATATCATCCTGATCTGTGCTTCTGTAAATAAATTTGCATTTGTTATTTGGAATTTAGTATGTTTATAACTATACTTCATAGGCTATAAGTGGATTCTGGTATAAGATTCTGGAATCTTATCTTTTTTATTTTATTTCACATTGGTAGATTAGTGTTGAGTATTTATAGACATTTTTGACTATTTTAAGGGCTTTACAAAAGTCTATAATAGTTTTACCACTTATACAGTGATAAGAAAGGATGTCTAATTTGGAGATTTGGATAGTAATTATGTTTTACTCGTACAGAAAAATAAACACAAGCTTATGAATTACATATATTTAAATTATTCTTAAATTTGACTTTTTGAAATTTCCCATGCAATGTAATTTTCAGTTCTATCTTCTGACAGACTCGGTGATGTAACAGCACATGTGACAGGAAGTGCTGTTTCAAAGCATTTAATGTCGGTGTGGCAGGAGAGAATAGTATCCGACAACACGAATTGCACACAAACCATCCTGAAGAAGGAGGAGACGCTGTTCAGAAAAGAGCACCTGGGAACATCTATTTTTGCAGAGAAAGTTCTGCTGCATGGGCAGCCTGCTCTGTGGCCACCACACCTAGTTCTGTGAACGAGTGCACCTGAGCCACCCCTGGGAGCTCAGGAGATGTGACTGCCCCAGTGTCGGGTCATTAGACACACTTACACACGCGCACGCACACACACATGTGCACACACGCGCGCGCGCACACACACGCATGCACACACACACGCACGCACATGCGCACACACACACACACACACACACACATGCACACACACACACACCCCACACACGGGTTCATCATTTGTCAAGGTCCACAGTCCATATAGTCAAAGCTATGGTTTTTCCAGTGGTCATGTATGAATGAGAGTTGGACCATAAAGAAAGCTGAGTGCCAAAGAATTGATGCTTTTGCACTGTGGTGTTGGAGAAGACTCTTGAGAGTCCCTTGGACTGCAAGGAGATCAAACCAGTCCATCCTAAAGGAGATCAGTCCTGAGGATTCACTGGAAAGACTCGTGCTGAAGCTGAAACTCCAATACTTTGGCTACCTGATGCAAAGAACTGACTCACTGGAAAAGACCCTGATGCTAGGAGGAATTGGGGGCAGGAGGAGAAGGGGACGACAGGGGAGGAGATGGCTGGATGGCATCACTGACTCGATGGGCGTGGGTTTGAGCAGCTCTGGGAGATGTGATGGACAGGGAGCCTGGCGTGCTGCTACCCGGGGTGTCGCCAAGTGTTGGACATGACTTAGCAAATGAACAACAACAACAAAACCTGCCTGATCTCAGTCATGACTGAGGACGAGGGGCTCTGCTTTCACCCTCTCTCCATTCTTTCTGTTTTAAGGAAAATCAGATGCTCTGTCAGGCAGGGAAGACGTCCTGCTAAGGTGCTCTCTGCCCGCTGCCGTCGCGTCTGATGGTGGAGTGGACTGTCCTGGTTGAAAGGCCAGGGCTTCTGCTGGTGTCCTTTGTGTTTGAGAGAAAAGGGGATGAACTGTCAGAACAAGCAGTTTACCTCCAGTGGTGGTTGAAGGGTGTTGGCTTATGATTCAGAACAAAGTAGTGGGCAGTACAACATGCCAGAAAGGGATAATGCAGTGAGATGCCCATCCGGTCGGTCCACACATGGTGTGAGGTATGAGGAGGGGGTCAGAAATTCACGCAGCCAAAATGAGGACAGAGCCTGGGCACTTAGAACAAAATGAAGACAGAGGCTGGGCACTTAGAAAGTCAACTTACGTGTTCGTCCAGAAGATTTATTTATTGCTCATCATTGAGCTTTAGAATATAGTCAATTAAGAACTTACAGATCAGTATACAGTTCAAAATTTTTGAAATACTTATTATCACTTTGTAATTTATTGTGCAGTCAGCTTTAACAATTAAACTAGTTTCTATTGTTTGGGTTTTAATGTTTTTCTTTTGACTTACTTAAATTTTTGAATTTGTAAAAAATTACATTGTGAAAAATTGAAACTATAGAAAAGAAAACTCAGAGAATTCTCAATTCAGTCCCTATTCACTCAATCTGGATATTTCCTGCACATGTTGGTAATCATTTTGGTTATTTTCTGGGTTAATTTATGTTTATTATATTTACTTTTGAAAAATTAATATGTACTTTCTTCACTTTCTTATATATTCCTCTCCTTACAACATCACCCTTCAGACGGAAGTTATCACACGCCGTGTGCATGGCATGGTGCCTCAGCTTGCCTTGACCTTGGCTCCATGCTGGTGTGTGGCTGTCCCCTCTTGGTTGCAGAGCAGTCACTGCATGAAGGTGCAGTGGGTATATTCAGCCAGTCCCCTACTAATGACGCTGTATTCTTTCCAGGCTTTTGGGAATACAGAAGTGCTGCAGGTAGTATTTCTGCGTATGTTGTTTTCTGTAGGTGAGAGTGTCTTGAAGTTAGAATCTTTTGAGGAGGCGTCACAGGGTCTAATAGTAAAAGCACACTTCATTGGGGGATTTGAGTTTCTCTCCCTGGGGTAGTACGTTTTGCACTTAACTGAACAATTTATTTCCTTCAGGGGTTCACCAGTGGAGGCTGTTGTCACGGGTTTATGTGTTTATGAGTCAGAGCTCTGATACATGGCTTCCCAGCTGGGAGCACAGGGCCCGCGCTTCTGGTTGACCAGGTGTATTTCCACCTTCACCTGTCTCCTGGTTATGCCTCTGGTGTCAGCTGTGGGTAATCTTACCTGCTCTCCTTGTCGGCCTCTAAGTTTTCTGCAAGATGTCCGTCAGATTTTTAAAGTTACAGTTTTCCGGTGGGAATCTGAGATTAGTTCTCTAGCTTAATTGGGCAGAGTCTTTTCCCTTATCTGTAGTGGAAGTGCTGGGACACCATCACCTAATTAAATGCTGACCAAGCTCGGCGCTGATGGTTAGAGAACAGCGCCACCTAGGCTTCCCGGGGCTAGTCCCGCGGACGGCAGGGAAGTCAGGCTGCAGCGGAGCGGCCCCAGGTGACGGGACCGCCGGTCCTGGCCTTCTTGGGAAGAGCCTCCCGGGGCTTAGCTGTCAGCCTGCGTGCTCTGCTGAACGCATTCTCAGGCGCGAAACTGCTCTGTGCTGCCCTATCAGCGCACACATTTTGGAGCTGGTGAATGTGTTTAGTGTTCAGTTAAGGAATTAAGAAATTCCATTGCAGTATTATCTCTGGACAATTCATTGAGTGGTGATTTAATTTATTATCATAACATTATAAGCGGTTAAGATAAAGTGCAGTGAAGTAGTTGTAAAGCTTACCATTAAAGCTTGAATTTGCGTTAGGTAGCAATTTGTCTCTACTTAAAAAAAAACAATGTTTGAAATAATGCTCTTACTGAAATGCTACTTAACCACTCTTTTTAGTACCAACTGATAATAAATAAAGTGAAGACTTTTTGTGATTCAAAATTATGATGATTTGCTGACACAATTAGTAAATTCCTTTGAATTTTGACCACATGATTTATTCTTGTATACTGTCTCATCGGAGTTTTATTTACATCACATGAAACTAGATGTCAGGGTGTTGGGAATGGTTTGGACAATCATTTCTAGAATGCGGGGTTACCCAACACCCATCTATGTAGAGATGATGTTAGCATAAGAATTTCCCCAGCACAATGGAATGATTTTAGCAGTGATTCTACATTTGTGCTTTGAGTTGCATTTATTTGGAGAATAAAAGCTATCTTCATTTCATATCTTAATCCAATTTATGTCCATCATTTTTGTAAGAAAGAGTGATTTCTCTGGTAAGAAATGTGTTATTACATGACAGAAAAGCCCAGGACTGTGTTACATTCAGTGCTCTGGGTATTGAATTTCATTTTTAAACATAAACTAATGAGGTGTGTGTGGTTAGTACCACGTGGGCATGATGGAGTATGTGAACTATTTATTGAAACTTAAGGGGGAAAAACGTCTAACAGGAAGTTCTCTAATTCAACATAATATAACATTAGAGTGGAAAATTAGCTGATTTTTCTCATGTAAATTTTCCCAGATGAAGAAACTGTATAGAATTTAGTGTCAAGTATGTAATCACTGCAGATGGTGATTGCAGCCATGAAATTAAAGGACGCTTACTCCTTGGAAGGAAAGGTATGACCAACCTAGATAGCATCTTAAAAAGCAAAGACATTACTTTGCCAACAAAGGTCCGTCTACTCAAGGCTATGGTTTTTCCAGTGGTCATGTATGGATGTGAGAGTTGGACTGTGAAGAAAACTGAGCGCCAAAGAATTGATGCTTTTGAACTGTGGGTTGAAGAAGACTCTTGAGAGTCCCTTGGACTGCAAGGAGATCCAACCAGTCCATCCTAAAGGACATCAGTCCGGGTGTTCATTGCAAGGACTGATGCTGAAGCTGAAACTCCAATACTTTGGCCATCTCATGTGAAGAGTTGACTCAGTGGAAAAGACCCTGATGCTGGGAGGGATTGGGGGCAGGAGGAGAAGGGCACGACAGAGGATGAGATGGTTGGATGGCATCACCGACTCAATGGACATGAGTTTGAGTAAGCTCTGGGAGTTGGTGATGGGCAGGGAGGCCTGGCGTGCTGCAATTCATGGGGTCACAAAGAGTCAGACACGACTGAGTGACTGAACTGAACTGAACTGAACTGAACTGATGTACTCCTAACTACCACAAAGTTTCTAAACTAGAACAGTGTCTCCAAAAGAGAGAAGCTGATTTTCTTGACACTATATTAGCTCACATTACCATGTAATGACGTTAACTGGGAAAATGAAATGCCTTTCTTTTATGTAACACACGTTAGATTTCCTTCTTTGGTTCTGATTTTACAAATGAACAGGCTGAGGTTTTGTTCACAGAGCAAACAGCCCGTTTGGTGGAGGAGGTCAGTTAAAAGCTTCTGAGTCAGAGCAGGTGGGTCAGGCTGTCCCCCTGGGTTCCAGGTCTTGGCCCAGGTCCCCAGTGGCCGACAAGGAAGACCTCTGAGGGTCTGGGAGGGACGTACCTACACAAGGACCCAATTTAATCAGGCGCCTCCTCCTTCCAGGGTCAAGGGTCAAGACAGGCCCCCCGTGGGAAGTGGGCAGTGGCCCTGGGTTGATCTTTCAGGGAGGAGACTGCGTTGGGGTGCGTGCATCCCATCCTCTGCCTGGCACGTGGGGCAGCTTGGGCGTGCATTTAGATCAGCGTGGGATGTGGGTGTGGGGGGGGGGGGCATGTCACCATCCTGGGAGGACCAGACACCTCCTCCCTCCTGGCCTCTGCTTCCCACCCTTGGGTCCAGCCTGCCCGCCAGAGTCTGGGGTCCTCAAAGCACATCTCATCTGGAGGGTGTAAGCACACCTGCAGAGGCCCCAGGGCGAGTGAGGAGTCAAGTAGTCAAGATTTCCTCCAGGAAGAGAGGAAGCTGGAGCAGGAGGAGGAGCCCCCAGGAGGCCGAGGAGCTGCGGGGTCCAGCGGGGCAGCAGGGGCGTCCAGCCCGGCCGCTGCCACTAGGGCCTGAGCTCCGACCTCGGCGCTGAGCTCACCACACTTGTCTGTCTACGTCTGCACCGCCTCCAGTGATGACCTGAGTCCTTTTCCTAACCTCGGGTGCCTGGCCTGTTGCTCAGGTGGGTGTTCGGCTGGTCCATCTTGTCTGTCTGCTTGGACTCAGGAAGGCGACGTGAAGTTTGGAGCCTGGATGGCCGCTTGGCCAGAGGGTGTCCTCCCTGTGGCCCCCCTCCAGTGCTGGGTGGCCCGGTCTTGTTCCTGGAATGTTCTCCATTTAAACAAGGAGAGGTGCTTAAAATCCAGTGACTTGCCCGGGCCTGTGGGGTGTGCATCTGGATGATGGTGAATCTATTTTTAAAGCAATTCTCTGCAGTCAGAATGTGCAAATAGATGCTGAGTCTTTGTTTTGGAACATGGAGACTAAAAGGCTTTAATTTTTTGTTAAACAATGTTTTGTTAAAGTGTAAAATATGAATTTATGCCTCAGGTAGGTAGAAAGTTATCATGAGAATGTCCGTAGCATGGGTCATGTCCCCGGTCTGATGGCCACATGAAGGTTTGGTCCATGGTACGTGCTCTCAGGCTGACCGGTCTGACCCCAGTGACCATCCCTCTTGCTGGACAACTCAGTGACCCATGGTGTCCAGGAAGCTTGGGTGACGAAGATGAGGTGGGTCCCGTGGACTCAGTGGTTCCTCCAGACCCCTCATCACTGTGCCCGCCCAGCTCCAGGTGTGGCCACGCCTCTGCTCCACGACCGCAGCTTCTTTACTCGACCCAACAAGTGCTCTCGAGCTGGTGCCTGAGCTGGGAGGTGGTGCGGCGTAGCTGCGGATGTGGGGAGGGTAGGGTGTGGTCTGCACTGGGGACGGCTCTTGAGGGCAGGGGTCTGCAGACTCTTCCAGCAAAGGACCCGATAGTGCTTCCCGCTGCGTGGCCTCCAAGGCCGGGACTCTGTCCAGCTCTTGCGGGGGCGAGTAGCTGCCTCATGTGGAGAGTGAAGAACTGGCATTGTGTGTGCTAACAAAAGTACTCACCAGGAAAGCATGCCTTCATTTAGCTCCTCGTGCAGCGAGGTGAGTCTCCAGAGAAAGAATATTTACCATGAGATCTCGCTTACACGTGTGATCTAAAAAAATAAAACTGAAACCACACTCACAGAGAACAGGCTGGTGCAAGAGGCAGGTGGGGGTAGAGGGGGAAGTGGTGAACTTGGTTTTATACATATATATATATATATATATATAATTTAAATAAATAGAATTAAAAAGAGAACTGATGGATCCTCTCAAAGGTACGAAACGGGATTGCCAAAAGAAGGATGAAGAGACAGTGAAACTTTGAAAGTGTCGCTGTAGTCGGTGTCTGCCCAGAAGTGAACAAGGACAGCCTGGTGGTGAGTCCATGCTGTTCCAAGCAGACACCTCAGACCCCGCCAGATGGGTGAGCCCCACTCTGCCGAGGCCGGCCCCCTTCTCTCCTTCACCTCCCCCTCCTTTGGCATTTTAAAAGTCTCAGATCAGTGGTCGTAAGAGTCTTGGAGCCCCTGCTGACGCTTACTGTCTGAGCGGGGACCTGCGGCCTCGGGCACGTCCTCCCTGGTGTCTAAGGACCGACGGGTCGGTGGTCACGGTCTGCGCTCCGTTTCATCAGAGTTTCTACCTTATCTTTAGAGCCCTGTTACCGTCTTTACAGAAGTATCCAGTGCCTCAGGCTGGATCCACTGGTCAAAATCTTTGCAAAGGGCCTATTACCATTGTACTGTAAGGATATTTGTGCATTACTCATTTCTGTTAGGAATTTTAAGCAAGATTGCTTCTTCTCATTGTAACTACATTCTCACAGAGTGAATGTGTAAGTTTCCACTACCAGACAGGAAAAAAAAAAAAAAGAAACCAACAGCAAATAGATTACTGTGGCAAACATGCTCTTGTGGCACGGCTGGTTCTTCAAATGAAGTAGATGGTGGCTTCTTCAAGCCTCTTCCCAGAAAGCCTTCCCAGGGAGGACGTCAGGGGCTGGCCTGCCCTTGACCTCAGAGCTTGGAGCAGCCCCGTCCTTCCTCAAGCCAGCAGCTCCCATCGGGTAGTCAGGTGCTCAAGCTTAGTAGCATCCAAACTAGGCATTTGTGCTGTTTTCTTTTGTAATATTGTGAGTTAAAGTGTAAAGAAATTTAGTGCACTAAAGATGGGTCTTACCAATTATACAGGAGAATCTGTCTTCTGAGAGACTTAGTTATTAAGTATCTCAACCGTATGATTGTTTTGACACTTGCCGCCCAAGTTCACCTGAACCCTGCTGCATTCAGTAACGACAGCTCGCAATATCTACGGTGAGGAGTGTGCCTGATTTATTGTCAGGGTCAAAGGTAAAGGCCTCTCCACCAAAATCCTAGGCACACTGGGAACATTTAGACTCGCGGGGGTTAGTCTATTTCCACTAACTGTTGGCTCTTTCCAAATGAGCCCACGTTTTGTTTCTGCCTTTTTCCAGACTGAAATCCTCATTCAGACTATTCCCCTTGACAGTCAGTTCCTCTTTGCAGAGCTGTAAGGTTCTGTAGAGCATGTGGAACCTGGGGCAGACCCCTTGCTGGAAGCAACAGTATCTCTTAGTGCGGATAAGGATCTTCACTCTCATTTTTGGAGTCAGATAAATCCCCACTTGTAATATATAAAGACTTGTCTCGGTAACTTCAGCAACAGTGTCTGAGTGACTGACAGCTGAATCAGTCAGGTAATAATAAATGGTAATTCATTAATTTTTTTGTGATGGTTTTAATGTCTTTTATGACTTTTAAATGCGTGTACACGTCTCTTAAGCTTTTTCTCACAATTGGATTTCATTTTAAAATGCAGTCTAAGGAAGTAGATGTCTATTTTAAATAACACTGAAGTGCTTTTTGTGTGTCAAATCCAAGTTATTCAAATGTTATTCCATTTTGTTGAGTCTTTTGATCTTTGGGGCTCATTATAGCAGTCTATTTTTACAGAAATAGAAATCATTCAACATCATAAGAGTCCTACCTTTTTTCCCTTCGAGAAATGCATCTTAAGTAGGTCATTATTAACAGATCTCGCTTGTTGCCTTTGATGTCTATAGTCACGGGGATGGATGGTGGGGTGAATCTGACGTCCAAGTGGCAGTTACAAGGTCAGTGTCGCTGATTAAAGTCTGACTCAAATTTTAAAGCCAACGATTAAAGTGCCTTATCTGACGTTTTCCTTGGATCATGGAAACATATAAGCCCTGCCTCTCACCACCACGGGCAGCCGGCTGTGTCTCTGGGCACCTTCCTCCCTGTGGGAGGACTGGTGTGTGTTCAGACCTTCCATGTCCATGTGTGGAGAGCTGGCCAGATGCTGCCTGCCCACTGCTGAGCCCCGTCGGGCTGTCCTGGGTGGGGGCTCTGGACTGGATGGATGGGGGCAGGCGGTCAGTCAGGAGGAGCTGAGGTCAGCGGCCCTGGCTCCAGCCCAGACCTGCCCACGGGCCCCATGCAGCCCTGAACCCACGGTCGCCCCCTCCCTGCCTTTCGCCTCCAGCCCCCAGGAAGGCTGATCCTTTCTCCTGCTTCCATCTGGGTCGTCCTCAAAGCTCCCTGCCCTGAGAGTGTCCCAGGGAGTTTCCGGACCCTGCTCCCCTTGCCTGTGACGTGCGGGAACCCCGGGCAGTGGTCCCCAAAGCTCGGCCAGGATGCCCTCAGGGACCCGCACCTTCTCCTGAGATCCTGGCCTCAGCCTTTCTCCTCCTTCCTCCCTTCCTCCCACAGCTTGGCCCCAGCCCCACCAGCCCCAGCTTCTCCCTGCAGCTCCAGCATCCCAGGGCCCTGAGAAGTCCTGGGGCTCCATGTGGAGTTTCTCTCCACCGTTGCCAGCCTCAGGGTGGATCCACTCATCCCTCGAATCTGTTGATGACAGGGAAACCTTGCGTCCTCAAACACGAAGTCCCCTTCTTTGTGTTCCAAATTAAAATAATTTGGAGCTTTCCTTTGAAGTTGGCATCATACCTGATGGCGGGTATCAGTTCACAAGGAGTGACGGCAGCCGTCATTTCCCAGGAGGTGGGACTCGTGACAGCATAGGCGTCCCGCCCCGCGACTCTGCTGCTGCTGATGCCTCCGAGGTGGGCACGGATCGGCCTCGGAGGTGGGCGGGGCTCGGCCTTGGAGGTGGGCGGGGCTCGGCCTTGGAGGTGGGCGGGGCTCGGCCTCCGAAGTGGGCACGGCTCGGCCTCGAAGGTGGGCGGGGCTCGGCCTCGGAGGTGGGCGGGGCTCGGCCTCGGAGGTGGGCGGGGCTCGGCCTCGGAGGTGGGCGGGGCTCGGCCTCGGAGGTGGGCACGGCTCGGCCTCCGAGGTGGGCACGGCTCGCCCTCCAAAGTGTGCCTGTGGACAGAGCTCGGCTGCCCACCAACGCAGTGGTTTCTCAGTTTGCTCTGCGTTCATTTTTCTTTTTCTGTCAGCTTTCACTCAACGAGGTGGATGGATTTTCAGCTGGTGCCGATGTTCATTTGAAGTCAGAGGTTTACAGAAAGTGGGTGGGCGTGTGTTGTCAGGAGCACGGGAAGTGTGGTGAGCTGCCCACAGGGGCCCCACAAACCTGCCCTCTCCCCAGGCCCCGTCCCTCTGCCCGGGGTCATTTCTGTCACACGCAGCCGGTCCTTGGACGGAGAGCATTCAGCCAGAGTGCGTGTGATGGTTTCTCCCACGTAGTTTTGCTTTTTGTTCCTTGTTAGGAAAGACTTCCTAAAGCCAAGAATATATTTATTAAAATTTTCAATTCATCCTTAACACAGCTGGAATAAAGTAAGGGTCTGACTCACAGTTTCCTTTGGGGCTCACTGTTGTCCTGATGGTGTTTATTCTTGTTCCTCACCGTCAGCGACACCCGCCGGCACTGTCTCCTTGCTCAGAGGGACTCTTCCTGGGCTCTCCTGTGTTCTTGTGGTCAGTTTTTCAAACCCTGTTATCATTTCCCCCCACAATTTCCATTATTATAAATTGACAGTGTCATACTCCTTCAATTACAATAGGCAATGAATATCAACATACATTTTATGTACCGCTGTGAAGAGTAAGGCTGTCCATGAAATATTGAAAGAACATCCTTTGTAATACACTCCTTGGTTTCACAGATGCTAAATTATGAACAAAAATCCATGTTAGAACCAGTGGCAAACCTCCCACCACTTCTTTTCTAGCAGTGCTTCACTTCCTCTTGGCCTTGTTTTCCCTTTAATAGGGGTCTTTCTGTCAAGGTCTAGACTGATTCATATTCTGAGTGGAATACAGTGACTGCGTAGACCAATTTGGGGACAGTTTCCCATCCAAGGCATTTCTCTATTTAATTAGTATTTCTTTAGTATTTTTCAATGAAGGATTAAATTTTTTCCTTTTAAGTATTCATGCCGTTTTGCATATTCTTGAATAACTAGTGGTTTGGGGGGAGAAAGACATAGTCTCAGTTTTTTTCTCCTGGTTCTATTGTATAAATGCATGAGTCATACTGATAGATTCCACTTTTATCCATCCATATTTCTAGATGTTCATAATTTCTCAGATATCTGTACATTTCTTTGGTCTTATTTATGGACATTATCATCTGTGAATATTGTTAATGTAGTAAATTGTTTATGTCTTTAAGAGTATTTTTCCCTGTCTCATGGTGGGCAAAGGTAAACTGAGAAATTCTGAATCACAGCAGGGGGGTTGAGAATTCTATCATCTCACCTTCTAGAGTGACATTTAATGGAGAGGTTGTAACCAGCCGCTTTGTTATAGATTCACAAAATTAGTGAGCATCTCTCTCAGCCTCCAGGAGGAAGCTTTCCATATTCAACACAGAATCACTGATGCTCTGAGTCTCATTTAGAGGTTTCCCAGATGGTTGGGAAAGATACCTTTTAATAAAAGACTTTGTCATGAATGACTTGTCAGGTGTTTTTTGAGGCTTGTACATAATCCTACAGGAGTCTCTGTGCTCTGAGCTGTGGTGTGAGGGCTCCCAAGAGTCCCGTCCACCTGCCCCGTGTGGTCCAGTCCTGCTTCCATCCTGGGCTGGGCTGTGTGCCCACGGCGTTGGGCAGCAGTGAAGAAGCTCAGTTACAGGAGAGAAGCTCCTGACTTTGGAGCTCTTTGTAAGCTCTGTGCGTGAGTCTTTATCAAACATGTGCTACCCAAACCTCTCACTCTGTGGGCTCCATTCTTCTCTCCTAATAACCTCTTCTACTGAACAAAATCTCCCAATTCTAATGCAGAATACTTTATCAATTTCTAATTTATAGTTAGGGCTTTTTTGCAAGTTGTTGACCTTTACTCCAGGTAAACCTTACTCCAAGTTGTTGAAGATATTTTCATTTTCTTACAAATACTTCATTCTTTGCCTTCATTTAGAGCTTACATCCAGCAATGTTTGATTTTTTTGTACACTATGAAGCGGGGTTCACTTTTCTGTGTGTTGCAAAGACTGTTCTTCCCAGACCTCATGCAGGGCCCCGTTCACGGCCCGAGGGGCATGTATGCCGCATCCGTCTCTGGGTTCTCGGCTCTCTGCTCCTTAGCCCTGTTCTCCTTGAGCACACGCCCCATTTCAGCTGCTACAACCTTTGAATGGTTCTTGCTGTCAGTCTGTGTGCATGTGAAGCTGTGTTTCTCTTTTCCAAGATTAACTTGACTGCACTGGAGCCTTGTGTTTCTATCTAAAATTGAGAATCACTTTGTCAATTTCTAAAAACATGCTGAGGTTATGGTTTTCTGTTGTTTTGAATTTCAGATTAACCTGGGGAGCACTGACACCTTGGCCATGTAAGTTCATGTGTCTCACGAGCACGATCTGTTCTGCGACATTTAAGTCCCCTCGTACTTTCCTCCTGTGTTAGTTGCTGAGTCGTGTCCGATTCTTGCGACCCCGTGAACTGTAGCCCTCCAGGCCCCTCTGTTCGTGGGATTCAGGCAAGACACTGGAGTGGGTTGTCATTCCCTCCAGGGGGTCTTCCTGACCCAGGGATTGAACCAGGTCTCCTGCATTGCAGGCAGCTTCTTTACCGACTGAGCCACCAGGGAGGTCTCTTAATAACATTACTAAACATTTCAGTGTAGAGACCTTACATGCCTTTTATTAGATTTATTTCTAGATGTTGATGACTTTTTAATGCTGCTGCACGTTGCACCTTTTTACGACTTCCAGTTGTCACGCTTGTTGCTCATGTGCTGACATGTACTTTCAGAACATTGGCAGAGTAGTGCACGGAGCTGTCGCTTATCTGTTTTCCCACTTTAGGTTTGTCTCCGTGCTCAGGAGCAGCGGCAGTGGAAAAGCCTGGCTTGGTTTTTGCTTTCCCGCCTTTGGGCCTCGTCTGTCTGTAAAGGCATGTGTGTCCCCCAGGGCAGGAGCTGCCGGGCCCAGCTGTGAGGGGGAGCAGCCCGCAGGAGGAAGTTTTCCATAATCAGCACAGAGAATCACAGATGCTGAGTCTCGTTTAGAGGTTTCTCGGAAGGTCGGGGAAGGTACCTTTTATTAGAAAGCTTCGTTGTGAATGACGTTTGTCAGGTGTCTTTGAGGCTTGTTTGTGATCCTAGAAGAGTCTCCGTGCTCTGAGCTGTGGTGTGGGGGCTCCCAGGAGCCCCATCCACCGGCCCCGTGTGGTCCTGTCCCACGTCCATCCCGGGCTGGGCTGTGTGCCCACGGCGCTGGGCAGGAGTGACGATGCTCGGTTACAGGGAAAGCAGCTCCGTTTTGGGGCACGCTCTTCCTCTCTCGGGTCACCCTTTCGGGGGGATGCCTGCTGTGAGCGGCCAGTGGGAGGAGCCCGGGCCCAGCCCAGGGTCCTGGCAGTGCAGGAGCAGCTGGGGGCTGATCTGTCACCCGGAGCCCACTCCCACCCGACTGCCGCCCCACGACTGACCACGGCCGCAGGAGACCCACAGAGAAGCGCCAGGCAGGCCCCTCCAGATCCCAGGAGCCCTGAGGTTTGGGGCGTCTCACTAGGTCCTGGTGGGTGACTGTTACACGGAGTAAGTGACACTGACGTTCAGGTGAAAAGCTACATTCCCTTCCTTGTTCATTGCTCAAGATGTATTTTCATTTTTATATTTTTCTGCATCTGGTTTGGTAATATTTTCATGTTTGCATTTATGTTCAAGAAGGTGATAGATAAGTTAATTTACTTTGTCATAACCTCCTTGCTGGGTTTTTGTGTCCAACTTGGCTTGGGTTTATACAAGTTAAATGGTGTTCCTTTTTAGTTTTTCTCAAAGACTTTGTGAAGTTTTTTTTCTTGAAATATGTGGAATTCACTGATGAAGCTGGTATAACCCTAGAGTTTACTTTGTAAAAGAATTTTAATAGTGGATTCAGCTTTTAAAACAAATGTAATAATATTTGCATAAAAACAGTGATGAATAGGAGTAACCAGGTGGGTGTGGCTGTTCCAATAAAACTTTATTCACAGAAACAGGCCCTTGGCTACCCTGAGATTAGATTGATTTTCAACAGCTTTTTAAAAATAAAAATGCATTGACAGATGTAACTATTCTTTGAAACACCATTTCAAAGAGCTGTAACTTCATTATCCATTCAAAATACATTCTTATTTCCACTGTGATTTTTTTAAAAATTTTTATGGCTTCTTATTTATTGATTTATTTAAATTGGAGGCTAATTACTTTACAATATTGTGGTGGTTTTTGCCATACATTGACATGAATCAGCCACGGGTGTACATGTGTCCCGCATCCTGACCCCCCTCCCTCCTCCCTCCGCATCCCATCCCTCTGGGTTATCCGAGTGCACCGGCTTTGAGTGCCCTGTTTCATGTATCAAACTTGGACTGGCGATCTATTTCACATATGGTAATATGCATGTTTCAATGCTATTCTCTCAAATCATCCTACCCTCGCCTTCTCCCACAGAGTCCAAACTCTGTTCTTTATATCTCTGTCTCTTGGTGTCTCACATATAGGGTCATCATTACCATCTTTCTAAATTTCATATATATGCGTTAATATACTGTATTGATATTCTTCTTTCTGCCTTACTTTACTCTGTATAATAGGCTCCGATTTCATCCACCTCATAAGAACTGATTCAAATGCATTCTTTCTAAAAGCTGAGTAATATTTCATGTGTATATATACCACAGCTTTCTTATCCATTTGTCTGACAATAGACCTCTAAGTTACTTCCATGTCCTGGCTGTTATAAACAGTGCTGCGATGAACATTGGGGTACACGTGTCTCTTTCAGATCTGGTTTCCTCGGTGTGTATGCCCAGAAGTGGGATTGCTGGGTCATATGGCAGTTCTATTTCCAGTTTTTTAAGGAATCTCCACACTGTTCTCCATAGTGGCTGTACTAGTTTGCATTCCCACCAACAGTGTAAGAGGGTTCCCTTTTCTCCACACCATCTGCAGCATTTATTGCTTGTAGACTTTTGGATAGCAGCCATTTTGACCAGCGAGAGATGGTACCTCATTGTGGTTTTGATTTGCATTTCTCTGATAATGAGTGATGTTGAGCATCTTTTCTTGTGTTTGTTAGCCATCTGTACATCTTCTCTGGAGAAATGTCTGTTTACTTCTTTGGCCAATTCTTTGATTGCGTTGTTTATTTTTCTGGTATTCATAAGCTGCTTGTATATTTTTGAGATTAATTCTTTGTCAGTTGCTTCATTTGCTATTATCTTCTTCCATTCTGAAGGCTGTCTTTTCACCTTGCTTATAGTTTCCTTAGTTGTGCAAAAGTTTTTAAGTTTAAGTAGGTCCCATTTGTTTATTTTTGCTTTTATTTCCATTACTCAGGGAGGTGGGTCATAGAGGATCTTGCTGTGGTTTATGTCAGAGAGTGTGATTTTTACACCTCTGATCTGTGGTGGTTTAGACATTTGTTAATCAATGTTGAGAAGGAGGTTTGGTGTTCTCTCTTGCTGCTCACTTTCCACTGTGGAGAATGTGAGGACACGGTCCTTCTCACTGAATCACAATCAGTGATTCTGACCCTGTGAAAAAATTTCATATTAGAGTATTTTTTTAAAATTTTTATTTAGTCGCTAAGTCATGTCTGACTCATTTGTGACCCCATGAACTGTAGCCCACCAGGCTCCCCTGTCCATGGGATTCTCCAGGCGTGAATACCAGAGCGGGTTGCCATTTCCTTCTCCAGGGCACCTTCCTGACCCAGGGATGGAGCCCACGTCTCCTGGCCTGGCGGGCAGAGTCTTTCCCGCTGAGCCACCTGGGCAGCCCCAAGCTGGAGAATGGTTCACTCACAGTGTGTGTGTGTTTTAGGGAAAGAGCAAAGTGATTCAGTTTCCCTGTCTAGATAGCTCCAAGGTATTAGGTTATAGTTCCCCGAACAGTAGGTCTTCGTTGGTTATCTATTGTATATATAGTAATGTTAGTGATATATAGTGTTGTTTTGATCCTAGACATGTATTAAATATTCTGTTTTTATCTGCAGTGAAGATTTTTTAGCAGGAATCTCAATTCCACTAAGCCATTATAAGAAGAAAATCATACCATGTTACTGTTTCTTTGTTCTTAATATTCTGTTCCTTCATCGGGAAAAGCTTTGTGTTGACCACGGATCAGTGTCCACCAGCCCCGCCCTCGGGGTCCGTGTGGCCTGTTGTTTCTGCTCCAGCCTCACCCCCGCCGGCGCTCACTCCTGGGGCCTGGCCGGGACTCTGCGGGCCCTGGGACCGTCCTCTGGTCCCAGGTGGCAGACCAGACCCCGGCGGCCCCACCGAGCATCCTACCTGCCCTCTCCCCTCCCCCAGGTGCGGGGCCGTGTCCGAGGCGGTGCTGGCCAGAGTTCTGTGCGGGAACCGGGGGGACGGGGTGGCCGTTCCAGTGGCCTCCCATGATCCGTGCCACCCACTGACCAGGCCCCGCTCAGCCTGGGGCACATCCATGACTCCACGTGGAGGAGCCAACTTCTCTAGTTTATCCACCTTTATCTGCCTTTCTGACTCATCCATTCGTCACTTGCTAAAAACATGTATTATACAAATCCTGTAAAAACTGATCAGGAAGAAATATTTTAAAAATCCCATGATTTTGTTGAACTGTGGTGTTGCAGGAGATTCCCAAGAGTCCCTTGGGCTGCAAGGAGATCCAACCAGTCCATCCTCAAGGAAGTCAGTCCTGAATATTCATTGGAAGGACTGATGCTGAAGCTGGAACTCCAGTACTTTGGCCACCTGATGCAAAGAACTGACTCATTGGAAAATACCCTGATGGTGGGAAAGATTGAAGGAGAAGGGGACGACAGAGAATGAGATGTGTGGATGGCATCACCGACACAATGGACGTGGGTTTGGGTGGACTCCGGGCATTGGTGATGGGCAGGGAGGCTTGGTGTGCTGCAGTCCATGGGGTCGCAGAGGCGGACATGACTGAGCAACTGAACTGAACTGAATCAAACCCTTGTGAGATGCGCGGGTGTGTGGTGAGCACAGCTTGTTTCAGCCCGGGCGCGTTTGCCGGGGTCCCTGCTCTCTGTCCTCACACCTCCCACCTCTGCTCTGTTGCAGACTAAAACTGGGGTCGCCTCGGTGCACAGCGAAGGGTCTGGCCATGCCTATGACGTCCGCCTGAAGCTGACGAAAGAGGTACTGACAATTCAAAAACAGGATGTCATCTGTGCTAGTGGCAGCAGTCTCCATGCAAACGTAAGTGCCTCTGCATCTGCAGGCCCAGGGCTTGTCTAGACCCTGTCACGCCGACACGCGAGAGGGACTCCCCAGACAGAAGCTCCCGGGGGGTCCTGCAGGACATGGCCTGATGGTCCTCAGCCCTGTCCAGATGTCCAATTATTGCAAAGCAAAGTGTCTTTTCAAGTTTGTATTGTTTGCTCTCTCAATGGCTTTCTTAATTTTATTAATATATTTTCCTTGAGGAGCTTTATATTAAAAACATCCCCAGACAGCACACCATGAGACTGAGTATATTCTCATGGGAAACTAGAAAGCTGTGATGAGCAAGGTCATCTCCTTCCTGAAGGTGGAAGAACTCCCGGGTTTCTACCCGGAACCACAGGCAGCAAAATGTGCAGCAGGTGCTTTGCAGAGTCTACCTGTTCCTTGCCTCCGTGGATGCAAATAGAGTTTTCACATAAAGCTTTGTCCTTCTTGCCTTCAATTATAAGTGAAATGTTCTTAATGTTGGATGTATTAGAATATTGAATAAAAATTAGGGAACAATGGTTTTGCTAGTTTTATCTCTAAATTTATCTTTCGACTACTGCAAATGATGTATAAATATATAACACGTTATATTTGAAGTTTCCTATTTTCCTCCCAGTGGGCTTAAATGGCTAAGGATACACAGGTGCATTCTGTGTCTCTGTATATTTATAATCTATGTAGATATTACCAGCATGGGTCATTACTCATCCTCTGAATAGACCATCCCATTAGCTATAAAACTGATGAACAAGAAGCCAGGTGGAGGAAAGGGTGTTCCTTCTGCGAGATTCTGGAAGTACCCCAAGGCTCTGCCATCCCCAGGTGGGCTGGCTCTTCTGGGGGTGCTGGATGGAGACGCCTTCTCTGTGGGTCTCTGAGTCCTTGTAACTTTAACCGCATAGAGGACGTGGGCAGGACGCTTCCACCCGGCCTGTCCGCAGTCCTGTGGTCGGCATGCTGTCCTCAGCGTGGGTGCCCAGATGTCACCAACGGAGCCGCGACCTTGCCTCTGTGTCCTCACACGCATGT
This sequence comes from Dama dama, assembly GCF_033118175.1. Lineage (NCBI taxonomy): Eukaryota > Metazoa > Chordata > Mammalia > Artiodactyla > Cervidae > Dama > Dama dama. The sequence continues at coordinate 705,990 of NC_083696.1, forward strand.
CTCCCCCTGGATGGCGTCCTCCTCCTTCTGTCCTGGAGCCCAAGGCCGCCCCCTGGTCCCGCCCCGGTTCTGGCCTCGGTCGAGGGTGTCCCCTGCACATCCAGGGTGGCGGAGCCTCACAATGAGGGCGGGAGACAGGATGCTCCCCCTGGACCCTCAGGCCCGGGTTCTGCATCCTGTCCTCTCGAGGACACCCCCCTCCCCGCCCCATGGATCCTGCAGAGCCACCTCCTCCAGCTCTTAGAAGAGTCCCTCAGAGCCAAGAGTGCCCCTGTCCAACAGGTGGGCAGCCTCGTGCTCACCCGCACAAGGCCCATCCCTTTGCTGATCACCTTCCACGTGCTCTCAGGACCGTGGGCAGTGGGTGCAGAGGGAGCAGGAGGGAGCAGCCAGGGTGGTTCTGTAGCCACTTAAAAGTGGCACCTTTCTTAACACTGAATTTGTAATCAATAGAAAGTTTCAGATAAGTTATAGTAAAAACAGGTAATATTTCTACACTATATTGTCCAGTTCAGTTCAGTCACTCAGTCGTGTCTCACTCTTTGCGACCCCATGAACCACAGCACGCCAGGCCTCCCTGTCCATCACCAACTCCCAGAGTCCACCCAAACCCATGTCCATCCAGTCAGTGATGCCATCCAACCATCTCATCCTCTGTCGTCCCCTTCTCCTCCCACCTTCAGTCTTTCCCAGCATCAGGGTCTTTTCCAGTGAGTTAGTTCTTTGCATCACGTGGCTAAAGTATTAGAGTTTCAGCTTCAACATCAGCCTTTCCAGTGAATATTCAGGACCAATTTCCTTTAGGATGGACTGGTTGGATCTCCTTGCAGGCCAAGGGACTCTCAAGAGTCTTCTCCAACACCACAGTTCAAAAGCATCAATTCTTCGGCATTCAGCATTCTTTATGCTCCAACTCTCACATCCATACATGACCACTGGAAAAACCATAGCTTTGACTAGAGGACCTTTGTTGGCAAAGTAATGTCTCTGCTTTTTAATATGCTGTCTAGGTTGGTCATAGCTTTTCTGTTTCCATTGTTTCCCCATCTATTTGCCATGAAGTGATGGGACCAGATGCCATGATCTTCATTGTTTGAATGTTGAGTTTCAAGCCAGCTTTTTCACTCTCCTCTTTCACTTTCATCAAGAGGCTCTTTAGTTCCTCTTCACTTTCTGCCATAAGGGTGGTGTCATCTGTGTATCTGAGGTTATTGATATTTCTCCCTGCAATCTTGATTCCAGCTTGTGCTTCATCCAGCCCAGCATTTCCCATGACGTACTCTGCATATAAGTTAAGTACCAGGGTGACAACCTACAGCCTTGTTGTACTCCTTTCCCAATTTGGAACCAATCCGTTGTTCCATGTCTGGTTCTAACTGTGTGTCTTGACCTTCATACAGATTCCTGTGTATTATCCAGGGAAAATAAATTATACTTTTTAGAATTCAGTGTCAGAGTCTCTGCCCAAGGGACTCTGTCAGAGTCTTCTTGATGGAAATTATTGGCTCCTTCATAAGAATGACGGGTGTGTGTTCGTAAATTTATGTTTACAGTTTCAAGTGATTTATTGGTGCCCGAAGCTTGATGTTGAGACTGCCTGCTTTATCTAAGAGATTCCTGAGGGTTTGTTCTCAGTCTTCTGGCTCCATCCTTACTGATCTCTGCTGCTTCCAGAGAAAGCCTTATTTGTAGGAAAGGAGTGAAATATTCTTGAATAGATGTGTGTATCTGGGCTGGGTAATTGTGCAGGAGACTCAGAGGACGTTTTCAGACCAAGAACATGTTCAGCTCCTGAGGTCAGAATGCCTTCTCTACACCAGCCTCAGAATCCCACTGGGTTCAATCCCGTTGGTTGGAGAAACAGTTGAAACTCATGTTCTTCAGTTGATTATAAAAATAAAACTAACCTTGACCTGAGAATTTATCATGTGTTTGAAGAATGAAAAAGACTACTTCCAACAACAGTCACAGCTATTTCTGCAGATCATAGCACCTCTGAGGGTGTCAGAACATGTGATTCTCTTATGTTCATATCACTGAGTGTTTCAGTGTTAACCTCCAACAGGAAACCTGAAGGAGAGCATTTATTTTCCATCATTTAAAATTCTCTGAGTTGTGGGGGAGGGAGATGTAATCATTATTCCCCAGCTGATCAGCAGAAGAAATGAGTGTGAAATTCACATCTCACTGAACCTTGAGTCCCTGTGTGGGTCCCAGGAGATGAAAAATGCATCATTGGATTCAATTAAACACACATTTACTGCACCTATACCATCCATGACTGCTGCTGAAGCTCCAATACTTTGGTCACTTGGGGGGAAGAACCAACTCATAGGAAGAGACCCTGATGCTGGCGAAGACTGAAGGCTGGAGGAGAAGGGGGCGACAGAGGATGAGATGGTTGGATGGCATCACCGACTCAATGGACATGAGCTTGAGTAAACTCCGGGAGTTGGTGATGGACAGGGAGGCCTGGCGTGCTGCAGTCCCCGGGGCTGTAAAGAGTCAGACATGACTGAGCAACTGAACAGCCACACCCATGTAATGTCAAGCAGAGGTCAGCTTGTCGCTGGGGCCCCAAGGCCTGTTAGAACCTAAGAGCAGACACCCCACTCATGCGAGGCTGGCTCACACTGGTGCTTTGATTTCAAGGTCAGCTTCTTAACAGAAATGACACTGCTGACTGATCCTTACATTTCGAGCTCTATTGTCAGTGGGAGGCTCACGCTTGTTTCACAACCAACAGGCTCTGCGCCCATGCACTTGCTCACAAGCTGAGACTGGAGGGAATCTGGTTCTCTTGGACCCTGACCCAGTTTGCCCTCAGCTGTATACCTTGGGTTGCACTTAGACTCTTCATTGTCTTTTTGAGAAGACAGGATTAAGGGGTAGACTTGTGTTAGTGTTCATGAAACTGCGGAAAATATAAGCACTGTATCAGTTCTGGGTGGATTTTCTTATCAGGAAAGAGGGAGAGAACACTGAGTTTACCCTTTTATAAAACCCATAGATTCTCAAATCTGCTGATTCAACATCAGTCTAGAATTGGCGACTTCATATTTCATTTGTATTCCGTCTCTTCCGATCAACACGGCACTCTGAATACTTCAGATCTCTGGGTTTTCTAATTATCTCCTAAAGAAAGAATGTGCTTTGCCATATGAAGAAGCTGGCTTGTTATGTTTCAGACTTTCTGTTTAGATTGCTTCATTTTTATGATTGTGTCTGTACATTTGACATATTTTATTTTTCTAAATTGTAAGGTTACATTTGTGGCTTGAATGAATGTAGTTATGGAATAAAAAGTAGTGACAGGAAGAAAGAATTTAAAAGATCTCTGTGTTGTATTTGGCACTTTCAGTCATAGCACATTTATGGCTGAGATGTATTTTAGAGAATTCCATACCCTCAGGTTGGGAAATTAAGAAGCAGCAGAAGATGCTGGTCTGAGCTCACAGGGTTAATTACAGGGTTGAGGCAACACGTAGCTGCTCCTCTGCTGCCTGAGGGTCTAGGTGCTGCCTGTAACTTCTCAAGGTCGCCCAGAGCAGCGAGAGGAGAGAAGGGCCAGCGGCAGTAGACCAGCGATGCTGGCGACAGTTCACAGTGTGAGCCCAGCCAGGGACCAGCCACTGGACTAGTGTTTGTGAGCTGGGCAACGCGGGGAAAGCGGACCTTAGGAGGAGGCCTGGGGCTGAGCCAGAGGAAAGGACAGACCGTAGTCCCCCCACCCGGAGGGAGGAAGCCCCAAGTCATACATGGAGAGTGTGAACTTGAAGACAGTGCCCCCCGCAGAAAGAGTTCTTGCCTGGCCGGCACTGGCTTCTGAAGGAAGAGGGACAAAACTAGGCAAAGACCCCGGGGACACTAATCCTGCACCCCTCACTTGGGTCTCACGCTATGGTTTACCCTTCCTGTGTGGCATGAAAATCCTCCCGCTGAAAATGCAAGTGTAGGTGGTGTCAGGTTCAGGGGGCCCTGGTGCACGCAGATGGAAGGTGCAGCCCTTCTGCAGGAATACACACTCTTTCCACCGGGGCCTGAGAGGATTCCCAGTCCAGCTTTGCAGGGACTGTGGAGATAAATCCAGGGGAGAAGGCCACCGTGAGCAGAAGTGCAGAGATGGGTCTGCAGAGACGTCGAGCTGTGAGAGTCAAGTGCATCACGTGAAAGGCGTGTGTTCATTGTGTGACCTCGGCAACTGACTCACGTGGAATTCTCCCTGGTCCTGGCCCTCAGCACTGTGGATTCGCTTATTAAATGTGTGTGGACTCAATCCAGAGTCTACTCCTCTTCAACAAGGATGGTCCGGCTTTGAAAACATGAAAACCCTGAAATAGTGAATGTGTGTGCGTGCTCAGTGGTGTCTGACTCTTTTGCAACCCCATGGGCTGAGCCCACCAGCCTCCTCTGTCCACAGGATTCTCCAGGCAAGAATCCTGCAGTGGGTTGCCATTTCCTCCTCCAGGGGATCTTCCTAACTCAGGGGTTGAACCCGCGTCTCCTGCGTTGCAGGCAGGTTCTTTCCCACTGAGCCACTGGGAAGCCCACAAAGAGTGAACAGACGGGCCAGATTCATTGTAAAAGTCTGCACTGTGATTTAGTTTAAGGATAAAATCAATAGTGGTTCATGTGTGTGTGTGAGTGTGCACACAAGCCACTTGGTAAGGAAATAAGACACAAAAATTTGTCTTTCAGTGAAGCTTGAAATAACTAGAATCATAATAGCAAAGTCTTTTGCATAGTCGACTAAACATTTTATAATTTTTTCCTTTAATTATGTAATTTTTTCAACATATGAAAAGTCGAAAAGTAGCAAGCAGAACCCCATGTAATTATCCTCCATATTGGCCATATGCCAGCATATTTGCTGTGAATCTGTCCAATTTTTACAGAAATTATCAAAGCAATGCACATCCTTTTTATTATTCCCATTGTTACTTTTGGAGGTGAACATGCTTCCTACACCTCTTCATCAATCCCAGGCCAACCCTGTTCACTGACAAATCGTTTAGACCAAACGAACACACCTTACATGTTTGAACACGTGAGAGGTGGCGTGACCAACTCATCAGCCACGGGGCAGGGTTAGTCTTGGCTTCAAGTTGTCAGCACTGGCAACTTTAAACTGGGTCAGGACATGAAATGATTGATCGTTCACAAGTTAGCATCGACTGTGTAACGATTGATCTAAAAACGGTGAACTGTGCAGAGCAGCACGGCGCGCAGGCAGCCTCTTTGGGGGTCAGTGGAGATGAGACTTTAGAAACAGGGAGTTGAGCATGTGCTCTGGAGCCTCCCCATCTGCTGCCTGGGAACGGGGCCTCCATCCCTCGGAGCCAGAACGGGGTGAGATGACCAACTTTGCAGGACCTCGGGGTAGATCTTAAACCAGCACAGTGCGGCTGTTTCTTACCAGGCTGTCTGTTTGCCTGTAGCACTGCAGAGTGCAGGTTTGAAATGGTGCCGTCGCTGTAGTGACTAGGCAGCTCCCCTTTGGAAATATAAACAGCTGCTGAAGTTTTTTTAAAAATTTTTTTTATTTTTAAATTGAAGGATAATTGCTTTACAGAATTGTGTTGGTTTCTGCCAAACATCAGCATGAATCATCCATAGGTATACATATGTCCCTGATATGCCTGAAATTTTAATAAAGACGTTATGTATACATTTTGCATTTGCTCTCTGATTGTCCATTTTAACCTAAGCCGGGTTTGTTTTCTAAATTTTTTAAAGCACAGAACTGTTACGCTTCGCAGACAGCCCATGGGCGGCCTGGGCCTGAGCATAAAGGTATGAATGCGTTCCTTCCCCCGACACTTTCCCGTGACGGCCCCCACTCTGTCGTCACTGAGCCCCTCTGCCTGTCTTCCAGGGCGGCGTGGAACACGGCGTCCCTGTGGTCATATCGAAGATATTCAGGGACCTCGCAGGTACCAGCAGCTGCATGACCGTGTGTGCATGGCCGCAGTCCAGAGTATGGTGCACTGTTTTCAATGGGAAGACAGCTGCCGTGTGTGTTGCCTGGCCATCCGCCTGCCGTCTTGTCTCACAGCTGTCTGTGCCCTCATCCCCGATCCCGCCAGCCCTTAAGAGAGATACTGACCCACAGTGTGGCGTCATGTTGACCCCAGGAGACACGGACATGGCAGTGGTTTGCACTTTGGTTTCTCAGGAAAGACAAACCTCTTGGGGGGGGGGGGGGGCGGCGCGCGGTGCAGTGGATGGAGGGTCAGCGTGACGAGGTTCCGGTATAAAATTGCGTCACAGTCAAGGGGCCAGGCAGGGAGGCCGCTGGCCGTGGTGCTGAAACGGTGATGATGGCTTTGGCAAGAGCTGCCTCTCCCGGGAGGTCAGAGTGTGTAGGGCTGAGCGTGAGGGCGAATGAGTACTGGGCAGGTGGCTTTCCATCAAAGTGCATATTTTTCTGATAAACTCTCTTTGGTGGCACTTTCGAATCCAGCTCTTACAGGCTCTTCCGCTGCCCGGGGCCGCCCATCTGCCCTGTTCCATCAGGTCCTTCCTGCAGGTCCAGGAGATGATCCCTCCTGACCCGGGCAGACGGACACCTGGCGCTGAATGTGAAGCCTGTGTTGTCGAGGGAAGCCTGAGTGTTGAAGGGGATGAGTCTGGTCGAGGGCCAGGGTGTTGACAGGTCCTGGGTGAGATGCCTGGACTCCTGGGCTGGGGGAACAAGCCCTGCTTTCCCTCAGGATGCTCAGACCTGGTCCACATCCTGCAGGGGACCAGCCAGCATAGCCTGCTGACCTCGGGCATCATGCCTGGTCCTTCTATGCTGCTGTTCTTGGCAACACAAAAGGATTCCAGTCTTATCAGGAAATATGGCTTTAATTATAACCACGAGGACACAAGTCTCTGAGCCAAATGGCCATTCTTTTTCGAGGTTTTCAAAGCACTTCAAAGAAGCACATACTTCTGTTGGACTGATGTCCTTCTGTTGTACAAAGCAAGTGCTGCGCTGTGTGATTAAAGAGCCTGATGGGCTCAGTGGTCCCTGTGTTTAGAGCGAGGGTCTGCAGGGAGAATGAATCAAGTTGTTGCTGAAGTCGGAGTGTATAATCATTTCCGTGTGACCATAACCATCTGGCTGGCTGATTAATGATTGAGAGAAGGATTGCTCAAATCTGCTTGTGAACATTCTTAGTTCTTTTTCGCAAGTAAATTTTTAAATTTGTGGGTATGAATATGTTTCAGAAAAGGATGAGAACAGGGGAATGAAAAGTTGTTGAAACTTTTCAAGAGCAGTGAAAGACACTGGGATTCTTGGCTTCTGGAGGAGAGGAATTCAATCCGGGGCCACAGACGAGCCTTGACCGCTCAGAGCCTTTGTGTAACAAAGTTTTATTAAGGTAGAAGAGAGAGAAAGCTTCTGACATAGACATCAGAAGGGGGCAGAAAGAGTGCCCCCCTGCTAGTCTTTAGCTGGATGTTATATAGCTACCAGAAGGCTGCTAATTAGAAAAAGGAGATGTCTCAAAACTCAGAGCCCTCACAACTTGAAGAAACAGAGTCTAGGGTTCTGTTCATTAACATAGCTTACGACAAACATTTTTATAAGAAAAACGCTCTGGTTAGCTCAAGGTTTGAGAAAAGTTCAGTTCAGGTGGAGCCAGGTGTCATCATGGCAGCACAGAATTTTAAGAGAAACCTCCTTTTAATTTTGTATAGAGAAGGGGAAAAAAAATCTAACACTTGTAATTTGTTCCTCCTGCCGCTTAAGAGAGAGATAAACATGTCTGCCACATGCGGCCTATTTCTTCCGTTTGGAGACCCCTGGCCTTCCTGCCTGTTACCCTCTCAGGAATAAGATTAAAATCAGAAAAAGATTGCTCAGCTCAGGAAGAGCATCTCCCTTCTCTACGGAGGTGTGAACAGGCGGAGGCGGCCTGCTGGGTGACAGGACAGCATCACCTCCCCGTGTCTGCGGCCCCCCGGGTCCGGTCCCCTAGGCAGGGCCCACTTGTGCAGACACGACTCTCCCGGAAAGGAGGCTCCGCGCTCCAGCTCCGGGAAGCGTCGCGAGCATCTCAGACCCAGCGAGTTCCCAGCCAGGCCCTCACTGCCTGCCGCACCTCCAGGCCCCGCGCCCCGCCTCCCGCGCGCCCGGGCCTCCTCTCTGTCCCACCTCCTGCCGGCCAGGCTGGGGGGCAGCCCCGCCCACCCCAGGGGCCCCTTCAGCTGCAGTGACCGTCCCGCCCACGCCCTCCTCTTTCAGGTGGGTGCCCCACACCCTGCACCCCGAATCGACTGCTCGGTGAGCTGAGTCTTGGGCCCGGGGTGGTCTCACCAAGCTCACGTGGTTAGGCTTTGGCTCAGGACACGCGCGTCTCGCAGGCAGGGGGACCCGAGGCCGAGCTGCCGCCTGTGCTGCTGTCAGGAAGGGCCTTGGTGTGCAGGAGCCCCGGGTCTGGGAAGCTGTCCTCACGCGTGAGGCGGGTGCACCGGACGCTGATAACCAGCACCGCAACCAGCAGCCCTCCAAGTCAGGGTTCCTCCTGGGGGGAGACCCTCAGGGGCGGGGCGGGGGGGGGGTGAGACCCTCAGGGGCGGGGCGGGGGGGGGTGAGACCCTCAGGGGCGGGGCGGGGGGGGGGTGAGACCCTCAGGGGCGGGGCCGGGGTGGGGTGGGGGGAGACCCTCAGGGGCGGGGCCGGGATGGGGGTGAGACCCTCAGGGGCGGGGCGGGGCGGGGGGGGGGGGTTGAGACCCTCAGGGGCGGGGCGGGGGGGGGGGTGAGACCCTCAGGGGCGGGGCGGGGCGGGGGTGGAGACCCTCAGGGGCGGGGCGTGGGGGGGTGAGACCCTCAGGGGCGGGGCGGGGGGGGGGGGTGAGACCCTCAGGGGCGGGGCGGGGCGGGGGGTGAGACCCTCAGGGGCGGGGCGGGGGGGGGGTGAGACCCTCAGGGGCGGGGCGGGGGGGGGGGTGGAGACCCTCAGGGGCGGGGCGGGGCGGGGGTGGAGACCCTCAGGGGCGGGGCGTGGGGGGGTGAGACCCTCAGGGGCGGGGCGGGGGGGGGGTGAGACCCTCAGGGGCGGGGCGGGGCGGGGGTGGAGACCCTCAGGGGCGGGGCGTGGGGGGGTGAGACCCTCAGGGGCGGGGCGGGGGGGGGTGAGACCCTCAGGGGCGGGGCGGGGGGGGGGTGAGACCCTCAGGGGCGGGGCGGGGGGGGGGGTGAGACCCTCAGGGGCGGGGCGGCGGGGGGTGAGACCCTCAGGGGCGGGGCGGGGTGGGGGGTGAGACCCTCAGGGGCGGGGCGGGGGGGGGTGAGACCCTCAGGGGTGGAGCCGGGGGGGTGGAGACCCTCAGGGGCGGGGCTGGGGCGGTGAGACCCTCGGGGGGGGGGGGGCGGGGGTGGAACCCTCCCACAGGGGCGGGGCTGGTGGGGGATGAGACCCTCGGGGTAGGGCCAGAGGATGAGACCCTCAAGGGCGGGGCCGGGGGGGGGCGGTGAGACCCTCAGGGGTGGAGCCGGGGTGGGGGAGGGGTTCTGGGAGTCAGACCCTCAGGGCCGGGGCCGGGGACCCTCCTGCAGAGCTGCCCTGGCTTGGTCCCCTCCCCGAGGAGGTAGGTTCGCGGTCACCCCAGAGGGAACCTGGAGCTGGAAGGCTTCTCTCCCACTCTCACGTGGGGACCAGAGGGGTCCGCAGTCCGACATCTACCTGGCGTTGCATTTAGGGATTGGGCGGCTGGAAACTGTTCTGTTCAGTGCGGTTCAGTCGCTCAGTCGTGTCCGACTCTTTGCGACCCCACGGACTGCAGCATGCCAGGCCTCCCTGTCCATCACCAACTCCTGGAGTTTACTCAAGCTCCCGTCCATCGAGTCGGTGATGCCATCCAACCATCTCATCCTCTGTTGTCCCCTTCTCTCGCCTTCAGTCTTTCAGTCTTTTCAAATGAGTCAGTTCTTTGCATCAGGTGACCAAAGTACTGGAGTTTCAGAGGTCAGAGCAGAATATAAAACCGTTTATTCAGTTATTCATCTGCAGACAGACCCACTTGCCCTCGATGAGCACCTTGTATGGATCAGACGCTTCTGGGCATTCCAAGCAGACACTGCCCGAGTACACTTGTGTCCAGTGGGGAAAACTGGCCGTCAGTGACCAGATCATATACACGTTCAGACAGTGACCACTGCCGTGAAGACAATTAGACGACGCTGGGGCGTGCCGAGCAGCAGACAGAACATCTCTGCTGTTACAGGGTGGTCAGGGGAAATCTCTCTGTGGGTGACACTTAAGCAAATATTTGAATCAAATAGAATGAGGGATGAGCAGGCCCTGCCAGGTGGCATCCCAGACTCAGAAAGGATGCAAGATGAAGGGTCAATGGGCCTGTTTGCTTAGAAACAGGGAAGGCCAGTGGGGGAGGGCAGCTGGGGAGGAGAGGTGGTGTGGGAGGCTGGGGCAGGGCCTGGGCTCTCATCCTGGAGAGGGACTTGGGTCTTGTTTATGAGCAAGGGAGTGAGGGGTCCAAGAGGGGTCATTTGGGACTGTCCAAAGCAGGGTCAAAAGGTCTGTTTTACATTAAAAAAAAAAACCCGCTCGGGTTGCTGTCCAGAGAATGTTCCAGAACCCAGGCCACATTGAGTGCCAGCCTTGCAGCTGGTGGGAAGGGCACAGGGAGGTCATGTGCCCCACTGACCTTCACTGTCCTTGCTGTGGGGTCAGGGTGGGGCCATCACAGGGTCCCCTCAATGAGGACGGGGGCTTCCCATGTTGGCCGGACGTCGGCCCTGGGCACGCAGTTGTCACGAGGCGCTCACTTTGTCACCACCCTTTGCCTTCTGGAGCCACAGCCTCAAGATCTGTGGAACGGAGCCCGGGGGCACCCCGGGGCCTCCTGGGGTGTGGGGTCCCTGAGGCCTGTGAGCTGTTTTTCTGCAGCGCCCTGACCTGTGTTCCGGGTCTCACTGCCATGAAATGCTGCTGTCGGACGAGACTGGCCATGCGCTTGCCACACCAGTGAGATTTCGTTAATTAATTGTTCTGGCCGACTCAGTGTGAAGCCTTCTCTTCCGCTTGGTCCTTGCCTCCCCTCTGGTTCTGTCTCCTCCATCCACACGGCAGCTCCTGCTCTGTGTTCTTTCTGAGGCTGCGTGCCCCCCGTCCCCTGAGGAGTCCACATACATACATGCTCCAGGCTTCAGGAAGCCGGCGACCTCTTCAGGGAACGCCCTTGTTCACAGCCCATCCCGATGGTGCCTGTGGTTAACCTTTCTCTTAAAGTGAAGAGAATGTTTGTTTCTAAAAGTGTATCATTGACCTTCCAGGGCTTCCCTGGTGACTCAGACGGTAAAGCGTCTGCCTGCAATGCAGGAGACCCGGGTTCACTCCCTGGGTGGGGAAGATCCCCTGAAGGAAATGGCAGCCCATTCCAGTACTCTCACCTGGAAAATCCCGTGGATGGAGGAGCCTGGTGGGCTATAGCCCATGAGGTCGCAGAGAGTCAGACACGACTGAGCGACTTCACTTTATTGACCTCCCAGCCCTTTGGTCTGCAGCTGCTCTGATGGTGGTTCAGCCCCCTTTGTGGGCCCCTTGGGAGGGGAGCACATCGCCTTGGTGACGACCCCCGAGGGCCTGGGTGGGTCCCTGCTCAGCACCCAGGACAGAGCCAGTGCTCCCTGGACTGAGCGCCTCACGGGTGGGACGGGAGAAGCCCCAGGAGCAGGCGCTGGATAGCAGCCTGCAGGTCGCCAGGCAGAGCCGCATGGAGCCTGGAAGGATGCTGGCAGGGGGTCAGGTGGGCGGTGCAGAGCCTGTTGGGGAGCTGCTGTGACGCCAGGACCCGAAGCTTCTGCCCAGCCGCCCACCACCCTCCCCACCCTGTCCCCGGGGGCTTCTCCCCACGGGAGTCAGCTGTCAAGGAGCCCAGAGTGCTGGTCTTCCAGGCCTGCTGCCAAGTCCACCCCCCGCCCCCGACGGCAGCCATCTGCTGCAAAAAGACAGTCACAGACGGGGCAGGGGCTTCCTCGTCCCCCCCACCCCCCACAGGCAGCCACCTCAGCGCTCCTGCCTGCAGCCCCAGAGGCTGGACTGGGTGCACGTCCTGCAGACTGTTTACTTAAAACTCTCCGCTTCGTGGATCCGAGCGGGCGTCCCTCCCGAGTCTGCTGGCTGCAGGGCTCCATGCATCCTGTGTGTCCTCTGAGGGCGGAACCTCAGCACAACTCTTCAGACTCTGTCATCTTTGTTTCCAAAGTTGGTGGCGTTTTCTCCCGTTCTGAGCCAGGAGTGTGTGATAGGAGGCTGGACGAGGGCTTCCCCGCCGCGCCCCCCCCCCCCCCCAGCTTCCCGTCTCTCGGCTCCTCTGGGTCAGGGTCTCCTGACTTCTGATCATCTTGCATCACCATGTACTCAGGCTGCTGGTGACCTCCGCCCCAAAGGGCAGGCTTCCTGGATGAGTTACCGTAACCCTAACTTACCGGAGGAAAAGCTCGTCTGGATCGCCTTAGATGCATGTGCTGGCACTCTTATCTGCTCACAGTGTGTAATCTTCAGGTGGTCTAAAATGGCTAAATAGTCAGCTTAGGTCATTCTTCACCAAGAGCAAGAGGTAACTGACACATGAGACCCGGTGGTAAACTCCAGAACAGGATGCTGTGGTTCATTAACAGCAGACCCTGCCAATGCTGAGGTGTGACCACACGGCGGAAGGATGCTCTGGGCACTCAGGTCTGTGAAGGGCAGTTTCTTCTTCTCCAACTCTGGGTCATTGGACCATGGCTGGAGTAACCAGCGCTGGCAATTCTGGGCATTATAGTGAGGACCAAAGAGCTTTTACAACAAAGGAGCTAACAGATCACATAAGTTTTTGCAGTAAGTGTGGAGGTATGCATAACATTTTCTGATAGCTCACCCCTCTGATCTGAAGTGACGCTTGTGTGGCAGAAGGCCGCCTCCTCCTAGGGGACACCGGGTGTCTGCTTGTCTGGGGAACCAGGATTGTTCCGGTTATTTCAGGCCGGCCTGCGTCCGCACATGGCATCCATGCAAACGTGGGGGGTGAGTCAGTGCTCCCCAGACTCTTGCTTTCTGATCTGAGTGCCCCGCACCGTTTTTCAGGATAAAGCCCGCCACCACGCTGTGTGGAGGCTGAACGTGTGTCGGGAAGCAGGGCTCCTCGGGAGTTGAGGGCGGGCAGGGGCTCAGCCTAGGTCAGGTCAACCTGGGTCCTGTAAGCGCAGCACCCGTGACCCCTGCTGGGCGAGGGCCGTGCCCACGCTGACTGGTCCTGGGCTCAAAGGACTCGGCGCTTGTGAAGGACGATGAAGCGGGTCTGAGACACCAGAAACTCTGGGCTTCCCCCATTATTAACCCAGATTCTCGGTGCAGTTAATACCAGGACTTTAGGAGGTATTATCATTTTCTAATATTCCCCAGAAGTTCACGTGAATGAATATTTAACATGTCTGAATCTTACTAGTTAGCTTGCAGAAAAAAACAAATTATTTCTGTTATAGCACAATTGTATTGCAAAGAATGATTAAATTTGCATAACCTCACATAACACTAGTGATAGCAATTAATTTGACTTGAAAAGGCAAGTATAACAGAATACAGAATATCTCCTTGTAGCTAGTTTTCGTGTTTGAATATTTATGTGGATTAAAATATATTATGCTCTTTTTCCATTTTACATCCTGACGTAATGACAAGGTTACCACAGAAATAAGCTGGAGCCACTTTCAACTGAAATCCACTAACCTGTCTTAATCTGACCAAAAAGTTTATTTTATTTAGGAACATTAATTAAAATTTTAAATTAAAATCAAACTTCCATGATACTGTTTTATCATCCATTTTACCACTTTCCCTGGTGGCTCAGTCAGTAAAGAATCCGCCTGCAATGCAGAATATGTGGGTTTGATCCCTAGGTCGGGAAGATCCCCTGGAGAAGGAAATGGCAACCCACTCCAGTATTCTTGCCTGGAAAATCCCATGGACAGAAGAGCCTGGTGGTCTACAGTCCATAGGGTCCCAAGAGTCAGACTAAACCACCACCACCAATTTGTTTTTTAGGACTAAAAGTGTCCATCAAAGGGACAACACTTCAAAGATTTAATTGGAAAGTTTTTTAAATTGGCTTTTTTAAATGATGGAGAGAGAGAGACAGAGAGATAGAGAGACAGAGGTCTCCATCAGTAGGTCTCACCTAATGGGCAATGGAGATTTTCTGGGCAGTCTCTATAAATAGTAACTTAAGTAGTTTTCTACAATAACCATTGCGTTTAGTGGTATAAAGATTGTATTTTATTTTCAACAAAATTTAATAAAGTTAATGACTAGAACTAATATTAACAATTGACATTAAATATTTTTCTGGAATTTAAAGAATGCCACTGTTAAAAGAATAGCCTGTTAGTTGGTTTTCAATATTTAACCAAAGACATAAAATAAATCTAGATGAAGGCAAAAGACACCTGTGAAAATGTGCTCTGTGTGGGTCTCAGGCCATCACTCACCTGTGCTGTGGCTGCTCCAGTCCCGCTGTTTCTGACTGTGGTTGCAAGACACCTTCGGCAGTATCCGTGGGGGAACTTTGAAAACACAGAGGTTCTCTATTGACAGGACCTGGAAATCATGCAGCAGACCTGGTCACATGGCGAGACCAAGGTCGCTGGCAGAGAGAGAGGGGCCTGGGTCCTGTTTTCCCTGAGGTGGGAGGGGGCTTGTTTTCCAGGGATCCCTCTTTGTTGGTGAATTTAAACACAAGAGCGGGAATTTAAAGCCCAGGAAGAGCAAAAACAAGTGGCCCAAATGATCAGTTACTGAAATCAACCCAGATCTCTCAAACATCAGACCCGGCGAGGGGCGGGGGTGGGGGGTTCCAGCTCTGTCTCCTGCGTGGATGAAAGCATGTTGCCACGAGTTGGGCCCCTCAGAGAGGGTCCCTGGGCGAGCAGAGCCGAAGTCAGGCACTTGCATTAAAGAAAAGACAGCTGTCGGGGTTTACGCTGCAAAATGCTTTACATTTGGTGCGAATTTGTTCAGTCATGTTAAAAGGAGGTTTCTTTCTTCCCCTATGATAACAGAAAAATTAAGTGGAAATATGCTGTAGAGCTTATACTCAAACTGTACAGTGTAAAGATTTTCTTTCCTTTTGCCTTTAATATTCTGGGCACATTCCCTTTAATTAAAACAGTCTGTGTAAATGTGTTCCCAAGAAAGAGGGGGAAATCCTAAGGGACTTCTAGAATTCCTATTTTATTGTCTGTGTTGACTTAATGGAAAATGGGGGTCAGACTTTCCACATGTGTAAGGCAATCCTTCATTTGTGCTTCTCATTAAACAAGGCTCTGCGCTTAAGTAACTCTCTTAATGTGCTTGAAACCAGCTGGATGTGAGGCTGCACTGGAGGGGCTGGTGCTGTGCTCCTGCATTCCCCCACCCGTGGACACACGTGCACATGCACACAGACACACGTGCTCACGTTCTTACATCACACACCCACACATGCGTGTGTGTGCATGGACATGCACATGTGTACACAGACACAGATACACACGTTCACCCACACAGACTCCCACATGCTCACACATCCACATGCATGCACGCATAGTCACACATGCGCACACACTCATACTCAATGTGCATACCTGTGTCCACATGCAGACTCCCCCCCACATGCACATCCACATGCGTGCACACACACTTACACACATGCACGTGCAGCTACCCACACTGACACATGTACCCATATGCACACATGCAGCATTCACCCACACAGGCTCCCACATCCATGTGCATGCACACACGTGTGCACACACCCACACACCTGCACACACTGTACCAGTTGCTGCAGACTCTCTGCTTCAGCCACCACAAGCAGCACGATGTCTCTGAATCTGTTAACACTGTTGCCCCTTTTACGACCCTGCAGCCGACCAGACAGGGATGTTGTTCGTAGGGGACGCCCTGCTCCAGGTCAGTATCTTGAACTTCAGTCCTTAGCTCTGTTGCATGTTAGTTCCTGTTAGTTCTGAACTGAGACTCATCAATTATTATCCTTAAAATTCTTAATTTGTCATCTTTTCAGGTTAACGGCATTAATGTAGAAAGTGCGACCCACAAAGAAGTGGTAAGTGTGTGAGTTTTTTACGGATATTGTTCTTTTAATTAGATATTCTCTTATTCTGATTATTTTGTTTCTGTATGTGCATTTCTTGCATGTGTTCATAGGGGCCTCTCAGATGCCATGAAAGGTAGATTTGGTGGCTCCTATTTTGAAGATGGGGACTGAAATTCAGGGAGTGGGGCGCCCTCCTGGGTGGCTTGTGTGGAGCCTGTGAGGGTGCCTCTGGCTTTGCGTGCTCATCCACCGTGGAGGACATCCCAGGAAGCTCACCTCTGGGGCATGTCTGAGATGCTGGCCCGTGGACTTGGGGGTCACAGGCTCTGCCCCAGCACCTTTCCAGATGTGAACCTTAACCAAGGTCGGGTCAGGCTCCACAATGCAGCATATTAGTGGTTCATTACTAAGAGAAGAATTCCTTTAACTCTCTCCAGGCATGGAGGTAAGATCTATGGGCTGGATGGGGCATGTAGTTTAAGGTTTAGGTTCAAATGGATGACATCTAATTTACTTCCTAAACCTAAAACTTGTGTTATTTATCAATTTCTACAAAAGCTTGCTTTCTTAAGGTGAGAATACACACAGTAATTCAAAAAGAGACAGCGCAGAGCTAGGTAACTTTATCCCAGCCCTGGGGAAGTGAAAAGCATTCACCCAAAAGAAAAGCTTTTGAGTAAAAGATGTGTAAACTTAACACACAGAAGTATTCCAATATTTGACTAATATAAATATACTTTTTGGACCAAAATATCAAATTATAAGTCCACAGTCTTATGTGATACAAAAGCCATGCTTGAATCAGCAAGGCTAATGACATATACGATCTCAGCTTTTCAGGTTCATGAAATGCATAAAAATATTAAATTTGTAGAAGACCTCATAAATCACATAGTTTCACACCCTCGTTTTTCAGAGTTAATTCTAGATTCACTTATTACTAAAAGGAAAAAAGGCAGGCCTGCTCAACACAAAAGATCCACAGAATGAACCTCACCCTGCATTTTGTCTCCTGCTTTGGAAAAGCCTTACTATTTTAGGGTGACAAAAAGGTGTTTATGTCCCGCTTTTTACTGCGCTCTGTGTCCCCATCCACATGGACACATAACATCACAGCGGACCTGGCCGAGAGGGAGCCTGCCTTAATCTTATTCAGCAAATTCTGAGACCTCTCACCATTCAGAGAGGAAGGAAAATCAATGTTTGGAAAATCACTCGGTCTGACCTGCATGCAGAGGTTAGTGATGGCAGGGAGGTGGTGACACCTCCCTCCCCCCAGCGGGACCCCCAGCCCCACGTGTCTGCCTCGGAGCCCCTTCCGCAGACACTAGCCTGAGAGATGGTGCGGAACTGCATTTCTATGCAGCAAGGTCAGGGTTTTTTTCTAAATCTCAAATGTTAAATTCACGTCTAGTCCGGTATGGCAGTCCAGGGTCTTAGGTGCTATGAGAGCCATTGATTTAAAAAACTGCCATAATCAATAAAAAGGCACTGACTCATTTGTGAGGCCTCCTTTTCGAGTTGAAATGGGTTCTTTTTTATGCACATTTTAGTCATGCACGGCTGCTTTGTTAATGCTAGGGTCTCAGGACAGATCCTGAGTTCTGCTGGTTTTGAACTCAAGAACCCTTAGAAATAAAGCCTTCCCTTGTGTTTAGAAAATGGTAGAAACAGAATCTTCCAAGTTCCAAGCCGCAGCCTGGCCCCGAACCCCCAAACCCCCGCTCCCAGCATCTTGCAGGTGGTCACACTGGTCACTCAGCAGATCAAACCCGCGTTTGGTAGAAGGTGTCCTGTGGGAGCTGAGACTGGTTGCATGTTTCTCCAGGTGTGTGCGTGTGTGTGCATGTGTGTGCGCATGTGTGCGCATGTGTGTGTGTGTGCGTGTGCACGTGTGCGTGCATGCACACACACTTGCAGATCTGCATGACAGAAGCAGTGGGTGAACTTGACCCTGGAGAGAGTCACAGATCTCAGGCTCTTGCCGTTCAGGGGACGCCTGGGTGTTCAGTGTCAAACTCCTCGAGCTGAGGACCCACAGCTCCTGTGGAGGCCATGCCCTCCCCGGGTGGGGACCCCACCCTCATGACACCCACACCCACAGGGCAGGGTGTTGCCCAGGGGTCCCTTCACTGCCCTGCAGGAGGAAAGAGTGCGGTGACCCTGCGCTTTGATCAGAATCGCCCAGGGCCATTTGTCCCAGGAGACACGGGTCAGCTGGGAGGGGCTGAGGTGGTGCGTTCCTGTCTCTGGGGCCTCGGGCAGGGTGGAGGGTGGTCCCAGATGAGCCCCAGCTGCTGGGCCGTCCAAGCAGAGTGTCCATCTCATGCTTGCGGTGCCGTCCTGCTCTCCCTTCGCTCAGCTGACCCGGGCTCGGGTGTCAGCGGGGTTCACAGGCCGAGGCGGCGGGGACGTCAGGGTCGGGGGGTGCGGGAACGTCCCCGGGTGAGGGTAAAGGCATTCCTGAGTTCTGCAGACAGAAGCAGGTGCCTGTGTACGTGAGGGCTGGGCGGGGTGCCCTGCCTGGGATCGAGGTCACATGCAGGCATCGGGGACGTGCCCGAGGGGGCTGGGGCAGGAACACTTATGGCTTCTTATTTCTGGGCTGTGTCTGCTGTGTCTGGCTCGAGTTGGCCCAGCTGATGGGAAACTCATCAGGCTTTCAAAGCTGTCTCCAGAGCTAAAGTGGGGCGCTGTCTGTAACTGCAGCTGAAGGGCCCGAACCTGGGGGTGGGTGACCTTGTAACCAAGCAGGGTGACATGATGCCCTCGGTTTCTCCAAACTAAAGTGTGGTTTCAAGTCTAAAGCTCGTGTTTTCAGTTTGCAGCATCACAGCTGATGCCCGGGCTTGTGTGCCAGTGTCTGAGATTTGGCGATTGGCACCTCGCATGGGTTTCTCCCAGGACTTTGGTTTCGGGGTGGGGTGGGTCGAGTGTGCGGGGAGCCTGGCCTTGGATCCAGGCTGATGTGTGCACCTGTGTGTGGACGAGGCGTGGAGCTGTGTACCTGGGGACACACCGCGTCTGTTTGTCCCCCCAGGCGAGGCTTGAGGAGCTTCCAGAGTCTCAGAGGTAACTGTGAACAATGGCTCCTCGAGAGACAGGCGAAGCGTGTAGCAGAAGCGGAAGTGTTAGTTGCTCAGTCGTGTCTGACTCTTTGCGACTCCATGGACTGTAGCCCGCCAGGCTTCTCTGTCCCGGGACTCTCCAGGCAAGAATACTGGAGAATACTCCTCCTCCAGGGGATCTTCCCCACCCGGGGATAGAATTCTGGTCTCCTGCATTGCGGGCAGGCTCTTTACTGTCTGAGCCACCCAGGAAGCCCTGGTGGGGGTGCACGCGTTATTTCCAAGGTCCCTCTGTCGTGGTAACATGGCCGTCCTGTGTCACACCGACAGGTGCATCTTCTGAAAAATGCGGGCGATGAGGTGACCATCACTGTCGAGTATCTCAGGGAAGCACCATCGTTTCTGAAGCTCCCCTTAGGTAAGTGGGGGTGGGGCTCATGGGGGCCGACAGCTTCCTCCTCACCTGTTATTTTTCCTGAGTCGTCCTGCCATGTAACACGCCCGCAGCCTCTTCAGAAGCAGGGATTCCCACAGTCAGGATGCTGTGTGCATCCCGTTATTCTGGAGGGAGCAGACAGACAGGCTGCCCACACTTGTCTTCTGGCAGTAAAACCTCGGGTGGGATGGTACGGGCGTGAAGGAACACAGCCTCACTCTTGGAGCTGCTCCTTGACAGCCTGGACGCATCGGTGTGAAGACCCGTGAGTTCCTCAGGTTCCCTCAAGCCCATTAAAGCTCTGGCTGTGCAGTCTAGTGTTTGAAGGGAGACCAGGGTGATGGGGCACCTGCTTCACCCAAACTGTGCCAGGTGCTTTGAGGGCGAGCCTGTAAATGGGTTCCTGACTCTTCAAGAAGAAAACCAAGTTTGCAGAAGTAACTTGCACGATGTCCACTAAATTTCCTCATCTGTGAACTGGTGGTAACGATCCATAACCACCACACCGGAGGCTTGTGTCTCGAAGGAGTAATTATAGCATTGTTGCTGGGCTGTCAGCTCCGTCCTCCGCGACGCGGACGCTGGTGACACGTGAGGGACCTGTGTGCATCCTGCTCCCCTGCAGGGGCATGCTGGCGCTCACAGCCCCGTCTGAAGGCTGGGACGAGGGCGGTGTGGGGCCCCCGCTGGACTCCCCTCAGCTCCAGCCAGTGCCTGTCACTCGGCAGCTTTCCCCCACAGAGTCAGGTTTTGTCACTTTTCAGGAAAGTGGGAAATCTGGATTTTAAAGCTGTGTCTTGGTTTTGATTAAACAAAACCCACATGCCTGTCAGACTTGGCTTCCCAGCTGGTCTGGAGTTTTTGCCTAATACCACTTATCCCCCAGTAGTTGGCTTTCGATGGCTAATGTTGGCCTCGAAACTCTTGAAGCTAAAGAAAAACGAAGGACCTGTGATCCAGGCAGGCACCAGCTCTGACCCTGGATGACCCGCGGGGCCCTTTGTCGCCTCTGAGAACAGGAGAGGCTGGGTCCCTGGCTTTCTCCTGAGCACACCCACTGGGTTGGGAGGAGCAGGGGCTGAGCCTGACCGTGGTGGCCCCTGGGTCCTGGGGTCACTGGCACCTGGTCTGGCGTCTGGGGAGGGGTCTGGACACAGGGCTGACATGGCCTGAGACTCGTGGCCACACCTGTGTCCACGTGAAGTGAGCACTGGTCTCACTGTGCCCCCTACTGCCCCCTGACCACCCAGGGCCACAGAGGCGGGTGGTGGGGGATGCTTGGGGACAGGCCCACGGGCTGGGGGGACACAGGGACTCCTTTCCATCCCTGAACTTGCTGAGAGTGGACAGAGGGCTCCAGACGGACGCTGACTTGGCTGCTCCGTCCACCTGGGTCCGCGCTCCAGGCCCAGCCGTGGCTCCCTGCTGAGTCCAGAGCTGCTTCCTCTTTTTACAAATATCACTTTCTTTGAACTCACCTTCTTTGCCTTCCTGCTGCTGCTGCTAAGTCTCTTTAGTCGTGTCCGACTCTGTACGACCCCATAGATAGCAGCCCGCCAGGCTCCGCCGTCCCTGGGATTCTCCAGGCAAGAACACTGGAATGGGTTGCCATTTCCTTCTCCAGTGCATGAAAGTGAAACGTGAAAGTGAAGTCGCTTAGTCATGTCCAACTCTTTGCGACCCCATGGAGTGCAGCCTACCAGGCTCCTCCATCCATGGGATTTTCCAGGCAAGAGCACTGGAGTGGGGTGCCATTGCCTTCTCCTCTTTATCTTCCTAGTTTTCACTAAAGCAGTTTGCAGTGAAAGATAATCAGAACATGTCAGACAAAGAAATAATATCCAAGTTATCATCAGAAAGTCAAGAATAACAGGAAATTAGCATCGTTATCCTAGCGGTGGGGAGTGCAGGTTTGTGAAGCCGTGGGGGCTGGGGATGGGCCCGGAGTGGCCGCTGTCTCCCTGAGCCTGGGGAAAGGCTGAGCCTGCCTACCCCCTGCCGCGCTTCCCGCGGACCCCAGACAGGTGGCCGTGTGGCGGGGTGAGGCCCGCGCTGGCTTGCAGCCCAGGGCCAGTCTGTTCTCTTGCAGACCTGGGGATGGCACTCCCCGCTTAGGGTTCCAAGTGCATCCTTGTTCCCGTCTGCTTCCCCGCTGCATGGACCTGCAGGCAGCCCCCCGGAGCCCCATCTGCAGCACCTTCTGTTTCATTCACAGGGTCCCCGGGACCGTCCAGCCAGCCAGGCAGCGGGGCCTCCTCGCCCCTTTTCGACAGCGGTTTGCATCTGAACGGAGCCTCCAGCAACACAGTAAGCGCGCGTCTCCCACCTCCTGTTTAGCCGACTGTGTGCGCGTCCCAAGCCGCTCCTGGTGTCGCCTTGTGCGTGTGACAGCTTTCCTGTGCTCACACGCGGAACCGAATCATTAACCGCTCCCCGCCCCTCGGTGAGCAGGAGTCTGCTCAGGGCTTCACCCCAGGCTCCGTGTGCTCTCCCAGGCCCGTGGACGGCTCACGTCGCTCAGGGTTCCAAGTCCATCCTTGTTCACGTCCAGATCCATGCCGAACGTTTGTAACAAGCGGAGTCTGGGTCACACCGGTGCCGCCCACCCAGACCTGAACCTGAGCCTCGGCGGGCCCGTCCACACCCTTGCACGCTCTGTCCTGGGCCCCGGTTGGTTGGTCAGTGCTCGTGTTTCCTTCACCGAGGAAACAGAGGGGTTACTCCTGGATGACTTGATCATCCAGAACTGTTTTCCTTTTTCCGGGGAAATGACTGGTGCTTTCACCAGACGTGCTTGGAGCTTGGCTGCTGACCTGGGCCTCTGAGGGGCTCTGGGTGCCAGTGCACCTGTGGCAGATGAATAAAGAGCTCAAATTAAAGAACAAAGAGTTTATGATGATAAGTACCTGATTTTCTAAGTTAAAACTTTCAGAAGATTAACGCAAAAGACTAGGGTCATTGCAAAGAACTGAATGACTCAGAAGTGTACAGGAACAATATACTGAAGTCCAAAATTGAAACAGAATTTTACAGAAATTATAAGGAAGCACATAAGAAGCTTATAAATAGTGGTTGCAAATGAAAAGCAGATGTAAAAAGAATAAGTAATTAAAATGAAATACATTTTAAAATGTTAAACAAATAAACACATAAGTTAAACAATGACTTGTGTCTTCTAGATGGAAGGGAGGCAGAGATAATCAATGAGTGAACAATCGAATGATATTTACCAGTTTAATTAAAACATAAGGCACATGCAGAGAAATATACAACTTTGACATAACAGCTCAATAAATGTTACAGCACTGTGGTCAGAATATAGCACATCACCAGAATCTCAGACTACATCCCCCTCAAAAAATTACCATTGTTTTGACCTCAGTTGCTGTAGATTCATTTTATCCGTATTTGAGCTTCATGTAGAGTCATACTCGCCTCTCTGACTTTGTGGCTGAAAGTCGATCTTAAAATCCACCAGCGAAAACATAGGTCACTTATGAAGAATGACAGTTTCATTAACAATGTATTTCTCAGCAGTGCCAATGGAAGCTGCAAAGCAGCCCAATAAATAATATTTTCAAAATCGTGGAGACAAGAGCCATCACTATTGGTCTGTCTTTGCATTCCTTGCAAAAACGTATTTCCAGAACAAGTAAAAATAAAGACTTGTAATAGGAAGAGGATCTGAAAGAGTCCTGTCACTCACAGGCTTTCATGAGCAGAATTTCTAAAGGCCACATTTCAGGAGGGAAAACATGAGTGATCCCAGAAGCGTGTGGAGTTTAAAGGAGGGAAGTCTGTGGAAAGTAATGCGGTCACTCGAGTGAGGCCGGCAGGTGCCAGCCCAGCGTGGATGTTCGCAGAATGTCTGTTTTCCTCTCATGCAGCTCAGGAGCCACTTTGCGCTCGTGTGACTTCTGTGTTCTGTTTCCCACCAACCACGTCTGCTCCCGACAGCCTTGGCCCAGGAAGTGAGGCATCTCTGCTCACATTAGTGCCTCAGCTTGACGGGCCTTCGGGTCACGTCAGGGCGTTGTGTCATCTCTGAAGCCCCCAGTCCTCTGTAAAGATACCGTGTTTTTCTAAAAATAGTGTTTGCACTCTCCTCTCTTATTTTCATCATGCGCTTCGGTGGTTTATTGACCTTTGTCTTGAGTAGATTCTGATAGCTGTAAAGACTTCACTTGTCTTCCAGACAACCTCCTGATGAAGGGTCTAAGAATCAGGCCCTGTTTTTACTCCACCATTCATGTTTCATGAGATGTTTTTAATCTTATCATCATAATGATGACTTCTTCTCATTATTATGATAATGCTATTTGATAATCCTAATAATGGTTTCAATTAGAAGAATATAACAGTAATCTGCTATTAGATATGTTGATCTGCTTTTAAATTATTGTATTACTGTAACACTTTAAAATGTATAGACTTAATTTAGATACTCAGCTGTCTTCACAAAATGAATTAATTTCATTAAAATAACAAAGTAGACATTTCCACTCAAAATATATCAAATTCAAATAGAAAAATTATTCACATATTTTTGTGGCATGCAGAGGCCATACAGCATGGCACTGCTGCTTCATTCCTGAGATGTGCGTCTTAATTCAGCCGCAGGAAACTATTTGACAGTGACCCTTCTCCTTCAATAATGATTAATATTTGATGTCTAATTGATGCCTTTAAGAGATGCTCATTGGAGAGAAAGCAAAGTATTTTAGTGAGAAACACGCTTGATTAGGGTAAGGCACTTCTGTAGACCATGTGAACATCTGTGCAAACCTGCCTATCTTCACAAGTCACTTTACTAAGATGCACTTGTCACTGGTCCCCGTGACCTGGTGACCTGTCAGTAGCCCGGCTCACAGGAGTCACACAGAACCTGCTGCCATGCGAGGATTCCAGGGTGTCTTGTCTACATATACTTGTTCTGCTGGGGGTCCGGCTGTCCAGGAAGGGCTGGGCCCTGAGAGTCAGATGCGGACGTGTTTAATTAATGCCAGTCCATCTGGACAGGTGGCTTTCTCAAAGAAAATTAGCCCTGGAAATGCAGTCAAAGCCGAAGCTCTGTTGCAGAAGTATTTTAGTTCTTGGTCTGTTTAAATCAGAATTGGGGAAAAGTGGATGCCTCTCAACCCCCAGGGCCTGAAGCACTTGCTTCCCGTCTGCGAGGGACATTACCACTGTCAGGAGCAAGCACAGAGCAGCTCAGGACCGATGCCCGCCAAGCCTGTGGAGGCCACAGCCGCTGTATCGGGGCCACGGCCAGCTGCACCAGCCTCGAGGCCTCCCTGGGACAGCAGGAGATCGTGGCTTTCTCCCTAAGGAGCTCCCAGGTCTCCTTGCAGAGCCCCCAGAGTGCTTCCCTCCTGCAAGCCCCCACTTGTTGGGCCTAGAGGCACCCCACTCTGCTGCCCAGGGCTGGGGCCCTGGCCCCCATCATCCTTAGGCTTCGGGTCTAAGTGGATGGTCTACCAGTCTGTTCTGGACACCCGGGCAATCAGCCGGGGACTGTCTAGTGCCTGGGGCCCAGCTGGCAGTAAGGCTGTGCCCCTCCTATCTCCAGGACCCACTCTCTCACACTCCCCACTGCGGCCTCTGGTGGCTCCTCCAGCTCCCGGCATGAGCAGGGCGCCCTGTCACCCCCAAAGCTGTGCTCCGGCGCCTGGCATCCGTTTCTTCTCCCATCCCCCCCACATCAGTGGGCGCCAGCTTCACATCCAGTGTGGATGCTGCAGGCAGCCCAGGCTCCCAGCCCCATCCCTAGGGGACAATCTGATGTGATGGCCACTCCCCAGAGACTTTCCATAAGATGCCCCATGTCCTAATGTGTGGAAGACTTTTCCCAGCAGCACGGGTGACTGGCCAGGGAGATGGATTCATAGCCCCTGGGACTGTTACAATATGAAACATGCCTTCCACTAGGCACTCATCTGGCATGGACCCTGGGTTCTGGGTGGTCCCGGTGACTCCTCAGGAAAGGCTGGTATGTGTCCTGGGGCTGACCCTCTCAGGGCAGCGGTCCAGGGTGGCCTCCGGGTGCAGTGGAGGGCCGTCTCCTTTCTTACTGACTCCAGAGCCTTTTAGAAAGGGAGGAAACGAGAGGGGGTAACTCAGGAAACTCTTCCCGAGGTGGGGACTCCTTTCCTGCCCACCTCACGTGTGATCCCACGGCCCCCAAGACTTGAGGAAGCAGGTGGGGCACCCGGCACTGGGACCTCTGATGTCACCAGGGGCAGGTCTCCACTCCACACCTGCCTCCGAGATGGATGTTTCTCTGCTTGAGTGATGGAAAGCCGGAAGCCTGCAGGAGGCTGTCGGTGAGTCGCGTGGTGTCTCTTCGTGCGGCATTTGTCTTGAGAAAGCATCTTCCTGACACACACCCCCGCACCAGGAGCCAGTGTGAACACACTGCTGTTCTGAGTCATCAGGAGAAACTTGAATGTACGAGGTGAGCGCGTTCAGGATTCCAGAGGAAGCGACTATAGTGATCACTGACCCCATGCTACACAGGAAAGGAAGTCTTGTCTTCTTCTCAGCCTTCTAGATATTTAACAAAACCTGAGGGGAGCAGGAGCTTGGACGCCCTGCAGTCCTGGCGTCTGTGACGTTACAGAGAACAACACAGAGATCTTCAAATATATGATCAAGCCAAAGAAGAGTAATGAACCCCAAGAATGCCAGCTTGGCACCCAGATTTAACTGCCGGCACAGCACCTTTATTTATCTTGTTATGAAACTGGAAAAGACTCAGATCTCCCTCAACAGGTGAATGAAGCAAGAAATGCTTTCACACAAGCAGTAGAATGCCGCTCAGTGAAGACAATGAATAACCTGCTGTTCTTATTCAGGTGCTCAGTTGTATCAGACTCTTTGTGACCCCATGGACTGCAGCATGCCAGGCTTCCCTGCCCTTCACTACCTCCCAGAGTTTGCTCAAACTCATGTCCATTGGGTTGCTGATGCCTTTCAACCATCTCATCCCCCGTCGCTCCCTTCTCCTCCTGTCCTTAATCTTTCCCAGCTTCTGCTGAAAAACACAGGAACGGAGATCCTGTCACTGACTTCCTGCCGAGAGGATGAAGCTACACACACAAGTACCTCCCATACAATTCTGCACATAGAAGTTCTAGAAGAACCAGAGATATCTGTGGAGATGGAAGTCAGACCCGAGACAGCCTGTGCTGGAGGAGACACAGCCACAGACAGACTTGGGGGAAGGGTGGTGTGGCTGGGGCTGGACTGTTCTGTATGATAATTTAGGGCTTGGTTGCGTAAGGTGTATACATTTGTCAGAATTCATCACACTGCACTTAAATCAGTATATGTCGTTATGTGTAATTTATAGCTGGATATAGTTCAGTTGAAATAAAAGAATAAAGTGGAAAGACCTCAGCCATTCAAAGAAAAAGTAAGACAGGAATACCTTAAAAAATGGCTTCAAGTCTCCTATCTGAACACCAAATTTTAAAACACTGAACATTTTTCTTGGAAAAGGTGACTTAAAGACACATACCAGCCCCAAGAAATGAGACAGGTGTAGGGCGGGAGGTGCACAGGTGGAGTGCTGGAGGACAGGGAGGTCTGCTCACACTCCTTCCCAGCTCGTATTCGTGATTCAGGGATGGCGTGATCGCGGGGTGCACAGGTGGAGCGCTGGGGGACAGGGAAGTCTGCTCACACTCCTTCCCAGCTCGTATTTGTGAGTTCAGAGATGGCGTGATCTCGGGGTGTACAGGTGGAGTGCTGGGGGATAGGGAGGTCTGCTCACACTCCTTCCCAGCTCATATTTGTGAGTTCAGAGATGGCGTGATCGCGGGGTGTACAGGTGGAGTGCTGGGGGACAGGGAGGTCTGCTCACACTCCTTCCCAGCTCATATTTGTGAGTTCAGAGATGGCGTGATCTCGGGGTGTACAGGTGGAGTGCTGGGGGATAGGGAGGTCTGCTCACACTCCTTCCCAGCTTGTATTTGTGAGTTCAGAGATGGCGTGATCGCGGGGTGCACAGGTGGAGTGCTGGAGGACAGGGAGGTGTGCCCTCACTCGTTCCCAGCTCGTATTCATGATTCAGGGATGGCGTGATCACGGGGTGCACAGGTGGGGTGCTGGGGAACAGGGAGCCCTGCCCACGCTCCTTCCCAGCTCATATTTGTGAGTTCAGAGATGGCGTGATTGCGGGGTGCACAGGTGGAGCGCTGGGGGACAGGGAGGTCTGCTCACACTCCTTCCCAGCTTGTATTTGTGAGTTCAGAGATGGCGTGATCGCGGGGTGCACAGGTGGAGTGCTGGGGGACAGGGAGGTCTGCTCACACTCCTTCCCAGCTCATATTTGTGAGTTCAGAGATGGCGTGATCGTGGGGTGCACAGGTGGAGCGCTGGGGGACAGGGAGGTCTGCTCACACTCCTTCCCAGCTTATATTTGTGAGTTCAGGGATGGCGTGATTGCGGGGTGCACGGGTGGAGTGCTGGGGGACAGGGAGGTCTGCTCACACTCCTTCCCAGCTCGTATTCGTGATTCAGGGATGGCGTGATGGCGGGGTGCACAGGTGGAGCACTGGTAAGTGTGGAGGTCTGCCCTCACTTGTTCCCAGCTCGTGTTCATGAGTTCGGGGATCGTGGCTTTAAGGCAGCCTTGTCAGCCTTGGCTGACACTCACCCCATGGAATTCCTCCTTGTTCCCTCCTCTGTGGCGCTTGGTCCTCTCTGGCAGTAAGTCCCACAGGGAGCCTCCCGTCTTGCTCAGGATCCTGAAGGACAGGCGAGATGCTGTCCTAGGAGGCCAGTATCCGAGCGCCACTGCACCGTCTCAGCTCAGACTCTCCAGCTCAGAGACACCAAGGCATCTCAGAGTCACAGCTCTGCGGGCTGGTGGGTCACGTTCGAATGTTTCAGAACCAGGATGGCCCTTGGTTCCTTATCCCCTGCGCCTGTGACGGCATCATAAATCAGAAGGAAGCATGTTTTGTCCCCGCCTTCTCTGCAATTGGCAGTTCCCCCTGTATGCAGCTTGCCGGCCTTTTGGGCTGTTCGTTTTGTAGTTTGCGTTGGAGGAGAACTGATGAGCGATGCTGGGATGGTCTCAGGTGCGCAGCAAAGTGATTCAGTTAGGCGTGCACCTATGTCTGTTCTTTACCGAATTCTTTTCTCGATCAGATTGTTGCAGAGTGTGGAGCCGAGTTCCTGTGCAGCAAAGCAGGGCCCAGGGGAGCGACCCCACCGAGCTCTGGTGTCCGCGTGTCCTGGGCAGGTCGGCCGTCCATCCGTGCAATAGCGCAGCCCCAGCGCCGCCCTCGCCGCCCGCGGTCAGGGGGACCTCGCCGCCACCCTCGTGACAGGCAGCGCAGGGCGGAGCCTGCCTGCGCTCCGCTGGGTCTGGGCTGGCCGCCCTGGTTAGTGGCTTTGGCTGTGCCCTGGGGATGCGCACCGTGTTCTGTCCGCCTGTCCCTAAGCCGGAAGCTGCTGGGGCTCCTGCCTTTGTCACCAGAAGCCACAGTTGCTGCAAGGATGCTTCTGGAGAGGGAGGCAGATGGGGCCAGCTGTCCCCTGCTGGGGGCGGGATGCCGCCGGCCCCGCCCGCAGGGCTGGCACAGACCATCTCAGACCCTGTGGCTCACCGGGCACATGTGGCTGTCACGTCTCAGGACATGGTTGTTTGCGTGGCTTCATTTAGCTTTTCGAGCATCTTCCCCATAGCTTATGGTGAACGATGTTGGATTCATGCTCTCTGAAGAAGATGATTTAGCTTTGGGACCAGGTACCAGGCTTGATCCCTCAAGAGCTTTCTGTTAGCAGAGTTTTATTAAAGTGTAACAAGGGACAGAGAAAGCTTCTGACACAGACATCAGAAGGGTGGTGGAGAGTGCCCCCCTTGCTAGTCTTAGCAAGGGAGCTGTGGACTTTTTCAATTGGTTATTACAGTAAAGCAAAAGAAGCCCTCAAGGTTGCAAAGATCTTACCAGACCCACTCCCACAATTTACATTTTGAGATGGCAGGATCAGTCAGAAGGTTCTTAAGAAGGAGAAACGTGTCCTCAAGCAGGGTACGTTACTGTTATATAGTCATTGGTACAGAGTTTAAGATGAGTTGTTTTGCTGTGTAATCAGCAGCTCTGGGCTTAAAGAAAAAAACGTTTTATGTGACTAAGACTAAGGAAGGTAGAAAAGAAAGTTTGTCTTTCCCTCCTGTCTGAGAGCTCCAGACCTCTTTCTTCTCTTCGGGGACCCTGAGCTTCTTATCCACCTAAGAATTAACTCTCACTGCCCTTACCCGCAGGCCCCACCCCGCCAACCACCCCACTCCCTTTGGACAGACTCTGAGAGCTTTGCCATTAGCTAATAAGCTGGGCTTGTGACTGGTCACCTGTTAGCGTCTTGTCAACATTAATATGTATGAATCCCACTCCGATTTGACCTTCTGGGTACGGGAGGCAGGTCACAGCCTGTCTGACTCTCAGCCTTCCCCAGGGCCCCAGGATCCTCCCAATGCCAGTCTCTGCCCCCAGCCTCTTCCCTGTGACTTTTCTCTCTTTGGTGCAGTATTTTGTTTAAAAAAATAGATGAAGAATATAGTTTACTTTGAACTAGAAGAGCACTCATTTCTTCCCAGAGCTCTGAGAGCACACGCTCTCTTGCCACGGCTGAAACGAGTTAAATTTGAGTTTGCAGATGTGATGTTGGGGTCTGTCAGGGCCCCTCCCTGTTTCCGGTGCTCTCGACTGATCCTGTGACCCTTGATTCTCATCTGTTCTGCACAGGCTCCGTCCTCGCCTTCCTCGCCTGTAGCTAATGAACCAAAATACGAGAAGCGCTGGCTAGACGCCCTGTCACTTCCTCTGTCCATGGCCCGAGTCTCAAGGTGCAGAGCTGGAGCGGACACGTTCAGGTGTGTGACCGTGGTCTGGAGGGGGACGCGCCGATAAACCCAGAGGTGCCTGCCCTGGTCACCCGGTGGATTCAGCGTTTGCAGAAGTAGTAATCATCGTCATGATAGTCACACACTATCAGAGCAGGAACCGACTTGTCAGGAGTGGGTCTGTCTAGCGGTGACTGTTGCTGCTCCCTCTTCTGAGATGTGGTCATTAGCAGAAGAAATCGTATTTCCAGTTTCAAATGCGAACAGAATTAGGCTGAATGTAAGACTGCGCTCTCATCCAAGGTGGATCCAGTTACAGAAAAGTCTTCTCACCAGCCCTACGGGCCTCATTTCCTTCATTAACAAAATGAGACGCCTAGACCAGACCTCCGTTCAACGGATGTTAGTCTGTGAGCCTGGCTGATGAGGTAACTTCAGTTTCACCGTTAAGGGCTGGGTGTTCGTCACTGTTTCGTGGAGACGCTATCGTTTTCCCCGCCAAGTTAGTGCAGTTAGTGGCCGACGGCCGTCAGGGAGGCTGAGACCCCAGCGGCTGGTGCGTTTCCTTTCTTTCTTAAGAAGGTGAGTAGAGGCTGGGTGCACACAGGAAGAGAGCTTGAGGTTTGGAAACAGCCCCTTCCTTGATGAAACGCTCATGCCTGTCGTGGCCGCTTCCAGGTAAATCAAGGCATCTGCAGGAGGAAGGCGCCCAGAAGGCCCCCACCCCCCGAGTCAGCCACACACCCCTCCTGTGCCTGAGATGTGCCGTCTCGGCCAACAGCAAACCAGAGGCTTCCCTGTGGTTTTAAGAAAGCTGCTTGTTGTTGTTTTATCGCTAAGTTGTGTCCGATTCTTTGTGACCCTGTGGACTGTAGCCCGCCAGGCTCTTCTGTCCATAGGATTCTCCAGGCAAGAACACTGGAGTGGTTTGCCATGCCCTCCTGCAGGGGATCTTCCCAACCCAGGGATGGAACCCACGACTCCTGCATGAAGGCAGGGTCTTTACCAGCTGAGCCACCAGGGAAACACTTGACAAAAGCAAAGACATCTTACCAGTTCTGCTGACTCTTTTATGACTTTAATATGGGCAGGAAGGTACACAAAGTAAAATGACTAAAATTCTGCCTTTTATAGTGTGTTTGTCAGACACACAGCAGTATTAAGGTGACGTCTGGAGGCTGAGCGGATGCTGGTCCCCCTGCCCTGTAACCCTCTGGCCCCACCTTGAAGGGGAGGAGAGGATAGACATGTTGCCTGCAGCAGCCTGAGTTAGTTCTGTGGCTCCTGGGGACCCTGGCTGCGAGACCTGCAAGGAGCAGTTTAGAAGCTGCAAACCCCAAACTAGATGATTTTAAAGTCAAAGGCTCTCAACTACAGCCTGGGAAGGACTTTGAGGAGATCCTCTGAGTGGATAAACATAAGTGGGATAAGCAGGTCAGAGGTCAGCGCTCTGGGCTTCCTGTTATTGTCCAGTTGTAGGACCAAAATGTATCACCACCTCCTGCAGGTTTGCCTTCTCTGAAAGTTCAACTCAGTCGCTCAGTCGTGTCCGACTCTTTGCAACCCCATGGACCGCAGCACGCCAGGCCTCCCTGTCCATCACCATCTCCTAGAATCCACCCAAACTCACGTCCATTGAGTCAGTGATGCCATCCAAAGATCTCATCTTTTGAAAGTTGTTTGGTCAATAATGGTTGAGGTTCCTTGGTTTTCTGAAATTTTTTCCCAAAGATTCTATAAAAAGCAGATGCATATTTAAAGCTAACATTTGAAATTTGTTTTGAAATAATAAAAGTCAGTTTTAACAAATATGACTTTGCCCCTGGGGCCTGCAGGGGTGTCTCTGGCCAGAGGGCCTCTGGCACCTGCTCGCTGTCAGGAGATTAGAGTCGGATGTTCTCGGGCACAGTGGGAGCTAGGCTTTTGCTTAAGCTTCGTGTCACCATTAATGAAGGTTAAATCATTGAATGCACAAGACAGAAAAAGATGCTTCCATAAGAATCTGGGGGAGAAAGTCTGGATCAAAAGGAAACCAGGCATAGAAGCAGCACTGCGTTCAGGCAGGAGGTTGGCTGACATTCTGTAGGCAGGGCTGCCCCCAGCACTCCCAGACCACGTCTGCAGATGCTGGGACGTGGCCACGCGGCCTCGCAGGTCCCTGGGCAGCAGCTCGTGCTTTTGGCTCCACATGTAGAAAAGCGTGCTTCCTAGTGGGCCCGATGGCCGTGAAGAAGGCAAGAGACTTCTAAGCAGGCTCTTATCCGTTTTCCGTTGCTACAGTCCGTGCAAATTTAGCTTCAAAAGTGCACAT